>NC_035449.2:14421809-15039107 GCF_002127325.2 Helianthus annuus
AAAAAAAAAAAAACAAACAAAAAAACATATTATATCTGAGCCTACCCATTTAAAAAAAAACGTAGTCAACTTTAATATATACCGACATGTACATAAATATAAGCACGTAAAAAATGATTGTAAAGTTTTTAGAAAATCGAAAGAATGCAAATGTCAAACTGTCAAACTGTCAATACTAAATGTTAAAGAGTAAAGGCTAAAAAAACTTGCTAAAAGACAAAAAAAAAAAATATTTAAAAAAGTTGACTAATGGCCAGCTCTCATGCAGAAGCATGGTACTAGTCATTATTCACAATAAAAATATCTAAAAACACCTAAAAACGTATCTGGTCATCCTCCACATCACAAAAACATTCATTATTCAAAAACACAAAAACTCACCTAATAATAAAAACCCAAAAAAACATAAAAAGCCATTGTCACATTGGCCCCACCACCCCACCTTTTCATATACTTCCAACCCCATAGGCCCCATCACCTGCCACTTTTTCATATTTTTTCTAGTTCTTTAGTAAAAATGTCGTTTAAAAATGGATTCAAAAAAAGGGGAAATCACCAAAATAGCCGACATTTGGTCAAAATTTCAAAAATAGCCTGTTGACACCCCATAAAATGCCGTTTCACAAATCCCCACCCGGCTCAAAAAATCCTTTCAAGCAACCAACCGTTTTTTGCCACGTATCCATTGTCCCCTAGTCTCTGAAACCTCAGTGTGTGTTTGTGTGTACTATTTGAAATTTCTGGCAATGTTTTCAGAACCGGACCGGACATCGAACCGGTTTGGTCACTGGTCCACTGGTCCGACCAGTTCAACCGGTTTGACCGGATGTAAGAACCGGCAGGTGTCTTAAAATTAATAGGGTGAAATTTGAAAAAAAAAAAATCTGAAATCCGGTTCAATCCCTTAATAACCCGGTTCAACCGGCCGGTTTTCCGGTCCGACCGCCTGTTCACCGGTTCAACCCCGGTTCGATGTAAATCCGGTCCAATATACTGAACCGGACTGGTCAGACCTCCGGTTCCCGGTCCAACCGGTCCGACCGGCCGGTCCGATCCGGTTTTCAAAACATTGATTTCTAGGACCACTTGTAAATAAAATCACGAAACTCAATCTTCTCTCTCTATTTTCTCTGAAATGGCACAAGCTTCAGTGTGTGTTTGTGTGTGAGAGAGAAACACATTCATCTCCACCGCCACCATCACCTCGACCACCACTGCTCCGCCTCCTTAACCCATACCCACCTCCACCAAAACCACCATAACACTACGAGCCGTTTCAGAGAGATCTATTAAATCGATGGTTTGCTGTTAAAATTGATAATAAAGAAGTTAAATCGAGGGTCTGAAAGGAACAGAAGCTTCTGTTGGGCTAGCCGTTTCAGAGAGATCTTAACCCATACCCACCACCACCATCACCTCCACCGCCACCATCACCGCCACCATAACCTGCAATTTAACTTCTTTATTATATCAATTTTAATAGAAACACCTACACGAGCCGGCACAGGTATGCTACGAGCCGGCACAACACAAGGTTCGAGCCGGTTCAGGTATGCTACGAGCCGGCACAACACAAGGTTCGAGTCGGTTCACCTGCTCGGAGCCGTTTCAGCTGATCCGAGCAGTTTGTCGGACACGTGTCTCCATCAGATTGGTCATCGTTGAAGGAACTCCTTGAGCCGGCACAACACAAGGTTCGAGCCGGTTCAGTTGACGGTGCCGGCTCGTGGAGCCGGGTCAGTTGGCCAAAATTGAAAAAACGGCGTGGTCAAGGCTAGTTTCGTGATTTTCCCTTCAAAAAATGAGATCCACAATAGCAAAGAATGAATGTGGTGTCCACCTAGACTTCAAAAATGAGAAAAAATAGCCTATTGGTCATGCTCTTATGTAAAGTTCTTTTTCTTACAAAAAAAAAATGTTTATAAAAATAATGAAAATAAACATTCCTCCTTGCCGGGTTTTATCTTTTTAATTCTGAAGAAGTATGCCACATCTTAGCTTCCTCAACATTAGAGTTAAGCCACTAATATCACCAAGAGAACAACAAACATAATTGTATATGAAAACCACATTGGCTCGTAGGGTGCAGATGAGTGTTGGGATATCGTACGCTCGAGAGCAGACCCACATATTAAACACCGATGAAACATGCGGCATTTGTGTGTGTTGTAAAGACTGATACTCATTTTCTAGCATCTCGTTTTAGTGAAACAAAAGTAACCATCCAATTCTAGCTAATCTTGATATAAAGTTTGATCCAAAATAGAAAGTAGACATGCACATGAATGAAAGTGAGAATCAAAGAAAATTCAACTTTATGGTCAATTATTATTTCATAAATTATCATTTCATGTATATATATTCAAATATCTTTATTTACACTTTCAATGGAAAATTCAACAAATTTAAATCACACCATAATGTCCACTCTATTTAGAGGATTTTCGCTCTATTTTTTATCCAAAGAAATGTATTTGTTATGACATCATCCAAGATTTTTTAAATTCGATGTCGATTTACTGTTAAATAACTTAATGTTATGTGCTTTCCGTATAAACCATAACGTCATCAGAAAATTACCGGTCTTCCTATTTGAGTCAGGGATTAGAAACAAAGCTTGTTCAACAATACACGTGATGGGAGGGAATTTACATGTGTTTGCAAATGGACAAGTTATTCACATGTGTTTGCTCTAACTCATGACCAAATTACTCGTTATCAAGGATAAAAGAATATCTGTAAAAATTCCAAAAAGGTTCAGGAGTTAATATTTATTTCTTTACTATATATCTTTCTAAATTGAATTAATGGATTTTAATAATCTCAACTATTAGTCATTGGTCGGAAACGGTCCTAACTTCAAAAATAACTGGTGGTGAACCCACCTTTTCACATATTGTAAACCAATGGACCTTTGCTAACAGAAAAGAAAAAAGAGACAAAAAGATCTGTTAGCAAAGGTCCATTGATTTACAAATTACAATATGTGAAAATGTAGGACTATCATTGGTTATTTTTTAAGTTGGAACTGTTGCCGGCCAGCAACTAATAGTTGAGATTATTAAAATTCATTATTCCTTCTAATTTTGTTAAGATGTTTTGGGTTATTATGTTTAGCATGTTTATTTGTTTGTATTTAGTATGTAGTTTCATTTTTAAATTTTAAAACGTTTACCTACTTTAAAAAAATACAAAATAAAATAATTAAAATGTTTAAAAGGTAATTTTGAAAATCATTACATTTCTAAAAAGGTAAAATACTAAAAATGCAAGAAATTTCAAAATCAAAACTATACCAATAAACTAGCAAATTATGACCTATAAACCTTTAACTTACTTGTCCCCTAGGAATGTCTCGCGGGCTGGCCAACATTCCGGCCAAAATCCTATCAAGAATTACTAAGGTGTTTATTTCTAACTTGCCAGAAAAATGTAGTGGCAATGATCTCTCGGGTTTTATTCGTTCGTATGGTGTTATTTATGATCTCTACATCGCTAGGAAACGTGACAAGGCTGGTAATCGGTTTGGTTTTGTTTCGTTTCTTGACGTTAAAGATAGCAATGAGTTGGTTAGATTGATTTGCAAAACTCGCATTGGAGATTGCTGGTTGAGGGCAAACATTGCTAGATTTACATTGGAGGAAGGCGAAATACGAGCGGATCAACATTTGTCTTCTAGGCAGAATGATAATATCAACAAGAACCAGAAGAACGGTGGCAGACCCCCTGTGTGGAACCCTACGTCGTTTTACAATGGGTCCAAATCCTTCACGGATACCCTTACGGGTAAGTCTAGTTCGGTGGGTAACCAGAAGTCCTTGGTGGTCAAAAACGAGGTTGAAGCATTCCGGGATTTGCATGGTAGGGCGGTGGTGGCTCGTATGATCGACCTGGATGCCCTCAAGAGTATTCATGTCATTATGAACGATCTCTGTCCAGGCATGTACAAGATTCAGTATCTAGGAGGTCTCTCCACGTTGATTTCCTTTGAAGATGAACAGAAGGCTCATTCTGTCCTTGCTGCGGCAAGGGAGGTTATTGGTAGGTTTGCAAGTTTAGACGTTTGGATGGGCCAGTCATTCAGCTTCGAACGTTTGGCTTGGCTTAAACTTACGGGAATTCCTTTGCAACTTATCTCTAATGAAGTTATTGATGTGATTGGAGGCTCTTTTGGTAAGATTGTCCATAGGACGTCTAGGTCCGATTTTGACGATGATCTTTCTTATGATTATGTAGGGGTGTTAGTGGTGAGGAGAAGAGGATTGGTGAATCGGTTTCGCTGGTCTGGAGGGATAAAAAGTTCACTATTTGGGTTGAAGAAAATGCCGGGGTGTGGATGCCTGAATTTTACAAAATCCCGTCTAAATCGGATACGGATTCAGTGCATGAGAATATGGACGTCGAGAAGGATTGTCATGACAAAGAGGAGTTTCATCCGGTGGAGTCGGATGCCGGAAATTCTGTTCCGGTAACGGAGGAGCCGGTGGAAGACGTCAACGTTCCGATGAATAGGGAGGAGGAGGTTTTTTTTGGTAACTCCCAATCAACTTAATGCTATTAATGAGATTCCTAATTTGTTAGAAAGGAATGAGGAAGTCATTAATGGGATGGAAGACTTTGTGCCTGGCAATCAATTTGATTTCGGAGAAAATATAGTAACTGAAGCAGATAATGTGGACCAATCGGGCTTGATTAACAAAAGGAAAAAGAAATCTGGGCTAGGAACTTTGGGCCGGCCCAATCCGGCATATTCTAGCAGCCTTGAAAAAACTAAGGTTGGTAAAAAGCCCAAATGCCAAGATGACTTATTTGGGTTGGATCCGTTGTTGGGCCTGGACCAAGATGGTGGAGGTGAGATGAGTGCAGCCCAGCTTAGGTCTGAACACATTGACCTTAATACTCAACCAGGAAGTGGCGATGATGTTGGGGAGGACAGTGGAGGCCAACATATGGATAATAGATCGGATTCCTCTTATAATGAAGTTGAAGTCACAATCCTTTTGGGTACCAAACTCGGCGTTAATCTTCACAACTCCAACAAGTTAATCCAGGACTCGATTGTTTTTGAAGGTGTACAAGGAGGTAAGGAATGAATTTTCTTTCAATTAATATTCGTGGGTTTGGGGGTAGAGGTAAAGCGGGTTGTATTAAGCAGCTTAAAAACGTTCATGGGATTTCTTTTATTGGAATGCAAGAGACGATGGTTAGCAATATTTCCTCCTCTTTGGTTTCTAATTATTGGGGAGGGATGGGTTTTGAATATTGTGACACCTGGGTCACTGCGACCATCAAACAAATACCAAACCAATGAGATATTGTATTTCATATTTGGGATTTGTACAAATATGTGTATCATTTGCACATATCAAGTCTTGTTCGATTTCAAACTCTACATCGCTTTCTGGAGAATTATACGCAAACTGGTGCGTAAACGTACTCAGTTTAATGCGACAAATACTCCGGAACATCAACATATACTCAACATACCTTAAATAACCTTTACATAACTTAGAAATAAGTTTTGAAGGCTTTGGTATGACAAAAACAAGTTAATTCGCTTACAGGTACTAAACTTGACAAACTACGAAAGTATGCCAATTTGAACTGTAACAAACATTCCGGAACATGTCCATAAGTTAAACATACCATAAATATCCTTTACTTAGCTTAGAAATAGGCTTTGAGGGGTTTGGTATGCTAAAACAAACTTTTGGATCATTCAGGGACTAAAAGTGTCAAAAAGTGCATAAGTTTGCACTTTCGCGCATAACTTACGTTCTGAATACATCAGGACGTCCAAAAATTTATGTAAGCATCCTTATATTATGCCTTAGTGTTTGGCATGAGAAAAATCCATTCGTCACGCATTTTGGATCGTTTTTCGCGCTTATGCGCATTCCGTCGTAATTAACCGAACATCGCATTCGTACGGCCAAACGAACCAACATCCGACATATTTTTGAGCATGTTTCATGTCCACAATGTTTAGGCATCATTTTAGGGCCTTAAAGTTGGCTTTACGGGCCTTAGAAGTGTCGGAAATAGCTTAAACATGCAACAGGGACCAAAACTGCCAATTCTGAAACTTTGTGCAGATCAGACATAGCCAGGCGGCCCGCCTGAGTTTTGTCTAATCCTGATGCGGGCCGCATGGCCCCTTCAGTAACAGAAATTTTGTTTTCTTGCTAAGATTGGCCTTTCAAACACTCCAAAGGGCAATGCCCTTTCACCATCTCAGGAGTTAAGGGCCATTTTGAGCTACCACAACTTTGTGACAAGTGTACGCATAGGATCGTGGCACGATATTCAAGAAACAATCCTAACGGCTTTACTTTTCCTATAAATACACCCCCCTTTTGGTTAAAACCCACAAAAATCTGATCAAAAGCTCTAAGTTGGAACCTTTGTTTCATACCTGAGCCATTTTGATCTAGATTAGCATTCGGGGACCCTCCGTAAGTGTTCTTTCGTTCTTTTATTCGCTTTTCGAGTCCGAAAGTCAACGTTTTGTTGACTTTCTGCGTTGACCAGCCTATGGTCAACACGAAGTTCATTGGAACTTCATAACGTGAGCGTGATCACGATGGTTATAGTCCATGGCGACTATACCTACTGATTACCACGTTATCTAGGCTCAGTGACGAGTCATAGTTTCGGCCAAAATGCGCATTCTTGCGTATTTTGTAACCAAACTACTCGTGAGCATCAAAGCCGTTTGTTTTGATGCCAAACCTGTTTTCTAAACTTAGTTAAGCATGTTCTAACATGCTTAGCTCGTCACTTTTAGTATAGTGCTTATATAGGGTCGTAAGGTAAGCGATCTAAACCATCGCTTATACTTTCGAACCCGACCCATTTGGTCGATCTTTAGGATCCGACCAAACACATTAGGTGACCATGGCTGTAACCTTCCGAGGTTCTACCTTGTGGTCACGATGTTAGGCGTTCCAAACGCGTTCTACGCGAACGACGCGTTAAGGTAGCATAAGCTACCTAAACGGGTCGTAATGGGCCGTAAGCACTTAGGTTAGGTTTCATTTTAGTATGTAGGCTTTGTTAAACCATATTACACGAGTCTCCATACTCGTTTGGTTTACGAACCCGCATACTATCCGATCCTTCCGAATTTGGTCCGGTATATTAATATAGCTACATATTAGGTACCGTTTGATATTCCGTGATCTCTAGCATTGTGTGATTATTACACAAGGACTTCTAAGCAATCTCAGGTGAGTACATTGAACCCCTCTTTTACTGTTTTCCAAACTGTGTTGGGGTGAAACACATGTGCCTACTTGTTACTTTCATGCTTTCCCGTTTTCACATTCATATACTTGCTATGTTCATTAGTACATTTATAGTACATGATTTCATTACATTTCATGCTATGTATGCCCATTATGTGCATACTTAGTACATTGTTTCACATTTCATTTTCATGCTATTTATGCCTATTGTGTGCATACTTAGTACAAATTGTTTACATCACATGCCTTCATTTTGGTATAACATTTGGTTTGTTTAACATGGAACAATACATTCATTAACATTAGCTACGCCGTTCGTTAGTAGGTAGTGGTACCATAGGAATTGACAACTCCCGTTCCTGAAATCCTGGGTTTGATTGGATTGGAAGGAATGACCGAATTCGATATACATAACTTAGATAAACCTTTAATTTATTTAAGGGTTTATCGCCACAGTCTCAAGGCTTGGATGTATGCATTTTCACAATACCGCATAAATGTTTATATCAGTAGAGCATGCATTGTTCCACAAAACATAACGTTGATTTAAACCATGTTTTACTTCAACACCTTGTTTTGTGCATTTTACATATGGTTTAGTTGATACATCTCACTTACCATACAAGATATATTTTGGGTACACATTACATGATCTACATTAAACATAAACATTTTGACATTGATATACATACTTGGTGGTTTACATTGAACATAGACATTTCGATATGGTTTACACAATAACACTTGACAATTGATTTATACATGAACAATTTACATGGTGATTGGTTTGGGCAAATGGTTTGAGTAACATGGCGTATGTAATATGGTACAAACATGGTGGATACGTCGCTGGTACTTCCTATATATAAATGCTTGTATAATATTACATATCTTCGCGTTATCTAAATCATTTCAGTTTGGACATATTACGTTTTACACAAATAACATATTCCTCACCAGACATTGTTTTTACAAACAACTATATTATGCAAACTCATTTTACTAGGTTATTCATTTAACCTTGCATTTAATTATACATATCACCTGATCTCATCGTTTTTCAAATGATTTACAAGACGAAGCAAATTACAAGGTTCATGACTAAACATTTTCTTAAACATACGTCATGAATTCTATTTTCACAAAACCTATGTATCTCACAGGCATTTTTATGCTGACGTACCTATTTTCACATGTGTTTTCAGGAGATGATGCATAGGACTTATCAAGATATATTCAGGCGGACCTGTGCCTTAGTGACTTAAAACGAGACAAGAACTAGTTAAATTATGTTATGTACTCTTTGGACCTTGTTTAATACAATGTAAACTTTCATGTTTGATTAATAAAACGAAACTTCAATTGCCATGGATTTGAAACAATTGATTCTGTTACAACACTCCCCGATGTTTCCGCCACGTTTTATATGTTCTACGTGGTCGGGGTGTGACAAATATGAGGATGTTAACGCTTGTGGTAAATCGGGTGGTATAATAAGTATGTGGGATCCAAAAGTTTTTTCTAAAGAGATGGTGAATAAAGACCGGAATTTTTTACATGTGGCGGGTACTATCTTGGCTAGGTCGATTCGTATTAATATTGTCAACATTTATGCTCCACAATCGAATGAAGGTAAGAGGACGTTGTGGTCTAAAATTTATAATTTGATGTGTGGGCATCTAGGGTGGTGGATTGTGTTCGGAGATTTCAACGCGGTTAGAGAAAGGGATGAAAGAAAAAATTCGGTTTTTGACCCGGTTTGTGCCCGTGATTTTAATAGTTTTATAGATGAAGCCGGTTTACGTGAATATTATCTGAAAGGGCTAAAGTTTACATGCATGACCACTAGAAAAGGTGTGTGTAAATTTAGTCGGATCGATCGGGTGTTGGTATGTGACAACGTTTTTAATAAATGGCCTAACGCGTGTGTCCGGGCCATTGGTAGACAGTGTTCGGATCATTCACCTTTGGTATTTTCTGTTAAAGATTCTAACTTTGGGCCCAAGCCTTTTAGGCTTTTTGACTCTTGGTTGGATAGACCGGGTTGTGTGCAGGTTATTCAATCAGTTTTTGAAGAATGGAGAGATGGAGGGAAGCCGGATTCTAATCTGCTCAACAAATTAAAAAGGCTTAGAGGATGTTTACGGGCTTGGTTCAAGAATTATAGTGCAAAAGAATTGGAGGAAGAGACTCGCCTTAGAAAAGAGAAAGATGAAATAGAAATTCAAATGGAGAATAATGCTTTGGAAGATGAAGACGTGTGGATCTGGACAGAATGCAAAAAAGTGTTGGAAGAAATCGAGTTTCTAAAGGCCCGCGACATCAAACAGAAATCCCGTGTTAAATGGGTTGCTTTGGGGGACGAAAATTCCAACTTTTTTCATAACGTGGTTAATGGGAGAAAGGCCAGAAATTCTATTCCGGGTATTATGATTAATGGGGAGTGGGTTACTAAGCCGACCTTAGTCAAAAAGGAGGTGATGCGATTCTTCAGGTGCCACTTTAAAGAAGACAATTATGATCGGCCTACCCTTGTTTGTTCGAACATTGGTTCGCTGGTTCAGCAGGAAAGCGAAGATTTGGTGGCTCCTTTTTCTAGACAAGAAATTAAAAACGCTGTTTTTGAGTGTGGCTCCAATAAGGCTCCGGGTCCGGATGGTTTTAATTTTCGATTCGTGAAAAGATTTTGGAATTATCTTGAAGGAGATTTTGAAAAGATTTTGTTGGATTTTCACGGCTCAGGTTCCATTAGTCCGGGGTGCGGTTCGTCTTTCATTACTTTGATCCCTAAGACTAAAACGCCCTTGGGTCTTAGAGATTACAGGCCTATTACTTTGATAGGTTTGATTAGTAAGGTGATTTCCAAAATCCTTGCTACTCGTCTTAAAAAAGTTATGGGTCGTATTATTTCTGAATCCCAATCCGCTTTTATTTCGGGTCGGTTCATTTTAGACGGCCCTTTAATGGTAAATGAAGTTATTGATTGTTTGAAGAAGCGAAAGAAAAAGGCGTTTTTGTTAAAAATAGATTTCGAAAAGGCATACGACAATGTCAATTGGAATTTTTTGCTTTCTACTATGTCTCAAATGGGGTTTCATCCTCGATGGTGCGAGTGGATTAATGGGATTTGTCACTCTTCTAGAGCCGCGGTTCTAGTAAATGGTTCGCCTACTTTCGATTTTAGGTGTGAAAAGGGGCTAAGGCAAGGGGATCCATTATCGCCGTTTCTTTTTTTGATAGTGATGGAAGCCCTCTCGTGGCTCCTTGATAAAGCTAAGTCTCTTGGTGTCATTAAAGGTGTTGATTTTTCGAGTGGAGATATGGAGCTAACCCATCTCTTCTATGCGGATGACGCGTTGATTATGGGAGAGTGGTCTAAAGATAATATCCAAGGTATTGCTAGAGTTCTTCGTATTTTTTACATTTGCTCCGGGCTTCGCATTAATCTCCATAAATCAAATATATATGGAGTTGGTGTGGGGAATTCCGAAGTGGACGACATGATGGGTTTTCTTGGGTGTAAAAGAGGTGGTTTTCCGTTTACCTACCTAGGTATCCAAGTGGGAGCAAAGATGTCCCGGGTTTGTAATTGGGATCCGGTTGTTGATATCATCAGTAAGCGGCTTGTTTCATGGAAAGCTAAGAATCTGTCGATTGGAGGTCGCCTTATCCTCATTAAAGCGGTTTTAGAAAGCCTTCCCGTCTACTACTTTTCTCTTTATAAGGCACCAAAGGCCGTTATTGAGTCGATTGAAGCTATAATGCGTCGCTTCCTCTGGGCGGGCGCTAGCATAGAGAAGAAGATCCATTGGGTTTCTTGGGATATTGTTACATCTCCTAAAAAGATTGGAGGTTTGGGAATATCTAGATTGCAAGATGTTAACGACGCGTTCCTTTTAAAATGGACTTGGCGATTCAAAAATGAAGATAATGGATTGTGGAAGAAGATTATTATGGGGTGTCATGGCAATAGTAGACCATGGGCGTTACTACCGTGTAGTGCTTCTTCGAGTGGGTGTTGGAAACGTATAGTTAAAATTGGAGAAAAAAAAACACCAAACGGGTCTACTTTTAATTCGCATTTCGGTGGTGATCTTGGAAACGGAAATTCTATTAGTTTCTGGGGTGACCCGTGGCTAAGAGACGAACCACTTCGATTGGCATACCCTAATCTTTTTAAAATCGAAAGAAATAAATGGGTGAAAGTGGGAGATAGAATTTCGGTTACTGGTAACGTCAAGAACTTGTCTTGGGATTGGATTTCGATACCAAATACAGCTGCAGAAGTCAATGATCTTTTTCAGATCCTTTCGGAGATCCATGATTTTAATGGAGAGGCGGTGCTGATCGATGGAAATGGAAGATTGCCGCTGATGGTCAGTTCAGTGTGAAGTCTGCAAAAAGTTTGTCGTTTGATACCAACACGGCTGGCCAAGTTCGGAAGATAAAATGGAAGGTTTGGGTGCCGCTCAAGTGTAAAGTTATGGTGTGGAGAGCGGTCTTAAATCGCTTACCTACTATTGCAGAACTGATTAAACGAGGGGTGCGACCTCAACATACAACCTGCACATTCTGCAAAGATGAAGTAGAAACGGATCTGCACTTGTTCACGGGGTGTTGGTTCGCGCAAGAAGTTTGGCATAGAATCGAGAATTGGTGCCGGTTACCTCCATCTATTCTCTTTGATGTTATGGATATTCTGCAGATCCCGGAGGCTCATATGATGTCCAAGAATGATAAGAAAGTTTTGCGAGGAATAGTATACACGACCATGTGGGTTATTTGGAACGAGCGCAACAACCGTATCTTCAACAACAAGCTTCGGAGACCAATAGAGATTGTTGAAACTATCAAGTATACGACTTTCTTTTGGATTTGTAATAGATCTAGATTGATAGATGTAGAGTGGTCTAGTTGGTATGTGTATCCTTTGGGTTGATTTGGTTTTGCAGTTCGCCTTTTGGCCCTTGTTTTGAGGACCAATTGTGCGCCTCTTGTTGAATGAAATTTTCCTTTAAAAAAAAATTTATAACAATTAAGTGTTTTTTTCAAAGTGTAAGACTTCCGTAATGCATGTCTACGCTTAAGTGAAAGAATCAGGGAAAAGTGTTAATTGACTTTGCAAACGTGGGTAGGTCCGTAGAGAAGAGATTAACTATCTGTGAGACCACCCGTAGTGGGGCGTGATTTTTAAAAAAATTTGAAAAAAAAACGCCCTAAAACGCCCTCCCCCCCATTACATGGGGCGTTTTCTAAAAAAAAATCAAAAACTTGAAGTTGGCGTTATGATAAAAACGCTGCATGGGGTTTGACTTGGAGTGCATGTGGCCAATGGGAGTGCATGTGGCAAATGGTAGTGGGTCCAAGGTGGGGGCATGGCCAATGATAAATACTTTGTTTTTTTTTTTGTTTTTTTTATTATTCTTTTTAATGATTGGAAGGGGCATTATTCCCACTACGCCACTTTTGCTATAATGTCCAACGCTGACTGGGATGCCACGTGTCGGATAATGCCCCATAGTATGGGCATTATTTTTGTTCACCACTACACATGGTGTCACACCCCAAATTTCCACGTGTCACCGGTAGGCCCGGTGGGGGTATGGTGACGTAGTTGGCATCATCATAGACAAACAACACAATATAATAATAATGCACAGCGGAAGCAGGGATAGATTCATTTCAACTTTAAATAAAATGTAATATTAAATATCACGAGTAGTTGAAACGGATCCACAGGCGGATCAAATAAAATAAGATAATTGTTTAACAGTTTTATTGTCGTCCAAGCTTGCGAGACTTATTGTGGACGCTCTAGAAGACAGCCAGCCTAGTACGTGTAGTACCTGCACTTAACCATTTGGGAAAATACGTCAGTTTACACTGGTAAATACAAATTAACTGACTCATTTTGAAAATGATTGAAAATTGATTTAAATGCACATGGCATAAAATATTTTTATAACTTGGGATAATTATGCAGTATAATCTTGTGAACGAATTACATGTTACTTGTGCGTTCAGTAGCCCGGATCTTGTCCGGGTTAAAGATCAATAGACACACCACATTAAAGAGTTATACACTGACAGGTGTACGCCTACACCTCGTGCTCTGGTCGTGGCCATCTCGTAAGATGATGCCAAGGATATCCGGGACATGGTCATTAACCCCCCAAAGGCTTAAAGTAAAACAAGACTGTTTAAACGAGCCGATCAAATTATTCAATTGAACACCCAAGGGTGCAAGATTTGTACGCTCGATCAAGCGGTATTCTATATACCGTAACCCAAGCCCGTATAGGGAAAATAAGTTAAAAGTATTTACCTGAGTAAGTATGAATCACAATTGGCAAGTGAGGGTAGCTTTTACTGGGCCTCCTATTCTGGAACAAAGGTTTATAATAACCTATTAGATTCCTAACGGGTCTTTTATTTAAGCCTAAGCTTGACCGGTTAGTTTTTAAGGACGATACGGTTCAAGCGCACGATTAAGCGAAGACCGGATAGAATGTGATTTAGACCCGACAAGTTTGAATACTTGTATAACATGGGTATACTAAATACATTCTGGATTTTGAGACAAAAATGATAACGTTTGACCCGTTTCGGTCAATTTATGCAAACTAGTTACATAAACCGAACCGAGCGCTAAAAGAGCGTTACGGGTAGCCAAAAGAGTCATATGCAAGTTCCCTGAGATAATATGCTTTAAATATGTTATAATATCAGTAAGTTATGTTCTATTATGCCCCGAATGAATTTAAACTCAATTTATGCCTTATAAGGGCATTTTGGTCATTTAAAAGATTATAAAAGAGTTAAATTGGAAATCTGAGTTACAGGTCTGGTTTATATAGTAAATACACTTAATTTGATATATTATAACAGTAGGGTATGACCCATATACAAAACTTATCATTTAAAATCAAACTATGCACCGTAGGGGTATTTTAGTAATTTCACAAGGGCTAAAAATGTCAAAACTGGAAACCTGAGTTCAAAAACTTATACTTACTGTTATTTTATAAAAATATGCTAAATACATCAGTAGGTATAATCCTTATATGTTTAATATGGGTATAACGCATACTATGCGTTAAAAACGCTTAGAAAGGCGATTTAGAGCCGTTTCCGGGTTTTCAAAAGAAAGCTGAGATTTTTATATTTCCAGAATGCTCAAAATAATTTATTTAACAAATAAAATCAGTAGAAAAAGGTTTGGGGTCAAAAGGATTTATAAAACTCATTTTATGGCTTAAAAGGTCAAAACCGGTATTAACCGAATCAACTTAGAGACCTATGATACGATCAGCCAAAAATTAAATAAAAATCTTCAAAAATCCCAAAATATTATATAACATCAGTTGGTAAAAAGTTTGGTATCAAAAAGTGGGCTTAAATAGGTTATATGCTATTTACGCCGTTTATTCAACATAAAGCTCTATATTTACGATATCGAACATAACTCTAAATCTGGACCTCCAACTGATATCAATTTTTCGGTGCAAGTTTATAAATCAGTAATAAAGGTTTCTACTCTTTCATTTTTCCAAAAATCACGTTTTATAACAAAAAGGGCAAAATAGTCAACTTTAAGCATAAATCGGAAACATGCATATGAATCGGTTAAGCATGGAATCAAGTTGTAAAATTCCAGAGAGTTAAACATAAATATAAATGGTTCAAAATAAGCTCTAATGCAGATCTCAAACATGCATGCACGGATCCGAATCGAGAGTCAAAGAAAAAGTCATTTTATAAGACTTTCGGTTCCAATCCGGGTTTATACTAAAAATTGTCGAGTTGATCATGATAAAACATATTCTTACATTCATTATAAAGTTATTTTTGATGATCAAACTGATTGCATGTTATCTACATTACCATTTATGCTAGATTTTACAAAAACAAGTTCTGTTGACTTTTTAAGAACAACTTTGACTCGACAAATAGCATGCTTAGAGTGGGAATCAAAGAATACCCTTTGAGGGTTTGTTTCCCACATAAATACCAACTTGTAGGTACTTTCAATTTGAGAAATGACTGAGCCATTTTCGTTTAATCGAAAAGTCAAACTATAACTATGACGGATTGACTTTTGGCTAATAATCAAAGCTAGAACGAATTAGAGAAGGTTATGAATGCTTACAAGAGTCCTAATGAAGCTTAGTTATCACTATGAAGGTGCCTTGTCGTCGAGGAAGCTCCAGAAGTTGCCTTGTGAATTTTTGAAGTTTCAAGTGTTCTTGTTTTCTAACTCAAGAACTCAATTGTGAAGCTTTTGATCTGATTTTATGGTGATTCAGAGGTTATGAGAGGCTCACAGGTGTCCTTACATGCATGTAAGATGATTGGTGCATTTGGGAGGTGATGCAAGCTGTCCTCAACTCAAAAATCGGACTTAAACAGCCACTGTTCGCGAATTCTGCAGCTGGGCACGGGTCGCGGCCCGCTTAAGGCTGCCCAGGCAGGCCGCCTGGGGTCTGCAGGCCCAAAATTTTGTTTAAACTTTGCAGTTTGGTCCCTGTTCTTCGTATACGATGTTTTGGCCATTAATCTTGACCCTTAGACCCTCAAATCTGATTTTTAGGAACCTTGGGACATTTACCAACATGGTAATGTCCTCGGTTAACTTTGCGCTCACCCGAAAAGTCATGAAATTCGACGTTGACGCTTTTAACCCCTCAAGTACGGTTTTGGCCATAACTTTCTCATACGATAACGAAACTTCATGAAATTTTTACCACATAGTCTAGTGAGTATATTTTAGCATTACAAAGCTTCGGGGCTGCCAAAAGATCACTCAGAGGTATAAATTCAACATGTTGACACTTTTAGTCCCTGTAGTTTGTAATTCCTCACTTTCGTGCATTTTTCGCTTCGTATGATCCATGATCTACCCGTTTAGAGTTATAAACACCATGTAGGGTTATTATAGAGTCTATTTATCCATTGTTGACACTTCGGACCCTTATATTCCATAGTTTTCACTTTTTGTCAACTTTAGTCCCTCTAAAGTATATTTTCACATATGCAAAGTCTATGACACGTGTCAATACATTATTGGACGTAAATTTCCGAGGTGTTACACATGGTCTGAGTGTAGAGTTGGTGTAACTTGTAAGGTCAATACGTTGATCCTTTTTCCTGTTAAAGATATTGTTGAATCATGTGAGCATTTTAATTTGGTGAATGAGGATAAAGCGGCTCTCCTAGGTATTAAGTTCGTGGTGGTGTATTTAGAAAGCAAGAAATAACAAGAGGTTCTCTAATATAGAAGCTAGACCAGAAGATACTTTTCAGGATATTAATCGTTCTAGAGATAAGAATTTAAGTTGGGATAGATAATGTAAATTTGATGTTTAGTTTTTTATGTGTTGTAGTTGTCTGCTGTTGCCGCCCTTGGTTTGAGGGTTTTGGCGTTGTCAATAGAAGTTTACCTTTAAAAAAAAAAAAAACCTATCTGTGAGTGAGTGAGGGGGGTCTTTGACGATTGTTAGAGGTGGTCTCCTCTTGATATGCCCAAAACTTGATATGCCCAAAACGATACCGATTATCGACACATATATTACGTTGATCGAAAACCATAAACATATCAGTAATCGATATACAAAATCACATAATTGAATATCGATACCATATTGATTTTTTCAAACGATATAATTTCAGTCCGGTAAAAGTGAAATGTCTAAAAGAATATCAAGACATGTTTTACATAAATTGAAAATGATAGAAAACGAATACTAGTACCTGTACCGATGACACGGATACCAGCAGTGATGTTGTTAGATTGGTATCGGTATCCACTATAGATTTTGATACTAAAAATACTTTGTTATGAATATAAATGTTAAGAAAAAAACTAATGAATGAAAAAAATATCAAAGAAGTCGTAGTTGAAAATTAAATATGTATACTATTAATAAAATAAGCGATGAAATTAAAACTTAAACACAACGCATCTTTTTTTAACAACTTAAATTACATTAAATTCGTCTTAAACGGGTTTCAAACCTTAAACTTAAAGGGACCAACATTTTAGCTTCAATAACTTTACGAGTTGAATCCAACCCTCACCTAATGACATCTTTTTGCGGGTCACTGTTTGTCCTTTTTATTTTGTATATGTGTGAATAAATAAATATGTATTTTTAACATTTTAATATACTCTAAATAATAATTGTAATTATTTTATCCTAAAGTAACCGTACAAAGTTAAATACTTAAATTACATCTGGGACCGGAGTCAGAAAAGTGTTTCGTAAGGTGATCATCTCTCACACATACCGACATACGTGTGTATACACATACATTCCCATCAAAACACACACTCTCACACACACATATATATATTATTATATTGCATGTGTCCATATATATCTCTTTACACCCCATCTTCATCACTCTCTCTATCTCTTCGTGTTTGCTAATAAACCCTGTCCATTCATTCAGATTCTCACAACTTCTTGCATACATCTTTCCAGGTAATATTTCAAGTTTCAACCCCTCTGTTCTGTTCTGTTCTTAATATTTCTCAAAAATCAAAACACTTTCAAAATCCCAAATGGGCTTTGTTTTTTTTGTTTTGTTTTTATTTCTAGTTGCAGATCTGGAACCAAACAATGGGTTCTCTCATTTTTAGCTCCAATATTTGTGGAACTTCTTGAAATAGAATGAATCTTTCTGTATTAACTATTATTAACCACTGATATTGTGCTTTTCCAGCTCAACTTTGAGTGGACATTGTTTGGAACTTTGTGTTTTTTTTTTTCATTTTTTTTTCATTTTATTGGATATATAATGTGCAGAACAACAAACCTGTTGATTGGGTGAATAAGGGCAACTTTTCCCTTTGTTTTATCATGAAAAAAGTAAAAAAGAAAAGTGTGAAATGAACCATCTTTCTCTCTCTTTTAGTCACTGGGTTAAATAATAATAATAATAATAATAATAATAATAATAATAATAATAATAATAATAATAATAATAATAATAAGGGTCCTCAAACCAAAAAATTTGTGAAATTGGACCAAAAGTTTGAGCAACTGCCAATGATCTCTAGATCAAGTGGTGGAGGTGATCTCTAGATCAAGTGGTGGAGGGCTTGCATTTTTCTTGAGAGATGCAAGTTCGACTCCCACTTGGTGCAGAGTGAGGCATTGGTGGGCAATGATAGGAGACCCAGGGAAACCTGGGTTGGATCCTTGAGCCAAACGGGTTTTACCGGTAATTTCACCGTCGTGCCTACGGGCGGGTGGGTTACCGGGTTTTCCCCGGAATTGGTGGTGGACTCGGGTTACTCTCGGAGTAATCCGTTTGTCCAGTGGGTGCCCCGAGAGTATTCGGGATTGAGTTTGTTGGCCGTTCAAAAAAAAAAAAAAAGTTTGAGCAACTGTTTGACTACAGTCTCAGTATGACTGTAAAGGGGTCCAATTTGCATTGTCGGCAGTATCTATTAGCTAATACTTGATTTGCCATCAGATTTTGACAAACTTTTATTTATTTTTCCACATTTTATGGCATCAGATCCGCACTGATTTTTTTTTTTTTTTTTTTTTTTGTATTTTTATAAAACTGTTTTGACCATGGTTTGTGCTCTTTAAAGTTTAAATCATATTGATCTGTTTTTCAAACTCAAGATTACAGTTTCAGTCTTCAGTAAGCTGTCTGTCTTTGAACTTGGTTTGTGTAAAAAAGAAGTAAAAATCTTTACTTTTTTACTTTAATCTTTGATGAATGCAATCAACATAATTTGAACATATTGTGCATTAGTTTGTGAAGGTAAGAATGAAGTACAAAGATGATAAACCGGGAAGACAGCCCGAAAAGAGTTCAAGGGTGGTGCCTATAGGAGTAATGTTTGTGGTGCTATGCGGGTTATCGTTTTATCTTGGTGGGATATTTTGTTCTGAAAGGAACAGAATTTCTACTGACCAGGTTTCTAAAGCGGTTGATTCGGTAGAGTCAACTGTTTCTGGCCCGATTCAGGTGAAATCGGTCTTGTTTCCTGAATGCAGTGCTGATTTACAGGATTACACGCCCTGCACGGATCCAAAGGTATGTGTTTGTTTGGTTTTTATGGTTGTTTTTGTTCAGTAGATGCATCTTTATACGCGTTTCTTGGGCTTGTTGATATTGCTTTTGTGGGTAAACAGCATAGTTGTTAATAGCGCTCATAGTGAGCGCTATAGCGAATAGCGTCGCGAAGTGGTCATTCATCGCTATTTGATTTTGGCGCCTCCATAGCGAGTAAATAGCTGGATTTTAGGGTTTTTTTTTTTTTTTTTTTTTTTTTTTTTTTTTTTTTTTTTTTTTTTAAATATACGTATGGAAACACCTATTTGGATATAACATACATATACAAAATTTCTAAAACTTTCTTCTAGTGTATCGCTATACATAAAATAGCGCCTGCTATTTCATCGATATCGCTACGTAGCGTATAGGTTGCTTGTCGCTATCGTCCACTATGCGCTAATAACAACTATGGTAAACAACACGTCTGACGATTAATTCAATTATTATTGTTAACAGAGATGGATGAAATACGGGCGATACAGGCTTACATTTATGGAGCGCCATTGCCCGCCCGTATTTGACAGGAAGGAGTGTTTGATACCGCCACCTGATGGCTACAAGGAGCCTATCAGATGGCCAAAGAGCAAAGATGAATGTTGGTACAGGTAAATGAACTGTTAGTTTTTGGTATGGGGAAACGGGTCAAGTCGGGTGGACAGTAAATCGGTATTCTGTTGGTTTTTTTTCTAACATTTTCGAATTGAACTGTCTAGGAATGTCCCATATGACTGGATCAACAAACAGAAGTCAAACCAGCATTGGCTAAGAAAAGAAGGCGAGAAGTTTTACTTCCCGGGTGGCGGTACAATGTTCCCCAATGGCGTTAGCGCTTACGTTGATCAAATGCAAAATCTAATCCCGGGAATGACAGATGGCACTCTTCGCACCGCCATTGATACGGGATGCGGGGTTAGTTTCTCAATTTATTAGAGTAAAGTACACGGATGGTACTGTGGTTTATCAAAATTTTGCATTTGGTCCCTAGCTTTCCAAAAATACACGGATGGTCCTTGTGGTTTGCATTTTGTAACGCATTTAGTCCCTAATGTTTTCCAAATGTACGTGGATGGTCCTTGTGGTTTGCACTTTGTAACACATTTAGTCCTTAACTTGGACCTGCTGAAACCTTTGGATTTATTGGTCAGGGACTAAATGCGTTACACAGTGCAAACCACATGGACCATCCACGTACATTTGGAAAACGTTAGGGACTAAATGCGTTACAAAATGCAAACCACAAGGACCATCCGTGTATTTTTGGAAAGCTAGCGACCAAATACAAAATTTTGATAAACACCAAAAGAGGTTAAGTTTTGGTGATGTAAACTTATTTCTTGAAATTTTAAATTTTCAGGTTGCTAGCTGGGGAGGTGACTTACTTGATCGCGGCATCCTAACGGTTTCTCTCGCCCCTAGAGATAACCATGAGGCTCAAGTACAATTTGCTTTAGAACGCGGGATTCCCGCCATTCTTGGAATCATATCTACACAACGTCTTCCATTCCCGTCAAATTCATTCGATATGGCTCATTGCTCAAGATGCCTTATCCCATGGACCGAATTCGGTATTTTTGTTAAATCTCTCAAATAAGTGATGCCATCATAGAGGTGACAAAATGGGCGGGTTGGATTATGGATCAGACGGGCCAGGGTCAATATAGGTCATTTTGAGCGGGTTAAAATGGGTCGGGTCAAATATTTATATGACAATTCTGATTGATTTCTTTTCAGGTGGAATTTACCTTCTAGAAGTACACCGAATCCTACGGCCAGGCGGCTTTTGGGTTCTCTCGGGCCCACCTATAAACTACAAGAGACGATGGAGGGGTTGGAACACGACAATAGAAGATCAAAAATCGGATTACGAAAAGTTAAAAAAACTTTTAACTTCAATGTGCTTTAAACTATATAACATGAAAGAAGATATAGCAGTTTGGCAGAAAACATCAGATAACAACTGTTACAAACAGCTTGATGTTCCGGATACCTACCCACCAAAATGCGATGACGGGACTGAGCCCGATTCTGCGTGGTACACCCCATTGAGACCGTGTGTGGTTGTGCCTAACCCAAAGCACAAGAAACTGAGCTTGCAGTCTGTCGCAAAATGGCCCGAGAGATTACACGAGGCCCCAGACCGGATCGGTGATATTAAAGGTAGCAGTGCGGGTGACTTTAATCGGGATGATAGTATGTGGAAAAATAGAGTGGCGCATTACAAGACGTTGCTTTCGATTCTTGGAACCGATAAGATTCGAAATGTGATGGATATGAATACCCGTTATGGAGGTTTTGCTGCTAGTTTGATTAAAGATCCACTTTGGGTTATGAATGTCGTTTCGTCTTACGCTCCAAATACACTCCCTGTGGTGTATGATAGGGGGTTAATCGGAACTTACCATGATTGGTAAGACAAACAAGCTTTAACGTTTTTTTTCCATTTTTCGTATTGTTTTCTAACAGCGTTAACGTTTTTCCATTTTTTGATAGGTGTGAGGCATTTTCGACGTATCCTAGAACATATGATCTTCTTCATGTTGACAGCCTCTTTACATTGGAAAGCCATAGGTAAAGAACTAAAAACCGTCCTTATTTCAAGTCGAATATATTGAAACGCGACATTTTGGTCATCTGAATTTGATTTTGTATAGGTGTGAGATGAAATATGTGTTGTTGGAAATGGATCGGATCTTGAGACCAAACGGGCACGCGTTGATTAGAGAATCGGGCTATTTCGCAGACGCGGTTGCTACCATCGCTAAAGGGTTGAGATGGGATTGTCATGTAAACGACACTGAAGACGGTAATAGTAAGGAAAAGATTTTGGTTTGCCGGAAAAAGCTTTGGTATTCACAGAGCTCATAGCAAGAACAAAGATGAGAAAACGCTGTCGATTTTTTCAAGAAACCAGCAGATAGTTGCAGAATCATTAAGTTGGTATTTCATAATTATATATATGACATCAAGTTCCTAAAAAAGGTAAAAAAAAAAAAAAAAAAAAAAAACTAAATTTATGTAGTATAGTGATGGACTGGTGTCTGTATTGTAGTAGAAACATGTGTTCATTTCTATTTATGTTTGTGACAAGAACCAGATGTACCTTTCATGTCTTAGTTTTGTGATATGATGTTGGTCTTGAGTAACGCTACCGAATGATATATATATATATGAAACCGATTTTGTAGCAAGAGTATCATCAGACTTCTAGTAACGAATATTTACAGGGTCTCGACTACAAACATTTACCCGTTCTATAAGAAACAGAAACATAATACAGATATCAATGATCACCTAAGAGCAACAATGATCCATAATTACATCATATTTTACCATTTTCTTCATCATAGACAATTAAACAAAGCATATAGGTGCCATGTGACAGAACAAACTGGTGATTTTTTGCCAGTTTCTCCTGACCCCGAGAGCCAACACGTACGTGCTGTACATTCTATTGTTCGAAAACGTGTGGGTCCCTCAAAGGAACTAACAGATAACCCAAGTCAACAGTATCCCACTATCCGCATGGGTTAGTATTATCCAGCAAAACAAATTCTAAAGCTCCAACGCAATTTCGTTTTGCTGAGTCAAATCATCTTGCAGCAAGTCGTCTGGATCGTAGTCTGAATCGTATAACTCAACTGATTTCCCCTTCCTAAAGGCGAGCCTCTTTTGAAACTTTTTGCTTCCATCAAGTATGGATTCTTCGCCTATTAGCATTCTGTAAACCTGCATCACATGCATACAAAAATATGATTTATAATAGATTTATTATAAGTTTTTTTTTTCCAAAAAGAAACAGATATTACCTGACTCATCTTCGGGCGTTCAGTTGGAATATGATTTATACATAACGAAGCAACTGACACAATGCAATGCAGTTGTTCCAAGTCACATGAACCAGAAAGTTGCGGGTCCAGAAGTTCATCAAACTTTTTTGAAGTGATTAAAGGTTTAGCCTGCAAATATTAAATCATAAATTTCATTTTTTTGTCATCAAAGTTTTCTACTGTTTGGTCAATATATAAAAAAACTCACCCACATAACCAGACTTTTTTGTGATTCATCTAAAGCAGGACGGCCCGTAATAATCTCCAACAATAGCACCCCATAAGCATACACATCCGTTTTCTCATCGATCAAACCGTTCATAAAAATCTCGGGAGCAAGGTAGCTATTTTTTTTGCAAAAAAAGGGGGGTCAACCAGATATAAGCATAACATGTTTAATTTATAGATGAGTAAATTGCCATTTTCGTCCCTGAGGTTTGGTCAGTTTTGTGACTTTCGTCCAAAGGTTTGTTTTTTCGCATCTGGATCCAAAAGGTTTGAATCTTGCCATTTTCATCCGGCTCGTTAACTCCATCAATTTTTCTCCGTTAAGTCACGGGAATTTCGGCCTTTTTTGTTAACTAAAGGGCATTTCGGTCTTTTTCACTTTATGTACAAGCATTTAGCATAAAGTACAAGTATTCAAAAGACCGAATTGTCCTTTAAGTTAACAAAAAAGATGAAAATACCCTTGACTTAACGGAGAAAAATGGATGGAGTTAACGAGCCGAATGAAAATGGCAAGATTTCAAACCTTTTGGATCCAGATGGAAAAAACAAACCTTTGGACGAAAGTCTCAAAACTCAGGGACGAAAATGGCATTTTACTCTTTATAGATTTATAAGCTTAATATTGTTCAAATATATACCCGAATGTCCCTTCAAATTGAGATACAGTGAGGTTCAACCATTGATCTGGAAGCCATTTTGCCAACCCAAAATCGGAAATCTACAAATTGATTACAAAATGGTTATAGATAAACAGCTAGCAGATACCATATTCTGAACATACTTAATTTATATAATTATATATTATATAATACCTTGGGTTCAAAATCTTCTGAAAGCAAAATATTAGCCGCCTTGATATCCCTATGAATAATTCTCCTTTGACAAGCTTCATGAAGATAAGAAAGACCTGAAGCAGTGCCTATGGCAATATTATATCGCGTTCCCCATTCTAAATTTCCTTTCTGACCTGAAACAAGTAAACAAATATGAACAAACAACGTTTAAAAATACGAAACGATATCATTAAAACGACAATTTGTTTAACGACTAACCACTAAGAAGGGACGCTAGGCTCCCATGTTGAGACAAAGGAAGAACAAGATGCATGCCACCTTCAACTCCGTAGCCAATAACATGAGAAATATTCGGATGTTTGACGTGAACGAGAATTCCCAGTTCCGATAAAAAATCCGAAGTCATTTCTTCGGGTGTACCCCTGATTAATCGTTTAACCGCGATAAATTGCCCATCCGGCAAATGACCCTTGTAAACTTCGGAATACCCTCCTTCTCCGATTAAGTTTTCTTCATGCCATCACAAAAGATATATATGATTATTAGTTAACCAGTAACACATGTAACTCTTTCATAAGACTTCAAAGTATGAAAGTAACATATTTAGACGATACAAAGTTACAAACCACGGCTAAAGTTGTTGGTTGCATGTTTGAGTTCTGCAAGTGAGAAATTTGTCCATGATGCTTCGAAACAATGCAATTCGGCGTCTAAATCATGAGGTAGTGCGGGTATGGTTTCGGCTATTTTCCTGCTTCTTCTTCTGGTCAGCCTTTTGATGGAATGGAGGGTGGGATGGAATCCGTGTAAGGTTGAAGTGGACCCCCTTTTGATTTTTCTTAAAAACCCATGCCATTGATGGGGATTTGGGTCGGAAACAGAATCAGGATCCATATCTCTCGGTTTGTAAGATGGTGAGCATGAACTTTCGGGTGAAGATGATCTACCGGTGTCTTTAGGTGAAGATGGTTTAGGATCAATTTCATCCTCGTCGTGATGGTCTTCATCTTTGTCTAACGACCCAAGTTCTACCATTACGATAAACAAAATACTTAAGTATATATAAGTACCAATAAGCAATAAATAATTATGACAGAATATATACAAGCGGGTGAATGAACCATATCAGGTTTTAGACATCATTATAAAAGAACTTTGTAGAGAAGAATGTCATGTTACCTTCGGCAGAAATGGGAACCGATGGATCGGAGAAAATAATTTTGTTATTCCCAACTGCGAAAACAACACTTTTCTTTGTTTCTTCTTCAGCCATCTTTTTGTCACAGGTTCTGAAGATCACCATAAACAAAAAGAATAATTAGGATATCAACATGACGCTGGAGAAGATTTCAAACGCAAACAAATATCCAAGACATTATATCATCTAAATATTATGTAGCCACGCATCTGAACCACACAAACATAAAATTTTAAAATGATCCAACCAAAATCATGCTATATTGGCCCTTTGTAAATACAGTTTGCATCACCTACATGTTATGTAGCCTTGAATCTCAACCACACAAACATATATAACGATTTAAGCAAAATCATACTATAATCTAAAACCACATAATAATATAAGCAAAATCATTAAAATATTAAATCATGCTATATTGGCTATTTGAAATAACAATTTGCATCATCGTAATTAAAAAAATGTTAATTGTGAAACAAACACTGAAATGAACGATGAATACTGAAACCAAACCCTAGAATATAGATAACGAAAGTGACGAAGATTGTGCAAATAGATCGTGACGGAACAAATTAACAATTGCAGATAGAGTAACGGAGATACCTTGAGGAATTTGAAGGTTTTGAGGCAGTGAACTGTTACGTCACGGATATTCAATACGGTAGATTCAGAATCCTGTGTTTCTGATGACGATGATGATGATGAAGATTGAAGAAGAACAAACAGAGAAAGAGAGGGAAAGAAGCAGTTAGAGAATATGGTTTTTTTCTGTAATTGTATTGTCTACGGTTTTTTTCTTTGTTTTTTATATCCCCGATTTTCATGCGCTAAAATAGGCATTTAATCCAAGCCCAAACAGCCAAGCCCAGCCTAGTCTAGCCCAACTGAGTACATCGGGTCGGGTTTTGTTTTTTCTTTTACGAGTTGTCCGGTCTGTGGTTCGGGATCATATTGTTATTTTTGTCTACCTTCTTGCTGGTTGGATTTTCTTTTTTAATAAAATAAGTATTAAGCACCTTCGTATTGTGGCGGGGCCATCAACACTTAACTTACGCATGTTAATGCGAATAACTTAGAGCGAAACGTAAAACATAGAAAAAAAATAGCTAAGTTGATCTAGGACTCGCCGCTTTGCGACGAACCTGTCAACAGGAAAAGACGGCGTAAAACGTTTAACCACACACGCGTTGCGCCGCGTTAACTCACAAAATTTAGAACGGAGCGTAGAACGCAAAAAAATTGCGTAAGATGAAAAGTATAGGAGACCAAAGAATAAAACTTTTACTTTCATTTTAACTAATTAGATTCCGTAATAGGTTTATTCATTTGAAAGTACAAAAGTTGTGAGGTTAAATTGTAAAGGATGAAAATTTGGTGTTATAAGTAAAAAAAAAAAAAACAAATAGCTTTGGGTTAAAAGTGAAACATCAATTTTTTCTCTCGAAAACCTCCCAAAGCATGAGGTACATACACATCTCGTAGGGTTGTAAACGAACCGAACGTTCAGCGAACAGTTCGTGAACCGTTAGGCGGGAAGTTCGTTTATGTTCGTTCGATTAGCTTAACGAACGAACACGAACAAAAAAATTCAATTCGGTTAGCTTAGCGAACGAACACGAACATAGGTCTCGTTCGTTCGACTGCGTTCGTGAACGTTCGGTTACGTTCGTCCGTGTTCGTTTGATTATATTAAAAAATAATAAATAATAAACCTTTTATCTAAACATATTGAAAACTTGAAGCCATATTTTTTTCTAAGTTAGCTAAAATTTCGACATGCTAATACATTTTTGGGGATAATTATGTATACGTTAGTTATGTTGATTCATCGTTTGGTGGTGTATTAGACTTTTTGTGTTTTGATTTATCATTTGATGGTTGTATTTAACTACTTATATCCAATGTTTAAAGATAACCGTATTTTTTTTCAAGTTAAATGTTCGTTTGTGTTCTTTTTTATTTGCTTGCATTCGTTTGTGTTCGCTTGCGTTTGTTTGTGTTCACTTGCATTCGTTTGTGTTCGAGACCAGTGTTCATGAACTGTTCGTGAACAACTAAATTTCCTTAACGAATGAACATGAACATAAATTTATGTTCGGTATGCGTTCGTGAACAGTTCACGAACATGTTAATTTCCTTAACAAACGAACACGAATATCGCCTTGTTCGTGTTCGTTAGGGTCGTTTACAGCCCCGATTCTCTGTGCACACAAATGTTGTAAACTAGTAATGGAACCCACACTTCGCTATGGTTTGGCTAGTTAGGAGTCAAGTGGTTATCTATTGCGAAATACGATTTCCCAAAAACAATAATTAGTTCGTGTATATACCCTTCACTCTAAGAAAAAAAAATTATGACGAAAGCTTGAATCAAATATGAGTATGACCTTTGTATGTTCTTGCGCACCAAATGAAAATAGCAACAAAGATAAAGTAGAGTGTAAAAAGTAAAATTGAAGCGGAAAAAAGACAGTGAATTCTATATAAACACGTAGCGTTGGTAAAAAAGATTTTTATAATCTTATAACTTAAAAAGGCAAACAAAATTAACAATAAGAAAGCTTCAACTAACTCGTAGTGGCGCGTTAAACTTTATAAATAAATATAATATAATGTATTCAAAACTAAAAGAAAAATCATAAAAAATATTTAGAGAAATAATACATTGTATTTATCTCTAAAAAATAATTATATAGTTTTTCTCTTATTTTAATCAAATCATATAAAATCAGGGGCGGAAACACAATGCTAGGAGCCCTAGCACGGGCTACGGCTCAACCTGTATTTGTAGTGTTTTTTCCGGTTTTATACAAAGGATACCCCTAAAAAATACGAGGATACTCCTAACCAAAAAATAGGATACTTGATATTACTAAAATCTCATTTTTGTATAAGCCCAAACATTTTACAACCCGAAAACTTCTATAATAATTAAGCCCGAATGATAAAATAAGCAAGAATTAACAATAATAAAATTGAAAGAATGCCCTAAATATAATTGATAAAGTTAGCCCAAGACCCAAAATAACATTATAATTGCATAAATGATCTTGCTTGTTTTATGGTGGAAACCGGAACACATAGTTCTTGTCCTTTAATTTATTGGGCAGTGAAGCTAGCTTTGGTTTTACAACCGCAACCGTTGAAAGATGTTTGTTTTTCTAAATTGAAACTTGTTAAGACGGATTTACGCAATCGAATGGGCCCGGAATATTTGAACAATATTATGGTTTGTGAGGTTGAAAAAGAAACTTTTGATAAAGCAAAAGACGACGATGTAATGGAACGATTTCAAGCTATGAAAAAAAAGAGAACAAATCTATGAGGTATTTGTTCTAATTTATTGATTATCGTTTTTTATTGTATGATAGATTGCACGGCAAAAAAATTCAGGATACCCATAAATTAGTGGGCTAGCTCCGTCACTGTATAAAATGACTGGTATATTGAGAGAAAATGAAAAGAGAAATGGAATAAGATAATATCATAATATTACTATAATAAAGCAGAAAACAGAAATTGTTTTATATACTTACATGATAATTAGTTTATCTTAAATTAAACATTACCTCTATATTAATTAACAAAATTAAGCCCCCTCACAATATTACTATTCAATTTCTACTTTTTTTCTATTGGTCATAACTTAATTTCTCTTTCTTTTTATTGGTGTTGGTGTTAGGATTTAATAAATGATATGATTTAGTGATATTGCACTTATATGTAAGTTGAACTGGAATTATATTTAGTTTTGGTATTGTACATGCTTACAGCTTACAAAGTGTGAATGTATTTTCGTTACTAATTATATAGAGTAAATTACTTTTTGAATCCTTGTTAATAATATGTTATAGTTAGTATATAAGTAAAAAATAGCAAATGGGAGATTGCCACCTTGTAGTTAATGTAAACTTTGACTTTTGTCAAGCTTCTTGATAGTCAGATTTTTGGTTTTTAATAAAATTTTGACCGTTCTAAAAAAATCTAAACAAATGACTTAAAACAAAATTTGAATAGCTGAAATCAAATTTGAAATGTAAGAACTTTATAAACTATTCAAATAGATAATAGTAAGCAATTACAACTACGTAACAACCCAAATAAAATTACAAGAATCACATTATCATTACATATCTATAACTCGGTTTTCACTTATATATGTGGGGTTAAGTTAATGTAGAAATGGGTCTAAACATACAAAATAATTTTAACTAGAATTACGACCCGCCGCAATGCGGCGGGGATTCTTTAGTTATAACTAAGTTAATTTAGGACCTGCACGTTTTGTTGAACATGTCAAACGGTAAAAAATAGACGATGTAAAAACGTTCACCCACACACGCACGTTGCGTCGTGTTAACTCGCAAAATTTAGAACGAAACGTAAAAACGTTAAACCAAAGACACACGTTGCAATGTGTTAAGTCATAAAATTTAGAACGAAGCATAATGCGGAAAATTTGCGGAAAATGAAAACTATAAAGGAGCGAAGTTGAAAGAAAAAAAAGTTGTGAGGATAAATTGCAAAAGATTAAAAGTTTTGGGTTAAATGTAAAAAAACAAATAGTTTTGGGTTAAAAGTAATTTATCAAATACTTTTGGGTGAAAAGTAAAAAGATCAATTTTTTTAAACCCCCAAAGCCATGGTTACAACAACCATATGCATAACCATTTTTTCTTTGAAAAACCCCCAAAGCCAAGATTACAACACTTCGCGAAAGATGAAAAGTATAAGGGACCGAAGTTGCAAAAGATGAAAAGCTTTGAGTTAAAAGTAAAAAAATCAAAGTGGTTAAATCGCAAAAGATGGAAAATTTTGAATTAGAAGTGAAAAATCAAATTAATCAAAGGGTTGAAATTGTATAAATGGAAACTTTTGAATTAGAAGTGAAAAAACAAATTAATCAAAGCGGTTAAATTACCAAAGATTAAAACTTTAAACTTAAATTGTCAAAGATTAAAACTTTAGGGTTAAAAAGGAAACAAAGATTAAAATTTTAAACTTAACTTGCCAAAATTGAAACTTTAGGGTTAGAAATGAAAATTTCAAATTTATTTTGAAAAACTCCCAAAGCCAATTGTATAAGTATGATATGCATAAGATAGTTGGTTATTAATAAGGTTTTAATGTAAGAAGTGAATGAGGGTACTCTTTTTTTTTTTTTTTTTTTTTGAATTTTCCCCTTACTTATTAAGCACGTATTTGGGGGATGTGGGGGGTTAGGTGTTTTTTGAGTTTTTTGGTAAGGTATAGTTTTTTTAGCGGGGTGGGGGTGTTTACGTTTTTGGGTTGTGGTGGGGTGCGGGTGGGTGTTTATGTTTTGGGTGGCCGTCGTGGGTGAGTTTATTTTGTTGTGTTATCTCAAATGTTTGGCTAGTCGTTTCGGTTCAGTTATTTTCGGTTTTAAATATATGATTAACCGAAACCGAAAATTCGGTTATTCAAAAAACAAAAACCGAACCATCGGTTGTTGTTTCGGTTCGATTATTCGGTTTCGATTCCAGTTTCGGTTAATTGGTTTTATGCACACCCCTTACCAGTTGTAGATAATTATATATTTACATAAATTCAGAGGGTGTAATGTGTAAAATATCATTAACGGCTGGTTACAAAATCAGGGACTAGAACGGGAATCAGGGTCAAAATGGAGGACCAAACTGTACAACATAAAAAGGGAGAACCATGCAACAAGAACATCAACGAGACGATACAAAACGAGAAAATGGTGAAACCGATTAAATTCAAATCACCAAAGAAGAATCCAATGAAAACCGGACTTTAGATTCGTTTTCTAACAATCATCTCTATCACTTAATCGGTAATTTCACTCATTTCTGTACAAATTTCCGTTAATTCTTATTGAATTTGCTCATTTGAAACCTCCTAATCTGGATTTGATTCGATCGATTTTCAATTTTCAATTTATTCCTTCTGGATCTGAAATCATTTGTTTATGCTTTTAAACTGATAATCTGAATGCTTTATGAACCTGTGTTTACAGCCGAGAAGGAAGCATGGGTGCAAAATTATTGGAAATTAATGCTACAGCAATCACGTTCATATGTAAGGACAGTTTATTTTCGGTTTGCAGTTATGAAAACAAAGTGTTGATTTACATTTTTTATTCGCCTTTTTCGGTATTGGTTTATAGGCTATAGCATCCTAGTTCAACAAGGTTATTTTCCCCAATTAGTTTGATACTTTAACATAAGAATATGAACTCCTAGGGTTTGGTAGTTAACATCTTAGAACAAGGAATGAATTTCTTAATCCCTAGATTTCGAGCTAAACGAGTGTTTATATCGCGGTCAGGGAGTATGTATGCATTTAGAGTTATGGTGTATGCATGTATTAGTGAAATTGATAATGGATTTAGGATTTTTAATATCTGAAGCTTATAGATTGAGGAGGTTGCATATTTTAAAATTATATATTGAAGTAGCTGACTCAGACGGCTTCTATAGTTCTAATACGCACACAGTTTCAGCTTATCGTATCCTATTTCTTAAATTGTCTTAATCTTCTATTGTTGTATACTTTGGCTCTGATACCAGAAACGAAACATGAGTTACAGAATATAACATGTTATTGAGAAATATGAAACCATATAGAGTGAAAGTGCTGAGTGGCGAAGATAGAGATTAGAGATCGTTAAAGAGGCAACACCAACACGATAATATCTTGTATTTCTTACACAAGAACCTAACAAGTTCCTCGTCCTCCTTGCAGGTGAGGTGAAGAAACAAAGTACATCTTCAGTTCACCTCTCTAATATATCTGATGAATATGTTGCTTTTAAGGTGCTTCCTGCTTGTTTGGTCCATCTGTCATGGTGTCATAATAACTTTTTGTCATATATACAACGTTTTTCGTGAAGCAGGTGAAGACCACATCACCAAAGAGGTTCTGTGTAAGACCCAATTCAGGCATAATTAGCCCAAAGTCAGCATGCGAGTTCACAGGTAGATGTTAACTCTACATCGAAATGTTACTGTAAATATTTTCATCAATATACACGCCTAAAATCATCGACTCGTTCCTTTTATATTCTTCAATCTTTCTGGAATAGATATTCTTTTGGTGCAGTTACTATGCAAGGTCTAAGGTCACCTCCATCTGAGGTGGAGTGCAAGGATAAATTCCTGATACAGAGCACGGTTGTTGATGCTGCGACAAAAGAAGAAGACGTGACTCTTGAATTGGTAAGTATTTTGATTTTCAGTCAAAAAATATTCGTTACTGATGCTCATTGTTGCCACCTGGCACTGGCAGTTCTCTAAAAGAAGTGGTAAGTATGTTGAAGAGAAGAAGCTCAGGGTTGTTCTAGTTGGTAAGGAAGATTCTTCATCAGAGGAACATCGAAACGAAGTATCGGGGAAAGAACCATCGAATAAATCTTCGGTTAAAGAAGAGAATGTGGTGAAGAACGAAAAGCGGGGTAAAGAACAATCTAATGAATCTTCAGTTAAAGAAGAGAATGCGATGAAAAAGGAAAAGCTCGGTAAAGAACAATCTAGTGAATCTTCGATTAAAGAAGAGAATGCGGTGAAAAACGAAAAGCTTGGTAAAGAACAACAGAATGAACCTTCAGTTAAAAAAGAGAGTGCGGTGAAAACGAAAGCGTTGGGGAAAGAACCATCTAATGAGTCTTCAGTTAAAGAAGAGAATGTGGTGAAAACGAAAGCGTTAGGGAAAGAACCATCTAATGAATCTTCAACTAAAGAAGAGAATGCGGTGAAAAAGGACGAAAATGCCCTCCAACCGCATACAGTGAGTAATAGATGTTTCCTCTTTACAAGAAATTTGCTTCAGTCTTCTTGATGGGAACATTGTTTTTCTTGCAGCAAAATGAAGACAGCAGGGAAGTCAAAGATGGTTTGACTACAAAGAACCTGAAGGCATCTGGTGATCTTGACGGGAATGAAGAGAATCTTTCCAAAAATTTAAAATCTGACCCTGTAAAAGTTGTGAAAGAGGATCCAGAAAGGAAGTTGAGGTTGTGTAATCAACTCAAGGAGTTAAAACTGAAGGAAACTGCATTAGAAAATCAACTGAAAGAGGTTAGATTGTCCGCAAATATCTTATCGTATACGAAGGGCATTTTAGTCATTGACTGACAATCCAATAAGTATATAAAACCATGTGTCAAGTAAATTGTTTAGTAATGTATTTAACTTATGATCTATTCTGGTTTAAAATCTTTTTGCAGGCCAAATCCACAATATCTAGCTTAACCTGTCAGAACAGCATTATGATTGAAGCAAAAGAGTCACTTAAGCTAGAATTGGTGAGTGCATTTCATCCCTTGTGTTAGATCCTTGTTGGTTAACTAAAAAAGGGTGTTAGTTAATAATCAAGGAAAATTATTTTCTTTTATTTGTATTTATATTATTTTATAGTTTGTTTGCTTATTTTGCAGGCTAGGAGAAGTAAGAAAGGTTACCCATTTGCATTTGTTTGCATTGTGTCACTCATCGGTTTGATAAGCGGATACATCTCAGATCCTTGAACTACATTTACATATTGTCCCAATAAATGAATGGTTGCAAAGTGCAAACCACTAGTAAATGTATATATACCGACGACAGTATATTGCATTAGGATATTCGGGATGATGTCAAAGACTTAAAGCACATTATCCTTTTACGAGAACACTTTATATACAATACATGTATGTGAGCGCAAGGGGACATTTTTTGTATCGGCCAAAAAGGTACATGGTCACAGGATGGATTGACCCAAAACACTTTTGACCCGTTCAACCCATTTGACACATGTTTGCTGAACTATTTTCTTTATTTAACCAGTCTGACATTAATATCTTACATAAAAGTTTCATAGTCAAACCAACAAGTACAGATCATTCCAAGAAAACACATCAAACTAACCTAACAAGACCGCGGACACAAAACTAGACTTCAAAATAAACCCTACACTACTGAATCAGTTTGCAATCTGCAAAGCTCATCAAGGGCGGCTGCTAGATTATCGAGACAAATACTAATCTTATCACCATTGATCCTAGTTAAATCATTTGCTCCATTGCCATTGTTAACTATAGCTTCGATCATTTCCGCATTTTCCCTCAGTTTCTCACCCATGTTATGTTCATGATCCAACTTACTAACTTCAACAAACCTTTTACTTTCATTTAACCTATGTGTGTGATGATCCACTTGGTGCTCTGAACTGCATTCCTCAATATCATTCTTCTCACTTTTCAGACTTCTTGTTGGCTTTGATTTCACTTCTGCTATATGTTTCTGAGGTGCTGTCATCTTGGACCTTTGATTCAATAGATCTAAAAGCACAGCAACATTCTAATCAAATTCAAATTGAAATTTCTGATTGTCAAATTAAAGGTAAAAGTGCAAGCTTAGAGCATAAAATAGGGTCCTACTATACGTAGTTACGTACACCCAATTAAATCTTTTGACAACCAATATACGACTCGTGTATGTGTATACAAGTCGTATAGATATGATTCGTACAGTTCATGTAAAGAAAATATAATATATGACTCGTATACTAGGGCGTCAAAAGATCCGTCTGGGGTGTGCGGTGTGCCATTATCCTGAGCCATTAAATACCAGATTGTATAATAAAAGCAAGCGGCGGCTCAGGCGGCTCCTCGGTATCAGTATCCAATATACTATATAAGTCTTGTATATGAGTCGTTAGGGTGTGCAAAAAAATGAATTAACCGACCCATAACCAAATTAACGATAAAACCGAACCAAATAAAAAACTAGTGGGCCGGTTAATTGTTTTGCTGAAAACCAAAAGTAGCGAGTCGGTTATGGTTATCAATGTTTCCATGCCCGCCTTAACCGAACCGAACCAAACCGACATATACTGAAATCTTTGTCGGATTTGAACTTTTCAACATTTGATCTTTTTGATTGAACAATTGTTTAATTTTATGGGTTATATCATATGTTTTTCATAAAAGTTTGTTTAAATTTATGAACTATATCACATCGTTTGTTTAAATATTCATAATAATCGGTATTAATATATATATATATATTGATTATATGTATTGTTTTCGTGTAATATAGTAATATATAGAAATGTGTAATAACAAATTATTCCATGGTCACAAATTTCAAGCCCAAACTTTCAAACTCAAATAATGCACAATTATTTTGTTTTCAGATAGTTTTAGCTAGGCTCAAACTCACGGTTAACCGACCCGCTTTAACCATCAAAATCAAATAACCAAAACCGCCGTAACCGATCAGTTATGGTTATGGTTTTAAGCCAAAACCCACCCATGCACACCCCTATGAGTCGTATATGCTTTGTTGGTGAGATGTCTGTGTACGACTCGTACAGAAACATACAAGTCGTACACAGTTCATGTAAAAAAAATTATACATTATACATGCCGTATGGTTCATGCCATACGGCTCGTATACAGGGTGTGCCATTATCCCGAGCTGTAAAATACCGGATTGTAGAACAAAAACAGGCGGTGCATCGGTATCGGTATCAGTATCCGCCTCAGTGTCATAACCACCGCACTCGAATTCCCTAACGTAGCGTTCGATCCCTTTGAACAATTCAGAATTGAAGCTGGCTTTCTTGGAACCGGACTGTTTAATTTTTTTGTAATCGGAGAGCAACGAGTCCCATTTTCTCCGGCAGTGGTTGAGGTTGCGATTGACGCCCAATGCATTGCAATTCTCCACTATGATCTTCCATTTCTGGAAAGAGGATAGTGTGTCGCGACAATCAGCTTCAATGGCGGTAACCTCGTTGACTAGAATTAGGGATTCCTCTACGGTCCAATCCGGTGCTGCTTTAGATCGAGTGTGGAGGCTGCTGCCGCCATCGTGGTCCATGGTTATGGTGGCTGATTTCGATCTTAATGTAGCTACAATGGTGGATTACTGGATTTCCGATTTGCATGCGAGAGGTACGGAGATTCAGTTTCTCATTTTTTTTAATGCGAGTGTCAGGGGTGGGGTGGTCACTAGTGATAGAATTTCATCACTCACACGCACCTAATCAAGTTCCGTCATGTCATCAACCATTTTTCCATCGCTCACAACTTTTTTTGGTGGCAATGGTCATCACTCACAACACCCAACAATAAACCCCCACACCCCCTCACATCCACACCCCATGACGCGTTGATTTTATCACGGAATTGAGCCTATCACGCGTTGAAGTTTTGGTGGCGGTGGTCAAATGTTTTCTCCACGCGTGAACATTCCTTTATCACGGAAAAATAACGCACCACCCCTCCTCCTCTTAGAGCCTTTCTTAAGGTTGGCGATAGGCTGGTTCAGGTCGAGTATTGGTATTTTCATATTCATACCTAGTTGTAAAATCGAGGTCTATACCTAGGTTAATACCCGTCAACTATCGGGTATACTCGTTAATTTGTTAAAAGGTACCGATTGGGATTTCTGAATACATTCTTTTTATTATTATAATTATTGTATATTTTTTTATTTATTTATATAATAATTTTTTGTTATCCTCAACTGAAGAAACACGTAACTAATTTTAGAGTTAATTAGTTTGTTTATGTTTCAACCATAAGGGTTAATCTTCTTATAACTTCCTGAGCTCCTTAATGATCCGATAATCCTGCAAAACAGAACACCGTTATCTCGTTAAGAGGGGAATATGGAGGTTTCCCTCTTAACCAGACTCCGGCGTGAGAATAAGTAACTGTTTTGAGGAGATAATTGTGTGTTAAGAGTGAGAGTAGAGAGAATAGAATGAATCAACCTGTGCATGAAGGTCTCTATTTATAGCCGGAGAGGTGTAAGAGGAGTTGGGCTGATGGGCCTTGGGCCGGAATGTGATAACTTAGAGGATATGCTCTTTGTCTCAGTGGTGTCGACCATTAGTGTTATCTAGAAGATATCCGGTGCTGGCGCACCGTGATTGGAGCCACGTGTCTCAGTTGTCGGCCTTGTTGTCCCTCTGCCATCAGCAAGTATTCAAAAGACTGAATTGCCCTTTAAGTTAACAAAAAAGACGGAAATACCCTTGACTTAATGGAGAAAAATGGATGGAGTTAACGAGCCAAATGAAAATGGCAAGATTTCAAACCTTTTGAATCCAGATGGAAAAAATAAACCTTTGGACGAAAGTCTCAAAACTCAGGGACGAAAATGGCATTTTACTCTTTATAGATTTATAAGCTTAATATTGTTCAAATATATACCCGAATGTCCCTTCAAATTGAGATACAGTGAGGTTCAACCATTGATCTGGAAGCCATTTTGCCAACCCAAAATCGGAAATCTACAAATTGATTACAAAATGGTTATAGATAAACAACTCGCATATACCATATTCTGAACATACTTAACTTATATAATACCTTGGGTTCAAAATCTTCTGAAAGCAAAATATTAGCCGCCTTGATATCCCTATGAATAATTCTCCTTTGACAAGCTTCATGAAGATAAGAAAGACCTGAAGCAGTGCCTATGGCAATATTATATCGCGTTCCCCATTCTAACTTTCCTTTCTGACCTGAAACAAGTAAACAATATGAACAAACAACGTTTAAAAATACGAAACGATATCATTAAACGACAATTTGTTTAACGACTAACCACTAAGAAGGGACGCTAGGCTCCCATGTTGAGACAAAGGAAGCACAAGATGCATGCCACCTTCAACTCCGTAGCCAATAACATGAGAAATATTCGGATGTTTGACGTGAACGAGAATTCCCAGTTCCGATAAAAAATCTGAAGTCATTTCTTCGGGTGTACCCCTGATTAATCGTTTAACCGCGATAAATTGCCCATCCGGTAAATGACCCTTGTAAACTTCGGAATACCCTCCTTCTCCGATTAAGTTTTCTTCATGCCATCATAAAAGATATATATGATTATTAGTTAACCAGTAACACATGTAACTCTTTCATAAGACTTCAAAGTATGAAAGTAACATATTTAGACGATACAAAATTACAAACCACGGCTAAAGTTGTTGGTTGCATGTTTGAGTTCTGCAAGTGAGAAATTTGTCCATGATGCTTCAAAACAATGCAATTCGGCGTCTAAATCGTGAGGTAGTGCGGGTATGGTTTCGGCTATTTTCCTGCTTCTTCGCCTAGTCAGCCTTTTGATGGAATGGAGGGTGGGATGGAATCCGTGTAAGGTTGAAGTGGACCCCCTTTTGATTTTTCTTAAAAACCCATGCCATTGATGGGGATTTGGGTCGGAAACAGAATCAGGATCCATATCTCTCGGTTTGTAAGATGGTGAGCATGAACTTTCGGGTGAAGATGATCTACCGGTGTCTTTAGGTGAAGATGGTTTAGGATCAATTTCATCCTCGTCGTGATGGTCTTCATCTTTGTCTAACGACCCAAGTTCTACCATTACGATAAACAAAATACTTAAGTATATATAAGTACCAATAAGCAATAAATAATTATGACAGAATATATACAAGCGGGTGAATGAACCATATCAGGTTTTAGACATCATTATAAAAGAACTTTGTAGAGAAGAATGTCATGTTACCTTCGGCAGAAATGGGAACCGATGGATCGGAGAAAATAATTTTGTTATTCCCAACTGCGAAAACAACACTTTTCTTTGTTTCTTCTTCAGCCATCTTTTTGTCACAGGTTCTGAAGATCACCATAAACAAAAAGAATAATTAGGATATCAACATGACGCTGGAGAAGATTTCAAACGCAAACAAATATCCAAGACATTATATCATCTAAATATTATGTAGCCACGCATCTGAACCACACAAACATAAAATTTTAAAATGATCCAACCAAAATCATGCTATATTGGCCCTTTGTAAATACAGTTTGCATCACCTACATGTTATGTAGCCTTGAATCTCAACCACACAAACATATATAACGATTTAAGCAAAATCATACTATAATCTAAAACCACATAATAATATAAGCAAAATCATTAAAATATTAAATCATGCTATATTGGCTATTTGAAATAACAATTTGCATCATCGTAATTAAAAAAATGTTAATTGTGAAACAAACACTGAAATGAACGATGAATACTGAAACCAAACCCTAGAATATGTAGGAACCGTTCGCATAAATTAAATAAAATAAACAAATTTTATTACTGATTACAATACAAAGAAAGCAGAAAAAGAAACAATACTATTACAACTGAAAAATCCAAAATACAAGAAAGGTGTAGAAGCAGAATTTGACTGAGGCACGTGTTCAACACGCTTCCCTTAAAACAAATTCCGAGTCTCCCAAGAGTACTCGTTTTGTTTCCCAGGGTACAACAGCCGGAGCAGCGTACTGCCGGAGAAAGCCTACAACCCGAAGGCTACCTTGAAGAATGCTGGAGAAGATCTTAATTTTTGTAAAGAGAAAGTTGATTGCTGTTGTTGTTGCTGGTGTCCTTCTGAAGTGGGTATGGAGCTGTATTTATACAGCTCCTAGGTTGAAACAGTCAAAATGAATTAAATGAGAGGTTTAAATTGCATTAAACGTCTTCAATGCAATTTAATACGTCATTTAATTCTCAGTCAAAGCCTATTAACTCGTCAGTTACGAAGCTGGACTGAAACTGCCCTGTCATTCAATGCTGGAAGCTTTTGCGCGCGCGCGCGGTGCGCCATGCGGCGTGCGGCCTCTTGGCTCACTGCCATGCGGCGTGCGGCCCTCTTGGCTCACTGCCGTGCGGCGTGCGGCCTCTTGGCTCACTGCCGTGCGGCGTGCGGCCTCTTGGCTCACTGTCGTGCGCGGTGCGGCTCAAGTCCGTCCATGCGCCGTGCGGCGGTGCGGCGTGCGCCACGTCACCTGTGAGTCTATACGTGCGCGCCACACAGTCGCGCCGTATTGGCTCACTCTGGTGCCCCGCACACGGCACAGTAGGACCCATGCACCATGCGCCAACCGCGCGCCTCGTGTACCCGCGCGCGCATGACTGCCACGTCATGCGCCGCATCACCTACCACTTGGTCCTTGCAACCCTTGTGCTTCACCACGCGCGCGCGGTCAAAAATACAAAGGCGGCTCTCAAGCGGCTCGCGGCGATGCGAGCGTGCGAAGTGCAAAGTGCGCCATCAAAGCGCCACATTGCGCCTCATCGCCCACGCCACGCGCGCGCGCGCGCGTGTGCGAGTGCGAGTGCGAGTTAGGGTGCTCCGCACCCTTCGCGAGGACACTAGTGAGTGCTTCCATGAAACAATAAGGATGGAGAGTTCCACCTTAAATACCCATTTAAGTTCCATCCCTCCTCCTATGTGGGACAAGGTGCTACTTTCCCTTTAGTTTCAACATTGAATGTTCCAAACACCCAACTTTGAGCATCGATATCTCATTCATCTTAGCTCGGTTTTGGACGTGGTTTAGTTCGTTGCGAAGCTCTTCCAACATAGAACACAAACCCACAAATAAATACATAAAACCCGCTCATTTTATTATATTTATTTCTAGTCCAAAATAGGAAAAAATCATTTTCCTATATTTGTGAAAAATGCTATTTTCACTTATTTTCCAACAATCCCCCACATGAAAAATGCTATTTTCATCAAATTTCCAACAATCCCCCACATGTATGGAAATGGATCTTTTCCTTACACTTTTCAACGATAAACTTCGACAGTTGAGTATTGCAAGATAGGTAGGTTGAAGCCTTTGAACCTTCTTTTGTGAAGCGCACTTAGCTTACTAGCGGTGTGTAGACGCGATGTCCTTGAACATACCCCCATTTGTGTAAACGACAATACACTTCACACAATACTCTCCCTGGTTTGGCCAACTCCTCATTTTCGTGTCCTATTATGGTCCTGGAACACTAGCCTGGTTCTGCGAGAGCTCTAGGATTTGCGCACCCCACAAATCCATTTGAAGCGACCCCACTTCTCTCTAACATAGGTGATTCCCTTGAATCATTAAAAGCATCATGGTTATTTGATTTCCCGAAATCATTAACCTTAATATGCTTAACCTCACTTCATGTCACTGATTGGAATGGACTAGGAAGTATATGTAACTCCCTTTTATTTAGTTTGGGGTACTCCCCCACAGTGACTCCGTTTTGGTAATATGATTAAGTTGTCCTATTGAACTTAGATCTTGGGATCTCCAGTCAACTAAGTTAGGTTTCCCTCATATTCCCATTAACCACGGGCTTTAGTCCCATTCCTCTTGATGACGTTTCTACTAACTCTCTGCTTAAGCCTTTTGTAAACGGGTCCGCAATGTTATCCGCTGATCTCACATAATCAATTGTGATAACACCCGTTGAGAGTAGTTGTCGTATCGTGTTATGTCTACGTCGCATATGCCTTGATCTGCCATTGTACATCAAGCTTTGAGCTCTACCAATCGCTGATTGGCTATCACAATGTACACATATGGCTGGCAAAGGCTTTGGCCATCTTGGAATATCTTCCACGAATTGACGTAGCCATTCCGCCTCCTCGCCTGACTTATCCAAGGCGATAAATTCAGATTCCATTGTGGATCTTGCTATGACCGTTTGCTTAGAAGACTTCCAAGCAATAGCAGCTCCTCCAAGTGTAAACACGTAACCACTTGTTGATTTGGAATCTTTATTATCCGATATCCAGTTTGCATCAGTGTATCCTTCGATCACTGCTGGTTGTCGGGTATAATGCAGTCCATAGTCTCTTGTGTATCGTATGTATCTAAGCACCCTCGTGATAGCCTTCCAATGATCCGCGCACGGATTGCTGGTGTATCTACTTAGCCTACTCACCGCGTAAGCCAAGTCGGGTCTAGTACATGTCATTAGATACATTAGACTGCCTATAATTCTTGAATACTCTAACTGAGCAACTCCATCTCCTTTATTCTTCTTGAGATGTTGGGAGGTATCAACTGGAGTTCGAGCGACACTCGTATCTCCCGAGTTGAATTTTTCAAGAATTTTATCCACATAGTGAGATTGACTTAACACAAGACCTTCTTGGGTTCTTATGATCTTTACTCCAAGAATCACATCCGCTAAACCCATGTCTTTCATGTCAAATCTCGCTTTCAACATGCTTTTAGTAGCTTTGATAATTTTATCATTACTCCCAATGATAAGCATATCGTCTACATAAAGGCATAAGATGACATAACCTTCATTTGTGTCTTTGAAATAAACACACTTGTCGCACTCATTTATTTTGAAACCATTGTCAATCATGACATGATCAAACTTTTGGTGCCATTGTTTTGGTGCTTGCTTCAAGCCATACAAAGACTTGACGAGTTTACATACTTTACCCTCTTGACCTGGGGCCGAGAAACCTTCAGGTTGCTCCATGTAAATTTCTTCTTCTAAATCGCCATTTAGAAATGCGGTTTTAACGTCCATTTGGTGAACTTCCAAATTTCTTAACGCCGCTATAGCAAGAACCAATCTAATCGAGGTTATGCGCGTCACAGGCGAGTAGGTATCAAAGTAATCTAGACCTTCCTTTTGTCTAAATCCTTTAATCACCAACCTAGCCTTGTACTTATCAATACTTCCATCAGTTTTCATCTTCCTTTTGAATATCCAACGATATCCAAGTGGTTTGCAACCAGGTGGAAGATCTACTAACTCCCAAGTATGATTTTGCAATATAGAATCTATTTCATTTCTTATTGCTTCTTTCCATTGAGGTCCTTCTGAAGAGGAAACCGCTTCGCGATATGTATTGGGCTCGCCCTCAACCATATAGCTAACGAAGTCTGGACCGAAGGATTTTTCAACCCTTGGCCTTTTACTTCGCCTACGATCGGTTTCTTCAACCTCATGTTGTTCATGTGTCTTATCATGAACCACCTTATCAACTGGTGTTGATGAACTTTCACCTACTTCAAAATTAGGTGTTGATGACGTTGCATGTGTTTGTCTTCTCAAAGGAAACACATTTTCAAAGTAAGACACAACGTTAGAATTCACCTCCATAATAGTGTTTACGTGTACATCAGGATTCTTGGACTCATGTACAAGAAAGCGATGTGCACTACTTTGATGTGCATACCCAATAAATATGCAATCAACAGTTTTGGGTCCTATCCTAAGAGCCTTAGGAGGTGGTACAGTCACCTTTGCTAGGCACCCCCACACTTTCAAGTATTTGTATGAAGGTTTCTTCCTTTTCCATAACTCATATGGAGTTTCGTCTCTCTTTTTGAGTGGTATCCTGTTCAAAAGATAATTAGCCGAGAGAATGGCTTCCCCCCACAGTTCGTGGCTCACCCCAGAACTTATCAACATGGCGTTCATCATTTCTTTCAATGTGCGGTTCTTTCGTTCCGCCACGCCATTTGATTGTGGAGAGTAAGGAGGTGTACACTCATGTACAATGCCACTTTTTGCGCATAACTCGGCAAAAGGTGCAACATATTCGCCTCCTCGATCGCTTCGCAAAGCCTTTATCTTCTTTTGAAGTTGATTCTCAACTTCATTTTTATACAAGATAAATTTACTTATTGCTTCATCTTTACTTTTTAGTAAATAAACATAGCAATATTTAGTACTATCGTCAATAAACGTGATGAAGTACTTATTTCCACCTGTTGTGGGTACCGCTTTTAAGTCACAAATATCAGTGTGAATTAAATCAAGGGGTTCGGTTATTCGTTCAACCGATTTTGATGATGTTCTTGTAAGTTTGGATTCAACGCATGTTTCACATTTATAGTGTGAATCAATATGGAATGTTGGTATACAATTTAAATTGATTAAACGGCGTATAGAATTAAAATTTACGTGACCTAATCTACCATGCCATTTATTCGATTCAGAAAACTCAAGCATATAAGTAGAAGTAGTAGCAATTTTATTCATGTTCTTGACAGCCATTACATTCAATTTGAACATTCCATTTTGGGCATAGCCCTTGCCTACATACGTTCCTCGTTTAGTTAGTACAAATTGATCGCTCTCAAAAACTAAACGAAATCCAAACTTGTTAAGCAACCATCCCGAGACTAAATTCTTTCGCAAGTCTGGGACATACAACACGTTGCTTAGAGTGAGCTCCTTCCCCGAAGTCCACTTCAAGATCACCGTTCCTTCACCCATGATGTCAGCGGTGGCTGCATTTCCCATATACAGCTTCTCTTCTCCAGAAAGCGCCTTGAAGGTGGTAAAGAGACTTTTGTCTGCACAAACGTGACGGGTCGCGCCCGTATCAACCCACCAACCTTTTGGAGTGTTGGTCACAGTATTGACCTCATCCATCATTGCGCTTTTGTCGGAAATCATTGCCACCAAAGGCATTCCGTCTTCATCCACCATGTGCGCACGCTCACGCTTTGGTTTCTTGCATTGGTTAGCCCGATGCCCCGGCTCGTCACAGTTGTAACAAGTCCCTTGGAACGTTTGAGGTTTCTTTTTCACAACCCCTTTCTTCGGTCCAAGGTTGCTAGCCTTTGCTTTCCCTTTCCCTTTGTCCTTTTTCCCCTTGCTCTTCGCGCCCTTAGAGGATTGCCCATGCTCAACCAGATTTGCGCTAGCACTAGTCTGCGCAATGCTGCCTTTTAGGGCGATTCTATTGTCCTCTTCAATCCGAAGACGAACAATAAGATCCTCTATAGTCATCTCCTTTCGTTTGTGTTTAAGATAATTCTTAAAATCAACCCAACTAGGAGGTAACTTTTCAATCATCGCTGCCACTTGGAATGTCTCGCTTAGTGTCATGCCTTCCGCTGAGATGTCATGAAGTATAATTTGGAATTCTTGGACTTGATTCATAACTGTTTTAGAATCAACCATTTTGAAATCCAAAAAACGGGCTACCACAAATTTCTTTGTGCCAGCATCCTCCGTTTTGTACTTCTTGTCTAATGCATCCCAAAGGTCTTTGGAAGTCTTGACGTTGTAGTAAACATTATACAACGCATCCGACAACCCGTTTAACACATAGCCTCGACAAATAAAATCCGAGTGCTTCCAAGCCTCTACCGCGCTCAGAGCCTGAGCGCTGGTCTCCCCTTCCGCAGGTTGGGGAGCGGATTCAGTTAAGAACCTCGCAAGGTTCATGGTGGTCAGGTAGAAGAACATCTTCTGCTGCCACCTCTTAAAGTGTTGACCCGAAAACTTCTCGGGTCGTTCAGCGTGATTGGCCACTGTGGACGCTCCCACAGTGGTGGCGTTAAGGGGGTTTCCCGTCACAACATTTGTGGTGTTGTTGACGTTGACAGTTTCGTTCGACATGCTGAAAATTAAAAATTTAAAGTTTAGTCCAAAAAATTCCGAGTTACGCAAAAATCAGAAGTAAACTATTAAATTTTAATTTACCACAAATTACTGTTTTGGCTTCTAAGTCCAACTTTGAAGACCAAAAAACAGAAATTTTATAATTTTTAGAACTTACTGATTGGCTTCTAAGTCCAACTTTGAAGACCAAATCAGAAAGTTTTAGCAAATTTAGGACAAGTTCGAATGTAACCAAAAATAGTTTTCAACCAAAGTCGCTCCTTTGAAGATGAAAACTAAAAAAAATCTGTTTTTAAAACACAAACTGAGTGAAATCAAAACTGGTTTGAATCACAAACAGAAAGGTTTTGATTACACGAACGGTTTTAAAAATTTGTTTTAAGATTGTAGGAACCGTTCGCATAAATTAAATAAAATAAACAAATTTTATTACTGATTACAATACAAAGAAAGCAGAAAAAGAAACAATACTATTACAACTGAAAAATCCAAAATACAAGAAAGGTGTAGAAGCAGAATTTGACTGAGGCACGTGTTCAACACGCTTCCCTTAAAACAAATTCCGAGTCTCCCAAGAGTACTCGTTTTGTTTCCCAGGGTACAACAGCCGGAGCAGCGTACTGCCGGAGAAAGCCTACAACCCGAAGGCTACCTTGAAGAATGCTGGAGAAGATCTTAATTTTTGTAAAGAGAAAGTTGATTGCTGTTGTTGTTGCTGGTGTCCTTCTGAAGTGGGTATGGAGCTGTATTTATACAGCTCCTAGGTTGAAACAGTCAAAATGAATTAAATGAGAGGTTTAAATTGCATTAAACGTCTTCAATGCAATTTAATACGTCATTTAATTCTCAGTCAAAGCCTATTAACTCGTCAGTTACGAAGCTGGACTGAAACTGCCCTGTCATTCAATGCTGGAAGCTTTTGCGCGCGCGCGCGGTGCGCCATGCGGCGTGCGGCCTCTTGGCTCACTGCCATGCGGCGTGCGGCCCTCTTGGCTCACTGCCGTGCGGCGTGCGGCCTCTTGGCTCACTGCCGTGCGGCGTGCGGCCTCTTGGCTCACTGTCGTGCGCGGTGCGGCTCAAGTCCGTCCATGCGCCGTGCGGCGGTGCGGCGTGCGCCACGTCACCTGTGAGTCTATACGTGCGCGCCACACAGTCGCGCCGTATTGGCTCACTCTGGTGCCCCGCACACGGCACAGCAGGACCCATGCACCATGCGCCAACCGCGCGCCTCGTGTACCCGCGCGCGCATGACTGCCACGTCATGCGCCGCATCACCTACCACTTGGTCCTTGCAACCCTTGTGCTTCACCACGCGCGCGCGGTCAAAAATACAAAGGCGGCTCTCGGCGATGCGAGCGTGCGAAGTGCAAAGTGCGCCATCAAAGCGCCACATTGCGCCTCATCGCCCACGCCACGCGCGCGCGCGCGCGTGTGCGAGTGCGAGTGCGAGTTAGGGTGCTCCGCACCCTTCGCGAGGACACTAGTGAGTGCTTCCATGAAACAATAAGGATGGAGAGTTCCACCTTAAATACCCATTTAAGTTCCATCCCTCCTCCTATGTGGGACAAGGTGCTACTTTCCCTTTAGTTTCAACATTGAATGTTCCAAACACCCAACTTTGAGCATCGATATCTCATTCATCTTAGCTCGGTTTTGGACGTGGTTTAGTTCGTTGCGAAGCTCTTCCAACATAGAACACAAACCCACAAATAAATACATAAAACCCGCTCATTTTATTATATTTATTTCTAGTCCAAAATAGGAAAAAATCATTTTCCTATATTTGTGAAAAATGCTATTTTCACTTATTTTCCAACAGAATATAGATAACGAAAGTGACGAAGATTGTGCAAATAGATCGTGACGGAACAAATTAACAATTGCAGATAGAGTAACGGAGATACCTTGAGGAATTTGAAGGTTTTGAGGCAGTGAACTGTTACGTCACGGATATTCAATACGGTAGATTCAGAATCCTGTGTTTCTGATGACGATGATGATGATGAAGATTGAAGAAGAACAAACAGAGAAAGAGAGGGAAAGAAGCAGTTAGAGAATATGGTTTTTTTCTGTAATTGTATTGTCTACGGTTTTTTTCTTTGTTTTTTATATCCCCGATTTTCATGCGCTAAAATAGGCATTTAATCCAAGCCCAAACAGCCAAGCCCAGCCTAGTCTAGCCCAACTGAGTACATCGGGTCGGGTTTTGTTTTTTCTTTTACGAGTTGTCCGGTCTGTGGTTCGGGATCATATTGTTATTTTTGTCTACCTTCTTGCTGGTTGGATTTTCTTTTTTAATAAAATAAGTATTAAGCACCTTCGTATTGTGGCGGGGCCATCAACACTTAACTTACGCATGTTAATGCGAATAACTTAGAGCGAAACGTAAAACATAGAAAAAAAATAGCTAAGTTGATCTAGGACTCGCCGCTTTGCGACGAACCTGTCAACAGGAAAAGACGGCGTAAAACGTTTAACCACACACGCGTTGCGCCGCGTTAACTCACAAAATTTAGAACGGAGCGTAGAACGCAAAAAAATTGCGTAAGATGAAAAGTATAGGAGACCAAAGAATAAAACTTTTACTTTCATTTTAACTAATTAGATTCCGTAATAGGTTTATTCATTTGAAAGTACAAAAGTTGTGAGGTTAAATTGTAAAGGATGAAAATTTGGTGTTATAAGTAAAAAAAAAAAAAAACAAATAGCTTTGGGTTAAAAGTGAAACATCAATTTTTTCTCTCGAAAACCTCCCAAAGCATGAGGTACATACACATCTCGTAGGGTTGTAAACGAACCGAACGTTCAGCGAACAGTTCGTGAACCGTTAGGCGGGAAGTTCGTTTATGTTCGTTCGATTAGCTTAACGAACGAACACGAACAAAAAAATTCAATTCGGTTAGCTTAGCGAACGAACACGAACATAGGTCTCGTTCGTTCGACTGCGTTCGTGAACGTTCGGTTACGTTCGTCCGTGTTCGTTTGATTATATTAAAAAATAATAAATAATAAACCTTTTATCTAAACATATTGAAAACTTGAAGCCATATTTTTTTCTAAGTTAGCTAAAATTTCGACATGCTAATACATTTTTGGGGATAATTATGTATACGTTAGTTATGTTGATTCATCGTTTGGTGGTGTATTAGACTTTTTGTGTTTTGATTTATCATTTGATGGTTGTATTTAACTACTTATATCCAATGTTTAAAGATAACCGTATTTTTTTTCAAGTTAAATGTTCGTTTGTGTTCTTTTTTATTTGCTTGCATTCGTTTGTGTTCGCTTGCGTTTGTTTGTGTTCACTTGCATTCGTTTGTGTTCGAGACCAGTGTTCATGAACTGTTCGTGAACAACTAAATTTCCTTAACGAATGAACATGAACATAAATTTATGTTCGGTATGCGTTCGTGAACAGTTCACGAACATGTTAATTTCCTTAACAAACGAACACGAATATCGCCTTGTTCGTGTTCGTTAGGGTCGTTTACAGCCCCGATTCTCTGTGCACACAAATGTTGTAAACTAGTAATGGAACCCACACTTCGCTATGGTTTGGCTAGTTAGGAGTCAAGTGGTTATCTATTGCGAAATACGATTTCCCAAAAACAATAATTAGTTCGTGTATATACCCTTCACTCTAAGAAAAAAAAATTATGACGAAAGCTTGAATCAAATATGAGTATGACCTTTGTATGTTCTTGCGCACCAAATGAAAATAGCAACAAAGATAAAGTAGAGTGTAAAAAGTAAAATTGAAGCGGAAAAAAGACAGTGAATTCTATATAAACACGTAGCGTTGGTAAAAAAGATTTTTATAATCTTATAACTTAAAAAGGCAAACAAAATTAACAATAAGAAAGCTTCAACTAACTCGTAGTGGCGCGTTAAACTTTATAAATAAATATAATATAATGTATTCAAAACTAAAAGAAAAATCATAAAAAATATTTAGAGAAATAATACATTGTATTTATCTCTAAAAAATAATTATATAGTTTTTCTCTTATTTTAATCAAATCATATAAAATCAGGGGCGGAAACACAATGCTAGGAGCCCTAGCACGGGCTACGGCTCAACCTGTATTTGTAGTGTTTTTTCCGGTTTTATACAAAGGATACCCCTAAAAAATACGAGGATACTCCTAACCAAAAAATAGGATACTTGATATTACTAAAATCTCATTTTTGTATAAGCCCAAACATTTTACAACCCGAAAACTTCTATAATAATTAAGCCCGAATGATAAAATAAGCAAGAATTAACAATAATAAAATTGAAAGAATGCCCTAAATATAATTGATAAAGTTAGCCCAAGACCCAAAATAACATTATAATTGCATAAATGATCTTGCTTGTTTTATGGTGGAAACCGGAACACATAGTTCTTGTCCTTTAATTTATTGGGCAGTGAAGCTAGCTTTGGTTTTACAACCGCAACCGTTGAAAGATGTTTGTTTTTCTAAATTGAAACTTGTTAAGACGGATTTACGCAATCGAATGGGCCCGGAATATTTGAACAATATTATGGTTTGTGAGGTTGAAAAAGAAACTTTTGATAAAGCAAAAGACGACGATGTAATGGAACGATTTCAAGCTATGAAAAAAAAGAGAACAAATCTATGAGGTATTTGTTCTAATTTATTGATTATCGTTTTTTATTGTATGATAGATTGCACGGCAAAAAAATTCAGGATACCCATAAATTAGTGGGCTAGCTCCGTCACTGTATAAAATGACTGGTATATTGAGAGAAAATGAAAAGAGAAATGGAATAAGATAATATCATAATATTACTATAATAAAGCAGAAAACAGAAATTGTTTTATATACTTACATGATAATTAGTTTATCTTAAATTAAACATTACCTCTATATTAATTAACAAAATTAAGCCCCCTCACAATATTACTATTCAATTTCTACTTTTTTTCTATTGGTCATAACTTAATTTCTCTTTCTTTTTATTGGTGTTGGTGTTAGGATTTAATAAATGATATGATTTAGTGATATTGCACTTATATGTAAGTTGAACTGGAATTATATTTAGTTTTGGTATTGTACATGCTTACAGCTTACAAAGTGTGAATGTATTTTCGTTACTAATTATATAGAGTAAATTACTTTTTGAATCCTTGTTAATAATATGTTATAGTTAGTATATAAGTAAAAAATAGCAAATGGGAGATTGCCACCTTGTAGTTAATGTAAACTTTGACTTTTGTCAAGCTTCTTGATAGTCAGATTTTTGGTTTTTAATAAAATTTTGACCGTTCTAAAAAAATCTAAACAAATGACTTAAAACAAAATTTGAATAGCTGAAATCAAATTTGAAATGTAAGAACTTTATAAACTATTCAAATAGATAATAGTAAGCAATTACAACTACGTAACAACCCAAATAAAATTACAAGAATCACATTATCATTACATATCTATAACTCGGTTTTCACTTATATATGTGGGGTTAAGTTAATGTAGAAATGGGTCTAAACATACAAAATAATTTTAACTAGAATTACGACCCGCCGCAATGCGGCGGGGATTCTTTAGTTATAACTAAGTTAATTTAGGACCTGCACGTTTTGTTGAACATGTCAAACGGTAAAAAATAGACGATGTAAAAACGTTCACCCACACACGCACGTTGCGTCGTGTTAACTCGCAAAATTTAGAACGAAACGTAAAAACGTTAAACCAAAGACACACGTTGCAATGTGTTAAGTCATAAAATTTAGAACGAAGCATAATGCGGAAAATTTGCGGAAAATGAAAACTATAAAGGAGCGAAGTTGAAAGAAAAAAAAGTTGTGAGGATAAATTGCAAAAGATTAAAAGTTTTGGGTTAAATGTAAAAAAACAAATAGTTTTGGGTTAAAAGTAATTTATCAAATACTTTTGGGTGAAAAGTAAAAAGATCAATTTTTTTAAACCCCCAAAGCCATGGTTACAACAACCATATGCATAACCATTTTTTCTTTGAAAAACCCCCAAAGCCAAGATTACAACACTTCGCGAAAGATGAAAAGTATAAGGGACCGAAGTTGCAAAAGATGAAAAGCTTTGAGTTAAAAGTAAAAAAATCAAAGTGGTTAAATCGCAAAAGATGGAAAATTTTGAATTAGAAGTGAAAAATCAAATTAATCAAAGGGTTGAAATTGTATAAATGGAAACTTTTGAATTAGAAGTGAAAAAACAAATTAATCAAAGCGGTTAAATTACCAAAGATTAAAACTTTAAACTTAAATTGTCAAAGATTAAAACTTTAGGGTTAAAAAGGAAACAAAGATTAAAATTTTAAACTTAACTTGCCAAAATTGAAACTTTAGGGTTAGAAATGAAAATTTCAAATTTATTTTGAAAAACTCCCAAAGCCAATTGTATAAGTATGATATGCATAAGATAGTTGGTTATTAATAAGGTTTTAATGTAAGAAGTGAATGAGGGTACTCTTTTTTTTTTTTTTTTTTTTTTGAATTTTCCCCTTACTTATTAAGCACGTATTTGGGGGATGTGGGGGGTTAGGTGTTTTTTGAGTTTTTTGGTAAGGTATAGTTTTTTTTAGCGGGGTGGGGGTGTTTACGTTTTTGGGTTGTGGTGGGGTGCGGGTGGGTGTTTATGTTTTGGGTGGCCGTCGTGGGTGAGTTTATTTTGTTGTGTTATCTCAAATGTTTGGCTAGTCGTTTCGGTTCAGTTATTTTCGGTTTTAAATATATGATTAACCGAAACCGAAAATTCGGTTATTCAAAAAACAAAAACCGAACCATCGGTTGTTGTTTCGGTTCGATTATTCGGTTTCGATTCCAGTTTCGGTTAATTGGTTTTATGCACACCCCTTACCAGTTGTAGATAATTATATATTTACATAAATTCAGAGGGTGTAATGTGTAAAATATCATTAACGGCTGGTTACAAAATCAGGGACTAGAACGGGAATCAGGGTCAAAATGGAGGACCAAACTGTACAACATAAAAAGGGAGAACCATGCAACAAGAACATCAACGAGACGATACAAAACGAGAAAATGGTGAAACCGATTAAATTCAAATCACCAAAGAAGAATCCAATGAAAACCGGACTTTAGATTCGTTTTCTAACAATCATCTCTATCACTTAATCGGTAATTTCACTCATTTCTGTACAAATTTCCGTTAATTCTTATTGAATTTGCTCATTTGAAACCTCCTAATCTGGATTTGATTCGATCGATTTTCAATTTTCAATTTATTCCTTCTGGATCTGAAATCATTTGTTTATGCTTTTAAACTGATAATCTGAATGCTTTATGAACCTGTGTTTACAGCCGAGAAGGAAGCATGGGTGCAAAATTATTGGAAATTAATGCTACAGCAATCACGTTCATATGTAAGGACAGTTTATTTTCGGTTTGCAGTTATGAAAACAAAGTGTTGATTTACATTTTTTATTCGCCTTTTTCGGTATTGGTTTATAGGCTATAGCATCCTAGTTCAACAAGGTTATTTTCCCCAATTAGTTTGATACTTTAACATAAGAATATGAACTCCTAGGGTTTGGTAGTTAACATCTTAGAACAAGGAATGAATTTCTTAATCCCTAGATTTCGAGCTAAACGAGTGTTTATATCGCGGTCAGGGAGTATGTATGCATTTAGAGTTATGGTGTATGCATGTATTAGTGAAATTGATAATGGATTTAGGATTTTTAATATCTGAAGCTTATAGATTGAGGAGGTTGCATATTTTAAAATTATATATTGAAGTAGCTGACTCAGACGGCTTCTATAGTTCTAATACGCACACAGTTTCAGCTTATCGTATCCTATTTCTTAAATTGTCTTAATCTTCTATTGTTGTATACTTTGGCTCTGATACCAGAAACGAAACATGAGTTACAGAATATAACATGTTATTGAGAAATATGAAACCATATAGAGTGAAAGTGCTGAGTGGCGAAGATAGAGATTAGAGATCGTTAAAGAGGCAACACCAACACGATAATATCTTGTATTTCTTACACAAGAACCTAACAAGTTCCTCGTCCTCCTTGCAGGTGAGGTGAAGAAACAAAGTACATCTTCAGTTCACCTCTCTAATATATCTGATGAATATGTTGCTTTTAAGGTGCTTCCTGCTTGTTTGGTCCATCTGTCATGGTGTCATAATAACTTTTTGTCATATATACAACGTTTTTCGTGAAGCAGGTGAAGACCACATCACCAAAGAGGTTCTGTGTAAGACCCAATTCAGGCATAATTAGCCCAAAGTCAGCATGCGAGTTCACAGGTAGATGTTAACTCTACATCGAAATGTTACTGTAAATATTTTCATCAATATACACGCCTAAAATCATCGACTCGTTCCTTTTATATTCTTCAATCTTTCTGGAATAGATATTCTTTTGGTGCAGTTACTATGCAAGGTCTAAGGTCACCTCCATCTGAGGTGGAGTGCAAGGATAAATTCCTGATACAGAGCACGGTTGTTGATGCTGCGACAAAAGAAGAAGACGTGACTCTTGAATTGGTAAGTATTTTGATTTTCAGTCAAAAAATATTCGTTACTGATGCTCATTGTTGCCACCTGGCACTGGCAGTTCTCTAAAAGAAGTGGTAAGTATGTTGAAGAGAAGAAGCTCAGGGTTGTTCTAGTTGGTAAGGAAGATTCTTCATCAGAGGAACATCGAAACGAAGTGTCGGGGAAAGAGCCATCGAATAAATCTTCAGTTAAAGAAGAGAATGTGGTGAAGAACGAAAAGCGGGGTAAAGAACAATCTAATGAATCTTCAGTTAAAGAAGAGAATGCGATGAAAAAGGAAAAGCTCGGTAAAGAACAATCTAGTGAATCTTCGATTAAAGAAGAGAATGCGGTGAAAAACGAAAAGCTTGGTAAAGAACAACAGAATGAACCTTCCGTTAAAAAGGAGAGTGCGGTGAAAACGAAAGCGTTGGGGAAAGAACCATCTAATGAGTCTTCAGTTAAAGAAGAGAATGTGGTGAAAACGAAAGCGTCAGGGAAAGAACCATCTAATGAATCTTCAACTAAAGAAGAGAATGCGGTGAAAAAGGACGAAAATGCCCTCCAACCGCATACAGTGAGTAATAGATGTTTCCTCTTTACAAGACATTTGCTTCAGTCTTCTTGATGGGAACATTGTTTTTCTTGCAGCAAACTGAAGACAGCAGGGAAGTCAAAGATGGTTTGACTACAAAGAACCTGAAGGCATCTGGTGATCTTGACGGGAATGAAGAGAATCTTTCCAAGAATTTGAAATCTGACCCTGTAAAAGTTGTGAAAGAGGATCCAGAAAGGAAGTTGAGGTTGTGTAATCAACTCAAGGAGTTAAAACTGAAGGAAACTGCATTAGAAAATCAACTGAAAGAGGTTAGATTGTCCGCAAATATCTTGTCGTATACGAAGGGCATTTTAGTCATTGACTGACAATCCAATAATTGTGTAAAACCATGTGTCAAGTAAATTGTTTAGAAAAGTATTTAACTGATGATCTATTAGGCCGGAGGGTGTGGGGGGCGCCACCCTTGCCACGTCAGAGGCTATAGCGCCCCCGGCGCTATACACCCACACCCAGCCAATTAACATGGGGCGCTATACATCACTCGCGAACATGGTAACGAGGGAGGAGGGGGTTATCAGGTGGGGCCCACTTGTTTGCACCAATCAAATTTTTTTTTTTTTTTTATTTTGCTCTATAGCGCCCCTAGGGGTTATCACCACACCCTCCATGTTAAAGGGGGGGTTATAAAGCCCCCTTGGCTGACGTGGCGCCTACGTGGCGCTGAGGTGTCCTTATAAAGCCCCAAGGGGGGTTATCCCACACCCTCTAGCCTTATGGTTTAAAATCTTTTTGCAGGCCAAATCCACAATATCTAGCTTAACCTGTCAGAACAGCATTATGATTGAAGCAAAAGAGTCACTTAAGCTAGAATTGGTGAGTGCATTGCATCCCTTGTGTTAGATCCTTGTTGGTTAACTGAAAAAGGGGTGTTAGTTAATAATCAAGGAAAATCATTTTCTTTTTTCTTTTAATTATTTGTATTTTTTATATTATTTTATAGTTTGTTTGCTTATTTTGCAGGCTAGGAGAAGTAAGAAAGGTTACCCATTTGCATTTGTTTGCATTGTGTCACTCATCGGTTTGATAAGCGGATACATCTCAGATCCTTGAACTACATTTACATATATTGTCCCAATAAATGAATGGTTGCAAAGTGCAAACCACAGGTACATGTATATATATACCGATGACAGTATATTGCATTAGGATATTCGGGATGATGTCAAAGACTTAAAGCACATTATCCTTTTACGACAACACTTTATATACAATACATGTATGTGAGCGCCAGGGGACATTTTTTGTATCGGCCAAAACGGTACATGGTCACAGGATGGATTGACCCAAAACACTTTTGACCCGTTCAACCCATTTGACACATGTTTGCTGTCATCATCATCATCATCATACTCAGTAAATCCCACCAATAGCAAAGCAAAGGTAGGGTCTGAGGAGGGTAAGATGTAGACAGCCTTACCTCTACCCCGTAGGAATAGGGAGGCTGCTTCCAGTGAGACCCCCGGCTCGATTTAACCAGTCTGACATTATATTAAGTTAATATCTTACATAAAAGTTTCATGGTCAAACCAACAAGTACAGATCATTCCAAGAAAACACATCAAACTAACCTAACAAGACCGCGGACACAAAACTAGACTTCAAAATAAACCCTACACTACTGAATCAGTTTGCAATCTGCAAAGCTCGTCAAGGGCGGCTGCTAGATTATCGAGACAAATACTAATCTTATCACCATTGATCCTAGTTAAATCATTTGCTCCATTGCCATTGTTAACTATAGCTTCGATCATTTCCGCATTTTCCCTCAGTTTCTCACCCATGTTATGTTCATGATCCAACTTACTAACTTCAACAAACCTTTTACTTTCATTTAACCTATGTGTGTGATGATCCACTTGGTGCTCTGAACTGCATTCCTCAATATCATTGTTCTCACTTTTCAGACTTCTTGTTGGCTTTGATTTCACTTCTACTATATGTTTCTGAGGTGCTGTCATCTTGGACCTTTGATTCAATAGATCTAAAAGCACAGCAACATTCTAATCAAATTCAAATTGAAATTTCTGATTGTCAAATTAAAGGTAAAAGTGCAAGCTTAGAGCATAAAATAGGGTCCTGCTATACGCACACCCAATTAAATCTTTTGACAACCAATATACGACTCGTGTATGTGTATACAAGTCGTATATATGAGTCGTACAGTTCATGTAAAGAAAATATAATATACGACTCGTATACTAGGGCGTCAAAAGATCCGCCATTATCCTGAGCCATAAAATACCAGATTGTATAATAAAAGCAAGCGGCGGCTCAGGCGGCTCCTCGGTATCAGTATCCAATATACTATATAAGTCTTGTATATGAGTCGTTAGGGTGTGCAAAAAAACGAATTAACCGACCCATAACCAAATTAACGATAAAACCGAACCAAATAAAAAACCAGTGGGCCGGTTAATTGTTTTGCTGAAAACCAAAAGTAACGGGTCGGTTATGGTTATCAATGTTTCCATGCCCGCCTTAACCGAACCGACATATACTAAATCTTTGTCGGATTTGAACTTTTCAACATTTGATCTTTTTGGTTGAACAATTGTTTAATTTTATGAGTTATATCATATGTTTTTTTATAAAAGTTTGTTTAAATTTATGAACTATATCACATCGTTTGTTTAAATATTCATAATAATCGGTATTAATATATATATATTGATTATATGTATTGTTTTCGTATTGCAATACAGTAATATATAGTAATGTGCAATAACAATTTATTCCATGGTCACAAATTTCAAGCCCAGACTTTCAAACTCAAATAATGCACAATTATATTGTTTTCAGATACTTTTAGCTAGGCTCAAATTCACGGTTAACCCACCCGCTATAACCATCAAAATCGAATAACCAAAACCGCCATAACCAATCAGTTATAGTTATGGTTATTCATTAACTGATATCTCGGTTATGGTTATGGTTTTGAGCCAAAACCGACCCATGCACACCCCTATGATTCAGTCGTATTTGCTTTGTTGGTGAGATGTCTGTGTACGACTCGTACACAAACATACAAGTGTTATACAGTTCATGTAAAAAAGATATACAATTCGTATATTTAATACAGGTCGTATAGTTCATGCTATACGACCCGTATAGCGCCATTATCCCGAGGCGTAGAATACCAGATTGTAGAACAAAAGCAGGCGGTGCATCGGTATCAGTATCCGCCTCAGTGTCATAACCACCACCCTCGAAGTCCCTAACGTAGCGTTCGATCCCTTTGAACAATTCAGAATTGAAGCTGGCTTTCTTGGAACCTGACTGTTTGATTTTTTTGTAATCGGACAGCAACGAGTCCCATTTTCTCCGGCAGTGGTTGAGGTTCCGATTGACGCCCAATGCATTGCAATTCTCCACTATGATCTTCCATTTCTGGAAAGAGGATAGTGTGTCGCGACAATCAGCTTCAATGGCGGTAACCTCGTTGACTAGAATTAGGGATTCCTCTACGGTCCAATCCGGTGCTGCTTTAGATCGAGTGTGGAGGCTGCTGCCGCCGTCGTGGTCCATGGTTATGGTGGCTGATTTCGATCTCAATGTAGCTAGCTACAATGGTGGATTACTGGATTTCCGATTTGCATGCGAGAGGTACGGAGATTCAGTTTCTCATTTTTTTTAATGCGAGTCTTAGGGCCTTTCTTAAGGTTGGTCATGGGCGGGGTTCGGGTTCAGGTTCAGGTCGAGTATTGGTATTTTCACTAGTTGTAAAACCCATCAGTTATCATCGCGCATACCTGTTAATTTATTAAAAGATACTGATTGAGATTTCTGAATACATTCTTTTTATTAGTATAATTATTGTATATTTTTTATTTATATAATAAGTTTTTGTTATCCTCCACTTTTTTGCCGTCTTCCTAATTTAACTAAAGATATATTACTACGTAAAAAGACGATTCTACCCTTCTATAAAATGAGGAAGACGACAAAAAAGGTGGATGATAACAAAAAAAATCTAACACAGTTTGCCTTTTAGATGAAAATGACATCAAAACTGAAACCTTCGGGACCCAAATATAAAATGTTTCATTTTTGGACTAAAGTGATCTAAGCTGAGGAACCATTTTGGCATTTTACTCATTAAAATATACATTATATACATGTAAGTTTCATCATAAAAAAAATAATAAGATTATAATTTTAATTTAGTTTTATTTATATACTTAACAACACAAAAAATATAAATAACATTATTAACTACATATTCCAAAAGACTTTTTCTTTCACATAATGAATTTATTGAAATAAGTCACTATTTGGTAAGGGTTAATGGAAAAAAATATATATAAATATAAATAAAAAAATTTCGAGTATATAGTTCGGGTAAACTGACATGTGGGTTTTCGCTAATCGGGTCGGGTATCGCCTAATCCCACACTCGTCCCATACTCGCGAAATTCTTAAAAATATAATCTCATACATAACACGATTCTCATAAGGAATTACTTTTAAGACCATTGTTAAAACTAGCTAAGGCATACATAACCTGATTATGATTAAATTTTACTGCAATCCCCTTTGCTTCCTTGAAGAACTTTATCCATGTGATTATCATGTTACAACAACTTGAAAATGATTTTAGGTTTAAAGTGTGTAGTTTTGATCTCATGACCATCTACAAATGTCAACATAACACATTACATGTATAGATGATGCAACTTAGCCCCCTGTGAACTCTTATCACGAGTCTTTGAGAGGTGCGACGCTTTTAAACTCTATCGTGAACCATCACGATGTATCTTGACCACGACACACACGTAAAGAAAGCATCCGAACCATATCAAAGTCAAAATAAAACACCATCATTGAGTTGCACATTAGTTTGCGTATACTGCAAAATTACTTCGAACGCCAACGAAATAAGTGGCAATAGTAACTTTAAAAACCGAGATTTGTTTACAAGGATGATAAAACCGACATGGTAAATCAAGCCATTCAATTCTTAACAACCTTTTTAATCATCTTGAGCTTTCCACATCACTTTGGTCAGGAAAAGTAACACATTTGAATACCTTGCACTTGGGACACAACACATACCCAACCTGTCATAAACGAATCGAAACAGTTGATCATCAGTTCATCACCAACGATTAACAACGAAAAAGAACCAACGACATTCCTTACCGCTCTGCAAGATGGGCATCTACGATAGATCCGATTTGTTTCAGATTTTACATTTGTCTTTTGACCTTTACAGAAATCACAAAGCAACCATCCTCTTCCTTCACAAGGCTCACATTCAATCCCAGCATCTGCTGTTATAGCCTACAAAACACAAATAAAGCTCATGGGTATTAGGATTATAATCTTTAATCTCAGTTTCTAACAGACAAGCAATTGCTATACAAAAATACCAACAAAATACACACTGTATAGACATATATGTTGTACCTGTAATTGAAGAGATGTGCAATGGGTAGGCTTTGGATTCCTGCTAGAATTCAAAGAGATAACAGGCATCAATGGCAGCTTCATACTACTCAAAAATGCCATTTTTGTTCCTTTAGAAATAGAGGATAAAGGTTTTAACTTTTAAGGGAGAAATTAAAGAATACCCACCACCCATTAAAGCCAAAATATTCAACCTTATAGTTGCCAACAAATTACACAAGGTGCCATTGTTATTTCATTCTTTTTTTTTATGAGTTAAATGCCATTTTAGTCATTTTGTCAGTTTAGTCCAAAGGTTTCATTTTTAACCTGTGGGTCCAAAAAGGTTTCACAGTTGCCATTTTAGTCCACTGGGTTAACTTCATCAATTTTTTTCTGTTAACGAGAAGGCTAATTCGGTCATTTTATATGGTTGAATTGCCCTTTTAGTTAACATAATTACATACGAAATGACCGAATTGGCCTTCTCGTTAACAGAAAAAATGGATGAAGTTAACCAAGTGAATTAAAATGGCAACTGTGAAACCTTTTTGGACCCACAGGTTAAAAATGAAACCATTGGACTAAACTGGCAAAATGGCTCAAACCACAGGGACTAAAATGGCATTTAACTCTTTTTTTATAAATGCTTATTTACTTCATTATTAGGCCGGATGGTGTGGTTTAGCGCCACCCACCACCTCAGCATATAACGCCCCAAAACACCACCCTTCCACTGTCAAAGGGGGTGCTATTGACGGCATCGCCATTGCCTTGGAGAGCGTTAAGGCTTGGATGTGTGGGGACCACTTTTCAAGAGCCAATCATATTTTTTTTTATTTTTTTTATTAATAGGTATATGGGTTTTATGGGGTTGTCCCGTTCCATGGTAGTTAAGGGTGGGAAGCTATAAAGCCCACCTGTCTACATTATTCCACACCATGGAGCCTTAGTGTCATTGTCGGAAACAAATGAAGAATGACCAACAGTCAATTCGTATGCCTCTTCCTCGCGTTTTTTATCGTGTTCTCCCTCTGGAGGTGATCAATTTTGTGACCGTGACAGTTTTATGTATCACACATAGTTATTAAAGCCACTAGGTGCACTCAAAGTGCATAGGCCTCGCCTGGGGCCTAGGTGCAAAGCGCAAAAAAAGCGAGGGCCTGAGAAAAATAAAGCGCATAATAATTTTTTTTAAATATATTATGTATTAGAAAAAGAATACCATTCTTCAAATAAAATAAGCAAAGTCTATTATGTAACACTTTATATCATCTAACTAGTACCAAAATATTAGTGTATTAGTGTAGAAAAGTAGTTTTCCTTGATTAAAAGTAGAAAATTGGCTAGAATCTTGTCGGAATTTAGCCGGAAACTCTCCAGAATCTAGGAATCTTGTCGGAATGTGCGCCTGAACCATCACCTGGGGAGTTAAAGCGCAATTTCCTCGACTTAAAGCGCAACTGCCTCGCCTCGCCTCAAAAATGGGCCTAGGCGCAAGAGGCGATGGCTTTTAACAACTATGGTATCACATTCAAAGCACCACATCCAAATGAAATCTCAAGCACAATTTCTTGCTATAAATGATCACATATTCATAATCACACAACCATGTTTGACTTTAACAACATATTATCAGTTGGTACCATAGTTTATTTGACTGCACAACATTTTGTATGGATGTAAGAATTACATAAACTATATAAAGTATCAAGATTTGCAAATAATTATAATTATTTTGTCTATGAATAGCGGTACGATTGAATCAACTATCAAGGCAATGATGTTTCTGTATCCTCCAGTTCTTTAACATAGTTCTTGGTCCTTTCCAAATAATCTTTCAACTTTGACTCTTTGAACTCCTATCAAGAAACCAACATCGAGAAAGATTTATACGCGCAATGTGTTAGAAAATGATCGCGATAAAGGGGGCCAAACAAGACCATAACTATAAGAAGCTAACCTCAAAGTCCCATTCTCCGTATAAATCAGGATCAGTACTGTTGCCCCAAACATACGCGTAAGCCTGTAAGACCTCAGAGGCATCCTGCACAAAGATTATAATTATCCTGCTATTTTTTATTTTTTTTTTGACTTAAAAGTAAAAGATTTTTAAAAACAACTTCCTATGTTCAAAGATGGCGAAAATCCGCCTAAACTTTGAACCCATACAACTCTTCTATCCATCATATATTTATGAATTTCTGCAAGTAAATATTCATCATCCACTATCTTTTTACAAAAATATACCAGCAGAGAAACATCAACGACCCGCTTGTCATACTTGTCGTCTTCATACATGTCCAAGATATCTAACTCTGTAGCAGAAAGCCCGGTTAGAACCTGCGTAGAAAAAAGTTATGATTAGAATTTAGATCATCAGTATATAATACTAAGGACAATTTATCTACTTTTATGGGCTTACATCGTGTACATATATCCATATGTGAGTATTTGGGTGGGCAGATGTGTACACACTGCCCACCCAAATACTCACGTATGATACAAGTCACAACGGACTAATCCATCTTATTATAAGTATATTTTTTGCCCCATACCTTGTTTTATAACTTATACTAAATGGTTCTTAACTAGATAAAACTCTCTCTACGGTCTATACTAAAAGCTAGGGGCGTAAACGAGCCAAGCTCGAGCTTGAAAAATTGAGCTCAAGCTCATGAGCAATTTATAACATAATATATAATTTTTAGTTACTTTTATCTTGATTATATATTTAATAGGCCCATTTAGGCTTGTGAGCCTAATTAAGCTCTGCATATGAAGCTCAGGTTCGAGTTCGTTTAAGCTTGGCTCAAATAACTTGCGAGCGGCTCGGCTCTGTATATGGCCGAATTGTCCTTCTCATTCACAGTAAAAATGACTGAATTACATATAAAATGACTGAATTGCCCTTCTCGTTCACAGTAAAAATGTATGAAGTTAACCAAGTGGACTAAAATGGCAATGGTGAAACCTTTTTGGACCCACAGGAGAAAAATAAAACCTTTGGACTAAACTGGTAAAATGGCCCAAACCACAGGGACTAAAATGGCATTTAACTCACAGAAATATTTCTGTATGCGTTTACATATCAAACTTTTTAATCATTTTCATGTAGTAAAGTAATAAAATCACTGAATCAGACCCATCCATATGGCGCGAGTTGCAAGAACATAGTAGAGATAAGAGTGGACCCTTCTTGATACTATGTTCATGCAACCCAGGTTGACAAAAACGACCCGTTTTGACCCGAACCGTGAACCAGCCCGTTTTCCCAGGCTACAAAATGGTAAATGAGAGTATATGAACTGGATAATGAACATACCCTCCCTGTCACTTTCTTGTTTTCTACAGGTAGAATTGCAGGATAATCACGCCCTTTGATGCTAAACCTGTGACTACAACAATTAAATTATCACAAAAACTTGATTAACACTATAGGCAATACAGAAAAGCCCTAAATACCTATTGATTAAAACTTAACTATAAATATCATGACTGGTGTAAGGTAACTCATGTTGCAGGCATCTAGGGTTGTAAACGAACTGAACGTTCAACGAACAATTCATGAACCGTTCGGCAGGAAGTTCGTTTATGTTCGTTCGTTTAATAAATGAACGAACACGAACAAGAAATTTTGTTCATTAAGTTAAACGAACGAACATGAACAGAGGTTTACGTTCGTGAACGTTTGGTAATGTGTTCATTTGTGTTCGTTTATTCAAAGGTTTTTATATGTTGTATTTTTTATTTATTGTTTTTTAATTATAAAATTAAAATTCTAGTTATAGTGTTATGCTATATGCCTCCCCCAACATCACTCATTTCACCATTTCAATTTCAGTTTGTGTTAAAGCTTGACAAACTTCAAAATTTTGTGCTAATCATGTTTATGATAATTATGTGAATAGTGTTCGGATAATTATGTTAAGTGCTTATTTATTTTTTGGTGGATTTTTGTAATCTTTGTGATAAGTTACATAGCCGGCCCTGAGGGTGGGCGGGGAGGACCACCGGCCAGGGCCCGATATTTTGAAGGGCACGTTATTTTAAAAAAAAAGTCCGATATTTATATATGAAGAGAGAGAAGATTGAAAATGGGTGTGGGACCGCCTAATACTCAATTTCGTTAAGGCCTAACGGCACGGTTTTTCAAGTTCGAACAGGGTACAAGAATTCTTGGGACCGGCCCTGATAAGTTACTAGATTTTATTCTAAAATGAATATATGTTTGGGGATATTCATTTGTATTCATAAACGTTGTTTGTGTTCATTGATGTTCATGAATATTTGTTTGAGTTTATTTCATCATCATCATCATCATACTCAGTAAATCTCACCAAAGCAAAGCTAAGGTAGGATCTGAGGAGGGTAAGATGTAGACAACCTTACCTCTACCCAATAGGAATAGAGAGGCTGCTTCCAGTGAGACCCTCGGCTCGATACTAGTTTTGTATCAAGCCTTGGACATGAGGCACATAACACTCAGCAATCGGGACAAAGGCCGATTTGGGCATGTACCCCCTTGTCTTTCGGCTATCAACGCCACCACATGATGCATGATTAATCGTCCGCCGCTTTTAACGTTATTTTCACGAAATTAGTAAAATAACGTTAAAATTAGTGCAATTTCACTTTTGCCCCCCCCCCCTAAGGGCCCACACAAAGATACAGTATATGCGCACACCGCAAGCATGGCGTTTTTGTTTGAGTTTATTTACGTTTGGTAAATGTTCGTGAACAGTTCATGAACACGTTCATTTCCCTTTCCTTAATGAACGAACATGAACAAGAAATCTAGTTCGGTAAGCGTCCATGAACAGTCTCATTCTTTAGTGAACGAACATGAACAAGGCATGTTCGTGTTCTTTCGGTTCGTTTACAACCCTACATGCATCATCAGTTTAACCCAATATTATTATTATTATTAGTTTATTACGAAATAAATCAATACAAATTTAATAAGTTGGATAATATATATATAATCAACAAAAGGGAGTGTAAAGGGGGAGATTTATTACTAGCCGTTAAGGATAGCAGGGGAGACTTGAGGGACGCGGTTGAGGAGGACTTGAACGACGTCGTCAGCTAAGAGACTTCCGTATACAAACACCGCATGGCTACCACCGGAAGATGCCATCGCCATTACAACTCCACCTCTCTCCACTGTTTTATCAGCAGAGAGAAGAAGAATAATATAACCCAATAATTGAGTTAGTTGATGAATTATTATTTGCGATTAATTAATGAATCATGCGGGATTCGGTCTCAATCAGTTACTTTGTTAAGCTACCGTTAAAGATAATTTAATGATATTAACACGTGTTTTATTTCATTGAATCCAAAACCGTACGCAATTGGATAATGTAGATACGGATCCGATAGGGTTCGTGAAGGAATCAACGTGTTATTGGATTATATCACTCTCAACTAATGGGTATTGGTTGCTATCATTTCTATCTATCAATTTAACTCTCACAACTCCTAACTCCTAACTCTCACTTTATGGCTACCACCGGAAGGTGAACATTTCTTAGTGTTTGACTTGTGTTATTTGTGATATTAGGTTAACACTTTGTGAATTACTAATGACTACAGGTGCATCTGCTCCTCAAAAACAAAATGGGAGCCAAAAACCACTCAACCTGAGTGACAGAACATAGAAAGTGTTCAACTGGGAGTGGTGAGAACCAAAGTGATAGTTAGGATTGACAGCAACCAATACCCAATACCCAATAGTTAATAGTGATAAAATCCAATAACTCTTAAAAATACTAAAAATATATTTTGTTCGAATACAATTCCATTTTTAACAAAATTTATACTGGATTATGTGAAAAAATAAAAGACAATTACGTATCCAGTTTTTTTAAAGTTAAAGAACACAGGTTACTAGAAAAAGTTAAAGCCATATATTGTTATTTATAATATTTAAAGTTAAATAAAATGGTTGATGTGGCATTGTGGGTAGTGAGAGCACTAATCTTCATCTTTACTATAAATAGAAATATAAATAGAATACGATAATCCCAATCCTTATATAATGGTTATATACTTCAATCACCTCTTTTACCGATCGACATATCAATCAGTAATTATAACATTGTGGTCTTGTCGCTTTAACTCGTAAAATTGCTTCGTAATGACATTATACATCCTTACATTTTCAAAGAGGATAAACAGTAACATCTAATTATACATCTAAAAATATATATTTAATTTAACTTTTGTATCAAGCAAACTTAATTAACAATAAATTTTTATTGTTATTGTTTTTTTTTTTACTTTTACTTTTAATAATAATTTTTGTTATTTTTTTCTTTAAAATTTAAAATTTCTATTACTGTAGTATTATTATTATTATTATAATATTGTATTATTATAATTACTTTTAATATATTTTGTTTTTCGTTTATATATATTTGAACGAGTCAAATATAGCCGATTTTGTTTCTTTATCGTAAGAAATTGTGCCGATACCATCTGAACTACATCGGTACTGGTACCATATTTATTTTTATAGTTTTCTTTGGCGGTATAAAGTTTGTCAAAAATAGAGTTGTGTTCGCAATAGAGTATTTTTATACCGTAGTTGTAACAATTGCCAGTATGATAACTTTAGCTTGATGAATCGAATTGTTACCAGCTGAAAAACATCGATACCGATATTGGCATTCGTTTTTATGGTTTTCTATCGATGTAAACAAGTATCAATATCTTCTTGTGCATATCTTTTTCGGTTGCTATTTTGAGTGTTGGTACTGTATCTGACCGAACTGATACTGATCAAAACCCGCTGCGAAGCGCGGGTAATCCCACTAGTTATCAACATTTGCAAAACCACCTCTCATACATGACATAATAATGAATATGTGAGGAAATATCACTCATCTTGTTGCGTAAATCATATTTGATAATCTTTGTCGAAAAAAGATCTTTTGATGATAGTTGTTGCAACAAAACCAAAGGCGACTCAAGCAGTCGATTCCTATTTCGGTTGGCAAAGGCATTTGAATATGTATCGTCTTCTTTCAAATATTAATCGAATAATCATTAACAATTTCATCTTCTAACAGTTCTTTTTTTTTCTGAATGACAAATCTGGATCACTGACGGACCACTGAAGTAATATCGCGCCATCAGCGGAACCACCCGATCAAATTCATCCACACTAGGCAATAATATCTACACACCAATTCAGAAGAGTCCCCAATAAATATCGGGAAAACCCCTTTTGAGAGTCGAACCCATAAACTAATTGTCCATAAGTCTTATCTCACCCCTAAAATATCACTGGCCTATAATGTCATTGTAAACAACAACAAACATATTTATCCAACAATTCATTTTCGTCTCGACTTCTTTAATATTGGTTTCAGTATTATTTAACGAGTTTATGAAGTCATATCGGTTTCGGTTTTCTTTGTCAAAGTATGTTTTCATCAAAGTGGCTTTCATATGCTGAAAAAATTATGATGAATCTTTATATAAAACAATAAATCTTAGATTGAATATAAATAGCATCAAAACTTAAAAAATAAATAATAAATCCTAGATATATAATATATTAATGAAAAATAAGACTCAAAACTATTGGACCATAAGATTATATTAAGTTTATTATTGTAGCCCAAATTTCTCTCTTCTTTTCTCAACTTTCAAAAATATTTTTTTTTAAATAAACATACCCAAAGTGGTAATCACCTGGTATCAGTCTGGGGATGTTTTTCGAAGCTGAAACCGAACGGAAATCGATCTTTCAAACCTATCAAGCCAATATCGAAACCAAACTGGTTTAAACCCAAAGCCGGTCTCACCAGCGACCAGTGGACAGATAAACCAGTTTGAAACCTGTTCGGGTTTTTGAAAAGAAAAAACGATTTGTGCACCTCTATATTGCATGATGATTAAAATGGTGATACTGTTACTTACTAATTTTCTAAGCTCTTAAAACATGTTTTATGTTGATGTTACACATTCACTAGGCTACTAAATTCTACCCAACTTAAATCTAATACACATGCTTATAGAAAAAAAAAAAAAAAAAAACGTTTAAATTTTCTTAGTGTATTTTATGACCATAGAAGTAAAACACGCATGTGATATGTAAGCGAGACGAATTAAACCTTGTAACCGACTATGATTGATTATGTTGAACAATAGATATTACACATGAGTAAGTACCACACATATATGTATAATTACAATGATGATCTAATATTCTCCTGCAAGTTAAGGGGAGGAACGATCTGTAGCTTGGAACGTGACGCAAAGTGTAAATGCATATTTTGTATGTATGCACTTAAGACTAGACATTTTGGTGCATCGTGCATGCACATATTACTAAACTAAACTAAACTAACTATATTAAAGTTGTCATATTCATGATCTTGTCTTTGATGGTTTTCAATATAGATAAAGTAATTTCTTTTCTCATGACAATATCCTTAATTTTCATAATAAGATAAAAATGGACTAATCTTGCATGGGAGCTACACGACGACGGATTCTCAGATGACCAAACTTTCCTGCACCTGGTGATGAACCTTCAAACAGAAACGGCATGTAACCCGTTGCATTTTTGTATCTTTGCTGAATCTGCAATATCGGAAAAATGATCATATGCATCTAGGGCAAGTAGATAAATACTTTCAATGCGCCTTCAGTCTCTAAACTTAGTTTTTTCATCATAAAATGTCTTAAATTACATAAGTGACGAAAACTTTTTTTACATGATTTAATCTTTTAACTTGTTAAATAAAAAGAAGGCATTGCGCTATCTAATCCATAAAAAAAAAAAAAAAAAAAAAAAAAAAAAAAAAAAAACACAACAACAACAACAAACAAACAAACAAGTACAACTCACTATATTTTTATTAATTACCTGAAGAATTTGTTCACTGCTTCGAAGACAATTCCTACCAATCACAGAAATGGTCCCACCAGACCCGCCACCCGTGATTTTCGCCCCGTATAACGTTCCATCTCCAGAAACCGATGCTTTTCTGTGCTGCATTTCTTGAACCAGTTGAACAAGCCTATCTGTCCCATCTGACCCTAACCCGCAATCACTATAACTGTAGTGACACTGTAAAAAATACCGCATTAACTCAAATACATCATATTTCTTAACAAAAATACTTTCCAATTTAAGTACGTACCTGATACATTATTTCCCCGAGAGCAGTGAGTTGTTCTTCTGATGAAGCAGAGGTTAATAATGCTTTAAAGGCCTGCATATTTAACTTCTTTCAGTATGCTGGTTAAGAAACTTTAAATATCTATTTTATATATAGGATTAGGGTAAAATGAAAACTCTTACGAGTTGTGAGAACTTAGAAAACTCAGCCTTACAAAAAAAAAAAAAAAAAAAAAAACCTCCCCCCCCCCCCCCAAGCTAAAATGCTAAAAACTAAACCCCCAAAAAACCTAAAAAAAATCTATTTTTTTTTTAATTTTTTTATGTTAAAATCGCTACTTTTAGTAGCCAACAAAAAACAATTTAAAAAAAAAAAAAAAATTTTTTGGCTACTAAAAGTAGCGTTTTTTTATAAAAAAATATTTAAAAAAAAATGTGTGTTTTTTAGCTATTTTTAGGCATTTTTGGTTGTGTTCACATTGGTTCTCGCGGTTCTCGCAATAAAGGGTGGTTCCTAACGGATCTTTGTCCTATATATATATACCTTCACGCGGAAATTCTCGTATATAGGATGTCGGGTAGCTGCTTTAACTCCGTATGAACGTTTCTTATCAATCACTGTTACGGGATCGTTGTGGTGATCATATTTGGTCAAAAATGCTTCGCCGGTCATTGTATCCGGAAGATTCTTGGAATATATAGCTTCAAATCTAAAGGATATGGACAAAACAATGAAATCCGCCATAAAAAGTTAATTTATATTTATATAAAAATATATGTATAATTGTTCACATACCTGTGGGGAGTGAGATTGCATAAATAATCTACAGAAGCTTCATCATGGAGCAATTCAATCCCGTACTCTTCCAACTCATCAAGATTATTTCCGTTTCCATTTGAATATGAAGATGACATGGCAGAAGCGGTGGATTTAATCATTTTTCTACCCATAAAGGCTCCTATTCTCACTGATCCATAGTCAGCACCCCCGATACTGTAGATTAGCAGTAACTTAATGATTAGCAAGTATAAGTGGCAATTTTGATTCATTTACTTATGAACGGGTTGATTCAGGTTATGTTTTATCTATAACGGGTCAAACGGGTAGAAACATAAAAATTAGCTTGAACGGAATTGGGATGTTGGTCGCCAAAAGTGTATTTATAATGCATGAAACCTCCTAAATCATTATATTCAATGAATTATATATAACTGAAACTAGTATTAAGCCCCTGCGTTGCAGTGGTTGTCATAAAACTGTGTTAATTAGTAGCAATACTATACCATTGTCAGCGACCACCAATACCGAAAAAGCTCGTAAAAACAAAAATAAATAAAAACGGGAAAAAAAAACACCGACTGAAAAGCAGATGTAAAATCTTTGAATCACACACACTCGTTACTGAGATATTAATCCGAAACGTAAAACACAGAAAAAAAATAACTAAGTCCATCCAGGACCCACGTGTTGGACGAACTTGTTAAACACAGAAAAATAGATGTGACGCGACAGGCCAGTCAAACGGCAAAAAAATATACGAAAAAATGTTGAACCTCACACGCACGTTGCGGCGCGTCAACTCACAAAATTTAGACAGAAACGAAAAACTTGGGAAAGATGAAAAGTATGGTGGACCAAAATTGAAAACAAAAAAGAGTTGGGACTAAATTGCAAAAGATGAAAAACTTTTGGGTTAAAAGTAAAAAACAAAGGGTCTAAATTGCAAAATTGAAGTTATTTATTAATTTTAGATAAAAATAACGATAAAAATAAGTGATATCTATATATTGGTTATTAATTAATATTAATATTAAAAGAAATTTATTAAACAAATATAAATAAAATTTATGAGGTTGAAGGAGAGAATGCCATGTGGCATTTTTTTGGAGTCTTTTATTCTAAGTTAGATAATATATTTATGTAATCAAATAATCATATATACTATAAAGCCGTTCAAAAAAATATATATATTATAAATTCTGTCACCACTAAAAGCAAGCAATAAAGACTAAATCAATACCTGTGTCTTAAACCAGAATCAATTCCCCAAAACCGTATATGACTAGGAATGTCCACCAACCCTAATACCTCAGCGGGCTGCACAAATATTTCACACGAGTTAAGCTACAAATTAGCGTTTGGATGTTTATGTTGTTTGAAGTTGTAAATTTTAGGATATAATCAGATATTTGAGTGTTTTTTTTTTTATAATTCAAAGTATTTAAGAAATCAATTACCTGGCAAACCATTGCAAGAAGCTTGTTAGCTTCACCGCATGCAGAAGCCATTTGATCCATCACACCACACGGAGCTCCAACAACCGAGTTTTCAACCTGCGAACAAATTAATAACAGAAAATATTAAAGTTTAGGCTACTTGCATAAAAAAAATTAAAAAAAAAATTGTTTGATTATTTATACCTTTTGGCAGAGCAAAGCAAGTTCTCTTGGACTGATATTTAATCCTGGAAAACATATAAACCGCGTTAAAAATCACAGTAATTAGCTTTATATATGTATAATTTTGAAACAGGAATATTATATATATTATATATATTATAAAAATATAATTACCATGAGCAGCAGCTATAGCCGACATGCTAGCTACTTCCACAGAGGCAGAAGAAGATACGCCTTTGCCTTCTGGAACAGCTGAAGAAACCTGTTTTTTTTTATTTAACGAAGAAAAATCTTCGTATTACACTCTAAAATTGAATGCGACATTCATCGAACAATTCAAAAAATGGATAAAATATTACCAGCATGCTAATGCTGCTTTCAAATCGGATATTTAATTCTTTCATCAAAACAAGAATAGTACCAGCAACATACGCAGCCCATCTGGAAAATAAACCGTTTTAGTATATATTATAAAACTTCATCTAAAACCCAGACACAAAATTTGAAGAAGAAATACTTTTGTGACGGATCTCGGGCAAAGTAACTTCTGGCCTTTTCATATGACATTGGCTGATCACCATCCATGAAATCTGATATGTCCATGTCGAATGTCGGCCCACGATTGCTCAATTCTGACCCATATGACACCTGATATAATCAAAGTAACAAAATAAAATAAAAATCAACTTACAGGTAGGGCTGAGCAATTTACGGTTCCGAACCGCCAAAACCGGGGAACCGAACCGGAACCGCTAGATCCGAACAGCATTGTTGTATTTAGGGTCCGGTTCGGGTTCTTAAATTTGGGTGAAAACGGTTCCCGGTTCGGTTCCGGTTATAACCGACGGGTCTGTTTAAAGAGCCGCTAGAACCGGTTTGGGTTTAAACTTTAAATTTATTATATTTTAAAACCCTATTAATGTATTGTGCCTTTTACCGAATGCTTTTAGGATTAAAGAATATAGAAATAATTTTCACATAATATTTGAATGAAGTTTTACCCTTTCTGTTTAGATATATAGAAATATGTGCTTTAGGGTTAATGAATGTCATGAATTGAAAAGGAATGTTTTTATGTAATTTTTTCAATTTGACATTTCTTTTATTTGAGTAGATTATTTTGTGTTTTAAATGGTTTTATTGTTTTAATTATTTTATTTAATTGTTAATTTTAGGATTTAATTGACAACCGGTTCTGGCAAGAACCGTTTAACGGTTCCCGTTCAGTTCTGAACTGTTGCACAGCCCTACTTACAGGGAAATACACCATTTACAGAGACTGTTTTAAAAAAAATAATAATAATAATAATAATAAAATAAAACCCTTACAATCTGAAGCACGGGTGTAGGACTTTGTCCCTTAGCCTGCTGCCGGGCCTGTGCATGCTTCCATAGCCTTTGTTTACTGGGCTCGATTTTTTGCACAGCAACATGACAGGCTTCTCTAATTGGCATCTGCAACGCGTTTAATTTTCATAGAAAATAAGATAAAAGAATAAAAAACTAAAAGTGTAATAATGTGAGTAACGAGTTGGATACCTGCAAAACAAGACTTCCAGAGTAGTCCGCGATTCCCCCAATAACATCCAATCTTCCAGGTGCACGTGCCACATATATATCTTCCTGTATTAATAGATAATAGGAGAACATGTAACTTAAAGCATGAAGTAAATATCTCAAAGAACGAAGAGTAAAATACCATTTTCGTCACTGAGGTTTGGCCAGTTTTGCGACTTTCGTCCAAATGTTTGTTTTTCCGCATCTGGATCCAAAAGGTTTGAAATCTTGCCATTTTCATCCGGCTCGTTAACTCCATCCATCTTTCTCCGTTAGGTCAGGGGTATTTCCATTTTTTTGGTTAACTTAAAAGGGCAATTCGGTCTTTTACACTTTATGTAAAAAGACCGAATACCCCTGAAAAAGACTGAATTGCTCTTTAAGTTAACAAAAAAGACAGAGATACCCCTGACTTAACGGAGAAAAATGGATGGAGTTAACGAGCCGAATGAAAAAGGCAAAATTTCAAACCTTTTGGATCCAGATGTGGAAAAACAAACCTTTGGATGAAAGTCGCAAAACTGGCCAAACCTCAGGGACGAAAATGGCATTTTACTCATATCTCAAAAAAAATAAATGAAAATGCTTGATTAAAAAAAAAAAAACAGAACCTCCCAGTTGAAAAGATTAGCAGCAGCCTTGCGTTCTCTAACATGATGTTTTTCCGTAAATTTTTCAGAATCATAAGCAACGTCCAACTCAGCCAAACTCCGTAAAAAACTCATTGTGTCTGGAAGTCCCATGACATCTCCATGAAGAATATCAAACTCCACAGCATCTCTAAACAAATTAAAAAATGACGTTAATCAGTGGCGAAGCTTGAATTTTTCGGTCGGGGGGCGAAAACGTATATACCCAAAAATTTCTATAGAACCGGGGGGGGGCGAAAACGTATATACCCACAAATTTCTATACGAAAACTACATATATAACACTACTGAGCGAAAAATTCGGGGGGGCGGGCGCCCCCTCCCCGCCCCTCTTATCCTTCGCCCCTGACGTTAATAAAACAGTATTATTGTATTAAGTATTAACATAATTACATATACTTTAGTCACAACATAAACTCACGAATTCTCGAGCACGCTTGAATTACTGTTATCAACTGAATGTGAGCCCGTGCGTAGACCAAATTCATTTTCAGCACTCGCGTACCATTCTGGGATGCTAATATCTCTTCCGGGAACTCTTTGTAATTGATACCCCAATACTATAGCATCACGTAATCTCCGGGCCCCACTAAGCTAAAGTTAAGAAATTAAAACAAGGTTTAATAAAGTAATAAGACATGAAAAAAATTCGCAACGAGAGCTAGAACAGTAAACTGTGAATTACTTTATCTGATGCGTAGTTCTTTCCGTTAGCCGTGTCTTGCAGAATACGAGCTGCGACCTGAAAACGTACCAAAATATTAAAGAATACATTAAATGAGGTTGAACACTTTCGCTTAAATTTATTTTATCTAGGAATGTTAATAAACGATAAAGTAGTCCCTGTGGTTTACCAAAATTTTGGATTTGGTTCCTAGGTTTCAAAAGTACACAGATGGTCCCTGTGGTTTGCACTTTGTAACGCATAGTGCAAACCTATGTTGTCAAAGACGCAAAGCGCAGGCGAGGCGCATCGGCCTCGCCCGGAGCCTAGGCGCAAGGCGCAAAAAAGCGTAGGTTTTTTTAAGAAAAGCGCACATAGAGAAAAAAAATATAAAAAATATGTTATGCTTTGAAAATAAATAAGATTCCACATACAAAAAAAAAAAAAAAAAAAAAAAAAAACTATTATATATGCTATTTAAGATCATGTAGCTAATGAGTTTCTGAGCTGGAATTTGGTTGAACACGTCCTGCGGACACGAATGCAGCTCCGAAAACCCGGGCCTGCATGAGGCAGTTTTAGCACGCACTAGGTTTCGTTTTTTTGTGCGTTACCTTTCTTTTTCGGCTTATGCACTGTGCCTCAACACCGTTTTTGCGCCTAGGCGCGCGCCTTTTTGCGCCTCAGCACCGTTTTTTCAAAAAAAAACCCATTTTTGCGCCTAGGCTACCACCAGGCGCTATAGGTGCGCCTCGCTGCGCCCGAGCGCCGAGGCGCGCGCTTTTTGCGCTTTTGACAACATAGGTGCAAACCACAGGGACCATCTGTGTACTTTTGGAAAGGTAGGGAACAAATCCAAAATTTTGGTAAACCATAGGGACCATCCATGTACTTTACTCTAAAAGATAATAGTAAAGTGAAAATACCTGACCACCGTTGACCCCGCCATCATAGCTAGGTTTCAAACTAGTTGCGCGTTCAAGATACGGTATCCAGTGACCCGTGAGTAAATCCCGCCTTATCATCTCAACACCACCTTGATAAAACTACAAGTGACAGTTCAGCCTTAGAAATGGGTGTATTTAGTTGTGTTAACGGGTTAAATTTAGTAATTTACCTCCAGCATATTTCTCAAAAATGGTTCTTCGTTGAAATAATCTCTGCGGACAAATACAAAGGGTAACTTGTAAGCCAAGGCTTCACTAACGGTTCCATATCCAATTTTTCCTGTAACGAAAACGAGCGTTGATGAGTCGGAAAGTTTGATTTTCTTATCGGTATTATGAAATCTATTAAATTGATCACCAAAATTATAAAGTGAGAAGAAGGCAAGATAGAACGTTTCATCACTAACCAAGCATGCAATCGGATGCTGCCATCACATCAGGGGTATACACGTCTTTTGGCAGCTTAATGAAATTGGGAGGAAGTTCCTGTTCAGACGCCCCACAAACCTGAAAAAAAATATGCAAATTAGAAGATGTTTCCGATGCATGATATTTCTTTAATATATAGGATTAACGGCCACGAGATGGCAAGTTGGGTAACGGGTCAAAACAAGTCCACTGCAATGACTTGTTTGTCCATTTTTTTATTATAATTAGCAAGTTAATTGCTATTACAAAAACACTATTACGACAGATCTTAATCTAAGTCTAAATCTTTGAATAAAACAAATTAGGTGGTTATATGCATGAGAAATAGACTTCGAACATCTTTCAATCGATTTGACTCGTTACCCTTTTCGCCAATTCTTTTTCAGTCTGTTTGGTACAGGGTAATGGAATGGACGAAGGAATGGAATGGACGAGGTAATGGAATGGACGAGGGAATGCAATGAAACATTACCATCCCATGTCTTGTTTGGTTACCATGTGAATGGAATAAATTATTATTATGTATTGTTCGGTAGGCAAGAAAAACAGAGTAATAAAATTAGCGGTGAGTGGTGGTGGTCGGTGGTAGTGATTGTGGGTGGTTATAGGTGGCGGTGGTGGGTGTCGGCGGCGGCGGCGATGGGTGGTGGTGGTGGTGGCGGCGAGTGACGGTGCAGCGGTGACGACGAGCGGTGGTGGCGACAAGGTGGTCGTTGGTGGTGGGTGGCAGCAAAGGTGGCGGTTGGTGGTGGCGGTGGTTGGTGGTGGCAGTGGTGGTGGCGTCGGCGATGGTGGTGGGCGGCGGCGACGAGTGGCGTTGGCGGTTGGTCGCAGCTGTGGGTGCTAACAGTGGCGAGTGGGTGGCGGCGGCGGCGGTGGCTGTCGGGGTGAGGTGGTGGCGGCGGCGGTGGCTGTCGGGGTGAGGTGGTGGCGGGTGGCGGCGATGGCGGCGGTGGTGGTGGTGGGGGGTTGTGGCGAAGGTCGTGGGTTGTGGTGTTGTTGATAAGTGGTGCAAGAGGAGATGGAATGGAAAAAAAACATGGGGGGTGGAAGGAATGATTTTGAGGGAATGGAATGCCTTTTGGAATGGGTGATTCCATTCCATTAACCAACCAAACACTCATTTTTTCATTCCCTCGTAATCACTCATTTCATTCCCCCTCTCATTCCTGCATACCAAACACTACCTTTATGTAAACAGTTTCTAGATACAAAAACAACACAAATCGACCCGTTCATAGGTAAATGGGTTGAAATTGCCACCTCTAGCTAGAATCTAACGGATATTCAAAAGTGAGCGTACCAGACAGAGCCAACCAGGAGGCAAGTACTCCTCTTTTAACTTCCAACCAGCTGGCTGCAAGTTTTAATACGTATAAATTATTGATCCAACGCACGTTTTTACCAAATGATATCTTCAGAATAAAATTATTAACTTACTTGTCCACCAAAATTGAGTATAACAAGCTTCACATCCTCACTAATCCCCATTTCACTCCTCACCTGCATTGCATGATAGAGAAGGTGAATATATATATATATATATATATATATAACATTGTATTCGAATAATAATGATAAGTGTAAAAAGTAATTTTGAATTTGAATTGTTTTTAACCAAGTTCTTGTGGTTTTTTAATTCGTTCTCACGGTTCTCACAATATTTAACGTTCTCAATTAAACCCTCCCCTATATACATATATATTTATTATAAATAAAATTACGATTAAAATAATAAGGGAAAAAACAAATGCTGTTACACACCTCCTTGCGAGATTTGTGCAGCCTCCTTACAACCAACGGTACGTCAATGACGTCCCTAAAAGCAGGCACTGCACAGGATATTTTTCAATGAAAATATATTACTTACAACATAAAGAAGATATTCAACCACATGATTTTTTTATAAAAAAATAAAGGAAAACGAAATGTAGAAAAAATATACTTGGGGTGTATCCAGGCAGACGAATTAGGAATTCGCAATGCGAATAGTCCTCGGCTATCTGTATTAATTATCAACGAATTAAGAAACGTTTGAAACACGGAAAAAGATAAGTAACAAAAAAATGTAGACCTTATATATGTCGTATAACATAAACACGAAAAATAAAATAATTATGATAGGACTCAGAAAGAATAATACCTGCCAAACAATAGACCTATGATGATATCCAGCAGCCATAACGTATTCTGCGTAAATGAAGTCCCAACTGCAATGATAAAATTTATAATTAACAGATAACATGAGCAATGGTAAAAAAATTTAATAAAATATTATTTTTTTGTCGGTTAATAATGGTAACTTGAAATTAGCAAACTTGTTGGATAAAGGGCCATTTTAGACATTTACGATTACCTGAAATTCGTTACACAAACCGAGCGTATACCAGCATCAGCTGCTGCACGACAAGCAACTGCAACAACATCTGAAACCTATTCCATATAACAGTTTCCAAATATGACTCTTAAATGGTTCAGAAATTAAAAAAAAAAAAAAAAAAGGTATTGTGAGCAACGGAAAGCATATTTTTAGTTACCACTAAGTCTGCCTTGATAGAATTCAGCCACTTAACTTCTGTAGCCAAAATAGAAGCACGCGGTGCAACAGCTGTCTCTGAATACTGTATTAACCAAAAAGACATACAAGAATATAATATTATATAAGAATATGACATACAAGAATATAACAAAAGCTAAAAGTAAAATAGTAATTAGTCACTTGACACACCTTTTCTAATGAGGCGAGTCGGTCCACTGTTAAAGCATCGGCTTGAACAGCACCGCAGTCCAAAACTAGCTATAATGCGAGGAAACCAAGTCAAAGAAAGTCAAAAGATTAAAAATAATTCAAAATTATTATCATATGAATTTTTAGTATATTTCCAAAACCAACCTTCCGAAGAAAAAGTCGCGGGGATTGTATTTCGGTAGTGAAGACAAAGTCCGGTGCGCCAGTTACCACATGAACATCATGACCAGCAAGAATTAGGTGGCGAACAACCTACACCGAGGTCACAAAGGAAGTGTGAACGGTAAATAAAAAATTAATAACTTATCAAAAAATGTAACTTTTCCTTTGTGAATTGATAATAAGAAGTTCATCTTTGTTAAATCAGAGAACTATTGAATAGATGAACACATGTATTCCATAACAGAACTTTATTTTTTAAATTAAAAGCTTACATTTTTCTTAAACCATGCCTACTGCTGGACTAAAAAAACACCACAAATTGCTAATCTAGTTAATTAATTTAACTGATTATAGTCATGTTTCTTACTTTTAGCACCAAATAATGGTCTTAAGACATAATTAGTTCCTCAACTATTGAAAATATATTAAAAATTGCTACTTTATTAACAATTATGCTTCTTTAACTACCAAAGATCACTTTCAAAAGACACATGCAATTGGAAATTAGCATCATTGTAGCATAAAATCAGTAACACCAAAAAAAAAGGAAAAATTACAAGTTTTGTCCTTTATCTTTATACCACTTTTCAGGCGGTGTCCTTTTTAACGAATGTTGACAGGCGGTGTCCTTTACTAGGTATTTTGTTGCAAGTTTAGTCCTTTACACCCAACCCAGTTAAAAAACCCTGTTAATTGTTGGGTGTAAAGGAGTAAACTTGCAACAAAATAACTAGGTAAAGGACTAAACTTGCAACAAAATACCTAGTAAAGGACACCGTCTGTCAACAATTAACAGGGTTTTTTAACTGGGTTGGGTGTAAAGGACTAAACTTGCAACAAAATACCTAGTAAAGGACACCGTCTATCAACACTGCCTGAAAAGTAGTATAAAGATAAAGAACAAAACTTGTAATTTTTCCAAAAAAAAAAACAATCTTTATACCCATAGTTATCAATTAACCATATACAAACTCAACTACACAAAAAGAGGTTTAAAACTTCTAATTATTAAACCTAAAACTATTAGATGATGTTTCCTACCTTTTAGCACCAAAATAATGATATAAAAACATGATTGGTTCTTTAATTACTGAAAACAAACTAAAAATTACTACTTTAAAAACAAGTATGATTCTTTAACTAGCAAAGATCACTTTCGAAAATCGAAACACACATGCAATTGGAGATTAGCATAATTCTAACATAAAATCAGTAACACCAATTAAAAAAAAAACTATCTTTATAACCATAATTATCAATCAACCATACACAAACTCAATTACTCAAAAGGGGTTTAAAACTTTTAACTATTAGATGATGTTTCCTACCTTTTAGCGCCAAAATAATATGATTTAAAGACATAATTAGTTCCTCAATTGCAGAAAATAAATAAAAATATTACTACTTAACAAACAATTATGCTTCTTTAACTAGCAAAGATCACTTTCAAAAGACACATGCAATTGGAAATTAGCATAATTGTAGCAAAAAAATCAGTAACACCAATTAGAAAAAAACAATCTATATAACCATAATCATCAATTAACCATATACAATAATAGAAACTCAATTACACAAAAAGGGGTCTGTAATTTTTAATTATAAAACCTAAAACTATCAGATCACAAACACGAACACCAACAGTAACCAAAACCAAAAAAAAAAAAAGAAAATTGAAGAAAGAAAATCACCTCAACAACACGAGTGGCATGACCAAACCCATGACCAGTAACATAATAAGCGAACACAAGATGGTTTCTGGAAGCTGAAACTTGTTCAACTCCGTCGTCAATCCTCATAGTGTACGATCAGGTGATGGAATCAAGAGATATGATTGTTATAATTGAGAGTAATGGAGCAATGTGTGTTGAAAAGAGAGCAGATAATAGGGAATAAGGGATAGATAGATGATGAAATTGATTTGGTACGAGAAAAGGACGCATAATAATAGATTAATAGAGATTAGATTTGATGATAATAGTTGCAAAATAATGATGATGGGGTGTCTGTCTGCGCTTATCCTCTTCTGTTTCAGTTATAGGGATTGTGAGGTTTGGTCCTTTAACTATATACCGACTGTCATGTTTTGCCTCAAATATTATTATCATGCTTATTTAATATAGGAGTAGACTTTTTATAAATATAGTCTATGATCATTTAAATATATCATAGTGTCACATCTGTATGATTTTTCTTTTTTACTTGTTAATTCATTCCTTATCAATATCATTTAATTTTTATTTTTTTATATTGAATTTAAGTAACCCAAATTTTTACTAATTGGTTGATAGCGCTTCCAACTTTTGATTTGTACAACATCGCTCCCAATTTTTAACTTATTTTCTGATGGCACTCCCAAACAAACTGAACACTAACACAGTTAGTTTTTTGTTGATGTGGCACTTGTGTATTGACGTGGCATCAGATGTGGTTTTTCTATGACGTGGCAGCTGATATAGCACCTAACTTGGCTTTTTTGATGACATGGTAGCTGACGTGGCATATGACTTGGTTTTTTTGATGATGTGGCAATGGTTTGGTGACGTGGCATCTGAAGTCAGCAAATTAGGTTAGGATTGAGTTGTGTTAGTTTGGGAGTGATATTAGAAAAAAAGTTGAAAGTTGGGAGTGGTGTGGTACAAATTGAAAGTTTGGAGTGTTATCGGTCAATTAGTGAAAGTTGAGCTTACTTAAATCCAATATCCTCTTTTTCTTATGCCTTGTCTTCGCGACTTGTGGTCGTCAACTTTTTTTTATAAACTTAATATATAATTGTTTTTAAGTTTTTCTCTCGACATTCGAGTATTAATTTGTTTGAAAACAGAGTTGTATTTGGAATATAGTATTTTTTTTTTTTTCTATATCTTAAGCTATATGGGTGTTGGTATCGTGAGGAACCGAATCAATTCCAATCGAATAACATCAGGATTGGTATTATCGAAACTTGTACCGACATTTGTTTTTATGGTTTTGATCAACGTAAAACACGTGCGGGTACCCAATTGAGCATATCACAACTTTAATCGTTGGGTTTTTACTTCCAGTTGTTATAGCGAGTATCACTATCGTAAGAAATTGAATCAATACCAACTGAATTTTTGTTACATCGTGTAAGGAAGTTCCACTAGTTTTTTAAATTAATACTTATTAAACCATTGTAGCTCGTTTCTTTCTGTGACGACCCGAAATTTCAAGGTCCTTTTCTATGCATAACTTGCTGTCATGATTCGTTTTATGTCGTAATTTGAGTGCGTTATGTGAATGACTGCGCCATAATTATTATGTCTGAGCTTATGATTGAATTGTTAAATGTTTCATGGTAGCATGTTTAGGTTGATATTTTGGCACGGTTACATGTTATGCTTCATTTACTTGCATTTTATGTTTCATCAGTTATTGATCATATAAACATATGTGTTGCACTAAAACATCTAGTAGTTCAGTGGGGTTGCAAGTGATGTCTTAGTAAACTGTTTATCCTACCGAGAATACACATACACACATAGTGTTGCCACCATAATCATGATTGGGCTATGTAAAGCCCAAACAATGTTGGAAGTAGGCCGATTAGGATGAAACTTACATATTCACACGCACACATTATATCTTACCTCCAATTCACATCGGCCCACACTTACTTGCTGCCAGGCCTGAATTACTTAAGCCCACTTCGGCTAAAAGCAAACCGCCCAAACCCTCACCTTGTATGAATAGGTAATATGCTCCTTGATTGGATTACACTTCAAACACAAACCAAAAACCCTATGCTTCTTTGGTATTAATTCCAATCGGCCCCAAGTCAGTTTTCTGCGTAAAATTACACTCCTAGTTCTGTGAAACTCAACCCCAGCCCAACACCACCCTTCGGCCCATCCTCTTCAAACCGCCACACCCACATATATTTTATGAGCATCTCATGCACGAATTTGGATATCCGGCCCTAACTTCCTCCCAGCTTTTCATGGTAGCTAACCATCATCGTTTCCCCTCCTGCTCTCAGTTTTGCGGCAGCCACCCACTATCTTTCCAGCCGTAAACACAGCTCCGATCGCCGGTAAGCCCCACTTATATCGTAATCTCGATTTAAGAATGCGTTGTCTCGGTTTCGGTCCGATCTTAGTCGTTTTATGCTTATGTTTTAGTGAATATACGAAAACTATATGAAACTGTTGATTGTTATTTATACGATGATATGCATATAAACTACACATGTTCGATGACATGTATATGAAATTATATGAACTTGTTGATCGGACTATACATGTAAACATAGCCGTAGGTTTCTTGAGGGTGTAGGGACGAACCGGGTTAACGATGTCGAACATATATGAACGAACTAGGAGTGTTATGTGTCCATACTTGAGTGATTTCATGCAACTGTCGAGCATACATGTTCATGATGGAAAGTTCCGATTCGATTTCGTTTCCAAGAACACGAACTCGTGTAAGATCATGTGTGTTGATTTCTAATTTACAAGGTTGTGACTGTGCGTATGTGCGTAAATATGTAATCGCATTATGAACGACATCGTTACGACTAACCGGTGGTAGATTTCGTGAAGGTGTGTAGGTTGGTATGTATACATAAGTGTTAGCTATTTGGTTCAAATGAGTGTTACAACTAATGGAATGAATATTGTTACAAGGTTTAGTTTTAGAGGTTAGCCATTTTAATAAACTGAATCTGCTGTTCTGAATGTCTGATTGTTCGATGATATGGTTTATCTTGTCTAAGAAATTTTGTTGAAAAGATGAGAATAACTATGATGACTCTAGGATAGTGTTTAAATGGCTATCTGTGTAAAGTTGTATGTACATGGTGGGTACACATCTATGTGCTTGGGGTACAAGCTAGTAATGCACTAATTGAATATGGGAAAACAATAGTGTGATGTTTTTGATTTGGATATAAAGGTCCACTTTGTCGTTTGTGGCTCAATTCAAAAAGATGAAATGATTACCATACAACTAGGAACGCACACTTAAGAGTTTTTAATGCTTGGCCTGCTTGTTTACTGAATTTGTATATAAAAATAGTTATGTTAATGGGCCGCATAGTTTTATGATGAGAAGTAATGGACTGTTGCGTGTTTATTGAACATGGACTAATAATGTGACTTAGTACGTGACCTGAATATATGCTAGGTGAATATATGATGATTATGAATTAACGTGTTGCACGAATTACTGTTGCGGCTTGTATACTGTTATGTGAAATTTATGTACGCTACAAGTGGGGTATGTGTGAGAATACGTGCTCTTTGTGGGTATGACTGATTGTTGTTGGTAACTATGTTAGGTTTTGGTTGACCAACTATAAATGTAGACGAGTAACTAACCATACCGAGCAAACCAAGGTGAGTTCATTGCATTTTCTCAAGCATGCGTCCCGGTGGTTTGGGACAACTGGTAAACATTTGGAAGGGAAAACATTGGGTAAATAACTTAATCGGTTTTGGTTATTGCCTGGAGGGCAATGGGGGTGATTAGTTGATAGCGCTATTAGGTGGGAAACCTCACACCGGGCCGTAAGGACGGGCGTGAACTAATTATCTGGGTATGGCTATGGTTGTTAGAGGCACACTCCTCGGATACATATGGGCACTCTCCCTAGGGTATCTAACGAAGGCAACATAGCAATCGGTCGTTAAGGGGTACCCACTCCCCGGATACATATGGGCACATTCCCTAGGGTATCTAACATGAACAACATCGAAACTTCGAAACATCTAACATCTTAACAACAAACAACCTATTGTCTTGTAACCTGTTCTACTCACCTGATTGGTAACACAACTTGGTAAACAAACGCAAACCTTGAACTCACCAGCGTAGTCTGACACACTTGTTTACATGCTTGTAGGTAATTACTGAAGGAACTGGGGAGCTTGCTGTCTGATGCTGCTGGAGTGGTTGTGGTCATAATAAACAGTTATTTTGATGTGCTTTTAATACATTTACACACTTAAACTATTATGCTTCCGCTCAATACTTTGGTTTTGGTTTAACTTTTCAAACGATACATTTCTTTCAATTGGGTATTTCAATACATTATAACTTGTGTTTGATATGATTGGTGGCTCTTTGTTGGATCGTTGCACCTCCATTAGGGACACGCCCTAGGTGTTAATTTGGGGGTGTGACACTTTCTCTTTTATTTATTTTCTTTATTAAAGCATCAACTCACTCATCCATCTAATTTACTCTAAAGTTCTTAGTTCACATCGAAACTTGAATTGTCAACCTTTATGAAAAAAAAGCATTATTTAGACCATGTGTAGTGGTGATACACTATAATGCCCCCACCATGGGGCGTTTAACACACCAAAATAGCCTTTGGTTTCTCTTCCATTTGTTGATCTCAACCCATCCAATAATAGCTTTTACATCTTCCAATGCATATGCTTCATTGCTTCAAACCAACCATCATATATTTTTAGAACACATAGTATTTCCAATACTTTCATTTCTTTTAGAATTATTAGTATTGATTTGTGCTCAGATGAGTTTACTTTTTTTAACGGCAAATCATATATATATATATATATATATTGATATAGAGCCAATAAGAAACTGGAGAAAGTACAAAGGCAAATGAAAAACAGAACAAAACAGTTACAGCATAACTGAAACATCAAAATTGATCCAGTTTACTCAAGAAGGGGCCATGCTATTAGCTTTGTGAGAGATCCAAACGAACGAGTCTTCCTTAAGATCTTCCACTGTCTTTTGAAACGTGATGAAGTTGCCGTCAAACACCTTTTTGTTACGTGCGATCCAGATTCTCCATAAGTGTTCGTTACTCTTTTATTTTCTAGCTTTTTTTAACATCAGATTCAACTTGATTGTATAATCATGCTACCAAGTTGGGCAAACCTAACCAAGAAGACTAAACCAATACAAATACACCAAAGTTGGATTGACAGCGATGCATCAGTATGAAAAAAAATAGAAAATATGTACGTTTTGAAAAGAAACATGTATACATATTTTTCTATACTAATAAATGAAAATCTTGTTGTACACTAGGGATGAGCAAATTCTGATCCCGTCCCGATCCCGAAATACCGACCCTGAATTTCCCCAAGACTGGGTACCGATACCGATACCGAAATATGTCGGTACGGTATCGGTATGGTATTGGTACGGTAGCTGTATTTGAAGGTAAAAGTCGGTATTTTACCGGTACCAATTCCGAAAAATACCGATATCAAAAATGCCAAAAAGTGGATACCGTTTCTGGTACCGAAAAAATTCGATATGGTGTTTTCGGGATCGGGATCGGTACGGGACGGGACCAGGATCGGTATTTGATACCAAATGCTCATCCCTATTGTACACGTGTCACTTTCTGGTGCCTCCTTACTTTTAATAATAATATTAATTAATATAGTTAGAGATAAATATATAAATTCAAATTTAATTTAATTAATAGTAATATAATATAGTATAATATTAATTAACATAGTTAAAGATCAAACATATAATTTAATTAATAATTATTTATAACTAATATAAATCTTCTAATCTTCTAATCTTCTGATACTAATAAAAAGATGTCCTTAATGCCAAATGGCTTTCTCTTACAATGAAAGATTTCATCAAAATTCCATGTGTCAATTTATCTTGTTACCTCAACACCATAATAAATAATAAGTAATTTATACAAAACTATTAAATGATTGAATTTAATATATATATATATATATAAATAATCTTATATTCATGATTATATTTCTTTGAATATTCTTATTTCTTAATAATTAATATTAGATATCTACTTACATGTACTTTAATATAATATCTCTATTTTAATAAATAAAAACATATTTATCAAAATAAGATGGAATAACCATAAATTTATATATCCATCATTATTTGACGTAACAAAAAAATTAAAACCTAATCATGTTTATAATTTGTTATTATCGTTTTCACAAATGTTAAACATATATATAAACAGTATATATATAAAATCTTCGATTATGAACTAATTCCATTTCATCTTCTAATTTGATAACAATTTTTAAAATAAGAAAATATTAATTTGAAATAAAATATACTAATTTTTTATTCAAAAACAAAATTCTTACGTCGTAAACGCATCATTTAGAATGAGTAATGTTAGTTTTTTATTTAATTTTGCATCTATAATTCATATTAGGGTTATATGTATTCATATTAAAATTTATATTTATTATTTGTGATGCAAGAAATAATATGAAATATAAAAATAATTCAAAATTTACAATCGTTATGTCCTTTAAACGCAACCAATCTCAACAATAACATATTTATTTTAAAAAACTCATTCAGGTTTATATAAATTGAAAACACATTTTTTTCCAAAGAACTCGATTAACTCCATGATTATCTTAAAGACTTTCATTTTCTAATATTCAAACCCATATAATACATGGGTCTATAACCTAGTGCATCAAATATGTAACACTCCAAAACTCGAATGTTATATTCACCATATGTTTCCATTTGGTATAACATGAAATACAATAATTAGACTATTTAACCTAGTTAAAATATTTAGCCAAAACAAATAAAGAATGAATGTTGGGGCAAGAAGAATGAATGGCAAACTTAAGGGACCATAGTTATAAAAAGGAGAACTTGATTTGTAAATAAAAAAAAAATTAGACACAACATACACATAGAGTGTGTGTGTGTTTGCGTACGGCAGGAGGGGAAGACAAGGGTGAAACCCTAGTTCAAGTTCAATCCACCAAATTGAAGCTCAATTCAAGATCCTATTTGACGCATGAACCCGATTTCTTGAGGATCTGGTACTCGTAAACATGTGGTAAGTTGTATATATTGATTTGGTGTTCTTGTATGAAATGGGTTTATGTTTAATCCATGAATTAGTATGAAATTTCGTATAATCATACACGGGTTATGTATGATTATGAGTAATTTGATGTTTGATATGGTAAATAATCATATGATTTGAATGTTACCACTCACTAGATGATTTGAAACTCATGAGGATGAGTTTAAGTTGATTCAAAACTGATGCACATAAGGTATTCGATGAAATGTCTAGGTGAAGTTAGAATGTGAGATATTTAGAAAAGATTTGGTGAAAACTAAATCTGTCCAGAAAGTTACAGCCGACTTTAATCGGCTGTAACCGGATCAAATCTTATAAGAAACCGATGTTTATTGAGTTTTTGATGAACTCCCAGGAAAAACCTTTCAAACCCAACTGGAATTGCATTTTTCGACGAAAAATGAACGTTTTATGAATTTTTCCGTATCGAAGGTTCAGGCTGCGTTTTCTGGCAGAATTTACAGCCCATTACGAATGTCATAACTCAATTTAGGGATTGAGTTGTGATCTCAAATTTTTACTGTAGGTAGCTTCAGGAGGTTATCAAAATCTCCAACTGTAATTATGTCAATCGGATAACTGGCGATTTTTAAATGGATTTTTCCGTGAGCTGCAGTCAGAAAGTGACGAATCTGATTGCTGCTTAGTAAATAATTTTTTATAAATTTTCAGTAGAGAGTTATACTCTAAAAATTTAACACAAGGATAATCCCTCCGAGGGGCACGTCACACAAAAAGATTTTAATTTTTGCAAGCTCGTAAGTACAGTAAACGGACATCCCAAAACAGCCTATTTTCAGTGAAATGAGCTATACATGTTAGTGAATGATTGATTAATGAAAGTAATGTAACTAAGTGATTATATGGTTGAATGAGTATTGTATTATGAGTATACCATATGCTTGTTAAATTGACTAATGAAAGTCGAATGTGAAATGTAAATTGGTATGATCGTTCATATGTATAATTTTGTATGCTAACAAGAATGTGGATGCAATGAAATGGAAGTATAGGGATCATGTCAACATGGATGGAAGCATGAAGGGCTAACAGGTCAGGAGGACATGAGGAAGCGAACGGAAATACGGATGCGTAAGGTAAGTAAATTCCCGGACTCCCTCTTTAGTAGTAAAGAGATTATTTGCATGATAATTGTTAGTAGTTGTGTCGAAACATGAACTTGATGATGATATCAAGTATTAGTATAAATGAGTGATTTCTGGAATCACTTCTTACTTTATTAAAGTAAGGTTATGTGTTAGTTATTTAAGTATGATATTGGAGTTTAGAAAGGTTTGGGTATGTAGAAGTGAAGGTTTCCGCTAAGTCGACCAAACGGGTCAAAATGAGAGTTAGCTCGTTACGGTATGATTTGCATAAGTTATGACGAAGGTATTATAACTGGGTAATGGATTGAATTTCTTACAAATGCGCTAACTGAGAAACGAAGACACGTGTTAATGGTCCAAAGGCCTAGTTTTGAGTTTAAATAAGAGAGTTGTTTAATAAAAACATGAACGGGTCGAATAAATGCGTATAAGTCATGTAACGTTAATGAAACTCGTAAAGATTGAGGACCCGGGGTAAAGATTGTTAGCCAATAATGTAAGGTTATGTTTTTCGGACAATAGGAACAAGTCTCGAGTGAATTGGTTGAGAAATGTTCGAGTTATGGATGTAGTAGTAACAAAAATGAAGGCTGAACTGGGCACCACCGTAGCTTACGGTGCCCACCGTAGGCTACGGTGGGTGCTGGACAATCCTTTTCCGCCATAAGGAAGTCCCAAGTCACCATAGGCTTTTGGGGACCACCGTAGGCTACGGCAGTCATCGTAGCTTACGGTGGAGGCTGTCGCGCCCCGCGAGAAAGGTAGCCAAGGCTCTCGCGGCCCGCGAGAGACCTTTTTGCTGGCAAATGGGTTGATTTTGCTTGTTTTGGTTATGGAACGTGTTTTCTATGGTTTTCAAAGCCTCATATTTATTGTTTAAGTTGTTTTTGAATGTATGAGAATGTTATGGGTCTCCGGTTAGTATTGAATGGATTTACTTTCGTGTTAGCAAAGGAAACCCATAGGTAAACGTGTCTAGAAATGAATAAGCATGTATGTTATTATGCATAGAACTTATATTATGAACAGTTGGGAATGTGTCTTGTTTAAGCGAGTATATAAGAACAAAAAGTAGTAAGCGAGAGCTCATAGTCGTGTATGCACGAATATAGGTATACATGATTGTATGTTCGTATGTAGTAACGTATGCATGTATGAAGGTGGGTTGCTATGAATATACATAGGAATGGTTTCAATACTTTGAGTATTGATAATTACTAACGATGTACCTTGAGATTGGAATTATCACACCCCGACCGCGTAAAACAACAAACCGCGGCGGAAACGTCGGTGAGTGTCGTAACAGAATCATTGTTTCACAACCATGGATTAAAAGTTTCGTTTTATTGAATTATTGAACTCATTGTTTCAGTACAAATCAGATAAATACAAATACTTGTCTCTCAAGTTTTAAAGTCGCTAAGGCACAAGTCCATCCTATGTGTAGCATGCATCAAAAATCATCACATAGCAGCACCTGAAACATATGTGAAAATAGGTACGTCAGCATAAAAATGCCTGTGAGTAACATAGGATTTGTGTATTAGATTCACGGCTTTGGTTAACACAAGAAAAGGTTTTATGTTTTCAAAAATAGCCATGAATCCTTGTAAAAGTTTTGTTTCTAAAATGCGTCGTCTTAGTAAAATGTTTATAGTATATACAAAAATATACTTTGGGTTTGAGATAAGCGGATGAGTAGTATATCTAAATATACTTTAGTTATGAAATAGTTAATAGATAGTGTATTAGAATATACTTTAGTTTCGGAAATAATAGATTCGGTAGTATATCACAAGTATTGTAACACCCGTCTCATTATTCAAAAACTAATTTATTAGAATCGCACCTTATTAAAAACCAACGCATAATTAACAAAAACTTAGTTGATAAAACTAAGGTTATATGATATTGGTGTTCTAATACAACCAACTAATAGTTTTGAAACATTTAACATTTAGTAGTGTTTACTAACAAACATCGTCTAAAACATGATTATATTAGCGCGGAAGCTTCAAAATTAGTGTTCGGTTCTTGGAATTTCTTGCTTGATCGCCATCCGGGATAAGACCAACATCACCTAAGGTCAAAACCAAATCAATTGTTAGTTTTGACAACATTAGAATGTATGAAATCAAGTTCCAATATCAAACAAGCAAAGAAAAATAAAAATTTCAGCTTTCTGGTCTGTCGCGCCCCGTGACAGATCTCATGTAAGCTTACGCGGGCCGCGAGAGGGCCCCGCGTGTCGCGACAGGTTCAAGGTCTCCCTCCGCGTGCCGCGGGGGAGACGATTTTCCAGCGGGTGCAGGTCTATTTCCTGCATTTATGCCCAGCTCCGAAAATTTACTAAATTCTAACTTTGAACCATCATAACTTTTGACTCGGGCGTCCATTTTAGCCGATTCTTTTTCCTACGCGACTGTAATTAAATTACGGACCCGTTTATCAACATTACTCGCACAAATTTTCAGCTTAAAAACAGTTGGCCTTTATTTTGGCTCTTTATTTGTTCGACCCGTTTGTGTACGAGTTCAACAACTTGTTTTATTGTCATCTTATGTCTACGACCGATTTACCCAATCCCGGTTTACCTACTTTAGCGTTTTGCTCCCTTCCAGAGGGACACTTAGACAGTAATCTTCGTGCTTGTTTTCAAGGATTTAAACATGCTTTTCTAAATCATTTGACAAACAAAAATTCCGAGTTTTAATCCCTCTACAAGGGTTCATGTTTTTGCAACTAGTTAGCGTGTCCGCTTCACGGCTTACGCTTTGTTTATGACCAGTCAACAAGTGATGGTCATTGACTTCGACGTTTACTACTCAACCTGTTTTGACCCGTTTGGTTGTCGAATGGAGTTCACCATTTCGAGACATTCAAAACTTTATTTCCAACACATGTTTTGACTCGTTTTATTTGTCTAAGGCACTTCATCACTTCCGCGACTTAACGGGTTTTCCTCTTTGGCTAATTCCAATACATCTAACTAGAAATAAATAAATAAACATAATGTACGAAACCATAGGTCGCGTACTTACATAACTCGTAAATATTGGTTTCTCACCATAAATACCCATTCCCGGGCTTGTCAACCTTAGCGTATCACTTCCATTCCATGGTTTACGCTTTATAACCCAAATTTAACAAATGATGTTTAAGTTGTTTCAAACACTTAACAATTCAACCATTATTTAAACCGTTGGGTTTGTCGAGTGAGTTGCATCACTTCATTGACATTCCAACACGGCTATTTTAAACAATGATATTAACAACATACTTATTTAACTAGTTTGACCCGTTTGGTTGTCGAGTGAATTACACCACTTCATTGACATACCAAACGCCATCATTTTCGCCATATCAATATTAAACATATCTACAACTAGGTTTATCTATATAAATGTAACGAGACAACAAGTCACGTACCTTTAAAGTGCACCCTTCAAACGCGTATCTTCTCCGGCTTGTCCACTCGACGATCCAGATTCCTCGCCTAAAGAGTTCAATTCACATTCAATTTAGAACTCTTTTCATAGTTATTACCGCATAATTTGCTAAAATAATCAAATATGCGTTTTCATCCGATTCTTAACATATCAACCCTCACTTAGACATTTTAACGAACACCTAGCGGGTCTGATTTTTATCTAACTAGAATCAAGTCCACAACTTGTTATTTTCACCTATTAATTCACAAAATTTGGTTTCATCATGTCAAGCATGCATTCAAATGTTAAATTCATCATATAGATACCAAGTAATATCACTTGTGATAGTGATAATTCTAGTATTCAGCCTATTTTGCAAAACCCACTTATTCTATGAATGGGTTCTTATAAATTTCATAATAATAATTTTTTTACATGATTTCTGCAATTATCAACTAGTATTTGTTCTTAAACTTGTTTTCATTACAAGTTTCATCTATACATCATATAACCAAGCCCAATTTCGATTTTTCATAGTTTGTCTAGAACTTGAATTGAATCAAAAACACTAAAATTTGCATACCTTATGATCCCTTCAACGAGGTGATCACGAATTTGTGCTTGGAAATCGATTTAGACTAGATTGGAGCCCTCAATTTGGTGGAAATTGCAAGACTAGGGTTTGTGGGTGAGTTGGTCGCCCCCTGTGTTTCTAGATCGATCCAGACACACATTTGTGTGTTTGGATTTTGATTTTTCTTGTTTTATTAAAACAAGTTTGATTTCTATCAATTTTGGTCCCTTAACTATTAGCCCTTTATTATTTAGGGGCTTCTAACTAAGTTTCTTTGTTACTACAAGATTCATGACTAACTAGGTTATTTATTCCTAGTTAGTTTATTATTATATATATATATATATATATATTATTTATTTTATACTTTATAATTTCAATATAAAGTTTTATATTTTCGGGGTGTTACAAGTATACTTTGGTTTTAGAATGCAAGCATCGATAGTATATCAAATACACTTTAGTTCTGTAAATAACATATCAATTATGTTTTGGTTTGAAAATAGCATATCAACTATGCTTTGGTAGTATATCAACACATACTTTAGTTTATGAAATAACAAAGTCGGTAGTATATCAACTATACTTTAGTAAATAATATCACGTTGGTAGTATGTCGGAACATACCTAAATCGTGGTTTGGTAGTATATCAAATTATACTTTAGTAAACAATAGCATATCAAATTATGCTTTAGCAGTATCACGTTGGTAGTATATCGAAATATACCATAAATCGCGATTTGGTAATACAATCAAACCTTAGTGCATCAAATTACACTTTAGAGACTATAGAAATACCACAAAGGCAAATTCTATTTGGTTAAATTTTTGGTTTCTGACATTCCATACAACACGAATGGGGTGTCTAGTCCTATAGCGCTATATCGTAATACCAATCGGCTTGATCATTGTTAATGAATGTATAAGTAACAGTATAAATGAACAAATAGTTCTAACAAACTTTGGAAATCAGTTGTTTAAACCTTGGATAATAGTTTAATTCGTCAAAAGATAGTACTATGCACGTGTAATCATATAGTCGAAATCATGAAAATAGCGTATCGGCACATATGTATCACCCCAAAACAATTGAAAACGTAAAAGAGGGGACTATGTGCTCACTTGAGATTGTAAGTATCCTTGATTAAGTGTCCTAACAAAGCTCGGAAATCAAGGAATCAAGTGGCACCTAGTATGGAATCACTACATTAAACAATCGGTATCTAAATCGGAAGATCGGGTAGAACGAGGTCTCGTAAACCAAATGAGTATTGGAACTCATGTATTGTGGTTTAACAAAGCCTACATTCTAAATCAGAACCTATCCTAAGTGCTTACGACCCGTTACGACCCATTAAGGTAGCTTACACTACTTTAACGCGTCGTTCGCACGAAAGCGTGTTCGAGACGCCTAACTAGTCCTATGACAAGTATTATATGCCCTAACATGTTTAAATATGTTGCATAATCAGTTTAAGTGACAAAATTTAGGTTACATATGCTTAAAATCAAATTATGCATGAAAAGGGCATTTTGGTCATTTATCTAAGGCATAAACTACCTATAATAGCAACTAATTAAACTAAGTGACCATAAGGTATAACCTTGGAAGGTTATTCCCTATACAACTATTATCACAATATATGCTTGGTCGGATCCTAACGATCGTCCAAACGGGTCGGGTTCGAAAGTCTAAGCGGTTGTCAAGACCGCTTGACTTACGACCCTAAACAAGCACTAGACTAAAAGTGACAAGTTAAACATGTTAAAACATTTTTAACTAAGTTAGAAAACAAGTTTGATATTTGATATCAAACTGTTTTGATACCCAAAAATAGCTTCGTTGCAAAATACGCATAAACACGTATTTTGACCGAAACTTTGACTCGTCACTTCGACCAATCGACGTGTTAATCAGTAGGTATAGTCATATGGGACTATAACCATCGTGATTACACTCACGTTGAGAAGTTCAAACGAACTTTGTGTTGACCAATTCATGGTCAAAGCAGAAAGTCAAACAATGTTTGACTTTCATGCTTGAAAAACATAAAAAGCATGAAAGAAACTTACAAAAGGTCCAAGCAAGGAAGATTTGATTCAAATTGCTCAGGTATGAAGTATAGAACTCCAACTTAGAGCATATTTTTTAATCAAGTGTGAGGAATGAATGAGAAGACCCACTTCTATTTATAGGAAATTAGGATCAAGGAGATCATTCCATGTGTTTAGAAGGTTTAATCTTGACCCTACACTTGTGGGACATAGTTTAGAATACTATGGGAGCCTAAAACCAGCTCAAGGTATTGAGAAAATTGCACAAAAGACCCTGAAATTCAAGTTGGTTGCTGAAAATTGGTTTGCTGAAAAACGGCGCTGTCACGCCACGCGCCAGGAGCACCTGGGTCTGGCGCGTGGCATGAGGGAGCCTGTTTTTGGAAAAGTTTCATTTTTGGCAGAACAGGTCCTTGCATGCTATAAAGTTGATTTTTGACACGTTTAAGCCCCGTTAACCCATTTTCAAGGCTCAATAATGAAGTTAAAGTATAGGGAACATGAAATATGCTTGAAAATATCTCGGATGTCGATTCGTTTGGTCGTACGGTTGCGTTATTCGATTAATTACGACGAAAACTCGAACGGACGCGAAAACGATCCAAATTACACTACGAATGGTATTTTTGCATTCCAATCACTAAAATAAAACATTTTAATGATTACAAAAATTTTTGGATCTCCGGATATGTTCAGAACGTAAGATATGCGCGTAAATGCAAACTTATGCACTTTTTGACGCTTTTAGTCCCTGTTTAATCAAAAAGTTTATTTTCGCATACCGAACCCCTCAAATCCTATTTCTAAGCTATGTAAAGGATATTTAGGGTATGTTTAACTTGTGATAAAGTTCCGGAATGTTCGTTACTATACGAATCAGCATAGTTTCGCAGTTTGTCACAAATAGCCTCTGCGATCGAATAAACTTGTTTTCGACACACCAAACCCTCCAAAACTTATTTCTAAGTTTTGTAAAGGTTATTTAAGGTATGTTAAGCCTATTTTACTGTTCCAGAGTGTTTGTCTCATTAAACTAATTACGTTTACGCATCAGTTCGCGTATAACTTTCCAGAAAGCGATTTAGAGCTCGAAATTGAACGAGAATTGATATGTGCAAAGGTCACATGTATTTGTAAAAATCTCAAGAATGAAACACAAGATTTCATTGGATTTGCATTTGTATGATGGTCGTAGAGACACAGGTGTCACAGTCTCCCCTACTTTAGGAAATTTCGTCCCGAAATTTAAATTTTAGGGGAAACTTGTGAAAACAAATGTGATTGTTTTGCTTTCGAACGAATCCTCCGTTCCCTAAGTAAAACTCTGGACCACGTTTGGATTCTTAGCGAATTTGTTAATTGTCAAAGTGTTGTCATTGTAGTTACAAAAACATGGAGCTTCGAAAAACGGATAGTAAAATGTTTCCTATGAAGACTATTATAGGAAACTTGTGTGTGCTCGAAATCGGAGTTGGAGAGTGTAGGATAAAATAACATTGGTCAAATTCCACGACTTCTAGTAACTTAAATAACGCTACGTTCGCAATGTAATAAGGAACACTTATATATAGGAAGTACCAGCGGCGTATCCACCATGCCCTTTTTACATTGTTCCCGTCTCGTTATTCTTATCACTATAGGTCTTAACACATGACAAAACTTGTTGTGGTTTCTGTGCACTGAATTCCATAATTATGTATGCATCCGTAATTACGTAATTCCTTCCACAGTCCGCACAATTCATTTCATAATGCGTAGTGTAAAATCAATCGAACAAACATGTAATGACTTGACTAGACCACCAAAGGATCTTTTTAACTAGATCAACGAACGGTCTTTTTAACTAGATCAACACATGATCTTCTTAACTAGACCGTCGTACAATCTCTTTAAATAGACCATTAAAGGATCTTTTTAACTTTGAATCAAATAATCATTTTGAAATTGCACTTTGGAATCCAATGTTCTTACTATTTACATAGAAAAGCCCCTTAAGGAATTTAAGATAGTACTTTGAGTATCCTTCTGAGAATCTAACATATGAAAATACGGAAGATTCTACCAGGACTTAGATAGCGAGCTTTAGAATTACACATAAACACATAATCACATAATCACGTATTCGTTAATTTAGTTATTAGCTCGTTTATTAATTTGAATCAATGGATTTAAAGTACACCAGAAACCCAATCAAGGACTTCAATTGATACTTTTAAACACCCCAAAAAATCTAACTATAAAGATAGGAAGATCTTATAAGGATTTGGTTTTGTCTTTGTCATATCGCAACATTCGTATTAAAGTACACAAGGAATCCAATCAAGGATTCATGAAAGTACCTTTAGGTATCAAATCAAGGATTTGAAATGGTATTTCAAGTATCTATTTATGAATTTGTAACTTGTACCTTGTACTTTGTCTCTTAAGAGAAATGAGTACTTAGGATTTTTAGGGAAATCACGAGTGATCATCAAATGAAAGAATCACACGAGTAGTTTGTTTTGTAAGGAACATGGTTCCTTAGTGTCAGCATCGTAGGGGTATGTCACACATACACACAATCGTATCAGTTTTGTAAAATAAAATTGAAACAACAAATTTATTTATATAACAACTGAATTGTTTCAAGCGTCAAGTGACAAAAAGGAAAATACAAAAGTCTAATTGTTCACTGCTGCATTGTCATTTGCGTTTGCCTCGTTTATGTTAAACACTCATCCACGTGCTGGATTTGCATTAACAAGTCTTGGGCAATTGTTCCGGTAGTGAGTAAGATCACCACAGTTATAGCATGATCCAGGTGGAAATTGTGCTTGAGCAGCAGCAGGATTTGCAGCAGCTTGGTTTTGGTTAGCATAACGGCAGGTATTGACCAAATGTCCCAATCGCCCACAGTGGGTACATTTGTGACACTGTGTTTGTTCCAGATGATGATGGTTGCATTTGTTGCACAAAGGTGCAGTACCAACATAGTTTTTCCTTGTACGAGGTTGTGCTGGCTGGTTTGGTGCAAACTGATTGTTCTGAGCAACTACAGCGAAGTTTTGTGAAGCCTTACACTTCTTCGACTTTTTGGAGGACTCAGTCTGTTTGTCCTTTGGTTTTTCTTGTGTGGAATCATCAGATGGTTTCGGGTCGCCCTTTCGGAAAAGCTTACCTTTCCTGATCTGGGATTCAGTCAGGGTAGCAGATAGTTCAATGGCTTGTCTGACGGTAGTAGGGTTGCTACCAGTAACGATGTCCTGAACTAGGTCAGGGAGACCATCAATGTACTTTTCGATCGCCTTATCCAAAGGCGTAACCATGGTAGGACATAACAGGCTCAGTTCCTCATAACGATCAGTGTAGGCTCGATGTTCATCGCTGTCCTTCTTAAGATCGTCGAATTCCCTTTCCAACGCCCTGAGTTCATGACGAGGACAGAACTCCTTCATCATTAGAGCTCGAAGCTCTTCCCAAGTTTGTGCCAATGCTACGTCGGCACCCCTATCCCTCATTACACTGTTCCACCATGTAAGTGCTCTTTTCTGGAATACGCTCGATGCAAACTCAACCTTTCGCTCGTTTGGGCATTGTACATGACGAAACGTGCTTTCGAGACTCTCAAACCATTGTAGGAGCCCGGTGGCCCCTTCAGACCCAGTAAATGTGAGTGGCTTAGCTGAATTGAATGTCTTATAGTTGCACGGAGCATTGTTGTTATTGTTGTTTGCTTGGTTTACTTGGGTTATCAGGTTTGGGAGTACAACAACGATTTGCTGAGTGATAATAGCTGCGAGTTCGGCGTTAGTTTGAGGTTGTGCATCACATCGAGGAGGCATATTCTAAAAGAGTAAAGAAACATGAAAAGGAAACGAGTGAGATGATATCGGACAGTAAAAATTGAATGCTTAAAAGAATATCGACAAAGTATGAAGATTGTGATCATTTGTTCGTTACCTAAAACAAACAAATGACACTGTGACTAATCAAAGTAAATGGGTCATACTAATGTATCGCGAAGACATGCTTTAGCCTATAAGTGGACACTCACCCCAAGAGTTCCCAGGTAAGAGTGACTGGTCCGATTATGTGGATTTGTACGAACACTCTAGCATTAGAAAGAAAACTCGAGGTACAGGCATCCACCCTTCCAGATTGAACGTGTTCACATTATTTAGACCCAAACTTTGACGAGATTTTGAAAACTTTGGAGGTTCAAAACCTTATAATAAATCATCCAAGAAAAGATGATTGGTTTTCAAAAACGGATTTGTAATTTGTGTTCTTGTTTTGGTTGTCACCTAAAGATAGGCGACAATATTGTTTTAAGACTAAACACAAGATAACTTGTGTTAGGGTCCTAGGAAGGTTATAGTCTAGGTCAAAGCATTACTAATAACCTAATTCCCTATAACCATTGGCTCTGATACCAACTTTTCTGTCACACCCCGACCGCGTAAAACAACAAACCGCGGCGGAAACGTTGGGGAGTGTCGTAACAGAATCATTGTTTCACAACCATGGATTAAAAGTTTCGTTTTATTGAATTATTGAACTCATTGTTTCAGTACAAATCAGATAAATACAAATATTTGTCTCTCAAGTTTTAAAGTCGCTAGGGCACAAGTCCATCCTATGTGTAGCATGCATCAACAATCATCACATAGCAGCACCTGAAACATATGTGAAAATAGGTACGTCAGCATAAAAATGCCTGTGAGTAACATAGGATTTGTGTATTAGATTCACGGCTTTGGATAACACAAGAAAAGGTTTTATGTTTTAAAAAATAGCCATGAATCCTTGTAAAAGTTTTGTTTCTAAAATGCGTCGTTTTAGTAAAATGTTTATAGTATATACAAAAATATACTTTGGTTTTGAGATAAGCGGATGAGTAGTATATCTAAATATACTTTAGTTATGAAATAGTTAAATAGATAGTATATTAGAATATACTTTAGTTTCGGAAATAACAGATTCGGTAGTATATCACAAGTATACTTTGGTTTTAGAATGCAAACATCGATAGTATATCAAATACACTTTAGTTCTGTAAATAACATATCAATTATGTTTTGGTTTGAAAATAGCATATCAACTATGCTTTGGTAGTATATCAACACATACTTTAGTTTATGAAATAACAAAGTCGGTAGTATATCAACTATACTTTAGTAAATAATATCACGTTGGTAGTATGTCGGAACATACCTAAATCGTGGTTTGGTAGTATATCAAATTATACTTTAGTAAACAATAGCATATCAAATTATGCTTTAGTAAATAGTATCACGTTGGTAGTATATCGAAATATACCATAAATCGCGATTTGGTAATACATTCAAACCTTAGTGCATCAAACTAGACTTTAGAGACTATAGAAATACCACAAAGGCAAATTCTATTTGGTTAAAATTTTGGTTTCTGACATTCCATGCAACAGGAATGTGGTGTCTAGTCCTATAGCGCTATATCGTATTACCAATCGGCTTGATCATTGTTAATGAATGTATAAGTAACAGTATAAATGAACAAATAGTTCTAACAAACTTTGGAAATCAGTTGTTTAAACCTTGGATAATAGTTTAATTCGTCAAAAGATAGTACTATGCACGTGTAATCATATAGTCGAAATCATGAAAATAGCGTATCGGCACATATGTATCACCCCAAAACAATTGAAAACGTAAAAGAGGGGACTATGTACTCACTTGAGATTGTAAGTATCCTTGATTAAGTGTCCTAACAAAGATCGGAAATCAAGGAATCAAGTGGCACCTAGTATGGAATCACTACATTAAACAATCGGTATCTAAATCGGAAGATCGGGTAGAACGAGGTCTCGTAAACCAAATGAGTATTGGAACTCATGTATTGTGGTTTAACAAAGCCTAAATTCTAAATCAGAACCTATCCTAAGTGCTTACGACCCGTTACGACCCATTAAGGTAGCTTACGCTACATATGCTTAAAATCAAATTATGCATGAAAAGGGCATTTTGGTCATTTATCTAAGGCATATAAACTACCTATCATAGCAACTAATTAAACTAAGTGACCATAAGGTATAACCTTGCAAGGTTATTCCCTATACAACTATGGTCACAATATATGCTTGGTTGGATCCTAACGATCGACCAAACGGGTCGGGTTCGAAAGTCTAAGCAGTTGTCAAGACCGATTAACTTACGACCCTAAACAAGCACTAGACTAAAAGTGACGAGTTAAACATGTTAAAACATGTTTAACTAAGTTAGAAAACAAGTTTGGTATCAAAACACTTCTTGCAAAATACGCATAAACACGTATTTTGACCGAAACTTTGACTCGTCACTTCGACTAATCGACGTGGTAATCAGTAGGTATAGTCATATGGGACTATAATCATCGTGATTACGCTCACGTTGCAAAGTTCAAATGAACTTTGTGTTGACCAATTCATGGTCTAAGCATGAAAGTCAAACAAAGCATAAAAAGCATGAAAGAAGCTTACAAAAGGTCCAAGCAAGGAAGATTTGATTCAAATTGCTCAAGTATGAAGTATAGAACTCCAACTAAGAGCAGATTTTTGAATCAAGTGTGAGGAATGAATGAGAAAACCCACTTCTATTTATAGGAAGTTATGATCAAGGAGATCATTCCATGTGTTTAGAAGGTTTAATCTTGACCCTACACTTGTGGGACATAGTTTAGAATACAATGGGAGCCTAAAACCAGCTCAAGGTATTGAGAAAATTGCACAAAAGACCCTGAAATTCAAGCCCGTTGCTGAAAATTGGTTTGCTGAAAAACGGCGCTGTCACGCCACGTGCCAGGAGAACCTGGGTCTGGCGCGTGGCATGAGGGAGCCTGTTTTTGGAAAACTTTCATTTTTGGCAGAACAGGTCCCTGCATGCTATAAAGTTGATGTTTGACACGTTTAAGCCCCGTTAACCCATTTTCAAGGCTCAATAATGAAGCTAAAGTATAGGGAACATGAAATATGCTTGAAAATATCTCGAATGTCGGTTCGTTTGGTCGTACGGTTGCGTTATTCGGTTAATTACGACGAAAACTCGAACGGACGCGAAAACCATCCAAATTACACGACGAATGGTATTTTTGCATTCCAATCACTAAAATAAAATATTTTAATGACTAATAAAATTTCTGGATGTTCGGATATATTCAGAATGTAAGATATGCGCGTAAACGCAAACTTATGCACTTTTTTACGCTTTTAGTCCCTGTTTGATCAAAAAGTTTATTTTCGCATACCGAACCCATCAAAGCCTATTTCTAAGCTATGTAAAGGATATTTAGGGTATGTTTAACTTGTGATCAAGTTCCGGAATGTTCGTTACTATACGAATCGGCATAGTTTCGCAGTTTGTCACAAATAGCCTCTACGATCGAATAAACTTGTTTTCGACACACCAAACCCTCCAAAACTTATTTCTAAGTTATGTAAAGGTTATTTAAGGTATGTTAAGCCTATGTTACTGTTCCGGAGTGTTTGTCGCATTAAACTGATTACGTTTACGCATCAGTTCGCGTATAACTTTCCAGAAAGCGATTTAGAGCTCGAAATTGAACGAGAATTGATATGTGCAAAGGTCACATGTATTTGTATAAATCCCAAGAATGAAACACAAGATTTCATTGGATTTTCATTTGTATGATGGTCGTAGAGACACAGGTGTCACAGGAATGTAATGCAGGTATGAGGTTATCGGATTCATGAGGAATTGAAGTCGATCTTGGACAAGGAGTTTAAGAGGATAATTGAATGATTCCAGATTTATATTGTGTAATGTTATACAATATTCAGTCATATAGAATAATGTTGTATGGTGGTGTCATTGGCTAACGGCTAAGTTGTTTATGATGTCCACAGGAACCACACGGATTTCCTTTTTCGCTAGTGAAGATAAGCGGGCACAGATCAAGTCAAAAAGCAAGGATTGTACGGAAAGAATGGTCACCTAGTTTGAATTATGTAACACTTGTAGTGTTATTTAAATGTGAACGTTGTTAATTCCTTCTAGTAAAAGTTTGACATTTTTGTAACCGAGCCTTCTCGTAAGTAATGTAATTAATAAAGAAAGAAATTTTAAGGCCTGTAATTTCCGCTGATTCGTTTTGAGGTTAAACATGTTAGGGCGTTACAAAATAATTTTTCATATTCTGGATATGGTTAACTTCATTTTACATGGTTTTTTTATATATTTTACATCAATCGGATATGGTTATGTTTCTTATGTATGATATAGTTGTAAAAGTTGATAACGACATGTTTGATATGCACAAATTTGGATATTCCTTGACAACGACGTCTCGCCAAATCAGCCCTATTTCTTCTCCAACCTTTTGGCTATAAATACTGCTCTTCACCAAAGGTTTAATGATCCGATTTCCTGCTTTCTCACTCTAAACACACACTTGTTTTCTTTGTTTCTGGAAAGAACAATACTTATCCACATGTCGAGTTAATGGTGTTGTTTCACACTAGGAAGATTCCATCTTACGTTGATCTAGGGAAGAGATTAAGAGATAACCCCTCGGTCAAGACATTACGAGCCTATACTCTGTAAATTAGGCTTAGTGTTTCTTCATCTTTAACAACCTATTTGATTTAATTTATATATAACAAATAATAGTTATTGGTCATAATAAGATTTTAATTACATATAGTCATCATTAAATTATAATTCTATCTATTTATTTGTACCAATATGTTATCATTATAATGTCGTCGTTTTTATTATTGGTTTCACATTGCACACACGTTTACAGAATAAATACTAACGTATATATTGGTGGATCTTAAACTTAGTTTTTGATAAAAATCAGGGGGAGGTGGACTCTCAAAATTTAATACTTACACTACATGAAAAATATTCGAAAAGATACAATTTACACTACGAAGCAAAAAAATCAGAAAACGCATACACTAATATATATATGATTAGTATATTTTTTAGGGTTAATGGATTTAAACACCCCCAACTATGGCCATTTGGCCGATGGCACTCTCAACTTTCACTTTGGCTCAGACCACTCCCAACTTAACACATCGATTGTCATGGCACCCCCTCGTTAAACATTCACTAACTAGATTAGTAAAATGAGCCTATGTGGCAATTTAATCTGATGTGGCATTTCATACGTGTCAAGTATACTCATTTACCTTCTTTAAAACCCACAATCCCTAACAAACTCATTCCGTAAACCCTAATCCTAAATCATAACAAAATCAGACGCACATTGGAGCAAATCCATCATCAACATACGATCCGGTCGATTTCCGTGAAGAACAAGCCCTAATCTTGAATCAAAATGAGCTCATCTTCTACGTCTTCATCCACAGTATCCAGAAACCCTAAATTGTTTAAGGTTGATTTGGAGGGTAATGTGTACTGTCACGACCCCCGACCCACCCTGGACGGAATCGGAAGCCGTGAGCAGCCACGTGGTACCGGTGATTATTTTGAAAAACATTGCAGCGGAAATTTCATCAGGACCGTGAGTTAGGAAAATATCAGAGTTTAGAAAACACCGGATTTTTATTTATTAAATAGATGGGATAAACCCATTTTTTATAATGGTAGCTTTAATAAAGATAAATTTGATTTACATAAAACAATATTTCTTAGTTTGATTTAATTAATAAAATAAGCCACTTCTTGAAGTCCTTCAGTGTCGGATCCAATCCTTACTCCAATCTACTATAATTACCTGAAACGCGTTTTAAAAAGGTTTTGTCAGCAGAAAATACTGAGTGAGTTCATTCAGGTTTTATACAAAAACATATTTGTTATAATTCACAGCATTGAGAGTTTTTACATTTGCTTCTTTAAGATTGGCAAAGACTCAACCACTGCTATTACAACTTTGTTATAATTTACAGTATTAAGAGCGATTACAATGTTTCTAATTATCAAACCAACTACCCACAGTACTTGTCACTCGAACATCCATCGGTAGCCTCTTTGCCCGATGGTGTCTGTGACTATGGTCATATCACTCATTGGCTAACTCGTTGTCCAATAGTGACGGTTATCAAGTAATGTATACAAAACCGCACATACCGGCTGTAACTTGGTGATTACAAAGACTTAATCCCTGTAATTATAACTTTGAAAATAACTTGGAGTTTTGTAAAATAGTTGATAAAAAGAGAATGACTCACAGTATAAGCATGCAGATTCATACAAGCAAAGTTTAGTCTACAGATAAGCCTTGATATATTGCATATTTATACAGGCAGAGCTTTAGCCTATTGATTAGCCTTGTAACCTAGTACACACGAACTAGGTAAGTAACTAATACAGCTTTTACGATAACTCACGAGATTAAAACCCTCACAACGAATGACAAAGTGTAATCACTTAAACATCCATCGGATTCACAACGAATGACAGAGTCTACCCCAAGTTTGGGCGGCACTCAAACATCCTGTCGGAATCACGATTAATGACAAAGGATAACACTTAAACATCCTGTCGGATAGTTTCAGTCGATCGGATATTGAATCGTAGCACCGATCGAGTTAATACCCGGTATCGTAGCAGTACCCCGATATCTTAAATTTGAATTTTGAATGGTGAGAATTCACTTTTGTGAATTAGTTTTGACACAGACAAACAGCTTGTGAACCAAGCTATTTATAGCTGAAAATTGACCCCCTCGCGTGACGTGAGGGGTCCCCATAGGGGCGTCGCGTGACGCAGCGGTCTACATTCCGTCATAGGCTTGCTACGTGCATTGATAGGTTAGCTGATTCGATGAAACGATAATTTCAAATTTTGACAGCAAATTTTATGGATAATCATTGAGTAGGGAATACCCCCCCCCCCTGAGTTTTAGGGCCCTGATCCTGATTCTGATTGTTCTGAAAATTTTAGGAGTTATGCAGGATTACTTGGGTGTCTTTATTAGGGTTTCTTATTGGGTAAATAAAATAATAGATATGACTTTTGATTAAGAGTTGTTTACAAAATAGAATAATAAATAATTGTTCTGGGTAACTCACAATAAGAGAATAAAACAGTGAGAAAAGAGAGTGGACCCACTGTGTAACTTTAGGGTTCAACTAGAAAATCTCTTGGTATAAATTTTGGGTATAACTTTTGGGCTATTAAAATATATAATGCACTTGTGGTAAGTATAGTACCCCTAATTTAACCTTGTCCCGAAGTCCCGAGATAGAATCCCAACAACTTAGTCGGGCAGAGCCCTGACATAAGTTATGAGGCTCAGATCAATCGGAAAGGGTAGCGGTGATTGGGGGTTACAATACTTAAAACGAAACATGGCTTTATTATTATTATAGGTGAAAATAAGAAAAGTAAAAAAAAATAGAAATTTAGAGAGACATACAGAAAGATAGCGAGAGGGATGAAGGAAAAATAGATGAAATGGAAAGTTGATGTTATGATACTATTTTGTAGTCATATTTTTACTTGAGGAGGAAGCTTTCAAAAAAAATCTTTCATCCTTGTGTGACACGTACTCATTCAAAACATACATGTCCTATATTGAATTCATTTCATTTGAATTTCAATTTGAATGTTTATTTGATATTTTATTCTATATGCTTATCTTTTAATTATTAGTAACCTATAAATAAGCAACTACTTTAAGCATAAGGTGGTTGTAACTTTGGCTTTGGAAGAGTTTCAAAAAAAAAAAGGAATTTTCCATTTTAACCTTCAAGTTTTAACCCTTGACAATTTAAGCTTAAAGTTTTAATCTTTGTTTCCTTTTTAACCCTAGAGTTTTAATCTTTGACAATTTAAGTTTAAAGTTTAATCTTTGGTAATTTAACCCCTTTAATTAATTTGATTTTTCACTTCTAATTCAAAAATTTCAATCTTTTGCGATTTAACCACTTTGATTTTTTTTACTTATGTGTTGTAATCTTGGCTTTTGGGGGGTTTTCAAAGAAAAAATGGTTATTCATATGGTTGTTCCGTTGTTGTAACCTTGGCTTTGGAGATTTTTCAAATTTTTTCGCTTCATAGCTCATTCGAAATTTTGTGACTTAACACATCGCAACGCGCGTCTTTGGTTTAACGTTTTTACATTTCGTTCTAACGCGAGTTAACACGACGCAACGTGCGTGTGTGGGTGAACGTTTTTACATCGTCTACTTTTTCCCGTTTGACAGGTTTAACATAACGTGCGCATCTTAAATCGACTTAGTTATAACTAAAGAATTCCCGCCGCATTGCGGCGGGTCGTAATTCTAGTTATTATTATTTTATTGTTAAAAATCGTATATGTAGTGATTGAAAGCCTACAACTAAAAATTAGGTTGGACACGTCCAACTTTTCATTTGAGTTATTATTATTATTTATATATTATAATTGCTTTACTTATTTGGCGCTTATAACTTATAAAATATAACTTTTTACAAAATAATAAAGATGTTATTAGAACGAGTATATTTTTATCTACATTTTGAACCAACTTTCATTAAAGTAGAGTAGGTTCAAAATACAATGTATTTTTATAATTTAATTATTATACGGTCACTAGGCTCGTCTAGGTAATTTAATTTTTAACAGTTAACTTACCCGTAATATACCTGTCTAATAATATAAGTTTTTATATACTTTTATTTTTATTAGACATGTCACCCATACATAGGCCAATTAATTGGTATAATATTTCAACCAAAAATAGTGTTTAAAACTATTTGGGTTGAATATTTATATTAAAAATAAACTAGTTACTAGTGGTTAATAAATTTAACCAAACCTATAATTTATATAAAAATAGGAATGTTACATGTACTGCCATCATGATGTTGTAGCAGTTGTTCGAGTTGTTGGACGGAAAAGTGTGCGGCAAGGTCAACAATTTTATGGATGCTCTCATTGGCCGGTATGTTCCACCTTAACTCCAAGTATTTTGCTTGAATTGAATTGATTGATTAACTGAGGTGTTGTTGGCTTTTGCAGAGATCAGACTGCAAGTTCTTCTTATGGAAAAAAGATGTTGACAAAATGTTCAACCAACATGCATCCCAGTGCAGGTTCAGTTCTGAAGACCTGAAATATGAAAACATGGTCTTACAGAATAAGCTCTTAGTAGAAGAGAATAGGTGGTTGAAAGCAAATATATCTGGAACAGAGTCGAAATGGAACAAGCAATATGTGTTAACCTTGTTTATTGGCATTAGCATAGTGTTGTATATGTTTAGGTAGTATGAATTGTGTTTTTGTTGTAATTGTACACTTTTGATGAAATTTAATGCAAAATCCTAGTCCTTGATTGTATATATCTGCACATGTATTGATATTACCAGATTAGTCAACATATCCAAACTGTATTTTGACCAACAAATGTCAAAAGTCATGATATAACAAGAAACATACCTCTAATGGGTCTGCACATATAGCTGCACATCCGCAATGCATAATGGGTCTGCACATATAGCTGGACATACAGGCCTGAATTACCAAAACTTGTAGTTTGACCAATCAATGGTCAAAACTGCAAGTGTCCAAACTGTAGTGCACAATTGACCATAACTTCAATGAGTAATGATAATAACTTCAATGTGTAATGACCATATCTCCAAACTGTAGTGCACAAAACTGCAAGTGTCCAAACTCCAAACACATATAATCTCTAATGACCAAATCTGTGTATGTTGACCAATCAGTGGTCAAAACTCCATTTGTCCAAACTGTAATGACCAAATCTGCACTGTGTAATGACCAAAACTGCATAGTATAATGACCAATCAACCAAAATGCATAAAGACCATAACCAAGACTTATACCATTACATAACCAACAGTTATAACATTACCAAAAGTTATCCTAAAGAGTTATAACATCACCACAAGTTATCCTAGAGAGTTATTACATAACTTAAAGTTGTCCAAACAGTCAACAGCACAAAAAGGTCATAAAGACCACAAAAAAGTCAAACATGTCCATTTATCACAAAAAAGTCAAAATATGACTTTTTAACTGCTGCCTTGTATGTTCCCTTTCCATTTGACAGTTGACTTGACAGTTGACTTTTTCGTTGACTTCTGGCTTGAAATTTTGCTTCCTTCCTGGGTAGATTGCTGAGTTGTTCCTTGTGAAGGTACTGGAGTAGATTGCTGAAACCTGGTGGAGCAGTTTCACATGTGGCCTCTGGATCTAGATTAATGAAACCTGGTGGAGCAGTTTCTAACCTAAAGGTTGATGATGGATTTGCTTTCTTTAGAACTTCCAGGTAAGAACTAATTTTACTGTAATGATCTCTCATTGAACCATGAAGCTTCTTGTGTGCACTTGATTTAGCCTTGTAAGCTAACCACTTAGTAATAATTACCTTAAACTTCTGTTTAACTGCTGCTTGAATCTCCTTAGCAGACCAATTTGGCTTGGCCTTGAACAAAGGAAGGAACTCATCCCCTAAGAACTTGGCAGTTAGCTGTCTATTCTTGATCATGTTTCTCTGGCAGTTGTGTTTGTTCTTCACACTTTTAATCATGTAACACTCTTTGGCTTTGTTTAGTGAACAATATAGATAGAAGGGACACCCTGGTACACACTTCACAGCTAAACGACCTTCTTCCTTATTATCACTCTTTGCAATGATCAGATTCCTGCCGTTAGTCACAGCATATCTTCTCACTGCCTCCTTAAAACTATCCCTTGATGCAAACCGTATTCCAACTTTCCGTGTAAACTTTTTCCAGTTGGTGTGTTCATTTACACTTGGAGCAGTTTCTTTGTACTTCTTACCTCTTATATCATCATCCTCACTCTCACCAGGAGTAGCAACATCACCATCATATTCCTCGTAACTATTGTATCCCTCTACATGTGCACACCTTGCATCATTAGACTCACTCAACTTACCTTCTTTTTCATAAGGTTTAGTACACTGTTCAACTAACTTCTTTTTAGCTTCAAGTTCATCCTTATTAGCTCGTTTAATGGCATCTTGTGATTGTCTCCATTCAGCATCTTCTCTGTCTGAATCTGAGAAAGCTATTTCATCATGAACCTCATCTTCATTACCATCCTCAAGAAAACCATCATCTTCATCTGAACTTGACTCTTCTGTCCCATTTAAGTCAGCTTTATAGTCACTGTCTTCACTGTCATCTTCATCTGCACACTCTTGTACACTATGCTGCTTATCAAAACCACTCCCTTCTTCCACTAAAACCTCTTATCCAATAGGCTTCTTTTGCAAACCATCTGTTTCTTTCGATACACCCTCTTGAACAATAGACTCCTCATCCAAATCAAATGCCCATGTAGCCTCTTGTACACTAGGTTTATCAGTAACAGCCTCCTTTCCTGAGGCAGTGGATCCAGATCTAGGGACCTCAAGTACAGGAGGGTTACCACTTTTGTCATATGCCCTACTCACTCTACTGACATGGACTACTTTCTTTTTGGACTGGATTACAAGTTTTTTTGGCCGGCCTCTTCGTTTAATGGGTTGGGAACTGGATTGGGCTTGTGGTTTACTGGGTGGTGAATAAGATTGGGCTTTGGGTTTACTGGGTTGGGACATGAATTGGACTTCTTGTTTATGGGTAATTGGACAGACTTGAATAAATACCTCCATGAATGGTTCAGACCATGTTAGAGCCTTTAATGCAATCTCCATAACATCATTATCATCCCCAAAAATCTTGAATTCACCCGTATCAGCATTTAATCCATACATGTAAAAATCCATACTTTCATAACACCCAGAATCTATTGTATACTCTAACAACTCAAAGTATGCAATGTGATCAACATCCATACGTATCAACTTAGATTGACCTCCAATATATTGAGGTTGATCAAAACTAAAATCCAATGTTCCACCATACCATAGCATCACATCGATAACCTCCATCAGTGCAATCAGTGAACAATACCAGAAATTTTTGACAGAAAACGTACCTCGATCAGATTAGGGTTTGATCGCCATTGATGAACTTGAGAGCTTCTGATATGTAATTTTCTTGGTTTGAGTGAAGTGTTATGTAATTTAGGGATTATAAACTTCATCGAATCATTGGTGTTCCACATAAGCTCATGTATGACACGTATGAAATGCCACATCAGATTAAATTGCCACATAGCTCGTTTTACTAACCTGGTTAGAGAATATTTAACGAGGGGGTGCCATGACAATCGATGTGTTCAGTTGGGAGTGGTCTGAGCCAAAGTGAAAGTTGAGAGTGCCATCGGTCAAATGGCAATAGTTGGGGGCGTTTAAATCCATTAACCCAATGGCGTAGCTTTGTAGGGGCGGGAGGGGGCGGCTGACCCCCCGAACTTTTCGCTCGTTAGTGGAGAGTATGTAGTTTTCGTATAGAAATTTTTGGGTATATACGTTTTTGACCCCCGGTTTTATAGAAATTTTTGGTATATACGTTTTCGACCCCTGATAGGAAATCTCAAGCTTCACCGCTGCATTAACTCTATTTTTTAACATCCTAATCACTTTATAGATATAAGCGTTTTTTTCAATACGAGTCAAAAAAAATATATCTATATCATATTATCGAAAGGCTACTTTTCTTTGACGGCTATCGAAAGACTAATCGATGTGGACGTGCCATGCTTTATCCAAGGGGTTATTCTGCTTATTAATTTTCATCACGTATGTTTGGATACGACAATGAATTTAAATGTGATGTGTTTCATTTACCCCTTTATGCTCACATGCAATGTTTAAAAACTGTTTTTTATATCGTACTAGACTGGGTTTATAAGCGGCGGTTTAATCAAGTGACTAGTCAATCTCATAATTCCATAAAAATACATCTTCAACTCAAAAAATAATCTTAAACTACATAATTTCATAATCAAAAATCAATTTTCCAATAATTATATTAAATAAAAGTTCACAATAAGTTTATAACATTGGAGTATTGAATGCATCACGTTCACAATTGTTTAAGAGACGGAATTCACTATCATCACTTAAATTAAAATTCAAAATTTAACATTGGTATAAAGCGGTTCATCGATATGCACCAGTAACACTGAATTTTTCAGCAGTTCGAAAACTAAACTAGTACCCTAATTAGACGGTGCTCTATCGTACCATTCACGTCTCCGGTAGGCAATTCAATCGGTAACACCCGCCGGTTTGAACTGGTTTGTTTTGTTGCATGTTATTTTATTTTAGAGCTATTGGATTTTAATAATCTAAGTTTCACATATTGGCCGATAATAATCTCAACTTTAAAAATTCCCTCAAACGATCCCAACTTGTGGGGCTTTGGCCCCCATTAATCCTTTTCTAACATATAAGAATTTGGTCTCCTCAATAGATTCAAGTGCACATGCATACTCCTTAAATCAATTAAGCGCAACTATGTTGGAAAACGATCAATGTGGGCCAAATTCTTACAAGTTGGGATCGTTGGAGAGAATTTTTAAAGTTGGGATTATTATTGCCTAACATGTGAAACTCATGATTATTAAAATTCAATAACCCTTTATTTTATTATTACACTTGAATTGAAATCTAACAAATCTTACAAAAAAACCTCTTAATTAAACATTATGTTTGTCCATGGCTTTACAGCCTAGTGGTATTTTGGTGGTGGGATAAGACTTTGGATCAATAGGTCATGGCTTCGATTCCCACAAGGGGGGTTTTCCCATATTTGTTGGGTTTCCTCCTGAATTGGTGTATAGATATTATGTCTAGTGGAGATGGATGTGATCGGGTGGTTTTACTGGTGGCACGATGATACTCCAGTGGTCCGTCAGTGATCCAAATTTACCGTTCAAAAAAAAAAATTAAACATTATGTTTATTTATAATTATTAGACATTCTCTTACCGCTCAAACAATAAAAGGCATATAAAAAAACTAAGGAATAATGAATTTTAATAATTGTAACTATTAGTCGTTGGTTGGCAACGGTCCCAACTTAAAAAATAACCAGTGGTGGTCCCACCTTTTCATATACTGTAAACCAATGGACCTTTACTAATAGAACCTTAATTTATTTTTGTCTCCTTTTTCTTTTAGTAAAGGTCCAATTGTTTACAATATGTGAAAACGTGGGACTACCACAGGTTATTTTTGAAGTTAAGACAGTTGTCAGCCAACAACTAATAGTTAGAATTATTAAAATCCATTATTCAAAAAACTAATTTGGTGAATGAGGATCGAGAGAACTCATTTTGTCTATAAACTCACATCCATTGTCCGTATAATCAGTTTAATTGTTACTAATAGTTGAATAGGGGTGAGAAATTTTGTATCGTATACCAGTACCAACCGGACATATATAGTACAATATTCACTTTTGAATTTAGTTAAATTTCGATACGGAACCTATACGGTACAATACCAATTCATAACTTTTAACGATATCGTATCATACCAGTATTGATCCAACATATACAGTATGATATTCGATTTTGGTTATAGTTAAGTTTCGATATCGATACGGTACGATACCGGTAACCTTTTGTTAAAATCGAAAACAAACGGGCCTGGCCCAAACACCCGCCACTAGATAGTACAAACGCATGAAATTTTGAATTCATATCGCCAAAACATCAAATACCGTTTGCAAATTTGAAGATCTGAAGGCGAAATTCAACTTTACCAGAAGAATTCATCGAGAGAGATGAAGAGGAAATCAACCAGAAAGCCATCGGCGGTTATTCCAGATCGATCACCAACCGAATCTCCACCGAAGTTCAAGTTCAATTTCAGCTGCTTCAACGACGTTTCGAACACCTACTCGTCTCCAATGAAGAAGAACAACAACAATCTGAACAAAAAATCATCTGCGGAGACGCCTACCGGAGTATCACCTGCACCGGCACTCTCGTCGCTCAGCAAAGCGCTTAACACGATCTCTGATCTGAAGCAAATGACGTCATCGAACGTCGATTCTCTCAAGCGTCACGTAGATTTCTCGCATTCGGAGATACTCAAGGATATGGAGGCTTCTCATTCACGTCTACACAAGCGGTTTAAGGTCAATTTCTATTAGTTTCTGTTTGATTTTTGCATTATGTGATTGTATAACGCTAGATTTTCGCTCGTAGAGAACATTTCTGCTTATTTGTATCGAGATAGTATATGATTAGCCTCGAATAGTTTATAATGTGGTTTTCATGAAATAGGACCGAATAATTATGAATTTTGTTGCTGAAGTATAAAGTATTCATCATCTATCGGTTTCTGTTTGATTTTTATATTCTGTGATTGTATAACATTAGGTTATAGCTCGTAGATAACATTTCTGCTTATTATGATTAGTCCCTGGTTAGCTTATGATGTGGTTTTCATGAAATAGGAATGAATAATAGTCAGATCTGACGAGTTTTGTTGCTGAAGAGTTCATCATCTATCCTTTCCTGTTTGATTCGTATATTCTGTGATAGTATAGCATTCGGTTTTTGCTTGTAGATATCATTTCTGCTTATTAGTATCGAGATCGTGTATAATTAGCCTCGGAATAGTTTATGATGATGTTTTCATGAAATAGGACCGAATAATAGTCAGATCTTACGAGTTTTGTTGCTGAAGTGTTCATCGTCTATCGTCTCTGTTTGATTCGCATATTCTGTGATTATATAACATTAGGTTTTTTCTCGTATATAACATTTCTGCTTATTAGTATCGAGATCGTATATAATTAGCGTCACTGCGTCAGAGTAGTTTATAATGTGGCTCTCATTAATTAGGACTGAATAATAGTCAGATCTTACGAATTTTGTTGATGAAGTATTCATCATCTGTCGGTTTCTGTTTGATTTTTATATTCTGTGATTATATAACATTAGCTTATAACATTTCTTGGCTTATTAGTATTGAGATCGTATATAATTAGCCTCGGAATTATTTATAACGTGGTTCTCATAAATTAGGACTGAATAATAGTCAGATCTTACGAATATTGTTGCTGCAGAGTATATCATCTATCGGTTTCTGTTTGATTTTATATTTTGTGATTGTATAACATTAGGACATTAGGTTTTGCTCGTATATAACATTTCTGGTTATCGATATCAAGATCGTATATGATTAGTCTCAGATTAGCTTGGTTCACATGAAATAGGACCGAATAATAGTCAGATCTTAGGTATACTGTTGCTGAAGAGTTCATCATCTATAATAGCCCGAATTTTTGCTTCTAGGTGTCTGATTTGCTTTTACTTTAGATGTGATGAGATATCCTTGTTTGTGGGGTGAAACTGATAGCTATAAAGCTATAGAAGGTTGATGCAATCAAAATTTTGGATCTATAGAAGTAAGCTAGATCACTGCACATTTTGAATTTTGAGGATATTCAATGCTCAAACTGGACTTCTAATGCTGTGAAGAGTGGCATATATTTGTTCTTTACAAAGTTACAAGCTAGGTTAGGAGACTTGATATTGATTGTAGGTGTTTGTCTTGAATTTTGATGTGGAAGTTTCACTTATGGTGTTCTTAACATGAATGTACAGGACGACAGATAGTGCTTCTTTGAGTAGGAAATCCTAAAATCTTCAATAGTTTTTTTGTGTGTTCTGCTAAATTATACAGAGTTCATTTATATTACTGTACATCCATTGTCCAAAATAGGGATGGGCTTTTTTTCCCAAATACCCGTACTCGTACCCGTACCGTACCCGTACCCGTACCTATACCCGTACCGATTTTAGGTATTTGGTACATGTATCGGTACCCAGTTTTATTGATTTTGGTATTCGGTACTTTCGGTATTGGTACGGGTACGGGTACGGGTACGGGTAAAAACGGGTACTAGTACCGAATTCTATGTATACCTTTAAAAGTTTTTTTGTATTATGTTTTATTTCATTTTATGGTATTTATAGTGTACTCGTATTGATTTTACCTATATGGTACCCGTATCGTATTGGTACTCGTACCAATTTTACCTATTTGGTACTCGTTCTATATTGGTACCCATGTCAATTTTACCTATTTAGTACTCGTACAAGTGCTCAAAAAGTAAATAAAAACAAAATGGTACCAAGCGGGTACTGTACCGAAAATACCCGTACCAGTACCCGTACTCGTACCCGTACCGTACCTATATATTTGGTACGGTATTTGGTACCTAGTTTTGTTCAAATTTGGTACCGGTATTTTCGGTACTGGTACGGGTATAGGTACGGGTACTGTACCAATCCCATCCCTAGTCCAAAATTCCAAACAATTAGACACCATGCTTGTAACTTCAGATCAAATACTTCTATTTGAACTGTCAAGTAGTAAGGGTTTAATCATGTTATACTGTGATAATATATTCTGGAGACCTTGTCTCTTATATGTTCTGTACAATGGGTACATTTATAGAGAACCGCATGAACACTTGTATGTAGTGTTGTTCAAAACTTCAAATATAATGGGAGAGAGAAAGAGAGGCATATACATAACCTTCTTATGTATCATACTTAAAGCAATAGGTACAAGTGTTCATGTTGTTCTCACAGTTTTCTACTTAAAATTGGTTATACATTGAACAACCCCCTCTCTCTCGCTACATATAGATAGTGTTACTTGCATAACGCCTATAAACTCTGGTTAATTCACATGCTTGTCAGCTTGTGAAACAGTGAAATTTCCTAGTTCCATTCAAATAACAAGATCATGTTGTATATGACAGAAAAGTAAACGTTGAGTATTTGATGCTAATCTAAGAACTACGATAAAGAAAATGAGAGAAAGGGTTATGTCGAAACATTTTCCTATTGTCAGGTTTATTCAATAAGTTATATATCACACACACCATGTTTATTTGAAACACAACTCGGGACTCACCTATTAGATTGCTATCGTTTCATAGATATAAGTTCTAATATCGTGATTGGTTGAAATTTGTTATGGCATTATAAGTCTTAATAAGTGATTCAAGCTCCTGGTTTTTTTTCTTTCAAGTCTTGACTCGTTTTTTTTTTTTTTTTTTTTTTTTTTTTTTTTTTTTGTCAAGATTCAAAATCAAACATGCCAAGAAACAATGAATGAAGCTGAGAAAGAATTCAAGAAGTTGACTGAGCGTATAAGCGAAACTCATGATACAATGCAGGTAGTTTTTAAATTTTATGCATCAATATCTGGTCCGTTCTCTTCAGGACTTCGAAAGTTTCATATTCATGAGAAAACAATCTTTTTCAGGCATCATATATGGAGCTGATGGCAGAAACACAAGCCAACACTAATCGTGGTAAGTTTCTACGACTTAACTTGCAGGAAAGTTCGAATGGTTTGTATTAATAATCAGGGCAGGATTAACCATGTACCAATTTATATAATTACAAGTTTACAACTTACAAGCAAGAAACAACTTTTTGTCGCAACTTGTTAAAGTTTAATGTGATTAAGCAGTGTCTTTGTTAATTCCAGTATGCAAAACAACCATCCCTGAACTTCTGCAGTCTGTGGATAAAGCCATTGACACTCTGAGGACGCGTTACGGAATTGCTTAAACTTCATGGTAGCTTTACCTTAATAAGTTGGTGCTTCTAGGTGAGTAGCTATTACATACTTGGTGTTTTACTTGAAATAAAACCACAAAAACATATTATTCTAGATTTCTAGCTAGGTTGCATATATGGTCTCAAAGGTCTATGATTATATTTTCCATTGACGTAAGATTTTTATTTTTTTTTATTTTTACCAGGAATCAATCACAGAGTGAAGCAATAGTATGTAGATGATGTCTTGTTGATCTTCCAAAGGTGATGAAAATGATTTTACTTTACTTTACTTTTGATGTTCATATAGGTTTATTACAGCTACAATAAACAGAACTCTTAAATCACAAAGACATGTTTAGAGAGTTAAATAGCTCTCAGATGGTACTTCTACTTGTCCCTTCTAACTAAAAGCATATGTGTGAACTTGTTTGGATGATATTCTCTAGATGTAAATTCATAACACGAAAAATAACTGAAAAATATCTAATATATTCATTATAGTGATATTATTAGAAAATTCTTTGGATAAAAAATTTAATTAATATAAATGGGTATAAAAAGAGTATGGTCAATAGTATAAAAAGGCTTTGTTATATTCAAAAAAGCTCCAAATTTAGTGCAGTCATTTCGTTTGTGGGCCTTGTGGAGTTGTGGCCATTTCACTTGGGCCTGCCACATGCTTACAAGAATATGGTCAATAGCAAACTAGTGTTGGACCTCTGCTATGCCTCACAGGGGTACTACTGTAATTTTCAAAAACTCGTAAGAAGATAAGCCCTCTAATCCAAACCTCCTAGAACAAAAGCACAAACCACCACCAACCATTACACAAAACACAATAATGCTTTGAAAACAAAACCTCAAAACCACAAATGGAAGCCACCTGCTACTCATTCCATCTCTCACAATCTTCAACCAACATCTCCAAACTCCCAATTCCTATTCCATTTCCAAAACCACCCCACAAAACCCACCGGAATCACCGGTTCCAACCCTCACACATCTCAGCAGCACTCAATTCCCCCAAAGGCTTTGGCCCACCCCCTCCCAAGAAAATTACCAAAAAGACCCTGAAGCCAAAGAAAGTCAACAATGAAGAAGAAGATGATGATGATGAAGAGTTGGAGAGAGAAGCAGGTGTGATTCCAGAGGTGGTGACAAACAGGATGATGGGTAGAATTGGGCTTTCAGTTGGGATTCCATTGTTTATAGGGCTGTTGTTTTTTCCATTTTTTTATTATCTGAAAGTTGGGTTGAAGATTGATGTGCCCACTTGGGTGCCTTTCATTGTGTCATTTGTCTTCTTTGGGACAGCCTTATTGGGTGTTAGTTATGGGATAGTGTCCACTAGTTGGGACCCTATGAGGGAAGGCTCTCTCTTGGGGTGGAATGAGGCTCAAAAGAATTGGCCTGTGTTTTGGCAATCTATTTGGGGTTCATCTGATTCCAGGAAGAGGTTTTGAACCTTTTCGGTTGTATAATCTTTTCAAAATGTTTCCTTATAATAAATATAGAGAATAATATTTTGTCTACAATGCCAATTTTTGTTTTGATCTTTAATTTTGCATATAATCAAAGGGTACCAGAGCGTATCGAACTTGATCTTTAATTTTGGGTAACAATGTTTTTTTCTCAAGTTGAATGCATCAAAAGATAATAGTCTTACTGTTACACTTTGCTACACAATTACAATATATACCATTAACATCCTAATTCTATTAATTACAATGTTCAACGTTCAACATGCTTTTGTATTTTAATGATGAGACTATATATTTAAGAAAACATACGCGGCTAAATGTTATTCAATGCAGTGTCATGGATGGCTGTTAACCTTTTATAATTTATACACATGTGCTTAGTTTATTAGACTATCTACTATCAGAACGAACCCAAGTACCCAACTAAACCCAACCTTTTATTAAAAAAATAGTTTCTCTCTCTTCAACCTATACAATCCAATATTTATCACTCTCATTCACAACCCAACTTAAACAAATATTTTATTATATAAATATGATAATAACTATTGTTTATTATACAAAAAAAAAGATGTTTAATTATAAAAAGGAAAAGGAAAACTATTATAATAACCACTTGTAGATTGCAACCAATGTTTGCAGCAGCGACCTGGTTGAGTAACTATTCCATATTTTTACATTTTAAAAATTAAAAAGTTATTTGTCTTATATACAAGTGGCAACCGGTTGCAAAAATAAATCATGATAGTGGATAGTCTTAAACGTTGATATAAAATGGTAACGAACTTTGTTGTGATTTTGTATTTGGTTGTTAGAAAGTTGAATAGTCCCTATCTGGCTTTTACCTTAAAACAAGTATATTAAAATATGATGCCTAACTCATTAACCAACTCAAAAGCTGTATGATTTATCGTTTAAAAATGTAATTAACAATTGTTTGTGTTGTGATTAGGGTTGTAAACGAACCGAACGAACACAAACAAGGCCATGTTCGTGTTCGTTCGTTAAGGCAATTTACATGTTCGCGAACGTATATGTTCGTGTTCGTTAAGGAAATTCAGTTGTTCATGAACAGTTTGTGAACCCGGTCTCGAACACAAACGAACGCAAGCAAATAAAAACAAACACAAACGGACATTTAACTTGGAAATAAAATATAAAAACATTGTCATCCTTAAACATTGGATATAAGTAGCTAAATACAACCATCAAATGATAAATCAAAACACAAGAAGTCTACTACACCACCAAACGATGAATCAAGTTTAACTAACTTAGACATAATTATCCCAAAAAATGTCTTAAAATGTCCAAGTTTTAGCTAACTTTAGAAAAAATAGAGTTTCAAGTTTTCAATATATTTAGATAAAAGGTTTGTTATTTATATTTTTTTTTAATATAATCAAACGAACGTAAACGAAAGAACATGAACGAACGTAACTGAACATATTACCGAACGTTCACGAACGCAATCGAACGAACAAGACCTGCATTCGTGTTCGTTTGCTAAGCTAACCGAACGAAATTTTTTGTTCGTGTTCGTTCATTAAGCTAATCAAACGAACACAAACAAACTTCCCGCCGAACAGTTCACGAACTGTTCGCTAAATGTTCGTTTCGTTTACAGCCCTAGTTGTGATGAGAAATTATCTATGTATTGTACAAGAAAATATGCTGATTGAGGAATAAGTGGATTATAATTTTAACATTCATGTTTTTTAGTGGTGAACATACACATTCTTCCAAAATCTCCTTTTAAATTACAAATATTGCTTACTATGGGAACTTGAACCTACAATCACTTTAAATTCTTTAACAAGAATACACATCTAGTGTCACTAGACCAAGAAACCAATGACCTTTAACATTATTGATCATTGATTATTTGGATATTATGTATATGCGCACACAAAAGGGTTTAGGGTCGGGAATTTACGACAACCCATCCCAACCCGTCATCCTCACGTCCTATGAGCATTTGGTACCGGGCACCGACATTGAGTCATTTTCGGTACCGATTTGGTACCCATTTTCTGACGTTTTTAGGATTGGTACTTCCGGTTTGGTACCATACCGGTATTTTACTGATTCTTACCTGTACCGAACATTTTCAGTACTACTGGTACCCAATTTTAACGATTTTCAAGATCCGTACTTTCGGTACCGATACCAAACTCATCCCTTTTCTTTCATGTAAGTCAAAGCTTATGATTTATAACTATTTTTGTTGTGACCATCAAAGTTTAGTAGTTTAATGTTTTGGCCATCAAACACTTAATATTCGTGGGACCAATCTGCGGCATTGGTTGTTGCGTCGCGTCAAAACCTTAGCCACAAATCCGTTTTTTCACTTCCAAGTCAATACCAAGATGAGCCAGCCCTCACAGTTGAACACAGCGCAACCCTCTATCCCTTATTATTATTATATTATAATTACTATTTGAGCTTTTTCTGGGTGAATTCACACTGCAAATTTTGTTATATTGAAGAGAATTATCAACTATCATGGGTACTGTAATCGACTCCCATTTCTTGGCCCTCACGGCAATCGTCACTGTACACTTCTCTTTATTTCTCCTGAGCATTTTTAACCATTTTTCATCTTGTAAACGACTAATATCATCATTCTTTGTTGATTACTTTTATAGTTTGGTTATCAGTTGCTGTTCTTCATCATCACAGCACTTCTCAAATTTGATAAAGTTACTGACTTTGCTGGTACGTTTAGAACACTTACTTTTTATAGTTGCTTCAATTTCACTCTAAATTTGTAATTTTTTTTTCAAATTGATATTATTTTTTAGTTTCTAGATATTTTTATGTCAAATTCTCAGATTGTGGTAGGTTTTAGGGGAATCATGATTAGGGCTTGTTCTTGTTCGTTTGTTAAGAAATATGTGTTCACGGACTGTTCATGAACACTTACCGAACGAGATTTTATGTTTGTGTTTGTTTGTTAAGGAAATGAACTTGTTTGTGTTTGTTTGTTAATTTTAGGGAACGGACGGAAACGAACGTTGATAAACACAAATGAACACAAACTAATGTTCATGAACAAAAATGGAAATAAACGAACACAAAGAAGCGTTCATGGATAGAATATATAATACAATGACACTAAATATTTATTTGTCGGAATTTTTGAAGTGTTTAAATAAAAATATAAAAACTAAAAACACAATCGAACACAAACGAACATGTTACCGAACGTTTACGAACATAAATGAACGAACACAACCTCTGTTCACGTTCATTCATTTAACCAAACGAACGAAATTTCTTGTCCGTGTTCGTTTGTTTAATAAACTATTAAACAAACGAACACAAACGAACTTCCTGCCAAACGGTTCAAGAACTGTTCGCCAAACATTTGGTTCGGTTGCAGCCCTAATCATGATATATAGGACTAATGCTAATTAATTGCTCTATAAAACTGATTATTGAGAATTTAACAACTTTAAACTGCAAAAATTGGCTTATTTAGCAATCATAAACGCTTCAAAACACAAGTTATTGTTGTATCGAGACGTGGGATGGATGAATAGTCTTCATAGGCAATTCAAAACTCCACCTAAAATATGCTACTTTGTTAAGAATTCACTTATTCTGATGTACTTGTTTCTCAACAGGAAGTACAAATTTTGTGATACTTTCTCTGTTGACCTTGATTCTTAAAGGATCATGGCATATGAGGCAGGTAAACTATCTTTTCTAACTCTTTTGTTATTTAACTATCGTTCACAAATTGTTTTAATGGATATAGTATTAGTACATTATGATTTTTTATGTCTAGTCATCTTAGTTCTTGAATTTATTTTGCATCGTCCCAAAGTTGTTAGATATTTTAGTGTAATCGGGGATTGACTTGGTGATCAAAGCGAATAATAATACACATCAAGCAAGTTAGGAGGTGCGGGAGTGCACGCTTGTTTGAGTTATTATTATTCGAAGTGTACGGGCGGAGCCCGTACTCTACGGGGGTTCCAAGGGGGCAGCGCCCCCTTGGCGGGGGGTCCGGGGGCAGCGCCCCTGGGAGCAGGGTCCAAGGGGCGGCAGCCCCTGGCGGGGTCCAAGGGGCAGAGCCCCTGGCTGGTCAAGTGATTGATACTCCTCCGGAACTTAGGAGGAGTGGTAGAGCAAGAAAAGCTAAATCATTTGGTGATGATCTTCAGCTATATTTGGTTGAAGGATCTAGAGATGAAATTTTTTTTTTTTTTTTTTTTTTTTTTTAAAGTTAAAATCAATATCAATATTGCTTCAATATTGAGGAAGATCCTAAAACCTATAGTGAAGCCATGGCATCTCGAGATGTAGCTTTCTGGAAAGAAGCTATAAATGATGAGATGGACTCTATTATGCAGAATAACACTTGGAAACTGTCTGATCTGCCCCATGGGTGTAAACCACTTGGTTGTAAATGGATCTTCAAGAAGAAGATGAAAGTAGATGGTTCAATTGAAAAGTTTAAAGCCCGATTGGTTATCCAAGGCTTTAGACAAAAGGAAGGAATTGACTACTTTGATACATATGCTCCTGTAGCAAGAATATCCACTATTAGATTGTTGGTTGCCTTGGCTGCAATACACAATCTTGTAATTCACCAAATGGATGTGAAAACTGCTTTCCTGAATGGTGATTTGGATGAGGAGATATATATGAAACAACCAGAGGGTTTTGTTATGCCAGGCAATGAGCATAAGGTGTGTAAGCTAGTTAAGTCATTATATGGCTTAAAGCAAGCACCAAAACAGTGGCATCAAAAGTTTGATGAAGTGGTTTTGTCTAATGGTTTTGTATTAAACCAAGCAGACAAGTGTGTATATAGCAAATTTGATGATTCTAGGAAAGGAGTCATAATTTGTCTATATGTAGATGACATGTTGATCTTCGGTACTGACCAGGATCAAGTTGATAAAACAAAGAAATTTTTGTCATCTTGTTTTGATATGAAAGACTTGGGGGAGGCGGAAGTGATCCTTGGCATAAGGATCAAAAGGGAGAACAATGACATATCTATCTCTCAATCTCATTATATTGAGAAGATATTGAAAAAGTTTAATTTTCATGATAGTTCTCCGGTTAGCACTCCAATGGATCCTGCTTTTAAGCTTTCACCTAATGAAGGTGTAGCTGTAAGCCAACTTGAATATTCAAGGGCCATTGGATCCCTCATGTATGCCATGATTAGCACTAGACCGGATATAGCTTATGCTGTTGGAAAGCTTAGTAGGTATACTAGCAATCCAGGTGCAAGTCATTGGCAAGCAATGAATCGAGTATTTAGGTACTTGAAAGGAACCATGAAATATGGTTTGACGTATACTGGATTTCCTTCGGTTTTAGAAGGTTATTCGGATGCAAGCTGGATTAAAAACAAGGAAGATCATTCTTCCACGAGTGGATGGACTTTTCTGCTCGGAGGAGGTGCCATATCTTGGGCATCTAAGAAACAGACTTGCATAACTGATTCGACAATGGAGTCTGAGTTTGTAGCATTAGCCGCAGCTGGCAAAGAAGCTGAGTGGCTAAGAAACTTGATTTATGAGATTCCATTGTGGCCCAAACCTATATCACCAATATCTATTAGATGTGATAGTGCGGCTACCTTGGCTAAGGCATATAGCCAAGTGTATAATGGGAAGTCTAGACACTTAGGTGTTAGACACAGCATGATTCGTGAGCTCATCACGCAAGGGGTGATATCGGTGGAGTTTGTGAGAACTCAACAGAATTTAGCCGACCACTTAACCAAAGAGTTATGTAGAGATCTTGTGCACAAGGCGGCTGTAGGGATGGGATTAAAGTCCACCTGAGATTTCTCGTGTTAAGATACCCAATTCCCACCTAATATGACGTTAGGTGCTGAATTCAATGTGGAAAGCTTAACATCTAGAAATTGGAACACATTAGTAGCATTATCCCAAGGTATGTGTTCAGACCTGCAAGTTAAAGGAGGTTGAAGGTTCTCTTCTTAATAGTTCTTTGAAAAATTGCATATGCAGGTGCAAGAATAAAGAGCTACCTATATGAGCATGAAGTTTAGCCGCTTCAAGAAGCTAGGACTTGGCTTTGATATGTTCATTGAAGGATGGGACACAGGCTAGTAAAAATAGTGTCAAGAAAGAACATTAGAGTATGTAAACTTGTGTGTATATTATCTTCATGTATTCACTGAATAGAAAGGGTTCAATCCTTAGCGACACCCCTATATTCGAATATTTGGAATGTGTAATATACTAAGGTGAAATTCAATCGTCGCGATATTTCATTTATGCATAAGTTTGATTTGTTGTGAATTTGTTAAGTTAATCAAGGATTACGCTAAAATGGGGGAGGAATGTTAGATATTTTAGTGTAATCGGGGATTGACTTGGTGATCAAAGCGAATAATAATACACATCAAGCAAGTTAGGAGGTGCGGGAGTGCACGCTTGTTTGAGTTATTATTATTCGAAGTGTACGGGCGGAGCCCGTACTCTACGGGGGTTCCAAGGGGGCAGCGCCCCCTTGGCGGGGGTCCGGGGGCAGCGCCCCTGGGAGCAGGGTCCAAGGGGCGGCAGCCCCTGGCGGGGTCCAATTTTGTCTGAAAAATAGAGGCAACTGCCATGAGGCAGTTACAACCCCAAAAACCAATTTCGTAGACAGTTTTTGGTTACAATCTACTGGTTCATCTTTTTCACACAAAACAACATACACTGGTTCAATTTTCTCAAAATCAGAGTTGTATCCGATTGAATTATTCGGGTGAACCACCGAAATAATTTGATCTGAGAGTGATTACACGCCTCTCTGATCGTCCGGAAAACCGAAATTCTCCAACAAAAGTTGGGTTAGCTGTAACTTTCGGCCCCTTATACCAACCAATATTGTCCGTTTTGCCCATGAAGGGTTCACGAATTTGTTTCTGGTTAAGACATCTAATTTGAATTGGTCAGACATTTGCCTCTGAATGGTTAAGCATTATACAGGCTCTTAATGGTTTAGACCTCTTACTGGTTCAGCACTGAATGGTTCAGACCTCTGACGTCTTACTGGTTCAGCACTTATCCATTCAGATGTTGCCAAACAGCCCCTAAGACTGACTGAAGTGACATTCAATTTTCTTGAATTGCAAGTCTTAGACAAAATCATGATTTTATTTTTTTTTTTACTATTTTTACGTCTGCAAGTGCAAATATGGAAGAAAATAATAGCATAGTTTGTAAATTAATCCTACATGTACATGCTTATTCACCCTATGTATATTCATATTATTATTGTGCATTTCAGGTGGTTTTGAGTTTCCTTGTAGTAGTATGGGGTCTTCGCCTTGGATTGTTTCTACTGATGCGGTATGGATACACGATTATAATTAAACATATTATAACTTTCATCCTTAATTAAATTTTTAATCTTTCACATTTCTTGCAGAATCTTGAATTGGGGAGAAGATCGACGTTTCGACGAAATGCGTAGTAATTTGGGAAAATTGGCTGTTTTCTGGATTTTTCAGGTTATATTTTATTAACTTCATCGAGTTTACATAAGAAATATAAACGTAATTTTCTGCAAAACTGGTTTATGTTTCCCATTATTGTAACTAATTAACGACAATTGTTTTTAATTTTTTATGACAGGCTATATGGGTTTGGACAGTAAGTCTACCTGTGACAATTGTCAACGCAAGTGACTCAGATCCCGATATCGAAGCACGAGACATAATCGGGTGGATTATGTGGTCTATCGGCGTCTCAATTGAGGCCACTGCTGACCAACAAAAATTAATTTTCAAAAATTCTCCAGATAATAGGGGAAAATGGTGTAACGCTGGACTATGGGGGTATTCTCGTCATCCAAACTACTTTGGTGAGGTTAGTAGTTAACTCCGTTAAGAGAGATCCTATCTCTATTCCTGCCACGTCAGCATTGACGTCGGTATTCAGTTAGAGTCAGTTATGGACAGTTAATTAGTAGCTTCATTAAACTGCAGATTTTCCTTTGGTGGGGAATTTTTGTGGCATCGACTCCTGTACTGGACGGTGCTGAATGGCTCGTTGTACTCGGGCCGTTATTTTTAACATTATTGCTTCTTTTTGTTAGCGGGATACCACTGCTCGAGGTTCGGTTTTTATAAATATTTGTTATATATAGTTTAATATCGTTATCATTCATACATTGGTTAATCAAATCTGTTGGAACATGAATTCAGGAGTCTGGAGATAAAAAGTACGGAAACGTGGCGGGATACCGACACTATAAAAAGACTACAAGGTTCAGTAATGATATCTATCTTTCACTTCAAAACACTAAAGAAATTGTTTTCTGATATTTAAAAAAAAATTAGAAATAATGCATTTTTTGTGTTTTCAGTCCTCTGATTCCGCTGCCTCCAGTGGTTTACGGAAGCTTGCCGTCTTGGGTCAAAGTTGCTTTTCTATTTGAGCTTCCGTTGTATAATCGAAATCTTCCTAAAGAAGAAACGTTGGGGTGGTAAGTCGTTATCCTTTTAAAGTTGTGTAGAAACTGTAAACTGTTGAAATTTCAGGGGTGTAAATGTAATTTGCAAGGTATAGAGCTGGAAGTCCTGGAACAAAAATGGGTTGATTTGGTTGATTGATGACTGGTATTTTGTGCATTTTTTATACAATTCTTATGTTATAATTACATCTTATTGTGTTGTATTCTTTATACTTGTGTAATACTTTCTGAGGATAACTTACAGTAAATTTTGAACTTTTTTTTATATATTATGTGGTCAAAGAAAGTGGTGTCAACTTCTAAAAAGTCAAAGTAGTAGGCGTTGGCCTTAGTTTCGAGCGTTCAATTTCTCAATCTAATAGATTTGGTAGTCGTTTTTGCTGTCATTTCCGTTTGCATCATAACCGACTTCCAGGTTTTGTTCGTCTCCTTTAGTAGCGCTTACAAGATCTTCTTTGTTGAAGCGGGTGAACCTTCATTGTTGTATGGGGGCAAAAGGGAAGGAATATTCCTCAGAAGACGTGCATGCAGGGGCGGATACACAAGTAAACAAGGGGTAGCCTCCGCTACCGCTTGGTCGGAAAATTTTTGACGTTTTTAGTGTAAATTTTGGAAAAATTTGACCTTTTTTCGATTTCGTTACCGCCTATTTATAAAACGTTCCCGCTTGGTCGGAATCCTAGATCCGCCACTGCGTGCATGTGTTCGCCGACACATCTATGATCATTCAAGTGTTACTTACACAAGAACTAATCAAGACACAAGACATTATGCTGCTTCGACCCATATGATACATGACTCGAACCCGTCCGACACAAATTTAAACATAGTAATAACACCCATTCATGATCATAACATTTCTAAAAAACTTCAAGCTTTTGCTAACAAAATTGAAACACTAGGGTTTGCTAACAACATTATATAAACTAATTGACTTCAAACTAAAAACATATAGAAAAAAAACTGTTCATATCATAATCTGTATACCTAAAAAAACCGTCTTCAAACTTTATCAAATTCGGATCAAATTAGTACCCCAAAAATTCATGTGCGAAAAGCAGCAGCCGCTGTAAAGTACTCGGAGCAAATTTTCTGGCAAACAGATAACATACGGAAGACGGTTTGTCATTATAAACACATTCTCGCTTTTCATGAAGTTTCATCATGAACCCCTCTGTAATATCGTTTGCCCCAAACGTTGCAGGGTGGGGCCCGCCTCTAGACCAGTCAACCCAAGTCAAACTCCGGTTTGCCAACAGATTCGGTGCCTGGATCGTTAATAAAGTTGGGAAATAATGTTCGTCCACATAACAAGCGGGCCTACAAAAGTTCAAGAACTTTGGGTAATACATCACGTCGGATATTATGATTGATGCGAGTTTTCGGTTGACTTCAAACCATTGTGACCCTTTTCTCCATTCGGAGATGTTGACTTCGGGTAACATGTTTGGGTTGTACCGGCCACGACCAAATGGGCCCGGGTCGTCAAAAGCGCCCATGAAACTGTATTTGGATCGGGTTATGTAACGATAGATTGTAGTGAAATTGTAGACGGGAATGCATGATTCTGAGACAAGAATAAAATATTCGTTTGAGATATCGAGAAGGGCGTTTGCTAATAGTCTTCTTTCGGCGTCACACATGCTCATTCTACCCCATTCAGCTATCTGCAACACGACACAATCACATGTTCTTACATTTTATTATATTGACTATAAGTCAAACGTTTAAAACGCCATATAGTAAATACAAATTCAAAACAATTATGCATATAGAAAAAAGTTTAAAATACAAGACCACCTTATCGTGCGATATATATATGCGAGCATCTCAGCCGCACATCTTATCTAATCTAGGCCTTCAATTGAACGCGATGGCACAATAGTAATTAACTTTGCATAATTAAGCATGTTATAATACATAATTACGCACGTTATTTGCATAATTACGCATGGGTTGGGTCAAACCCTAATTACGCGCATTATTTGCATAATTACGCATGGGTTGAGTTAACCCTAATTACGCACGTTATTTGCATAATTATGCACGTTATATTGGTGGTCGCGTACCGTCGCACGTTAAGAGCTTTTGTACGTTAACCGGCCTCTATACATATAAATGGTGTAAGATAACAAGAAACCAGTAGGAGCCAAACATACCTGACTTGGTATCTGTCTGTTATAAAAAACAGATGTCGATGGGAACCGCGGTTCATATGACGGAAGCGAATGGATATATATAGTGAAAAGACTCTTATGCCCCTTAAAAAACCGTTCCCATAAAGGAGCCAATGGTATCGGGCCTTTAGTCAAGAACATAAATGCAATCTTCGGAACCCTTGTAAACGGATACTTTTTCACTTGTGGCATAAAAGACGCTCTCCAAAATAGCTCTTTGTCACTCATCGCGTGCATAAGATTCGAAGGCGGCGTGATCCAACGGTCAAGATCGTTGTTTGGCTGTTCTTGGATGCACGATTGTAAAATGGGGATTGCTGAAGTTACCGTCGTAACGACTCCAGTTTTCCGGATCATGTATATACTAAATAAAGATATGGTAAAACATAAAACTAGAAACAAGGCAAGTAGATGTATAAGCCTTTGTGGTAAAGCGGCCCTAGTTTGGTTTGATCTAGTTATAACCGTAGCGGTAATAGCAGGGTCTTTGCCTGCTTCCATTGACGATAATAATAATAATAATAAAAAAAATAATCTAAAATCTTATTTTAATAACACAAAAATATGAGATTTTGGTTGTGGGTATGCTGTTTTATGGCTCATCAAGTCATTTGTGAACCTTCTTCCACCCTGAAATATGATAATACTGAATAAAGTTAACTGTTAAAAGTCTAATTTTCATAACAATATATATACACAACAATCCCATATGTTTTAAACATTTAATTCAAAATTAAGACCTAAAATTACAAAGTTTGCAAATTACAGAAATAACAAAAGAAGGGTTTCCTAAAACTACACATAAAAAATTTAAAACCCTATCAATCTACTCAAAACAGCATAAACCCATCTCCAGATTGACAATAACATTAGGGATCACTGGCAAAAAAATCCAAAAGGTAAAAGATTAATGGACAAAATCCTTCAAGATCTCAAAATACTGGAAACCCAACAAAATATGTTTCAAGAAAAAGAAAAAAGTTGAGATTTTTATAAGAATCTTGAGATTATAAATTTAGGGATTTTGAAAATAACCAAGATACATGAAGCAGCCTATTTGCATAAAAAAGAAGAAACCCACTTACAAATTAGCATCATACAACATGGGTGATCGCTAGAAAGATCAAGAATCTTCAATTCGAAAAAAATCAAAGCAATTGAAGCAAAGAAGTAGAAGATACCATAACATACCATGAAGTGATTGGGGAAAGAGACCATCAAGCAATGGGTATTATTATTGCAGCCGATTTTTGACCCAACAGTTTAACTGAATGATTTTGATAGATAGAGAAGAGTCCAAGAGTGTTGGATTGGAGGAAATTTAGGGAGGGGCAATGCGAAATGTGTGAAAGGAAAAAAACAGATCTATGGAAGAATTGGTTTTAGAATTGTGCTTACAACGCAGCGCACGATGTGTGATTGTGTGTGTGTGAAAGATCGAGGTTTTACTTTTTCTTCTATTTTTAACGTTTTTGCTTTTCTTTTTGTGTGAGTTTTATTGTTTTGTGTTGGGATGAGCTTGGTATCGGTGTTAAAAATGGGTACCGGTACTGAAAGCATCAACAGTTGGGACTAAATTGGTATTGAAAATGTTTTAGTTCGGTTAATTCGGTATTGGTATCCGGTACAATTTGTTCATCTCTAATTATGTGTGAATTTCTAACACAACACAAATCTAAATTGACAGTGTTCATGTCACTTTCGGATTTAATATAGAAAAGTTAGGATCAGTTGAACACTTTTGGCTAAACTAGTCATGTTGGTGTTAACCCGAAAAATTCATGAGTTGACATGTTTAACCCCTTTATTTTTTATGTAATGACTTAATCTATTTCGATTTGCTTTTTATCAAAATTAAAAATTTAAAAATAAATTGGTGTATTTTAAGCATAATTGCTTCAAGAAAAAATTAATATGTAACTTTAGAATTTTAAAGTATTAATATGCTAGATAAAAACAATAATTATTATTCTGGCTTCAATAACCTGCTACACAGATTATTTTGGGTTTATGTGTATGACACGACTTTTCAAATCCGCTTCATGTTTGGATTATTGTAAATTTTTGTGTTTTGTCAAGACTGACCCATCAACTTGCGAAAAAAAACCCGTTAGACAACCTTAGTTTTTTTTAGTGTGTGGTTTTCAAGAAATTTAATACCTTTTATATTTTAGCGTTTGGTTTTCAAAGAAATTTAATAACCTTTAAATCTAATCAAGGGGATGTATGTACAAATGTACAAGGCATGTGTAATAAAATTAGGAACGAGCAAATACTTTTTGTTCAATTCGATACCGGTATTTTGGGTGGATTTACCTTCAAATACTCATATTGTACCAAACACTTTCGATACCAATACCCATTTTTTCTGATTTTGAGGATTGATACTTTCGATACTAACGAGCTCATCCCTAAATAAAACCTTCACGTGTCTAATTAGCAGATCTATTCAATTTTAATTTGATAGTTATAAATAAAGTGATCACTAGTTATGATTTTTGTAATGGTTTATTTGAAGGAAAAAAAATAATAAAAAGTTACACTGATGATTTTATTGTATGTCTAAATTTTGAATTATATTTTAAACTATTAGAAAGTTATTTACAATATATAGTGTAAGGATCAAATACAAATAGCTCTTTATCATATAAAATGATCTTAACATGAGAAGTGGAGGAAACACTTTTTTTTTGAATAAGAAATTCTCGTCTACTCAAGTATGATGTTTAATTGTAAATTATATATAAAAAATAGATTTTGAGACTAAAATACGGCTTAATAAGATGGGAAAAAAGAATTCAAAAAAGAAAATCTCTTTCACTTCTTACGTTAACCAGTTTATATGTTAACACCCATTTATACCATAACCTTATTCATAATATTTAAATAATTTGATATTTTATTACGGTGATAGATATTAATCCGTCTTACATGTCTTTGACGTGGATGTGTAATTGTCTTTTTCCCATCTATCATTATTTTCTTGTGTTTAAACTCAATTTAAGATATCATCAATGCCTAAAAAATCAATTAATATTTCTTTAAAAGCATGTCTTAGTCCCGATCTACGGCCACCTTTTATTGTGTGTCAAGTGCCAACCACATATCCATCATCATACCTTCCGCCACAAACTCCCATCATGTGTTAGCACCAAACACCACAAATCTCCACCAAACACTACCCACCTACAAAACACATCTACACACTTGCAATTTGCATCACCACCTCACACTACCACACACCACCAAGCTCCACAACGCCCCGGCTCGTTACATTTTAACTGACCATGGGGCCTTGTAACTTTTAAGAAACTAGATTGCTCAAAACTTCACCGCTTCTTTCAACTTAGTAGGACTAAATCGTAACTTTGTATACTAAAGGACGCAATTCAAAATCTAGACATATTGTACGGATAATCCGTGTGCGTTTTTCCGATTTATATATGGGAAATTGGATTTTAATGATCCCACCTAGAGTTGGTTAGCCGATATTGGACCCACTTTTGAATATTGTCACTGGGAGTCCCACATTTTAAATGTTTTTTTTCTTACCGCATCTCCGTTAAAAAAACTTAACGGTGGTTCAATTCGGGTGTTTTAGAGCTTTTGATCAGACTAAGGATACAAATCGATTAACGTAAAAATTAACTCGAAATGATGCTCCAATTTGGGGAGTTCAGTAGCCTAATACAAGAAAGTCATCGTTCAAAAAATATTTCGGGTGTTTAAACTTCCAGTTTACAAAAATTAAGCCGTTTGGATCACCGTTTCGAGGTAAGTTTTCTATCAATTGACTCGTATCATCGTTCTGAATAAAAGCCCCAAAACATCAGTTTGAAATTCGGAAGAAAAAAAAACTTTAACGGTGCAGTGAGAAAAAAAAATATTTAAAAGATGGGACTGTTAGTGAGAATATTCAAAAGTGGGTCTAATATTGACCAACCATCTCTATATGAGATTATTGAAATCATAGTAAGGTACATTTCTATAGTCAACTATAGTTTGTGTTGAAAACTACGAGTAAGGTTAAACTTTGGCTGATATAGATACATTTCTATAGTAAACTATAGTTTGTGGAAAACCATGAGTAAGGTTAAACTTTAGCTGTTATAGATGATGTGATGGTAAAGAATTTGATAATATAGATGGTTAAAGAAGTTATTGGTAATCATGTGATGGTATGAATTTGAAAAAGTAGATGATGGTTACCTTAGTAGCCATACTTCTAAAAGCTACATTTATTAAAATTGTTTTATATCAAGTTACATGCTATAGATAAATAATAATAACAGTTGGCCATGAAAGTTGATTGGCTTTTTATGTTTTGGTATGGTATATTTTGATATAAAATGATAAACAACACTTTACACTTTTAAAGATGGAAAGGATGTTGTTCCATGATTGATGATGAAGTACAAGTAAACTTTATTATTGATATAAAAAGGTACATTTTTCATCAATGATATAACTTATGAAGATTATAACTAATATGAAATTTCAAATTAATACATATAGAATTTAGTACAATATTTTTTCATTTTGTATCATGTTTTAAATTGAAAAAGCATTTCTTCAAGCTTTTATTATCTTCAAATCCTATTTTTTTCCTATGATTATAAGACTACACAACTCCCAGCAACTTATTATTCAGCTCAAATTAGAGATGGCCATAATCGGGTATTTTTAATACCCGGACCCGGTTCCTACTCGTACCCGGTTCCCCTCAAAGTTGACAGTACCCGGTTCCTCTTAAACCCGGTTCCGGGTCATACCCGGGTATTTGCCCAAAACACCAGAACCTGTTGTACCCGATTACGGGTATTATGGAACCGGGTTCGGGTCGGAACCGGTTCTGTCCTATATGTGAAGAAAAAGCCGACACTAATGCATGGAACCGGGTGCTCTTTGCTCATGTCTAGTCAAATCAATATTCAAATAAATATTTTGGAATTCGGAACTAGTGGAACCGGTTGTCGTATTATAACCGGTTGTTTTATTTAAATCAGTGTTTCAAATTCATATTTTCATACTTTCAAAGCTCTACCAAATTCATAGTTTCATTCTTGCTAAAAGATTAGAGATATGGCATGCAACGATGAAGTAGTTATGGTTTTGGAAACAAAAAGGAACCCGGCAATATGGAAAAACTTTGATTTATGTTTAATGTCCGATAGCCACGAGATGGCAAGATGTAAAGGTTGCGGCAAGTTTATGAAGGCGCCGGCTAACTCCAACAGTCAGAAATCGGTTCCAACGGTCAGATTTGTATTAAATGTTGATTATGACCGTTAGAATCGATTCCAACGGTAAGAACTGGGAACGGGCTGAATCGATTCCAAGTGATAGTATGTTCTGTGGTGGGCTGTTCTGTGGTGGGCTGAATTAGTAAACTTGAACAAACAAGCCCACCTTTCCTAAACTTTAAAAATTAAAGTGGCACCGGGTACGCATGCAAACCGGGTACGGGTAGGAACCGGGTACGCATGGACACCGGTCACCGGGTACAGGTAGGAACCGGGTGCGGGTTGAAACCGGATATGGAACTTATTTATTTTTTTAATATGGAACCGGGTAGGAACCGTCAGGTTTTTTAAACCCGGAACCGGGTATGCTTTATACCGGGTTGGGACTGGAACTGGTTACGGGTAGGTTCTAACGGGTCGGGTTTGGAACCGGTTATTATGCCCATCTCTAGCGGGGATTTTGTGCACAACCAGGCCGAGGACAAAAAAAATCAAGCTTTGGGCTTTTCAGGCCCAGGCCCTTTGGACACTTTGGATGCATTTGCCAGCACCGAGAGTCCATTGACTCCATTCGTAATCTGTTAGTTACTTCGTTTTGTCAATAGATATTAACCTTGGTTAAACATACAAGTAACAGATGGTTTGAAAATTCTGAACCGAATTCAAGACCACAGGTCCTAACCGTACCCCCTCGCAGGACTAACTCGTTAAACCCAGGTTTTTACGTTTTGCCCGAGAAGTATGTCAAGTCATAAAGACGTGTCATCAAGCAAGCTAAGCAATTCGACCCTAAAGAGATCATTCATCACACATAACACTCGCGTCAACAGTTGCCAGCTTTTTTTTTACATCATAAAACGAGAACCGCAAGTTCAAGTCAACAGCAGAGAATTCACAAGTCTGCAAATTATCAGTTCCAATGCATATGTCGAAAGACATTACTTATCTAGAGATTTTTCTTACTCAAGTCAACCACTTTGAACATTGAACGCACGTTAGAGATCATCACCCCACATTCGCCCTTCTCGTCATACTCAGCAAAGTCCCCTCCATCCAGATTAATATCCTCAAACTTGGTTCCTTCAAGCTAAAATCAAAATAAAAAAAAATTACAATTATGCCCCCATCAACATCTTGTTCTTTATGCACTTATAAGTACTAGGGGTGCAAACGAGCCAAGCCGGAGCTCGACCAGGCTCGAGGTCGAGCTTGATTAACTTATGAGAGCTCGAGCTCGGCTCGGTTTGAGCCTTGTTTTCAAAGCATGAGCTCGACTTGTTGGTAGTTTCTCAAGCTTGAGCTTGGCTCGGGCTTGGTTTGGCTCGTCTATAATCTATTACTTACATATTAACTAAAAATAATACAAATAACACTCATTTAGGGTCGCAAGCTCGATAGGTGAAGCTCGGGCCCCGGCTCGTTTACTAAACAAGCTTATTTTTAGGTTCGGGCTCGGCTTGGCTCGTTTACTAGACAACTTTAAATAAGGGGTAACTGTTATTAAATATTAATAAAAACTAATATTATACCTAAGGCTTGACGAGCCTGACGAGCTTCACATGCCAAGCTCGATAAAAAAAACGAGCTTTATTTTAGGCTCAAGCTTGGCTCAGGCTCGATAAGGCTTGTTTCGAGCTTTTACTCAACCCGCTCGGCTCGTTTGCACCCCTACTTATAAGTGACTATCATATGATGAAAGCAATCACTATTTGATGTCGGTTATGATTTATGACTTACAGATTCAGCTTTCCATCCACTGCTGAATGCAAAATCCAACGGTTCAAAACCCCTGCAGTCAAATACCATTAACGGAGCATGCTTTCCGGTCTCACTGTCTTCATGAGTAAGCGGAGAGCCTCGGCCCGGGATCATAGTAACAGTTCCTTCCCTTTTACAGAACTTACACTGATACAACCACAAACACAGAAACAAATAACATCGTTTAATATTAACCATAGTCATTTGTTCTTTTTTTTTCTTTTCTTTTTGAGTTGAGTTATGATACTAGTATATTATATCAGTTTGATTTATTATGAAGTTAACGTAGAGATGAAGAGATGATAACCTTTTGGATAAGATTGGTGGTGCCCTTTTTTACCAGAGGAAGTTCCTCGCTCAGGCTTACACATGTCTCTTTATCAGTCACCTCACCACAGTTTTCACACTTCAACTACACAACAGATGTAATGAAATGATATATGTAAGTAAACATTACAAAAATTATAAACTGAAAGTTCAGGTATTCTGAAAGTGGTTTGTATGGTTATTACTTATAATTCAAACAAGGTTATCCTGATAATAGACTAACTTGAACAGTGAATGTTCATGCACAATATGTTCGTGCACAATAAGGCACATCATGTTCATGCACAAAATAATTGATGAGCATATGCAGGAAGATAGGCATACCCACAAGGCCATGACACATGATTTGTTGATGAAATATAAGTACAAATACAAAAATAAAATATCGATGAGCACACAACAGGAATCTTCAGGAAGGTCCCTAACTATGAGAAATGCATATATTAATGTAAGATATGTTGAGATAAATACATATTTTGGTGTTATAGATTCTTGTGTGATAAAATTCAAGAAGAACTAGACAAAATTTGACTTTTAATATGCAGTGATGCCTTAACGATATGAATGTCCATGCACACAAATACACATACGCACACACTTAATACAGATACCCGTACATATATTAGTCTTCAACTAGAAACAACTACTGAGATAAGCATGTGAATGCATTGATTATGAGTCCACTGTTAGAATCCGTCTACCACGATATGTATCACTAAAAAGTTGCAGCACATGTGATAGAAGTATATGATCACACCCATCAGCCACTGCAACTCAAACTTTATGATGGAAATGTTGCATCTACTGGAGCAAAGAGCAACCACCACAAAATGATGAAACTAAAAACTAACTATATATACATACAGATTCAACAATTGAAAGTTAAAAATAAGGAACATGCATATTACTTTATGAAACACTACCACAGTCAGTTGTTAAAAAAACAAAGCTACATGAGAATTACATCTACGAGTCTAAAGATGGAGAAGACTGTGACAGTGGATTACAATTTACAACTAACAGATTGTTTAGAATGAAATTTAGATATGTGACAATACTAGATGTTACAGTAGCACACCAAGTAGACACACAAATGACAAAACCACCAATCGGAGATATATTGAAGCAAATATCCGTTATATTATCGATGAATACGCTAAAACATTACACTTAGAAATTAAGCAAAATCATCATCATCATACTCAGTAAATCCCACCAATAGCAATGCTAAGGTAGGGTCTGAGGAGGGTAAGATGTAGACAGCCTTACTTCTACCCCCGTAGGATAGAGAGGCTGCTTCCAGTGAGAGCCCCGACTCGATTGTAGTTTTGCATCAAGCCTTGGACATAAGGCACAAACACTTAGCAATCGGGACAAAGACCGATTGGTGCATGTACCCCCTTGTCTTTTGGCTATCAACGCCACTACATGATGCATGATTAACCGTCCGTCGCTTTTAACGTTATTTTCACGAAATTAGTAATATAACGTTAAAATTAGTGCAATTTCACTTTTGCCCCCTAAGCGCCCACACATACATACATTATATGTGCACACTGCAAGCGAGGCGTATAACCAGACAATAATGAATTGTCAATAAGTTACAATACTTCATACCTATGGTGAAGTGTGAAACATATAACCAAACAGCTTGACAAATGAGGCATCAAAAGCTCATGAAAGTCAATAATCAAATACAGATTACAGAACACACATAACCAAAGCTAATCAACTGCGAAACAAAGAAAATAACACACATGACAACATTTAGGGTTACAGTGACACAATTAAAACCTCTAAACAGATACTGATAGTAAAACTGTAACAGAAAATGTAAACGAACACTTTAAACGGATCGATCTAGAGCCACAAACAACAGAATAACAAATCAAACAGCGAAAAAAGTTGAAAAACCCTAATTCTATAAAATAATCGATCGAACATAAAGTGCAATGGAGAGATTAAATTTTAAAACAACAATCGCCACAAACAAACTAAACAGTCAACACAACAATCGCAGATTTCAGCCAGATTTAAAGCATCAAAACATACAAAAAACGAATTATCGATAGATTGCAATATGTTTGTTGAAAACTGAGAAAACCTTGAAGTAGTAGGTGAAGTTAGGATCATCAACACCGCCTTTTGGCTGAAAGTTTGTGAGATTTTCGAGCTCTGCAGTGATGTACAGCATGAAGTTCACCATATTTTCACACACTCTGGAGAATGATTCTTCGAGTGGAAATGAAATGAAATGATGCTTTTGTTTTGTTTGCAGGAACTGTGGGTATTTTTCAGCACCGTTTGGAATTACCGTTACCGTTATCTATGTAAAGTTATTAGACTACGCTCGATGCAGCGTCGGGCCTACACACCGCCCCTAGGCTTGTCCCCGTCCTCCTTACGACGCCCAAGCCGGGTCAAATTTCAAAGAAAAATTCCCCTTGTTTATTAAAAAAATTATTTAATTTCTTTATAAATAATCACAATTCACCGCCACTTTTTAAACTGGACGAAAACCTCGGAGGCTGGAAGTTATAGTGCGGGGGCTCGAACGCACGATGTCAGATAAATATAAACGACAAGCCGGAATTTCACGACGAAGAGAACTTAGTTCGAGAGGAGGTACATCCCCCCTGGAAAGGACAAAGGCAAAAGGGCAGCGGCTGCAAAAAAAAAAAAAAAAAAAAAAAAAAAAAAAAAAACAAGCCTCCGGGCACCGCCGCATTTTGCGTAAAATGAGAAAAAAAGATCACTAAAAAATGAAATTCCTAGGATTTGAACTTTTAGCAATCTAGTATTTTTTTTTTTGAAGTTTAGGGTTTTTTTAAGTTATGTAAAATTTATAAATCATGTAATGTTTAAAAACATGTTGAATTTTTTGAAAAAAAAAAATTAAAAAAGGAGGGGAGGGGAGGTCCATCTTTGGAGGGGCATCCTCCTTGGATGTTGACATGGCGGGTGACGTGAAAAATTAAGTGGTTTAAGTTCAGTTTGTTACGAGTAGTAACTGAAAAAAAACCCCAAAACAATAAAATTTGTGATTTGTCTTGAGAATTTGGTTCTGGTTGATTGGTTTGCCCTCCTTAGTGGAGACGAAGGTTCGATTCCCGGATGGGCCATTTTCAATGGATATCTAGGTGAAGGGACGAACCAGGGCTTTAATCCAAGGTTCGAACCTGACTGTGGGTGAAGGTTTACAAATTTCATCTGGTTCCGCGCATCAGGGGGCACGGTCTCCTGGTGGTCGAAAAGTCGACCTTGAACATAGCCCTGCGCAGGGTGGGTTTACACGTGAGATTTTTTCCGTTAAAAAAAAATTGATTTGCTTAAAAGGTTATTGACATGTTTTATTACATATGCCGGGAAACATAAAAATGAATATCGATAATCGATATTGGTTCAGTTCGTCACGCTACTGATATGGTAACCGACACACACTCAGTGGCGGACCCAGGAATTTTTCTATAGGGGTGCGGAACATTTTTAAAAATTTTAAGCCCCAAGGTATATGAGTAAAAAAATCGGTTCGTATCAGGTCGGGTCGGGTCATGTAAAACAAACGAACATTAAACTAAATTTATATAATCATCAAAAACATGTAAACTTTGTTACAAACATAATTAAAACGTCGACGCCCTACGGGTTTTCATTTTTTGAAATCTATCCAAAACATCATTTAAAACTAAATTTTTAAACAATTCTTTCTCTATATAACATAAGTTCATCGCTCCATAACATAATGTTTCAATTTTAATTTTCAACTATTCAAGCCTAGAAATCATAACGTTAGTTGTAATCACCCTAAAAATATATAAACAACATAATCACCCTAAAAATCATCTAAAAAACCATAAACAACGTCAAATCACACAAAATTTTAAACCTATTTAACAACTTGATTGCCTTTTTTTCTCCTATAATATCAACCAAAGTCATCAAAATAACAAAGAAACTTACCCGTGTTCGGATTCCGGTTAGATTTGGTGTCAAACGACGATGGTATGGTGGCTGATTACGGTGGTCGCCGGCTGCTGGACTGTTGTCGCTGGGTGATGTTGTTCGTTGGCAGTGCAGGGACGCAAGAGAGGGAGAGAGTGGGAGAGAATTTCTAAAGGTTTTGGGCTTTAATTATTTTATTATAGTTTGAAATATTGTTGGGTTTGGTTAATGAGCTAAGACTTAGTGGGCTAGCTAGTTAGGAATTATAAGTGGGTAAATGTATGGGTATTTGGGTTTAGTTAGTTAGGTATTAAAAGTTATATAATTTAGATAGTATTTTTTTTAAATAAAAGTTTACTAAAAAATTAAAATATAAATTGATAACACTTTTTACCTAAGGGGTGCGGTCGAAAAATTCCATGGGGTGCGGACGAAAAATTCCAGGGATGCGGACGTGATTTTCGACGGAATTTAACACTAATTTTTTTTTTCCCTGGGGGTGCGCCCGCCCACCTTAGAGTGGGCTTGGGTCCGCCCCTGCACACACTATAGCTTACGATACCAAATAAATACTCTACTTCGAAACAAAATTTATGCTAGAACATCGAGAAAAAAAAATAAATACATTTGCGTATTCTGCTTTTTTTTAAGTTAACAGTACTTAGAAAAATTAAGTTAAAGAGTATATATAAAAAACATAGATGAAAAAATTTAAATACATTTGTATTCTACTTTTAGCCACCCCTGGATGCAGCCATGCTTGGACTAAACGTACAAGCAAACAACGAAAGTAGAAAACCGGAATTCGTAAATAACTTCATCTATGAAGGAAAATCGATATATTACACCAGCTAAATGAAATTAAGAATTAAAAGAAAAAATCGATTAGTACATAATTTTCTAAGCTAGAGTGGTTAGATAAATAATTTTGTTAAATAAAACTCCATAAAAAACCAAACATTAAGAAAATTTATACTTAACTTTTTTTTTTTTTTGAAAGGAGAACATTTTATACATAGCACCGACCCCCAACAGGGACGAGAACAAACTACAGACGGACTACATAACAACGAAATTACATCAATCTTCCCAACTAATCGATCTAGACAAAGACCTATTCTTATACCCAAGATAACCTAACGATTTTATGTTTTAAATGACTTTACCCACATTAACCGGCACATTGGAGAACCTAAACTCATTCCTTGACTTCCAAATCGGAAACCAAACCAAGCATATCTTGTTTCGATACTTATGTATCCCATTTTATTAGGGTCATGCTAATTACACACGCCCAAAATAATTTTCACACCCCTAAGCGCCACGCTATGGCCAAAGCGTGGCGCTTAGGGCGACAAAAGTTGATACGAGGTTTCGAATAACTGACTGACACAGAGACATAAAGGTGATACGAGGTTTCAGTCGCCCCGTGAACCCTAAGCGCCGCGCTTTGGCCATAGCGCGGCGCTTCGACCCCAAATGCTGCCTTTAAATCCCTGGACAGACTCGACATTCATAATTCGGATTGTTTTTTGTCGATCTTCTTTGCTCTATTAGTTACATGTTTTGAAAAAACGATGTCGTGGTTAAGTAATTATCTTTTCGGTCAATATTCTGACGAGTCAGTTGTTCCTGATTCTTACGAGGGGACCGCTGTTTCTGACTCGTTTGAGAAACCGGTGTCGTCCAACTTGAGGGAGACAGAGGTTGTATCTGGCATTCATTATCGTGATAACACGGTGCAGCTGGATTTGAATACCCCTGTGGAGGACCCTTACGCACAACAAGGTTATTCGAATTTCGGTTACGGTGGCGACTATAGCTTTGTACAGCAGGAGTGTTATCCAAACGACAGTTACGGTTGTCAACAGAGCTTACAAGGTTATTCGAATTTCGGTTACGGTGGCGAGCAAAGCTTTGTACAGCAGGAGTGTTATCCAAACCAGAGTTACGGTTGTGAACAGAGCTTTGAACATCAAGTCTATTCGAACCTCGGTGACGATGGTGAGCCGGAGGATGTGTCTGTTGACGAGGAAGGTTGTTACCCGGTTACATTTTCGTTTGATACAACGCAGACCTTTTCGTCACGTAAAGAGTTGGTGCGTTGGGTACAAGACACGGCAAAAGACAATGGTTACCTCATTGTGACTAAGAGGTCGAATAAAAGAGGAGAGAATTACAAGATTTGGTTTCAATGTACTTTTGGTGGGGAGCATAAGAGTATAGCTACACAGAGGAAAACGGGTAGCAAGAAAATAGGCTGCCCGTTCGAGATGATCGGGTTTTCGAAATCATCCGGCAGTGTTTGGAGGATCGAGGTGACGAAGGCGAAGCATAACCACGCTCCTATTGAAAACTTCGAGGGTCACGCGTATGCGAGAAGGCTTTCTTCGGAGGACAAAAAACTGGTTAAGGAATTGGCAGAGCAAGATATTCCCAACCAAAGTATCTGACGAACGCTGACAAAAAACAATCCGGATCGATTTCAAGGGGGTGGGACGAGCAGGTATTGAAAATTACATGCCGATGCCTGAGACGGGGTTTCTTATTGCCCAACGATACGGTGTGATTGTTCACACCTTCGACATTCGTGGGAGCGATACAATTTTCCCTCTGCTGGGCGGGCCAAACGAAGCTGAGGAACCTCACCTGGTGGTTGCGGTTGTGTTCGTCGACGATGGGCATTTCATACATGTAGAGCTTGGAGGTTGTTATCCAATGCCTCCCCCAAACCTACTCTGGACAGCGAACAGAACAGAGCGCGCAGCAGCCTGGCATACATTATACAGGGATCAGATCAACGCGTACGAAATGCTTACGTATCGTGCCCCTGACCTTAATGTAACCCCATATGTTCACGATGTATCTTAAATGTGTTTAATAATAATCACGTTTGTGTTTGTTCAATATACGCGTTACATCACGTTAAAAACCGAATGTCACCGACACGACCCAATCAGATTCAATACGCACTTGTACGACCCGAAATGACAATATACATCATAATACTACAATTAATGAAAAAATACGTCATGTTCATGTACGGTAGGCGGCTGATACACATAACACTTCTCACAGGAGTACTTGTGCTTTCAAACCTAAATGATACGAGATAACGGAATAAGACATCACACGTAACCGATTTGATCCGGAACTTGCAGTATAGTCCATATATATTAAAAAATGATGTATAATGGAAAAAACGGAAAATTTAGACTATTTATCGACGTGTTTGTGAATTAAAAACAATTTTAAAAAATTTAAAAAATGCCCAAAACGCCCCGCTATGGTCATAACGCTGCGTTTTGGACCCAAAGCGCCGCGCTATGGCCATAGCGGGGCGCTTCGGTCCCTCGTTATACACTGAAGCGGGGCATCTTCTCCCCCACTTCACCCAAACCCAAAAACACACACCAAAGTGCGATCTCACACAGTCGAGCCATTTTCGGAGATTTTCGAGCTTTTCAACCGCTAAAAGGTGCGATCTCAAACCCTTAATCGTTTCTTTACACTATACATGTTGATTGTTGTGTTGGTTGTTTGGTAAGATCGATTGTTGCTGGATCTGTTCTTCAGAATGAAGAACCAAAGCCGCGCCGAGGCCAAAGCGGGGCGCTTTGGTTCATGTTTATTTTTTTTATTATTATTTATTTAATTATTATTATTTGTTTAATATTATTAATTGTTTAATATTATTTGTTTATTAATATTTGTTTAATATTATTAATTGTTTAATATTATTTGTTTATTAATATTTGTTTAATATTATTATTTGTTTATTAATATTTGTTTAATATTATTATTTATTTAATATTATTATTTGTTTATTTAATATTATTTGTTTAATTATTATAATTTGTTTAATTATTATTAACTAGGGCATAGCGGGCTATGTTTAAATTTTAGAATTTTTTATTTTTATTTTAATACACCTGGCCAAGCGACGCCGGGCTAGCCACGCCCCGCCATACCCCTTTGAAATTGGCTTTTGGCCTTGGGTGCCCCATAGTCCACGTGTCGCACCATGCCCCCAACCCACGCCCCACCATACCCCACGGTCTTACCATGTGACGACAAAGGAGTGTAGTGTCCCGAGGTTCTGATAAACATAGAAGACATTCTTTACCAGGATCATTTCCAACTAAATTACCAATTCCATAAAACTCTTGCAACTCGTATTGCATTTCATTAACCCACAAGATCTGTTTGTCTACTCTTTTAAGTTTAAATTATGGACAGATATGAGTAGTACTGTAACACCCCAAAATTTATTTTTAATACTAGAATAAATGGAAAATGGGTAAATTAGATAATGGGAGGTTTACAAATCAAAGGGTAATAAGTCTTAAAGGGGTAATGTGTAAGATTATAATTAAGGAGGGTTTATTAATGTTAAAACACAAAAATAAATCCCCTGTGCGTGTTTGGGATCGAACAGGAAGCAGAGAAGAAGGGTTCACCCTTTTGTTCTTGTAAAAACTCACCAATTGACAAGGAAAAATCAGTGTTAGTTAGTTGCATGTTATAAGTTTCGATCATCTAAGCATTCCTTGTAAACTGGTAAGTTGAATTTTTGATTTTGGTGATGTTTATAATTAGGGTTTCGACCCAATCCTGAAATTTTGGTATGATTTGTGTTAATTAGATGTTAGGGTTACTCCCTAGAACAGAAATCATGCTTGGTTTTAGCTTGATTGAAAGAAATCTTATAAAACCCATCTTGTGAAATTATGCTATGAGTAGGAGGATTTTGGAGGTTATAATTATGTGTGGTTTGATATGAGATCTTGTTTACAATACATGAATGTTAGTTAAATTTGTGAAGACTAAAGGAATTGTTAGAACTAGAGTGATTATTGATGGCACATAGGATGAAGTAGTGAGTTATGCTTTAATATGTTGTACATTATGTTTTATTAGTGTGATGCACACTAGGTGTTCGATGAAATGCTTGAATGAACAACTATGTGAAATATTGAATGTAATGGAATGAAATTCCGAGTACTAAACAAATGAACGGATGTGTTAATATAGGCATAAAGGAAGAAGGCTCGGGTTCTAAGAAGTCGGAAGGCTCACCTGACAAAGGTATGTTTCGTGACGTACAAAACTTTACTTAAATTTTTGATTAGTAACTATGTCAAGCAATTTGTGTTATAATGGTTATTTCTTGCTATAATGGATACGGTGACTAATAAATAAATAGCAAATCCCTTGTGGATTTGGCTAGGTTAATGAAGGTTAAGCTATGATAAGCAAATCGACCGGTTCGAGTAACTAGGTCGGGTAATGATATGATACCATTCGTCTTGAACGGGTGGTTTTGTATGCTATACGAATGCGTGATGCTTAATCCGTTCTACGGATGGAAAGAAGAATTTACCTTGAAAGCAAATAACCCAATCAAACGGGTCGAATGCGTATGCTTAACTCTCATTGAGAGTGTTTATACAATACCCAAGTTTATGGGTAGTCGAATGCGTAAAACGGTTAAATGTTCATATACGGATGGAAGTAAAATTAAAGCATTATGATTTAGTGAGTACGATAACTAATCTTTGAAATTTCTTGTTAATGTAGGTAAATCCTCATCGTAGATTCTATGGCGAATTGAAGCGAGCACGTGATCACCACTTAGCATATCAAGCGCTTCCACTAGTTGTTTTAATGTTTTGGGTCAATGATTTTGAAAGTTTGTCCAAACTAGTTAGTAGATGTATTGGTCAAGTTTATGTTTTTCTTGGATTTAGTCGCGTCTAGTCGTAAGGGTCATGGAACATTTTGTATGAAAGTTGTTTAAAAACAGGTGCATGCTCATCGTACGAATGGGTCATGCCCAATTTTTGTCGGAAATATGAATTTGACTTGCTTTTACTAGCCTTAAAAGTTATCGTCGAAAATGGTTTTATAAGAACTAAAGAAGTGGGTCTAACAAGTTGGTATCAGAGCCAAAGGTTTGAGGGATTCGAGCGTTAAACGAGGTGCTTGAACTCAAACCGATGGCTCGTTCGAAAGAGTGCTCGCTCCAAGATCGCCCAAGAGGTAACTTTAAAGTTATAAATAAGTTGCAAGTGTGTTCTTTTTATGATTTTGATAGAAATAATTAAAAGAATTTATGAGAAGGTCAAATGATGAGTTCGGGAGCTGTATAACCTGAACGGAATGGAAGGAATCGAATGAGAACACTTAAAATTGGAACTGCAGCGTTTTTGCAAAACGGAAGCCCGTCGCCGACGGGTTAACCCCGTCGCCGACGGCATCCTCTTGCCCGACGCCTAAACTACCTGCCGACGGGAAAAACCATCCGACGGTCATTATACGAGCCCGTCGCCGACGGGCACATAGCCGTCGCCGACGGCTTACATTATGCCAAAATGCTGAAATTGTTTTGTTTCTCATGCTTGGTGCTACCGGTCTGTCCGAAAGCTTATTTCATGACTACATAGTGTCCATATAAGGCTTAATAAGTGTATGAAATCACAATTAGCGATTATAACGAGAATGGATTCGTAAGAATCAAAAGAAACGAAACAAATGGCATGAATTGGATTAAGTGAATGATGATTAATGAATAATGATATGCTGAAAGTTTTTAATTTGTATTAAACAAGAAGCATGATGTTGTGTAGATGGCTGATGCAAGAAATGTCAATGAAGATGATGACGCAACTCGGCAAGAAGCATTTAATGGTAGGGTTACGGAGGTGGCGGAAGGGGTTATGCAAGCCCATCTTCCGCGATTAGCTCAAGAGGTGGAAAGCCGGGTTTTGGGAGTCGTAGATGCTATGATGACTAGCAAGATTGAAGAACTGAAAGAATTATTAGAGGGATCTAGAAACAAAGGCAAGGAACGAAGGTGCACGTATAAAGACTTCATGGCATGCCAACCCGCAACGTATGATGGTAAAATTGATCCGATTGCATGCCAAAGATGGATTTCAAATATAGAAGCGGTGTTTATTCGAAGTCGTTGTGATAACGAAGATAAGGTGATGTTCGCTACCGGCCAACTCACTTTTCAGGCAAAAGATTGGTGGGATGCACACAGTAAAGAGATAGGCGAAGAAAGGCTCCAAACAATGACCTGGCAAGAGTTTAAGGACCCTTTTATGAAATATCACTGCCCTCAGTCAGCCATTGATAAGATTCAAGAGGATTTCTTACGCCTCCGACAGAAAAACGAAACGATAAACGAGATATCGAACATTTTCTTGGATAAGATGAAGTTTTGTGGAGAGTTTGTGCAAACTGAAAGGATGAAGATTAATCGCTTTTATGGGGTGTTAAAGGCAGAATTTAGGGAGTTCATCACTCCCTCGAAGTGTGAGACTCTTGATGAGCTAATCAATCTAGCGCGGGATAGAGAAATCGAAATCAAGAGGCAAGAAGAGCGTGGAGAAAAGAGGCCAAATGAAAAAGGTGGAAGTTCGACCCCGGCCAAAAAGGGGAAGTATCAAGAGCAAGGAAGAAAAGATAAGTCGAAGAGTGGTATCACGCCGTGCAAGACTTGTGGAAAGCTTCATACGGGGGAATGCTTGTTAGGCAAGAAAGGGTGTTACAAATGTGGTAAGGAAGGGCACTCGTCTTATCAGTGTCCAAACAACCCGAAGACTTGCTTTAATTGTTTTGAAAAAGGGCATGTTAAATCGGAATGCCCAAAACTTCAGCAAGAGTCCAAGAAAGAAGATAAGAAGCAAGAGGGTTCTAAAGCGAAAGGGAGGGTGTTTCAGATTACATCCGAAGAAGCCAAGTCTCACCCGAATGTGATTTCAGGTATCTTCTTACTAAACTCCATACCGGTTTATGTTCTATTCGATACTGGAGCTACCATGTCATTTATTTCGAATGAAGTTATACAACATCCGTCCTTTAAGATTGAACGATTGTCGACGCCTTTAGAAGTAGAAATAGCTGATAGTAAGATCCATATGCTACACGAGATATGTAGGAAATGTAAATTCATAATGGAAGATGAGGAGTTCGAAATTGATCTCATACCTATGGTCCTAGGGGAATTTAAAATGATAGTGGGAATGGATTGGTTGGCACGATACCGGGTAGAAATTAATTGTGAAAATAAGATAATGTCTATTCAAGCCCCAAGTGGAAGGCAATTGAGTATTCAAGGGGAAAGAAACGTAGAAACCAAATTGTGTAACCTTATCCAAGCCTTTAAATACATACGCAATGGAAGTAGAGCATACCTGGCTTATGTGGTAGACGCTCAGCAAATTCTTCCGAAGCTTGAAGACGTTGAGGTCGTGAATGAATTTCCGGATGTGTTCCCGGAAGAATTGCCGGGACTCCCTCCCGAAAGAGAAATAGAATTTCGTATCGAATTAAACCCGGGTGCAAAGCCAGTTGCGAAGGCTCCCTATAGACTTGCTCCCACCGAGATGCGGGAGTTAATGACACAAATACAAGATCTTCTAGATAAGGGCTTCATACGCCCAAGTGTGTCGCCTTGGGGAGCACCCGTCCTATTTGTTAAAAAGAAAGACGGGTCGATGCGTATGTGCATCGACTATAGGGAATTAAACAAGCTGACTATAAAGAACCGCTACCCTTTACCTAGAATTGACGACCTTTTTGATCAATTACAAGGGGCGAGTTGGTTCTCCAAGATAGACCTGCGTTCGGGGTATCATCAAGTTAGAGTACGGGAAGAAGATATTCCAAAGACTGCATTCAGAACCCGTTACGGGCACTATGAATTTTTAGTCATGTCTTTTGGATTGACGAAAGCGCCGGCTGCGTTTATGGATCTTATGAACCGGGTGTGCCGACCCATGTTAGACAAATCGGTAATCGTGTTCATAGATGATATCCTAGTCTATTCGCGAAGCAAAGCTGAACATGCAATGCACTTGCGTGAAGTACTCGAAATTCTCCGCAAGGAGAAACTTTACGCAAAATTTTCAAAATGTGCCTTTTGGCTCAGAGAGGTGCAATTCCTGGGTCACGTAATCAACGCGGAAGGTGTTTTAGTTGATCCTTCAAAGATTGATGCTGTAATGAAGTGGGTCTCTCCAAAGAACCCAACAGAGATAAGAAGTTTTCTGGGCCTTGCCGGGTACTATAGAAGGTTCATACAGGATTTTTCGAAGATAGCCTTACCATTAACGAAACTGACAAGAAAGAAAGAAAAGTTTGTATGGGGTAGGGAGCAGGAAGAGGCTTTCCAAATGCTAAAGGAGAAACTATCCCGTCCTCCGGTTCTAACATTACCGGATGGAACTGAAGATTTAGTGGTCTATTCAGACGCATCACACCAGGGGTTAGGCTGCGTCTTGATGCAAAGAGGAAGAGTCATCGCTTATGCTTCAAGACAATTGAAGCTGCATGAAGTAAACTACCCGACTCACGATCTAGAATTGGCAGCGGTGGTGTTCGCCTTAAAGATTTGGAGACATTATTTGTACGGCACGAGATGCACTATCTACTCAGACCATAAAAGCCTCAAGTACCTTTTCGAGCAGAAAGATTTAAATATGAGGCAACGGAGATGGCTGGAGCTTATCAAAGATTATGATTGTGATATCCTTTATCACCCGGGAAAAGCAAACGTGGTAGCCGATGCGTTAAGCCGAAGAGAGTATCCGTCTCCTCTTCGTGTAAAGTCCATGAAGATGATTGTTACGCCACGATTACTTGAAATGGTACGTGAATCTCAAATGAAGTCGCTTGGAGCGGAAGACTTAAAGAAGGAAAGACTAAAAGGTGTAATCGATAAGTTAGAAGAAAATTCGACCGGACTCAAAACGCGATTCGGCCGAATTTGGATACCCCGATTTTGTGAAGTCAAGACTGCTCTACTCGACGAGGCACATAAGTCACGATATTCGGTCCACCCTGGAGCTACAAAGATGTATCGGGACTTGAAGACCAATTATTGGTGGCCGGGCATGAAACGCGACATAGTCAAATATGTCGCGAAATGCTTAACATGCTCCCAAGTGAAAACCGAGCATCAAAAGCCATACGGGGAATTACAACCCTTGAAGATACCGCAATGGAAGTGGGAGGAATTAACGATGGATTTGGTAACCAAGCTTCCTAGAACGAAAAAGGGGCATGATGCGATATGGGTAATCGTGGACCGACTTACGAAAAGCGCTCATTTTCTACCTATTAAAGAAGCCTACTCTTCCGAGAAAATGGCGGAGATTTACATGAATGAGATTATATCTCGACACGGCGTGCCCGTGTCAATTGTCTCGGATCGGGACACTAGATTTACTTCTCGTTACTGGCAAAAGTTTCACGAGAGTGTGGGTACGAAATTACACATAAGTACCGCCTACCACCCTCAAACTGACGGCCAGTCAGAAAGAACCATTCAAACACTTGTTGATATGCTGAGGGCGTGCGCCCTAGATTTTGGGGGAAGTTGGGATGACCATTTACCACTAGTGGAATTTTCCTATAATAATAGTTACCATAGTGGTATCCAAATGGCTCCGTATGAATTACTGTACGGGAGGAAATGTAGAACTCCTGTATGCTGGGGAGAAGTAGGGCAAAGAGAGCTTGCGCCAAGTGATTTAATAGCAGTAACAAATGAAAAGATTAAGTTGGTTAGAGCTCGACTGAAAGCAGCACAGGATCGACAAAAGGCTTATTCAGACAAAAGAAGACGTCCCATTGAATTTCAAGTCGGAGATTTGGTTCTGCTGAAAGTGTCCCCATGGAAGGGTATAATCCGCTTTCGCAAACGCGGTAAGTTAGGTCCTCGTTATATTGGACCATTTAAAATCTTGGCTCGTGTTGGAAAAGTTGCATATCGATTAGAATTACCGCCTGCTCTAGACGGAATTCACAATACCTTCCATGTGTCGCAGCTGAGAAAGTGTCTTGCGGATGAAACCGCGTTAGTACCACTCGATGATATTGAGTTGGACGAAGGGTTAAATTATGTCGAAAAACCAATAGCTATTAAAGACGTCAAGGTGAAGAAGCTCCGCAACAAAGCAGTTCGGCAAGTGTTGGTGCAATGGCGGCACCGAAAGGGGTCGGAACTCACATGGGAAGCGGAAGACGAGATGAAAAAGCACTACCCGTTTCTTTTTGGTACGTACACACTTAAGAATATGTTGGTGCCAGGTTTCGGGGACGAAACCTCCTTAAGGGGGGTAGACTTGTAACACCCCAAAATTTATTTTTAATACTAGAATAAATGGAAAATGGGTAAATTAGATAATGGGAGGTTTACAAATCAAAGGGTAATAAGTCTTAAAGGGGTAATGTGTAAGATTATAATTAAGGAGGGTTTATTAATGTTAAAACACAAAAATAAATCCCCTGTGCGTGTTTGGGATCGAACAGGAAGCAGAGAAGAAGGGTTCACCCTTTTGTTCTTGTAAAAACTCACCAATTGACAAGGAAAAATCAGTGTTAGTTAGTTGCATGTTATAAGTTTCGATCATCTAAGCATTCCTTGTAAACTGGTAAGTTGAATTTTTGATTTTGGTGATGTTTATAATTAGGGTTTCGACCCAATCCTGAAATTTTGGTATGATTTGTGTTAATTAGATGTTAGGGTTACTCCCTAGAACAGAAATCATGCTTGGTTTTAGCTTGATTGAAAGAAATCTTATAAAACCCATCTTGTGAAATTATGCTATGAGTAGGAGGATTTTGGAGGTTATAATTATGTGTGGTTTGATATGAGATCTTGTTTACAATACATGAATGTTAGTTAAATTTGTGAAGACTAAAGGAATTGTTAGAACTAGAGTGATTATTGATGGCACATAGGATGAAGTAGTGAGTTATGCTTTAATATGTTGTACATTATGTTTTATTAGTGTGATGCACACTAGGTGTTCGATGAAATGCTTGAATGAACAACTATGTGAAATATTGAATGTAATGGAATGAAATTCCGAGTACTAAACAAATGAACGGATGTGTTAATATAGGCATAAAGGAAGAAGGCTCGGGTTCTAAGAAGTCGGAAGGCTCACCTGACAAAGGTATGTTTCGTGACGTACAAAACTTTACTTAAATTTTTGATTAGTAACTATGTCAAGCAATTTGTGTTATAATGGTTATTTCTTGCTATAATGGATACGGTGACTAATAAATAAATAGCAAATCCCTTGTGGATTTGGCTAGGTTAATGAAGGTTAAGCTATGATAAGCAAATCGACCGGTTCGAGTAACTAGGTCGGGTAATGATATGATACCATTCGTCTTGAACGGGTGGTTTTGTATGCTATACGAATGCGTGATGCTTAATCCGTTCTACGGATGGAAAGAAGAATTTACCTTGAAAGCAAATAACCCAATCAAACGGGTCGAATGCGTATGCTTAACTCTCATTGAGAGTGTTTATACAATACCCAAGTTTATGGGTAGTCGAATGCGTAAAACGGTTAAATGTTCATATACGGATGGAAGTAAAATTAAAGCATTATGATTTAGTGAGTACGATAACTAATCTTTGAAATTTCTTGTTAATGTAGGTAAATCCTCATCGTAGATTCTATGGCGAATTGAAGCGAGCACGTGATCACCACTTAGCATATCAAGCGCTTCCGCTAGTTGTTTTAATGTTTTGGGTCAATGATTTTGAAAGTTTGTCCAAACTAGTTAGTAGATGTATTGGTCAAGTTTATGTTTTTCTTGGATTTAGTCGCGTCTAGTCGTAAGGGTCATGGAACATTTTGTATGAAAGTTGTTTAAAAACAGGTGCATGCTCATCGTACGAATGGGTCATGCCCAATTTTTGTCGGAAATATGAATTTGACTTGCTTTTACTAGCCTTAAAAGTTATCGTCGAAAATGGTTTTATAAGAACTAAAGAAGTGGGTCTAACAAGTACCCTTTTATTTTATTGGCAAACCATCACAGAAGCCTTCTTAGGAATAAGAAACTTCAGTCGTTCAGGCCTGAATGAGAAAGTAAATCCGAGAGTTGAAGAACAAAAGAATGAAATAGTGAATGACAATAAAAAAACTTACCAAGACTCGAGATAGAATCAATCCTCATTGCTGCACGCCCCTTTGTTTCTCCCCAATTATTCGACAGTCGATTCATCCCTCCAATTGTCTATTCGCCCCCTTTGTTCCTCTTAAGGTGTTAGATGATCACAAAACTAACCAGCCGCTCAAGCTCTGCTCTGCTCTGTTTCAAGTCGAATTCACCTGGTTTAAGGAATTTATTACAGAAATTGGCGGTCCTTCTCCTTCTCAAGTGGGGGCCTAAGCCCTACCATGAGTTGGATCCCCTTGGGCGGGCCCTGTTTGTAATGTCGTATATACAAAATCTATGAGAATGAAATTCATTTATAGACCTGAAATCAATACAATCTTTCGTAAGCTCTTTAGGGAAAAAGCTGGATTTTTTTATAAATATTTCTTTTCATGTAATTAAAATCCCATCGAAACAAATATAGCTAGGTTGAACATAACCTGTCCATCATCAGCAAGTTCCTGCAACAAAATCCAACACCTGTCAATCAAGCTAGTAGATGCATTTATAAGAAATGGTAGGAGTACTTAAAAGAGTTACGGTTTCTTTGAACCGAAAAACTTACATTATTATCACATACATTTTCATATAACATGCTTCTAGACATTCAAAAAGATTGCCTTTTAAGTAGCTTTTTCACCTGGATCGTTGCTGCTTCCTTCATATGTGGATACAGAGTTGAGTGTTGGTCTAAGTTTCATATCTGCGGATGCAAGAACAAAAATAACCATCATTCGCGTACTCGAAGCGTAGTCTAAACCTGGTTAAAGATTCGCTGAGACTTACCTGATTCAATATGAACTTCTAAATGAATAATGATCATCTATCAAGCAAACAATGCATAGACCCAAACACCTGCTTCAGTTGCTATGCAAAAATTAACCTCTTTTGTGAAGATAATAAACACAAATGACAGGAAGAGAATCTTAAGCAAGGTATTTGAAACAATTTAAATAACCTCAGCAATGTTTGCTTTGATCAAAGTCATTATTAGTCTGCTCCAAACACCTGATTCGAATGCTTTAAGCCTCAATAATGCAAGAAATATTATTGAGCGGTTAAGAAACATAATGCATAAAGTTACATTAACTTTATGGCCCTGCACTTTGAATAATATTAATTTATGGCCATCTAATTTATTTAACTCACATTAGCACAATTAGATCTTTTGAAGTTCAACTACAACAACTCATTGGTTTGCGTTTCCTCTTACAATCCATTTCCATAAGAAATTTAATTAAGCAAGCAAAACTAATTCAACCATTAGAAATTCATTCAATTCCATTCGTGACTTTCTCATGTGGGTTACGTCACGTTTTCACATCTCTCTTGATTGTTTTGAACACACCACAATTCCATTCGTTATGTTCATCTTCCCCAATTAAATTTATGGTTTCAAACGCCATTTTACATCTCAAATCCCCAACTAAAAATTTCAATATTGATTGACAAATCAAAAGGTTTGCAATGGAACTAAAGGTCAGCTTTTTCACCTGTTTCGTGACTTGACATTCTAACGGTTGTCAGCAAACAAAGAAGGCCGCAGATCACTTGATGAAAAGGATTTCAATAGACCGGAAAAAAAAAAACCACATACCTGGTCTTTGAGAATGGAGACGGCGAAGGTGATACTGTATCTCATAATCGAAACCCTATACATGACAAACCAATTCCGATTCCACTGTTAGGGTGGAGACGTTGATCGTGATTGTGACACTCGGAGCGGTGGAAGGGCGGAGGCAGGGTCGTCTCCCTCTCTCTCTTGCAACGGAACTGTGTGCGGATGGATGAGTTGTAAACCTAAAGAAACTAAAAAGCAAGCGGTGGTGAGACACGTCAGTCAATTAACACGCGTCCAGATCAAATAAACATGCTCATCTGCCGGTACCGAAGGAGGCACGACGGAGACGCGGATGGCAGACCCTTCCAACAGCTAGAGGAACACCAGAGAAATCAGAGCACTACGTGTTAGGCTTATTCGCCGGAGCAGATTAGCGGACCCACCTTCACCATCTCCATCACTTTTCTCTTTCTCTGTCAATAATTAATAGCTACATGTATTGATTTACACGGATTATAATTAGAGATGATAGGGTTTGGTTTGATGAAAAAGGTGAAGGTTGTATTAGATTTGGGAATCTGCTGCAAGTTTGTGGTATGGTGGCAGAGCTGAAGGTGAAAGAAGAGTGATACAGAGAGCCTGGTTAAGACAGTAGTGGACACGTGGTACAGAGCAACAATGTGGCAGGGCAGAAACAAAATACAACAAAAATACCAACATGTACACTTCATATGTGCACAAAAGACACTTTAAGCATGAAGTACAACCAACTTTTGCACAGATGTGTTACAAATTTATAATATATAATTGTTTAATATTATTTGTTTATTAATATTTGTTTAATATTATTATTTGTTTATTAATATTTGTTTAATATTATTATTTATTTAATATTATTTGTTTAATTATTATTAATTGTTTAATATTATTTGTTTATTAATATTTGTTTAATATTATTATTTGTTTATTAATATTTGTTTAATATTATTTGTTTATTAATATTTGTTTAATATTATTATTTGTTTATTAATATTTGTTTAATATTATTATTTATTTAATATTATTTGTTTAATTATTATTAATTGTTTAATATTATTTGTTTATTAATATTTGTTTAATATTATTATTTGTTTATTAATATTTGTTTAATATTATTAATTGTTTAATATTATTTGTTTATTAATATTTGTTTAATATTATTATTTGTTTATTAATATTTGTTTAATATTATTATTTATTTAATATTATTATTTGTTTATTTAATATTATTTGTTTAATATTATTTGTTTAATTATTATTATTTGTTTAATTATTATTAATTGTTTAATATTATTTGTTTATTAATATTTGTTTAATATTATTATTTGTTTATTAATATTTGTTTAATATTATTATTTATTTAATATTATTTGTTTAATTATTATTAATTGTTTAATATTATTTGTTTAATATTATTATTTGTTTAATATTATTTGTTTAAACGTGCAGGGATGGATTTATCCGATGAGGAGATTGAGCATATGGAGGCTGAGGGAGAGGTGGGGGACGAGGAAGAGCCGGCATGTCCGTACCTGCAGTTTCCGCAGGGTTCACGGGCGAGTAGGAGATGCGCTAGGTTGCTCACCATAGAGATTGGGGAGCATGTAGGGATAGATTGGGAGCTGCTGACTACCTTGGGAGAGGTCGAGCGGGCGCGTGATATAGTTGGGCTAGATACTCCATGGTCGCGCCTATTTGAGTTAGCGATGGAGGACTCGTACCCTGAGCTTACGGTCGAGTTTCTTTCTACGTTTACATACGCGCCGCATCCGGCGGATTACGTGGAGAACCCTCATTTTCCAGTCCACGAGGTTACATTCCGTCTCGCCGGTCAGGAGTTTGAGATGAGTGTGCGGGAGTTTGCTGTCCATACAGGTTTGTACACTGAGCCTGAGCTTGATACTGATTTATATACGCAGGCGGTTACGATGATGGACAGGCAGACGCTTATCAGTTTCTGGAGGGTCATTTCCAGGGCTCCCTTTGGGAAATCCTGGCAAAAGGCCACCACCATTAGAGACCCCTTGCACCGATACCTGCACCATGTTATCGCGTCGACTATCGTGCCGCGGGTTCCAGCAAGGAGAAGGTCAACCTCAGTGACCTTTTCTTTCTTTACTGCCTACTACGCCGCCAGCCCTGCGATCTAGCAGCCAGCCTGGCAGATTACTTTTCTACTGCATACCACCGGCAGCTCCGCGGGCAGCTGCACACTGGCTCATTTATCACCGCCATTGCACGCTCGCTAGGGATCGTGCCCGAGCATGATCCGCTGCTGTCCGATCCGGTCCCGTCATCCAGGTTGGGCCGCGCGTCAGTATCCGCTATGCAGATCACCCGTACCTTTGATGTCGGTCTGAGGTTCAGGGGTGCTGACGGGCTGATTTGGCAGCCGGAGGTGTTGCCGGAGGTCATCCCGATTGTTATTGAGGTGAGGCCTGGATTGTTAGCCCCTCCTGATGTTCAGCGGGCCGCTCGGCAGGCTCAGCTACAGGCTCTGGGCATCGATCAGCCTGAGGCTCAGCCTCAAGCTCAGCCTCAGGCTCAGGCTCAGCCTATATTCGAGGATCCGACGCAGGAGGAGCGGGTCGATGAGATCCCGGTACCACCAGTTCAGCCAGCTCCTAAGCCGCCACAATACCCGCAGCACGTTTACGCTGACCTGCCTCCGGCAGCGCGTGAGGTGGCTCGGGACTTCGACCGGCGCCTCAGACGTCAGGGCGCACGCATTGACTGGATCGTCCAGACGCTCGTTGATCTACGAGAGCTCGCTGCGTTGCCTCCACTTCCCCTCCCACCGTCCCCACCGCACGAGGATTAGTACATTACTTTGTTTGTTTAGTGTTTTGTTATGTATTATGTACTCAGTTGTACCTTTTTGTTGTGTATTGTATGTACAAACTGATATATATATATATATATATATATATATATATATATATATATATATATATATTGCAGTTAATCTTCTATTTACATCACGTTGGTTCTGGATTGTTTACGTTTAATTCTTGTGGCTTTCTGTACATTTTATTTAACGCATTCGTTTAATTTAACAAAATAAACAACGTTAAGAAATTATATTATACACATTCTATAAAAATAATGACGTAATGATGTAATTATAAAACAACTATGAATTATATGTAATAAAACTAAAATAAAAATTTTTTCCTCCAAAAATCTCTACCAAACTAATTCAACCAAAAATCCCTACCAAACTAACCCACATCAACCCCAAATCAACCCCAACCAATCTGTTTAAAAATGCACATCCAAAGCGCCTCGCTATGGCCAAAGCGGGGCCCTTTGGTCTTGGTCAACAGACAAGGACTGACAGAAGTCAGTCCTTGTCTGTTGACCAAGCCAAAGCGCCCCGCTTTGGCCATAGGAGGCGCTTTGGATGTGCAAAAAGACAACAGGCGTGTGCGAATAGACCCACCCTTTTATTATAAGTTTTTGTGGTTGACCATCTCGTGAATTTGAAAACATCTAGCCATTTAGCACTAGGTCAAGGAACCTATGCAGCAAACCGGTGAACCCGTGGTGTGTTTGACCAAATGGTCCCTCTTTATTTCTTTATTTATGAATCAATAATTATAAAATAGATAGCTAACTTTCTTCCATAACCAACATTTTGGACCACATATGATTAATGATATATCATGTACGTATGCCCCATCATAATCATAGATCAATGTCCTGAATGCAACTATATAAATTGGGTATAGTTTTTTTTATATAGCTATATAATGGGTCCTTTAAAAATTGTGATAATATTTCTGTCATATGTAACCATTTTTTATTTACTCTTCTAAAATTAACAAACAACATTTGAATGTTTATTTGAACTTCAACTTTACCCTTTGCATATATTTGTTCTTTGTTATATAATGTTTTTTTTTTAAATCATTAGAGACCTTTTCTATCGTTATGATAGGTACGTCAGGAGATAGTGCCATCGATAAAAATGTAGAAACGTCAGTGAAAACACAAGACAAACCATAGCCAAAGAAACATTTCTAACACCCAAGCCGGTCATTATCTACCAAATTGATGAGACTCGTTTTCAATAAGGACTCATTATTCTTCATAAAGTCTAAAAGTCATAAATGAGATGAAGGTATTATAACATGCCATGTGTATATATGAGTGTGAATGTGTCAAATAGATATTATAAAGGAGTGGTATGTATGATACCAGGCTAATGGCTATTCCGATTGACCTCACTAGTCGGTCAGGTAAAGAGATTTTTGTGGTTCAAATGTATTTATACTCATAAATGATATCTTGGGAAGTGAAGAGGTCATGGTGTTTGTTGTGGTTTGTATGGCATATACTCATAAATGTCATCTGCCTAATTAGTTAGGTTAAAACGACTGATAAGAGTTAAGATAGTCTTGTTCCTACATCTTTGTTACACTTTCATTCAAGTACATACCAATACATCTATCTCTATCCACATCTCTACCCCTATGAGCATGTATATGACAATGAAGAACTCGTTTGACCAAGAATTTATCAAAATATATAACTTTTTATCGTTAAAAGTAAAAAGGAATTATAAGCTAAGCAGTGATAATTATAAAGATTCATGTGTGAAAATTAGAGATGCCTCTTACGAACCTGCATGCCTCGATCTTTTCAATGCGGCTTTTGAGTTAAGGACAAGCCACTTTTTTTTCAAAGTGTTGCAAAATTAATGGCTTAGAGGTTAAGAGTTATGTATCTACGAATTCTTCGTTATATTTCTATCATCTTGAGGAGTTTAAAGGGTGGGTCTCAACCACGTGATGGAACTTCCATCGTTCCGCTCTTGAAGAGTTAAATAAGTGAGAAATTTGGAGTCTAGTTTTGTTTTTCTGTGTGGCTTGAGAAAAAATTTCCAACATCAAAACATACCAAACATTCATATATAAATTTTGTTCTACCCAAACATGGATTGCTCAAGTCAAGTTGACGCGGTGCGGTTCCTCAAGCGGGTTCAGCAGAACAGTAACACCACGCATGTTAAGGGGCAGAATTTTGTGTTTAGCAGTGTAGGTTTTGCTATTCAGAAGGGGGTAGTGGCGCAACTTGTTGCTCGTCTGCCTGCCATTAGTCTGTAATCGTCTCTGTTTTAAATATTGATGTTATAAATGTGCAGTCCTATATTAATGCATGCACCTTACCGAATTTAAACACTTTTTTTTTCTGTTGTTGAGTACACCACTTAATCAAACGTGAGTTTGTCTCTTGAAGATTGGTCAAGTTAAGACTTAAGTAGTCTCATTTTTATTTCATCTATGAGGTTTTAGGGTAGACTTAGAATATTCATATGCATATCCTTATCACACTTAAATAATTTTTCTTTTTCCTAAATCTTAATTTCATTCCATCACTTTTCGACTCTATTTCATATATGTTACCTTAATAACTTATATATGTCAATCTTTTCAGGATATTTATTTAAAATGTTTAAATGTTTATAGCATCACATCATGCAAAGAAACGACCACGTAGTCTTAAAGCATGTAACTAATATATGTGTCCCTTCATATATCACATTTTAGACGATAAAAACAACATTTGATTTCAAATGATTAATTAGTTGAATGTATGAATTTGTCTGTTTGTTTAAATTTAATTGTTTTAATGTTGCTTGCTAAACGAAGTCATGTATGCAATTTTTAGGTCACCAAATCAACCGATTTAGGACAATTTTTTAAACCTAATAAGTTGGTTAATATTTTTGAAATAATAAGGACGGTTGACTTCAAATCTAATTATTATATTTTTAAGCAGCATATTTGTTAAACGAGTATAACTGAAAGAATTATCTAGATTGGGTATAATCATATATATAATTCAAAAATAAAAAGGGATAGATGTATATTATCAGTTTATTAGTTTGACTATTTAAATTTTAAATATTATATACTCAAATAGATTTTTTTTAAAGTTGTGCAGCTTTTAAATCAAATTTTAATCAATGATTATGTGTTGAAGGTAGGCTGAACATTAGTTACCTGATTATCCTAATTATTTTAAAATTAAAACCTCTATAATTAACTTTTAAATCAGACTGTTATATAAAATATTCATTTCAGTTAAACACTATGTTGCTGTATATATTTAATTCATTTTTTTAACCGGCCATGTGAATTGAATACATAAAATTTCAAATTTGTATCACATATTTATCCTTATGTAAACAATCGTATGAAATTTGTATAAGATCAAATAGAATTCATATGTAAATACATTGTAGATTCATATGTGAATATATGTAAATAAGATCAAATAGAAACCTGATAAATAATTTTAGGAACTTTATGAACTAACCACAACAATATGATAATCACCTAGACAGCTACCAACAGGGTTGGTGGCTCATTCGCAATGATAAAGCCTTTAGAAACACATAGGCTTGAAGGTCACGAGTTCAAATTTCACTGACGACAAAATTAAAGAAATTCATCGTTTAAAAAAATATAACCACCCCACAAATTTACAAAGTTTACAATTAGTGCATCTTAATGAAGTGATTCATAATTTAAAAACGGAAATTTCCAATTTATTTGGTCTTGATCCCAATTCCCACATTTGCTCATACTATAGAATTATGAATTGTTACGAATTTAATTTAGTGATATGACAGTCTACAGCTTCCTTACCATATATGCTTTCATTTGTACACAATATAGAATACATAATATTTTTAACCCATAGTCATTGGGTTATTTCAGCTGTTAATGGACTCTTAATGGTTTCAACATCTTATTGGTTCAGACTGTTTGTTTTGCGAGCAGATGTCTAAATGGTTCTGACATTTGCCTCTGGATGGTTAAGTATTATATTGAGTCTGAATGGTTAAGACCTCTTATCTAAATTGGTCATACATTTGCCTCTGAATGTTTGAGCATTATACTGAGTCTGAATGGTTAAGACCTCTTATCTGAATTAGTCAGATATTTGTCTCTGAACGGTTAAGCATTATACTGGTTTTTAATAGTTCAGACCTCTTACTGGTTCAACACTTTCAGTTCTCTTACTAGTTTAGCACTTAATGGTTTAGATTGTTTCTTTCGCGAGCATATGTCTAAATGGTTCAGACATTTGCCTTTGAATGGTTAAGCATTATACCGAGTCTCAATGGTTAAGACCTCTAATCTAAATTGGTCAGACATTTATCTCTGAACGGTTAAGCATTATACTGGCTCTTAATGGTTCAGACATCTTACTGATTCAACACTTAATGGTTCAGACCTCTTACTAATTCAGCACTTAACCATTCAGAAGTTGTGAAACAGCCCCTAAATAATTCAGACCCCTTAATGGTTGATCACTTATCCATTCAGAAATTGTTTGATTATGAGAATGAGAAACTAATAGCACGTGACTCTCATTCTTACATGAAATTATTTAAAAATCTGGTTACAATATGTATGAATGTTCAATCACTTTCCACAATTCTTAAAGCCATTAGTAAATTGGAAGTATCATTTGAAAGAGATTGAGGGGTGCAACTCATCAAGAAACAATGTGTAGCTAGTACTAGGAGCACATCAATCTCTTTAAAACCACAATACAACAACGAAATTATCCAATTGCATAAAAACTTGGTGGAAGGTCTATTTTTCTCCTACACATTTTAATGTGTCCGTGACATTATAGCTTAGTCGTATCTTGGTGGTGATAAAGCTTAGACACCATTAGGTCCTGAGTTCGATTCCCACAAGGGGGGTTTTCTCAGATTTATTAGGTTTCCTCTGTTCAGCTGGTGGTACGATGGTACTCTATTGGTCCGTCAGTGATCTAAATTTGTCGTATAAAAAAACACATTTTGTGAAAACGGGTGTTTGCTTATGAATTATTGTTTGCAATTGTGGTCCTAGAAACTAGTTGAGAATGAAATTATTACAACAATAAAACTACAAAAGAATAAAATGTTATCAATTCTTAGTGATCATTTGGAATTTCGATACGAAAACATCACTTTCATATTGCATTCATAGTAGAAAAAAGGATTTTTGTTTTCTTTTATACAAACTAGTATTTGTTCTTTGATATTGTCCCGAATGAAAATACACAAGGAAGTTGAATACTTTCTAAAGTTTAACCAAGCTCTAAACCAAGTAAACAAGTATGAAAATACACAAGGAAGTTGAATACTTTCTAAAGTTTAATCAAGCTCTAAACCAAGTACACAAAATTTTTTTATAGAAATATTAAACCCTAAGATTTTCACCCCTATCCCTCTCTATGTCAAAGAAATTAATATGGCAATGTACAAGATGTATAGATACACTATCCTAGATCATGATAGAGGTCCCCTCCATAAATGAAGAAATATAAAAAACCTAGAAGTAGTTCCACCACAATTCTTCCTTAATTATATACAATTGGATGAACAACTTCTTGGTTGATTTCATTGTCATAATCTTTTGTAGTTAGACGAAACTTGTGTTCTCTAAGTCATAGCAAGGAAACACGGGAAAAAACGTGGGTTGGAGTGTGAACGATCGCCCAATGGTCTTGGAGAGATTTTTGGCTTCGGCTTTCCAAAACCTTTCTATGTCTTCTGATACGCGTTTTGCATCCATGGATGAACCAAACAAGCCCCGTTTGGTGAACCCTACCGCGTATAGACCACATTCACCTTTCCAACTTTGAGGAAATGGTTTTCGAGGCATCCCATCTTTTTCCGAGAACATCCACTTCTCCTATATACGCATATACATAATTTTGATTGTAAATAAATTAGAAAACATATTGGAAATTATTTTGTAGAAATAAAAGAGAAAGATGAGAATATAAAGTACCTTTAGCCAAGATGGAGTATTGCTTTTGTACCCTGTTGCTAAAATGATTGCATCAAAAGCCTCTACTCTTCCATTCACAAATTGTACACTATGGCTTCCAACACTTTGAATGCTCGGATGTATCTATACATGTTAAAATACATATTGAGTATAAGGATATAATAATGTACTAAGTTTAAGATATATTGTAAATACATGCTCAATTGATCACATTAATAATTTATTCCTTTTTAGTTCTAATTACGTCTCAAAAACTTGTTTTTATAAATAAAATCTTTAAACGTTTAAAATTTCGTACGCATGATATAATAATATAATAAAAGTAAACATCTTAAGTTATAAATGAAAATGGTCTTTGTAAAATAGCCAAAAGTACATTTAATGTAGTGATTCTACACTAGAAATAATGTAAGGAATGTCCAAAGTAGAAGGAAAGCAAGCACAAAGATATGGGAACATATTTAAGGAAAACAAACAAAAGTAGTACAAAAGCCTATATAGATACATATGGCAGCTTGGTTTACCTTGATGTCTCCACTTTTGATCTTGGCTAGGGTTCCCACATCCAACACCGGTGTTTTTCCTGTCTTGCTTTTTAGCTCGAGGGGTCCTACATTGGGGCGGTTTAGCCCAAAGCCGGACGTGTTTCCAAAAATAAGCCATGACATGATCAATAGAAAGCGATCGACGAGTCTTATAGGTAGCCACTTGAGCAACCACATGGACAACCCAAAAGTCGATCTTCCCAACATCTCTCGTGGTAGAACATGAACCTGTTTCCCAATATATCACACACCGTAAGTTGTAATTTATGTTTTAAAAATGATAAAAGATAAATATATTGCGATTTTTTATGGGTGTATAGGGCACCATAGGCTAAATGAGTGTTTTATTTAACCTTTGTTTTTTCATATTAGTTTTATGTTATTTGCTCGCATGCTTGTGAGTTCCAAGAAAGTGGAATTTCTACTTGCTTTTCTACTCATGACAAAATCTTTAATCTTCTCATGAATATACAATATTACAATTAGTGTTTACATACATAGTATCAATGTGTAACCGTATGTTGTTTTATTGACGGATCACCAACTTAGTAATTAAAATATTAAATAGCTTATGCAAATGTATGACTTGATAGTTGGTATATATATAATTTTCAAAAAAGTTAGTATATATATCATTTAATAAAATAATAATATTGCAATGATGAGAGTAGATAATGTTGAACTCAAAACTTTCCATGCAATTAACTATCATCAATTCATCATTTTATAATCAATGGTGCCTTAACAATGGCCTTATAACTTCCTTACCCAACATAATAATGAAGCTAATTAACCTACTTGTAGAAGTGGATGTGCCCTCTTCTATAAAATGTTTTAACCTTCTTAGAAAAAGTAATACGTATAACACATATTGTCGTCATCATACTCAGTAAATCCCACCAAAAGAAAATAAGATGTAGACAGCCTTATATATCTCTACCCTGTATGAGGAATAGAGAGGTTGCTTCTATTGAGGATGCGACCCCGACAATATGCATAACACATAACACATAACTAAATAAAAACAGTTTGAAGATCATAAAACTTTAGGTACACTCACAGAATCTCTAACAACAAGAGAAGGATGAGCATTATGATTGCAAAGATCCAAAGACACTTCCATTCCTGAATTCCCACAACCAACAACCAACACTTTCTTCCCTCTAAAACCACTTCCACTCTTATACTCAGCCGTGTGTTGCACCTCCCCACCAAACTCCTCCATCCCTTCAATCTCCGGCACCACCGCCTCCGCATTCTCTCCGGTAGCCACCACCAACCACCGGCAAACATACTCCATCTCCTCCCCTTTCAACCCTACACTCACCACTCTCCAAAACCCTACTTTCTCATCATACTCCGCACTCTCCACCGCTTGCTCGAAAACCGGCTCTATCCCAAACCTCTTAGCATAACTCTCCAAGTACTCCAAAAACTGCTGCTTTGATGGGTACATAGGATAATCCTCAGGGAAGGGCATCATGGGTAGTTCACAAAATTTCTTTGGAAGATGCAACCGGAGCCGATCATACGTCTTGAATTGCCATAGCGAAGCGATACAATTCGAACGCTCCAACACGATACTTGGAACCCCTTTATCCTTCAAACAAGCAGCCGCTGCAAGCCCAGATGGTCCCGCACCAACGATCACCGGTCCCGGAACCCATACACAAGGTCTAGAGCCATAATTGTTAAAGTGAGGATCATTAGCCATTTTTCCTTGTAATTCCCTCAAACAAGTCATGCTTGTTTATCTGATCAGAATGGAATATATATGTATCTGGATATAATATGTGTATATATAATGGATTATGGATTAATATGAGTGGTGGGTATTGTGCTAGATTCGAAGAAAAGGGTTCAGTCAAAAGGAACGTGTTGTTTGAATAGAAGTGATTAGGGTTGGGTTCCTGAATCTTTGGGAGATAGGAGAATAATATTATTGTGTTTGGATAAGAGATTAGGGTGTATAATAAGATGAGTATAATTTGAAGTGAGTGATAATAGGAGTGGAGATCGTTTGATGGATCACCATTAACATTAGCTTTGAATAATAATGATTATAGATGGTGATACATTCTTTTTGCAGGAAAGATAGAGAGTGAGATGAATTGAATTCGGTGAGTATGTGAGAGAGGAGATCAAGGCCAAGTGGTGGAGAAGAAGTTATGGAAGTGGGGACGTATATATATAGTGTTTGTTAAGGAAATAATAAGTTTATGAATGGTTTGTGAACACCTACCGAACGAGAACTTTTTTGTTTATGTTCGTTCATTAAGGAAATGAGCGTGTTTATGAACGGTTCACGAACACATATAAAATCGACGGAAGTGGCGGAGGGAGTAGCGCTGGAACTTGGAGCCCTAATCATGGAATAGAAGTCGATAGTATTCGTGGATGTGAATGATGAGAAGGAAAGAGAAACGGTGCATAAACAAGGTGGGAATAAGATTTCTTATTTTATTTCTTACGGTACTAAATAAAGAAGAATAAAAGAATATAAACAGTTTAGATAAGAGTATTCGCATTGGAGTCTCTATATTAATATATTCTATATAATATAGAGAAAGAAATAGAGGAAACAACAAAAACACCATTACATTGGAATCTCTACAATAGAGAATTTTTTTTAGATATTAAAGTATACCTCTATATTTAGAGACTCATATTCAAGCCTCTATATATTAATTGTAAGTGTGTTGGAAAAAGAAAAAATAATAAGATTATGAATATGATAGAGATATAGATAAAGAGTTGGGTGTGAGAGGTTTTTAAAAAGTAAACATAATCTAGAGAAATATGTGTTTTTTGGTTAAATTATATAGACGGAGATCAAGGCTAACGTGAATGCTCTAAATGAACACAAATCTTCAATGAACAACATAAATAAATGAGGACGAACAAACGTCCACAAACACATTACCGAACGTTCATGAACACAAATGAATGAACGGCACCTCTGTTCGTGTTCGTTCATTTAACTAATCGAACAGAATTTCTTGTTTATGTTCATTCATTTATTTAAGAAACGAACTTCCTACTGAATGATTCACGAACTGTTTGCTGAACGCTAGTTCGTTTACAGCCCTACACAGAATTATAATGTAAGTTTTTCCATTGATGAATTGTAAAAAAAAGGATAATAATACAATTGAAGTATTTCATTTTTCATTTGTACAAAGTCGATTTAGTGTGTAAAGGTAAGAGGTTATTAGACTATGTGTAGTGGTTAAATAATATAATGCCCCCATCATGGGGCGTTTTGCGCCATGTGGCAGCCCAGTCAGCAAGGGGCATTATTGGGCGTTTTTACAAAACGGGTGTAGTGGGGATGTGGGGTATTATGTTAAATGAGATGTAAAATAATTAAATAAAAAAAACCTCAAAAAATTCTTATTGGATAACATATAAATGAGATGGAAGATGATTGGAGAAGAGGATTGGGGCAAGGCGTTTTAAACATAACGCTTAATCAAATTTTTTTCAAAAAAAAAAACGCTCTAAAACGCCCCATGTAATGGGTTCCGGGCGTTTTGCGGCGTTATTTTGCAATTTTTTTTAAAAATCACGCCCCACTACGGATGGTCTTAGGATGAGACATCTGACTTGGGGCAAGGGTATATGTGTTAGCGCCATAATTGTGTACGGATGTTTAATAATATATGCAAAATTTACAATCTTTAAAAACAAATTACCATACTATAAATTTGTAACATGTTGGTACTTTAGTAAGTTGTACTATAATGTTATGGAGTTTTCCAAAAAAAAAATTACTATACTTTTCACTTTTAATTCAAATGTTTTATTTTTTGCATTTTAACATCTTTGGTTTTATTTTTTTTTTACTTTTAACACAAACTTTTCTATCTTTTGCAATTTAACCCCAACATATTTTTATTTTCAACTTTGATCCTCGTATTTTTCATCTTTTGCAAATTGTTTGTTTTACGTTTTGTTCTAATTTTGTGAGTAAACACGCCGCAACGTGCGTGTGGGATTCAACATTTTTTCGTCTATTTTTTCCCGTTTGACAAGACTGTTACAACGCCCCTATTTTGCCCTATTTGACAGGTTCGTCGCAATGCGCGTGCTCTTAGATCGACTTAGTTATTCTTTTCTATTTTTACATTTCAGTCTAATTTCTTCGCATTATCATGCCGCAACGGGCATGCGTGATTTAACGATTTTACATATACTTTTCGTTCAGTGTTGTTATTTTTTCCTTTTTGTTTATTTTGTTTTTACGAGCTTTTTCGGTGTTGTTGGTCGCTGGTAGTTGTGTAGCATTAGTACTACTTGGAACGGTTTATGCCCCCGCCGCAACGCAGGGGCAATTAAGACTAGTTATAATATAAATTTGCAACATTTTGTTGCATTAGTGTTTGTACATCAAGCTTTGTGGGTGTATTGTGCATCTCATTGTGGTACCCATAGCTTGATTAATTAGCAAGTTTTTTATGCATTGATGGTTGTATCACATGCTTTGTGAATATCTTTTTGTTTTTTTATTAATTTAGTTTTTTTTTTACTTTTAACCGCTTTACTTTTTATTTTTATAATTAAACCTAACGCTTTTTACTTTCAATTTTGACCCTATGCTTTTCATTTTTATAAACTTTTCGATCTAAATTTTGCAGGTTAATATGACGCAACGTGCGTGTGTGTTTCAACGTTTTTACATCGATTTTTTTCCGTTTATCGGCCCTGTTGTAACGCATAGGTCCTCGATCGACTTGGTTATTTTTTTATGTTTTACGTTTCACATTAACACGCCGCAACGACCGTGCGTGGTTGTTACACCCTAACACGCTTTAACTGAAAAGACGCAGCGGAAATACGTGCCATAAAATTTCTTTCATTACAAACGTCTTGACTTACTTGAAAGTTTGTTTTAATATGAATCTTTTACATAAATAAGGTATAAGTCATGTTTACTAAAGTACATACTCAATTATCCCCGTACAATCTACTTTGTGACCCGATCTTCGATCTCTATTCCTCGTGACAACCGCCTGCGATTCGTACAACCTGCACTCACCACATGCATTCATAACATTAGTATACAATACATAAACAAGATTCAATCTCGTACACTTCCCATTTCCTTATCTTTCTAACTTTAAGCATTTCATCTGCATATCCATGTTCTGGCGAGTCTTCAATAATGTACCTGCATTACCTTTCATTCTCAAGGCACACTATTAATAACGTATTACTCAACGTACCCAAATCACGCGTACATACATTCTTACATGCATACATACACCTCTACATACGTACATGCCTTCCTATATCTCTACAAACATGCATAAACTCATACGTACCTTCATATATACCAAACACACATCTACATATGCACATACATTACTACGTCTCTACGTACGTACATATACACATACGTATCTTTACATATACATAAATGCATTCCTACATACGTACATACATTACTACGTCTCTACTTACTTACATACTCACATTTACACATTCAAGATCTTACCGAACCCTTGTATACTCATACATACCTTTATTCTTACATACGTAGACATCCACATGCATACATATATATACACATCTACAGATGTACATACCCATATATACACATACAAGCTCTCACATACTTCTTACATAATCATACATTAATTACATGGGACTTAGACTTAGATTTATAGCCCATAGACATCTAAGGAACCATCAAAATCATGTTTGGAAAGTTCACCGTAGACCACGGATAACAAATCGAAGCCTACGATACATAAATCAACTTAAATAATAAATTTTTAGGTTTTTGAGCTTGGGGAGGGCGTCGGCGGTGGCCCTAGGGTCGTCGGCGACGGCCCTTGCAATTACCCGTAGCCAAAAATCCCCGTAGACAGTCAAATAACCCATCAGCCAAAAATCCACTTTCTGGAGCCCGTCGGCGACGCCCCCATACCCGTCGGCGACGCCCTCTAGAATTTGCAGTTTTCTGCAGTTCCGTTTCGTCGTCCGCACGCACTAAAACGCGCATAACTTTTGAACCGTTTACCCGTTTAACCTCCCGTTTCTTCCTACATGCTTGTAAATTCACAATCTATCATATAAACTTGAAATCCCATATCCGGATTAAGAAATTTCTTATCTTACGCACTATCGACTTACTACCTTTTTACAAGTTTTGACCCGTTCTTGCATTTATTAGAAATAATCTGACTATTTAACCTCAACTCCTCATGAACCTTTTAATATCAACGTTATTTATCATAAAGGGTTGAATTCTTGGATGTCTTGCCTACTCTTAGCGCATTTTCGCTCAAAAGCTTATTTTGACCCGTTATGGGTATTTACGCATTAAGTGGTTTATGACATACAAAACCATACTCCACATTTTCACACTTGACCAAAACCATTACACTAATCGAATAGCTTCCTTATAGTCTACTTTTAAGATTGTTCTTCCAATATACCCATCAAGGGCGTTTTAATCAACTTTATTCCCATTATGCACAACGAAAGACCTCAACACATACTTGACATCAAACATCATGTTTAATTAAATAAAGCATTATATTACTTAAACAAACTAAGAAGTGACTACGGAAATCACTTACCTCATGCATCCGTGTTCATATCCGATCCCTTGCTTCCTCTTGGCCCGTTAACACCTCGTGCTTGAGCCCGTCTCGACTTGATTCCTATACTTCCATTTCGTCCAAATCACACTCTTATTAGCATACTCGTTTGTACATGTTAACAATCATATCAATCTCATATTTCACGTTTGACTTACTTTAGTCACAATCAACAAGCATAAGACATATAATCAAATTCATATCTTTTTCAAACTCATGAAATTCGTCATGCCATCACCAATATCACGTATCGGCATAACATGTAACTTACGACTTCCTATAGTCTTATTTTTATGGCAACAAATCATATCATGCTTCCTATACGTAGTTGACTTTCAGAAGTCAACAATTCATTATGTGAACTTTCGACTTATTCTCATCTACTCGTAATATCAAAGTAGGCTATACAAAAAGGCACCATATACATTACCTACTCTCGATGCAAATGTGCTTACAACCATATTCAAATTAGTAATTTAACATGATCATACCATCATTTTCGTATTTCATTCCTATATACACCAAGCTTTTTCATAACATTTTGCATCCTAACTTCACTTAAGCATTTCATCATACATTTGGCGTGCGTACCACCTTTTAAGCATAACGTACAACTAATTCATGCATAATCTTCTAAATTCATACATAGTTCATCAAATCCTTCTACTCATCAACATGTAGTATTTAAAATTAAACATCAAACATATTATCATCGCATTTCATTCAATCCATCTAACAACAAATCATCATACCCGCATAATACATCAATCTTTCAACAAGAATTGGACATAGGTGGTGATTCAAGTCATCATCCTCACAATAACAAACGGGTTTCACCCCTAAACATCAAATTAACACTAACCATACATAACCTATGTTCTATATGGTGATTCTAACACATATACATGATTAATTTCACACAATTTCACGGATTAATCATAAACCTACTTCATACAAGGTAATCAAATCATAAATTGCAACATACCTTATGATCAATACACTTAGATTAAGTTATATCTAGCCTCATGCATTCGATTTCTTCTCAAAATCAGGTCCAATTCTTGAGTTCTTGTAAGTAGTTGAAGGAGAAGGGTTTCCCCTTGCTCCTGATCGTTCTCACGCACACACACACACCTTGTGTGTGTGAGATTTTTGTTTTAATTATATTCAGTTTCAAATTTGGCAATCCTAGTCCCTAAAGTTTATCACCCATCCTAGTAGCCACAAGTTTCATTCCCTTACTTAAATTGCTAGAAATTTAACTAGGTTTACTAACCTAGTTATTATACCTAATTTTGTTAAACATGATAACAAACTAGCAAATTAATAATTCGGTTTTTGGGGTGTTACAAGTCTACCCCCCTTAAATGAGGTTTCGTCCCCGAAACCTCTCTCATTCAAACCAAACCTATTCTACTCTTACCCCTTTCAAGTTGTTCAACCACAATACTTATTTTTAATTCTGCTCCAGAGCTCTTATTAGTGTCTTTTACTTTATAATACTGGCTCTTAGCACATATCATCACTGGCGTCTCATTCATCGAATTCATTCCAATTGTATATAATTATTAGTCATACAAACCTAAGTCTGTGGCTTGTTTCTAACTTCCTATATAAGCATATTACATTCATATATTTGCTAATCGAAATAAATCGATTTATTTCATGCTACTCATACATCATATACTATCTATCATTTTGTTCACTATGAGCCATCCTAAACATTCCATTACTATCATTACTTCTGATTACCTTTAAGCTCTTGGGAGGGGTCGATATATTATCATACGCATACTATATAATCATTCAAGGACTTATTATTATAACTAAGATCACCCCTTCTTAAACTTACTTATCCGTTCTTAACACGAAGACTAAGCATTATTTCCATGGTTACTATTGTTATTTATGCCATGCGTATCTTTTCTACAAGGTCTTGCTCAAATGAACATGGCCAACAAGCTGAGCATCAAGGTTAGCACTTCTTAACGATACTTGCCGTCCCGTATATTCTATCAGAATTTCCACAGTTACGAGCATTCAAATTCAGTACCACCCGACGATCATTACGTATATTTTGAAATTCATTCCACATTTTGGATTATAGTTTTGCATATATACATTCGATTATGACGCATCCATCTCTAGTCGAGTCATAACCTCCTACTAAAGCTACAACCCTTTTTATACATACCTGACGGAAGTAGATCCCATTGATCGTTATCCATACCTTACAATGCTAATTCCTTCCCGATTAGTGACTTTGCGTGCCCGATCATCAAACTCACCTATGAGTATAACTTAACAAATCAACACATTAACTATCGAGTTCAAATAGCGATCGCCATCTGACCCGTATGACCCATTTATCCTTTCGACCATTCTCGTATGCAAAACATTTGCATAAATATATTCATACATATATATATATATATATATATGAAAGTTTAAACGCAATTTGGATCATACCACTTAAGGAATATTTACTTGTTTGATCCGTATTTACTTATGTATTCGAATATTTTCATTCTCATCATATTTTTGTTCATTTGCTTTACATTTACTTATATGACTTGTGTGACACAATCATGGTCAAACTATTGACTTCATCTTAAGTGGACTAGTTTTCGTCTTTTATATCTTAAATCCGTTTCGCGGATTCGAACACCTTACTCATACCTTTCGTACCTTTTATGTTTTGAATCTGTCTCACGGATTCAAATATTGCATTTACCTCTTTCATTCTTTGAATCCGTCTCGCGGATTCAGACATTTTATTCATGCCTTTCCTTCCTTGAATTCGTCTTGCGGATTCAAGCATTGCATTCATATCTTTCATTCCTTGAATCCATCTCGCGGATTCAAGCATTGCCTTCATATCTATCATTCCTTGAACCCGTCTCGCGGATTCAAGCATTGCATTCACATCTTTCATTCCTTGAATCCGTCTCGCGGATTCAAGCATTGCATTCACATCTTTCATTCCTTGAATCCGTCTCGCGGATTCAAGCATTGCATTCGCATCTTTCATTCCTTGAATCCGTCTCGAGGATTCAAGCATTGCATTCACATCTTTCATTCCTACAAAGTACTCTCAATCTCCCGAGAGTCTTACTACCCATTTCACCAACACGCCTAGCTGCTACCAAACTCTATCGGACATACCTGTAACAATTATCACGGTCTCACGAACGTCATACGTTTCTTGTGTACTGGCCAGGTACACATTCCACGTATTAGTTTCGTGTCTTCGCGTAATCGCCACCTTATGTCCGAAGAATTTAGTTTCGGCACGTGTAACATTTTCAAAACTTATTTACCATGTCGTTATTATAATTTGTTCAAAATTTTTCTTTCACTTGCTTAACTATACCATTTCATACGCCTATACGTTAGGTTTTACGTACCTGGGGTCAATTCGTCTCATTACTTGCCTCGATGCCGGTCCTAGACCGCATTCACGGATCATCTCTTCCAACAATTGCGCTTTCCCTTCATATAACATACTGTTAGTTTCCTTCAATTACATAATCTAATATATACTTACATTCGCTTTTGCCTTTAGGCCTCGATCGAGTCTTGGATTGTACGGGTTCTTGGTCACGGGAGCACACCGGTTTGCGTTCAAGTATTTACCTCCTGTTACTTGATTCTCTCAAACCAGGGCTCTGATACCAACTTGTTACACCCTAACACGCTTTAACTGAAAAGACGCAGTGGAAATACGTGCCATAAAATTTCTTTCATTACAAACGTCTTGACTTACTTGAAAGTTTGTTTTAATATGAATACTAAAGTACATACTCAATTATCCCCGTACAATCTACTTTGTGACTCGATCTTCGATCTCTATTCATCGTAACAACCGCCTGCGATTCGTACAACCTGCACTCACCACATGCATTCATAACATTAGTTTACAATACATAAACAAGATTCAATCTCGTACACTTCCCATTTCCTTATCTTTCTAACTTTAAGCATTTCATCTGCATATCCATGTCCTGGCGAGTCTTCAATAATGTACCTGCATTACCTTTCATTCTCAAGGCACACTATTAATAACGTATTACTCAACGTACCCAAATCACGCGTACATACATTCTTAGATGCATACATACACCTCTGCATACGTACATGCCTTCCTATATCTCTACAAACATGCATAAACTCATACGTACCTTCATATATACCAAACACACATCTACATACGCACATACATTACTACGTCTCTACGTACGTACATATACACATACGTATCTTCACATATACATAAATGCATACCTACATACGTACATACATTACTACGTCTCTACTTACTTACATACTCACATTTACACATTCAAGATCTTACCAAACCCTTGTATACTCATACATACCTTTATTCTTACATACGTAGACATCCACATGCATACATATATATACACATCTACAGATGTACATACCCATATATACACATACAAGCTCTCATATACTTCTTACATAATCATACATTAATTACATGGGACTTAGACTTAGATTTATAGCCCATAGACATCTAAGGAACCATCAAAATCATGTTTGGAAAGTTCACCGAAGACCACGGATAACAAATCGAAGCCTACGATACATAAATCAACTTAAATAACAAATTTTTTAGGTTTTTGAGCTTGGGGAGGGCGTCGGCGACGGCCCTAGGGTCGTCGGCGATGACCCTTGCAATTACCCGTAGCCAAAAATCCCCGTAGACAGTCAAATAACCCGTCAGCCAAAAATTCACTTTCTGGAGCCCGTCGGCGACGCCCCCATACCCGTCGGCGACGCCCTCTAGAATTTGCAGTTTTCTGCAGTTCCGTTTCGTCGTCCGTACGCACTAAAACGCGCATAACTTTTGAACCGTTTACCCGTTTAACCTCCCGTTTCTTCCTACATGCTTGTAAATTCACAATCTATCATATAAACTTGAAATCCCATATCCGGATTAAGAAAATTCTTATCTTACGCACTATCGACTTACTACCTTTTTACAAGTTTTGACCCGTTCTTGCATTTATTAGAAATAATCTGACTATTTAACCTCGACTCCTCATGAACCTTTTAATATCAACGTTATTTATCATAAAGGGTTGAATTCTTGGATGTCTTGCCTACTGTTAGCGCATTTTCTCTCAAAAGCTTATTTTGACCCGTTATGGGTATTTACGCATTAAGTGGTTTATGACATACAAAACCATACTCCACATTTTCACACTTGACCAAAACCATTACACTAATCGAATAGCTTCCTTATAGTCTACTTTTAAGATTGTTCTCCCAATATACCCATCAAGGGCGTTTTAATCAACTTTATTCCCATTATGCACAACGAAAGACTTCAACACATACTTGACATCAAACATCATGTTTAATTAAATAAAGCATTATATTATTTAAACAAACTAAGAAGTGACTACGGAAATCACTTACCTCATGCATCCGTGTTCATATCCAATCCCTTGCTTCCTCTTGGCCCGTTAACACCTCGTGCTTGAGCCCGTCTCGACTTGATTCCTATACTTCCATTTCGTCGAAATCCCACTCTTATTAGCATACTCGTTTGTACATGTTAACAATCATATCAATCTCATATTTCACGTTTGACTTACTTTAGTCACAATCAACAAGCATAAGACATATAATCAAATTCATATCTTTTTCAAACTCATGAAATTCGTCATGCCATCACCAATATCACGTATCGGCATAACATGTAACTTACGCCTTCCTATAGTCTTATTTTTATGGCAACAAATCATATCATGCTTCCTATACGTAGTTGACTTTCAGAAGTCAGCAATTCATTATGTGAACTTTCGACTTATTCTCATCTACTCGTAATATCAAAGTAGGCTATACAAAAAGGCACCATATACATTACCTACTCTCGATGCAAATGTGCTTACAACCATATTCAAATTAGTAATTTAACATGATCATACCATCATTTTCGTATTTCATTCCTATATACACCAAGCTTTTTCATAACATTTTGCATCCTAACTTCACTTAAGCATTTCATCATACATTTGGCGTGCGTACCACCTTTTAAGCATAACGTACAACTAATTCATGCATAATCTTCTAAATTCATACATAGTTCATCAAATCTTTCTACTCATCAACATGTAGTATTTAAAATTAAACATCAAACATATTATCATCGCATTTCATTCAATCCATCTAACAACAAATCATCATACCCGCATAATACATCAATCTTTCAACAAGAATTGGACATAGGTGGTGATTCAAGTCATCATCCTCACAATAACAAACGGGTTTCACCCCTAAACATCAAATTAACACTAACCATACATAACCTATGTTCTATATGGTGATTCTAACACATATACATGATTAATTTCACACAATTTCACGGATTAATCATAAACCTACTTCATACAAGGTAATCAAATCATAAATTGCAACATACCTTATGATCAATACACTTAGATTAAGTTATATCTAGCCTCATGCATTCGATTTCTTCTCAAAATCAGGTTCAATTCTTGAGTTCTTGTAAGTAGTTGAAGGAGAAGGGTTTCCCCTTGCTCCTGATCGTTCTCACGCGCACACACACACCTTGTGTGTGTGTGAGATTTTTGTTTTAATTATATTCAGTTTCAAATTTGGCAATCCTAGTCCCTCAAGTTTATTACCCATCCTAGTTGCCACAAGTTTCATTCCCTTACTTAAATTGCTAGACATTTAACTAGGTACCTAGTTATTATACCTAATTTTGTTAAACATGATAACAAACTAGCAAATTAATAATTCGGTTTTTGGGGTGTTAAAGTGGTTCAACGTTTTTACGTCTACTTTTCATTATTTTTTTGTTTTACGAGTTTTTCCAGTGTTGGTGGTTACTGATGGGGTATAACGTTGATGTTATTTGGCACAATTTTACCCCGCCACAACACTGGGTGGTTAATACTAAATTATTACACAACCTATGTTTTTATTTATGCAACAATAATGTTACATAATTACGCAACTTATCTCATAATACGTCAATGTTTTTTTAAAAGAACTTAAATAGAAAACATAATACAAAATTGATGTTAAATGTTTGTGTGTTTCATAATTCATGAATATCTTTTTTTATATAGAGATAATACAATATAAGATAACTTTTGTTAATAACATTTTTTCGATTTTATATAATAAATACACCTCTCAACTTTTTAGTTGTGTAGTAAACCACTTAACTACTTGGATATCTCCTTAAAGATAGTGGTCTCTATAATTGTAATTCTCCCACTTTGACCTATTCTTGATTTACTCCAGATTGCCATCCTCCATGATCTCCAGGATTGGAGCAGTCAACACGTACACCACCTTCAGCGTTGTGAGAAGAAAGTGCATCTTCTTCTGCTATCTTCGGAAGTCCTGCCCTTCGAACTTCTCCAGTTTGTCAAACTTGCTTGCCATATCATTCATCGATCCTCTTGCCATCTTCACAGAAAATAATTTGATCTTTGTTAGGAAATTTTCAGAAACCGGACGATCAGAGAAGCGGGTAACCACTCTCTGATCAAATTATTTCGATGATTCTACCGAATAATTCAATCGGATACAACTCTGATTTCGAGAATTAGATTAATTGTATGTTTTTGGTGAATTCGTGATGAACCAGAAAGAAAACTGATCAAAGACAACTAAGGATTTTGGGGTTAAGGGTGATTAATGGCAGTTGTCTTAATTTTTAAATAAAACTGCCATTATTTGATATTTCGAAAATAAGTTATTTTCCAGAAAATAATTTTATGATGCAATTTTAGTAAAGCAACTTAATTAAAATAAGTTATTTTCCAGCTCGACCCCAGTCAGGGGTTGCCGCCCCTTGGACCCTGCTCCAAGGGGCGCTGCTCCCGGATCCCTGCCAAAGGGGCGTTGCACCCTTGGAACCCCCGTAGAATACGGGCTTCGCCTGTATACTTTGAATTATAATAACTTAAACAAAATGCACTCCCGCACCTCCTAACTTGCTTGATGTGTATTATAATTCGCTTTGATCACTAGTCAATAACTTGCTTGATGTGTATTATAATTCGCTTTGATCACTAGTCAATTCCGATTACACTAAAATATCTAACATGCACCACATTCATTTGAAACACTAAACATGGCTAGATTAGGATTTTATTTTTTTTTTAATTTCTTTTCTGTTTTTTGTCTTCCAAAATCTCATTTACTGTTTGATTTAATTACTTATAATATAATGTATCTTATATTTTGGTAACTTCACATGTTATTTTGGAGTAAATAGTAAAAATAAGCTCCACTAGTCATTACAACATAATTGTTGAAGTCTCATCCTTGATTCCTTGTACTTATGAGATAACACTTATAAACCCTATGCATTTTATTAAATACTCAGTATACTACAAGTCTACAAGTTTACAATAACATATAAGTGAACAAAATGCAACATTCGAGATCTAAGACAAATTAATAAATTAAATCATCATCCACTACTTCTGATAATCAAAGTTTTAGCAGAGGTTGATGATGTTTGACATGACCAATGTTTATCTCTATTTCCTTTATCTAGTTATGTGTTATCTTTAGTTGCAGTTGAATTAATAATGCTGCATTGAAAATCCTTATTTTTAATAGCTTTAATCCCTTAGAATCTCTTTTAAGTACTGGTTTGGTGAACCCCTTTGTATAAACTATCAAGGCTCTTGTCTAAATTATCTTTTTCCTTTTCTTTATGGAGTAGGCATGGTGTAGAAAATGAGTTTAAAGGGACGATTATATTTAAAGCAATATTTTATTGTTGGTATCACATTTTTTATGTTATATATTATATGGTTTAGGAGCCCATGAACAACCTAATTAGCTAACATAAACTACATTAGAATTTTCAAATGTGTTATAATATTTAACTATGAATTATATTATATTATAATCACTATAACAAGTAACCTAGTCATCGTGTTACTTAGGTAATCAACTAACTAATCATACACGTCAATTTAGTCAACGGCTCAATTTGGATCACCTCAAATTAGTCAACGGGTCAATATGGTTCATCTCAAATTAGTCAGCGGGTCAAAATGAGCATCTCAAATTTTAATATGACAATTTGAAGGCACAGAGGTGCTTGGTGTTGGAACATTATTAGAAATAGTGGGTTAAATATGAAGTTGCAGACTTAATATTGCAAAACACCATAGGTGTTAACAAGAAACTACCTCCAGGGGCGTAGCATAGTGGGGGCGGGAGGGGGCCGCCAACCCCCCAAACTTTTTGCTCAGTAGCGGAGAGTATGTAGTTTTCGTATAGAAATTTTTTGGTATATATACTTTCGACCCTCCAGTTTTATAGAAATATTTGGGTATATACGTTATCGACCCATCGGTCGGAAATCTCAAGCTTCGCCACTGACTACCTCAGCTCTGCATTATCTTGTTTGATATTGGATTTCTGAGCTGCTCGGTTTCCTTTAAGTCGCCAAAACAAATCAGTACACAGAATTTTCAAGATCCAACAAATATTCCAATTTCCAGTAACTAGGTTGACGGTTTTTTAAAGATGGCCCAGTCTGACCCGAACTCTTTTTGCTCATAACCCATCTGTTTTGACCCATGACCCGAACCTGCCCGACACGCCCATTTTGTCAACCTAGTTTTTACACCAAAATCTGTAAATATGTTGACTCATCCTGGTTCACAATGACTTTGCATAACATTATAACATCATATCAACAAGAAGTAACAGTCATCCAGTCCTCTGACTTCTTTGACCAAACCAGAAAGAGGGTTAAGGCTTCCGAATACTCGCTGTCCATCAATAAAGCCGCCTCAACGCGTTGCCTCAAGAATGTGCGTTTTTCCATGTGGGCCCACTGAACCATTTTTTTTACACGCGGGTATTTGAACATCAGCCGCCGGACTCTCTACACCCAATTACCGATACAGTAGTATTCCGCCTCCAGTACGCATATGCGCGTTTATAGTTCAAGTTACATAAGCAATCTTTGGATACAAACACCACCATCACCAATAATCTCCACAAGAACACTCACCATTTTCAAATTTATGAAACCTATTAGCATCTCTTACCAAAAACACTTTCTTCGATATCTTCGACAAGCCCTTTATAAACTCGTGACAATCTCCACACACTCTTAGGTTTTTAAAAACTCGAATCAGTCTCCTCTCATCTTTCTCGCTCCCTTCATCATGAACCAAAACGAGCCCGATCGCCAACTTTTCACTATGAACCCTCAAGCTCTCTTCCCTCGATTCCTCCTCCACATCATGCAATGAAAACCTCACTTCGTAAGCGTAACACACTTCTTCTTTCAATCGTTTCTCAACTTCCTTCAACTTTTCGTGGATTCGTGGTGTCAACGGGTGTCTCTCATCTCCGTTGTAGAAAAAGTGGATCGTTTTATCGATCTCTACCCAACTCTGCCCACCTACTTTCTTTAACCCTTTGGCTTTAACCGACTTTCTAACACGTTCACTCTCGTTCCAAAAGCCGGCATTGGCGTAGATGCTTGATATCATCACGTAGTTTACAACGCTTACATCATCCATTTTTAATAAAATTTCTCCTACTTCACGTCCCATTTCAAAATCTCCGTGTACTTTGCAAGCACTAAGCAACGTCTGCCAAATCCCCGAATTCGCCTTCACGGGCATGTTCTCGATAAGATCTCTAGCTTCTTTCAAACGCCCCGATCTACCAAGGAGATCAACCATACAAGCATAATGTTCTACATTCGGTTTGATCGTGGGGTCGTTGCGTAATCTAGAGAAGTATTTTTTACACTCGTCGACTAACCCGGAGTGACTACAAGACGAGAGTACGGCCAAGTACGTCACTTCATCGGGGTCAAGGTTCTCCGATAGCATGTGTTCAAATATGTTAACCGCTTCTTTGCCGAGACCATGTTTTCCGTAACCGGTTATCATGACGGTCCAAGATATCACATTCCGTTTGGGCATTTCGTTGAATACTTTACGTGAGTCTTCTATTAAACCACATTTAAGATACATGTCCATGACTGAATTTGACACCGAGACGTCTAGACCAAACGGGACTTTTTTCATGTAAGCATGCATTTGCTTCCCTTGTTCAAGAAGAGCAAAATCGGCAAAAACCGCCATCACGCTTGAAAGAACAAACCCGTCAACCGGAATGTTGCTCTTTCTAAGTGCGGTGTACGACTCCATAGCCTTTGACAAGTTTCCATCTTGAGCGTAGCCTACAACTAGCGTTGTCCAAGAGATCACACTCTTCCTTTCGACTAAATCAAACACTTTTTGTGCCTCAAACAAACACCCGCATTTCGCATACAAATCGATGAGTGAACCTGAAACAATCGTTTGCTGTGACAACCGAAACCCCGTAGAAATCATAAAACCATGAAGTTGCCTCCCAGCCGACAGTTCACCTATACCAGCACACGCCTTTAAAGTGCTCGTATAAGTAAACTCATCCGGAACTTTTCCTTGCGTCTGCATTTCCTTGAACAAAACCAAAGATTTGTTACCGGTGTGTCTAACCGCATATCCCGCTATCATCGCATTCCAACTTATCAAGCTTCTCTCAGGCATTTTATCGAACACCTGAGCTGCTGCATCAACGTTTCCGCATTTCGAATACATATCAATCATAGAATTCCCCACCACAGGGAACCATTCAAAGCCAGTTTTACAACACCACCCATGAATCTGCATACCATTTTCAACAACACCCACAAAGCCACAAGCTTTAAAATTTGTAGAGAAAGTAAACTCATTTGGTTTAACAACAGACCTTCCCATTTTACATAAGAGCAATAATGAGCTTTTGGCATCGTTCAGATTCAAGTACCCACACATAAGAGATGTCCAAGATACAACGTTTCTTTGAAGCATTTTATCGAACACCTTACGTGCAATCTCACACCTGCCACATTTTCCGTACATATCTATGAGGTCATTGTTTATCATCATGTCAAACGCGTAACCCATTTTTAGTATTGCGGTATGGACCTGCAATCCTTGATCTAAAAGAAGATTCTTTGAGCAAACTCTTAAGAGCTGAGCAAACCTTTGCCTCTCGTTCATCGTGAATATAAACTTTTGTTAAGTTAACCTTCTTCCCAAATATTTGAAGCTGTACACATGTGTCTTGCAAGTATTGGGAGTGTCAACTCAAGAAAATGAACACCCAACTAAGTCAATTTGGAGGCCAAACTCGATTATCGGTTTTTATAACAAACGAGTTAATAAGTTCGGAATTTTGTGAAATGTTATAAAAGTGATTAAATTTTAATCACATGGAGGGGGAAGAAAGTCGTGTGAAATAAATGGTGTTAGAACCCGTTCTTCGAAGTTTTTAAAGGTTTAGAACACGTGGGCGTGGATTTGTGGCGTGGTGATCTCTTCGTACCGGGTACATCTTAGGAACGACGTGGAGTTGGGGGTGGGAGATTTTTCACCGGCATAGAAGGCTTTGGGATGGTGACGTTACATGGTCGGGTTGAGCGCAGAGTACAACCGTTTCTCCCAATGCTTCTTTTAAAAAAAAGTACTATCTCCGTCCCGCTAAAACTGTCCTATTTTGAATTTTCAAAGTCTTTTTTTATAAACTTTGACTTTAATTATATATTTTTGTGTTATATAAAACTTGATCAAAATTAACCTAATAAAAATACTTGTAAAACACACTCAAATCATATAACTTTCATCAAGTATTGTCTAACACAAGCAAAATTATTTAAGGTCAAAGTTTATAAATAAAGACTTTGAAAATTCAAAATATGACACTTTTAATGGGACGGAGGGAGTACTTTTCAAAATTTTACTCTTCTTATTAAGCTCCTAATGGTTCATTAAAAAAAAAAAACTTTTCAAAATTTAACTCTTCTTATTAATCTAAACCCATTGCGTTGTGTGAATATTAGATCGCAACAGTTACCGACAACGCACCTCCCTTACCCGCGCATTTGTTTTGGGAACAAGTTTTCCAATAATTTTGTATGCATAGGGGTGAGGCCACCCGAACCATGGACACATTGTGTTCATGTTTCAAGATTATTCGTATGACTAGTCCGAGATTTGAGATGCTTGTCAACGCCGTGGACCAAGATGGTGAGCTCACTGAAGACGACGTCATCCAAGTCGCCCTCGTCAACTACAAGCACACGTACGGTTGTGGCTTCAAACACATCGCGGCGTGGCAAGTAATAAGATTTTTCGGTTAAGTATGTTTAGGTTAATGTTTAATTTTAATTATGTCATGTTTCTTTTAGTTTCGTTTTTAAGTTATGTAGTGTTTTTATTTTTGTAGTATGTAAAGTTTTTTTTTTAATAATGCCCGTGTATTACACGGGTTGTGTAAGTGTAAATTTATATAATAAATAATAAAAACGATCTATCTTTAAAAAAAACCCGTGTATTGAACGTATTGAACAAAATATAATGTCATATATTAATACATACAGTCGTCATGATTTGTCTTTGAAAAATGAACTTTGATGTACTATTTACTTATTATAACATTTTACTTTGTTTTTTTATATTTACTATTAGCTTAAAAACAGATGTATTACATGCGTTGAATAATATTTTCATGATGCATTAAAATTATGAGATACAATTATTTTAGTTAGTTTTAAGGACCTGCATGTTTATTTGTTTATTTTGATAGATAAAACACTCGTCTTAATTTTGTATTCAAGAGAGTCTATGGTACAAAAAGGTGGAGATCGATCCCCACATTTTTATGTATTTCATCATTTTTTTTATGAATTATACCATAAGAAATAAATTCTCTTTGAATGGAATATAGAATTGTTATATTTTTAAAAATAATGTTCTTTCTAAATGTTGATGCAATGTGCGATGAATGATGGGCGTATCCTTTTTATTATTGTTATTATTTTTATTATTATTATTATTTTACCTTTTATATAGCAAATGAAAATCTTTTATAAAAAGGTGTATCCTTATCTAAATTTTTGTTTAAAATTATTTATAGAAAAATAAATATTTATTTTTATCTAATTTTTAGTTTAAAATTATTATTGTTATTTAAAATAGATGAATAGAAAAATAAGGGGAGAAAGCATGAGGAAGTGACACGTGTCAAAAAAGATTTTTGTTTATTAGTATAGAAAATAGGAAGAAGATAAGAAGATATGTCCATTTCGCACCAATATTATTTTAAAAACTACAAAAATCAAGAATCACGTATTTACGATGCTTCAAACCTTCATTAAAAAGAAGGAAATTAAAAAAAGAATCAGATGTGCAAGTTGTATATATGCATTACTTAAAATATTATGAATTATCGTATTTTTAGCAAATAGATCTCAAACATATCCAAATATTTATTTTTATCTAATTTTTAATTTAAAATTATTATTGTTATTTAACATAGATAAATAGAAAAATAAGGGGAGAAAGCATGAGGAAGTGACACGTGTCAAAGAAAGATTTTTGTTTATTAGTATAGGAAGATTTGTTTAATTAGAATTAATGGTTTTTTATTGAATTTAATAGATTCTATATAATTTTTAAATATAAAATAATAATAATAAAAAGTGTACGCCATGTGTCGAATAATGCTACTATTTCACGTCTCAACACACTCCTCCAATGTTTTCACGACCGGACCGGACCGGTCGGACCGGGGTTCGGTGGTCTTGTCGGTCCAGTTATGCATACTTGGGCCGTTTCTGAGATAACCGGCCGGTTATGAAGATCCGGCGGTTGAACCGGCAACCCAGGTTGGCGATCAAACCGGGATTGTGTAATTTTTTGTTCAGTTTGGGAAATTAAGAAAATCAAGAACTGATTTTAGAAAGAAAAGAGGGAGATCTGGACTTGAAATCGTCGAATTTGGGTTGTGCTCACCGGATCTGTGATTTTAGGGCATGTTGGAAGAGAGTGCATGATGGTAGATGGAGTGAGGAGTGACTCCTCCTTTTTTTGCACCACGATACTTTTCTGACGCGTGTTACCATGGCAGACACATGTCGAATAACGCCACTTTTTCATGTCCCCCACTCCATATAATCTTAGGCTCATGTTTGGGTTATTGGGTTTTTTTGTATGTTTTCTGGTTTCTCTTTTATTGGTTTGTATGGTTTAGTTATCATGTACATCATTTTGTATATTCATGTGACCGTAAGTTGTAATAATTTTTGAATACTTTTTTCTTAAGTCATTGAGTTTTAGACTTCGGCCTAGTTATACTACATTATTCAAGATGTGGCTATCCATTAGAATGTGTTTAGATGTTATAAAATAAAGCTAAAAATGGTTTTAAAATTATGGTTGAATACTAGTCATCAATAATCAATGTCATAAAAGCTAGGGTGTGTAAAAGTCACCTATATATGTGCTAGTGTTGAAAAAATCCTTTTTAAAAGGTTTCAAAAATGTTGATGATGCAACAAGTTACATGTCCTTTTTTATTATTATTAGAGTAAAAGTCTTTTAATATTTACATTGATGATGTATGAAGATTTTGACAACTACATATGCAATGAAAGAACCATGGAGTTAAAAACAAACCTTAGATATTATCAATCGTAAAATTAATGATTAAAAAAATCTTACAATCTAACGGATGTGCTTATCGATAATGTTGTTAAATTTGAAACTACTATTCATTTGAGCTGGTAAAGGTAATAATAAAAAAAACCAATATAATTATTAATTTATTATTCGTAGGGGAGGAGTTTAAATTAATAATATCATTAAAAAAATAAGTAAAAAAGAGACATTAAAAAACCAATATAAAAAGACATTAACAAACCAATAAGTGATAAGATGCTTGGTTAGATCAATTAGCATTAAGAGAAGTGTACCCAGATTTATACCAAATTGCCAACAATAAAAGCGGGTGTGTCGTTTCACACTCAGTGGTCTAGGTCTATTGTTCATTGGGGATGGGGATGGGAATGGGAATAGGTGAGAGCTCCTACTTCTAGTGGCGAATGGGAGCACATTGGGGAGCTTATGATGAAGTTGAACCAACATGGGTTAAAAGGGGGCAAGGATGTATGGAGCTGGGAGAATTGATTTGGTGAGAGGTTTTCAGCCAAAAGCATCAAAATGGAAATTGTTACGGCAGGTGTGCCTTCTTGTAACGCCCCAAAAACCGAGTGTTTGGTTTACTAGTAAGTTTCTTGTATATGACATGAAGTGGTCTAACTAGTTTAATTAACCTAGTTAGAATTTGTGTTAAATAGAAAGAAATGAAAGTTGGAACAATTGTGACCAATGTAAGCACCAAACTTTAGGGACCAATAATGAATAAGATGAAAGATGAATTAATAAAACCCAATTAAAACATAAACACACACACACATCAGAGGTGTGTGTGTCGACTAGAACCGGGTGAAGAAGAAGAAAACCCTTAAAATCATAAATCTGCAAAATTGAAAGGAAAATTGGAGTCTAAATCAGTGCATGAACTAAGATTCATGATCATCTAAGTGCCCTTAACACCAAGTAAGTCAAATTTTATGTTTTAGCAGTGTTCGATGAAATGCGTTATATGTGAAGAGTGAATGTTGTATGAAATTGAAGATGAATACTAGTTCATATTAACATGTAGAAGCGTAAGTATGCTCAATTTCGACTATATTGATGATTTTGGGGAAAACCCACTTATAACTATGGAACGATGAATTTTGGTAAAGAATTAAATGCAAATTAACATGATGTTAGTGGTTGAGTAGCATTGTAGATGGTATCTTGTTAACTAGATTAAATGTGATATGAATTAATTGATGATTTGTGTTATTGTGATGAATGGGAGCCAAATGTTGGTGGTAAGCATGAATTACTTGTACTTTGTGCTTAAATTGTAATACGCCTGCCAAGTGTTTGATGAAATGCATAAGTGAGATTATTAGATGAGATCGGATGTAAATAACAAATGAATATGTATAGAATGTAGACATGATGTATTTAGTAGTAAAATATCATGATAAGTATGTCCTTGATGAATATCTATATGTGAAAATAGTTAATGAGCAATTGGGTAGATCTATAATCTAAGAGTTGTGTTATATGCATGAGTGATGTAATGCACACATATGGATTGTTTAATTGTCTTAATCGCGATCAAGAAGTGAATGGGTACTAATGTATAACATATGACCATACTAGTAAAGGATGATGTTATGAATTACGTTAAGTTGGCTAACCTAGCGATGTGGCTGTTAAATGTAGAATCATGAAAGCATAAGTATGTGTAAATTGATTAAGTGTATATTGTGTATGTGACTAGCTGATCATGTAGTTGTATGTGTCATACAACATTATGTATGAAATGAATATCATGTCATCAATATGGTCTACTATATCAACATGAATGCGTGTTCAAAAGTTAGAAGTTATATGCTAGAAGGTTGACTTTCTGAAAGTCAACCGAGAAATTATAACATGGTTAGCCTTTCGGACACAATTATAATATTGGAGAAGTAATGTGTTATGTACTAGATGATCTACATGTCGTATACGATGATAATTGAGTTGCGTGAATGTGGAACAAGGTGCCTTTTAGTCTATGCCTTATGTATGTGGTATATGGTTAATAAAAATGCAAGTAATGTATGAATGGAAGGAAATGAATGTTAGTATGAATGAGCACGTATGCTAACCATGATGTGATTGCGATAACATGAAAGGATAGGAATCACATTAGCATGGACTCAAGTATGAAAGGCTAACGGGTTAAGAGGAGACAAGGAAGAGGATACGGACACGGATGCACAAAGTAAGTGATTTCCGCAATCACTTCTTAGTTGTTTACGTAGAGTTATGTGCTAGTTAATTAAGTATGATAATCGAGACAAATAATAGATGGGTTGTATGAAACCAATGATTTTCGCTAAGTAGATGTAACGGGTCAAAAATGAGGTCTTGATGTTATAATGGAATGAAGATTAAGAAATGTCTACAGTATGATAACCGGGTAACGGGTAGGATTGCGCATAAGTACGCTAATGGGTAAGCGGAAGCACGGATAATGTAAAAGTATTATAGTTATAACGTTTATGTAAGTTTTGGGTTAAAACGAATGAGTAGTTTGACGAAAACATGAACGGGTCGAATAAGTGAAAGCGGGTATATAAAGCCGAGAGCTTAAGTGAATATTTTCCTTAAACCGGATGTTGGATTTCAAGTTCATATGATAGAATATGAATTTACAAGCATGTAGGAAGAAACGGGAGGTTAAACGGGTAAAAGGTTCAAAAGTTATGCGCGTTTTAGTGCGTACGGACGACGAAACGGTGATGCAGAAATAAAACACCTCTTAACTTAAGAGGAGAGCAAAAGAAACGCCTCTTAACTTAAGAGGAGTGCAAAGAAACACCTCTTAATTTAAGAGGAGTGCAAAAGAAACACATCTTAACATAATAGGAGTTCAACAAAACTATTGAACGGATATATAAGAGGTATGTAAGATCTTGGACGTGTATGTAAGAGTGTATGTACATATGTAGACGTGTATTTAAGCATATATGAAGGTACGTATGAGTGTATGCAAGTAAGTAGAGACGTAGTAATGCATGTATGTATGTAGATGTGTATTTATGTATATGTGAAGCTACGTATGTGTATATGTACGTAGGTAGAGACGTGGTAATGTATGAGCATATATAGATGTGTATGTGGTATATATGAAGGTACGTATGAGTGTATGCAGGTATGTAGAGACATACGAAGGTATGTACGTATGTAGATGTGTATGTATGCATGATTTAGATACGTCAAGTAATACGTTATTAATAGTGTGCCTTGAGAATGAAAAGTAATGCACGTACATTATTGGAGCCTTACCAGGATATGGATACGCAGATGAAATGCTTGAAGTTAGAAAGATAACGAAATGAGAAGTGTACGAGATTGAATCTTGCTTATGTATTGTGTACTAATGTTATGAATGTATGTGGTGAGTGCAGGTTGTACGAATCACGGGCGGTTATCACGAGGAATAGAGATCGAAGACCGAGTCACAATATAGATTGTACGGGAATAATTGAGTATGTAATTTAGCAAGCAGGACTTATACTTTTTGTAAAAGATACATATTCATTAAAACGAACTTTCAAGTAAGTCAAGACGTTTGTAATGAAAGAAATTTTATGGCACGAATTTCCGCTGCGACTTTTTGTCAAATCCGTATTAGGGCCTCACACTTCTCATTGGAAGTTTTGGTGGAATGCTTGAGCTCCTCCTAAGTGTAACATCCTGCTTTAGGGTGCGGTTATGGGCAAGGTGGCGTCTAAGAAAGGTCTGGCCTCTCGTGGTATAACCTTGTCTGATATCAAATGCCCTTGTTGTGGTATTTGTGACGAAGAGACTTATCATATTTTTGGCAAATTATTTATGGACCAGAAGTGTATGGTGGAACATTTTTGTTTGGTTAAGGATTCAAGTTCCCACATATATGCATACGTTGAAGGATATTCTAGTGACCTTATCTAATTGCATGGGTGGAAAGAATTGGAAATGACTTGTGCACATGGTGGCAATGACAACGGTTTGGAGAATATGGAATGCCCGCATCTTGAATGTTTTTGAAGACGCATTTGTTCCGGTTTGAAAAATTGTTGAACTCGTTAAGGAATATGCTTTCTTGTGGGTTTGCAATAGGGCGAAAATCACACCTCCATTATAGGAAGAATGGGTAAACTTTGATGTAATGGATTCTATAAGTCCAATTTTTTTCTTGTCATCTTCTTTTTTCTTTCTTCGCTTGGTTTTGTTTTTCTTCCTGTTTCTTGTTGGCTGAATATATATATATATATATATATATATATATATATATATATATATATATATAGTAAGGTTCCTACGTAAAGTGTGTTTTTCCTAAAAAGTCTAGGAAGCGATCTTGTCCATCCGATTGTTTTAAATGAGTAGGGGCAATTTCGTCCTTATGTGTGTTTTAAACCAATCAAAATAACCGTCAGAGATATCACATCTCCTTAATACACGCCAATTTCCCTCTCCCTCTCTCTCTCTCTCTTTTTCTCTCTCTAAACCCAAATTTGGAAACCCCCAAAATCATACCAAAAATACCTAAAATCATGGATGAAGATAAGAGATTTTCCTTGTTCCATATACGTAAGATCAAGCTTTCATTGTACTGCGTGTTTTACAAAGCGATTACGGGTGATTCTTGTTTGTAATTGACGATATTTTGTTGGTTGCAGGGAAGAGATTCAAAAAGCAGGAAACTTTGGAAAGGATAGATAGCAACGGAATAGTTACCGGAAGCCGATCGAAAGCTGGGGCGAAATCTGCTGATGTAAAACACATTTGTATGAATCTGAATTGCTGTTAAAACACAGCTGTATGAATTTGAATGATAAAACACATTTGTATGAATCTGTTTGCTGTTAAAACACAGATGTATGAATCTGAATGATAAAACACATTTGTATGAATCTGCTTGCTGTTAAAACACAGTTGTATGAATCTGAATGCTAAAACACAACTGCATGAATCTGCTTGCTGTTAAAACACATTTGCATGAATCTGCTTGCTGTTAAAACACGCCTGTATGAATTTGAATGCTAAAACACAACTGTATGAATCTGCTTGCTGTTAAAACACAACTGTATGAATCTGAATGCTAAAACACAACTGTATGCATCTGCTTGCTGTTAAAACACAACTGTTTGAATCTGAATGCTAAAACACACCTATATGAATCTGCTTGCTGTTAAAACACAGCTGTATGAATCTGAATGATAAAACACAGCTGTATGAATCTGCTTGCTGTTAAAACACATCACCAAGAACAAACTGTTAAAACACAGTACCAAGAACATGCTGATAGATTCCAGCAAGAAAACGAAGGAATGATTGATATTACGTGAGATCGGAAATCGAAAACAAAAAATTTCGAAATTTATGTATAGTTAGTTATTGAAGATAATTTCCTAAAATAAAAATAGATTGTGAAAGTACATAAATGCTCTTTTAGATAAAATCCTTCAATGCCACATGTCGCGTTCTTATTGCTTCCTAGACTTTCTAGTAAAAAACACACTTTCCACCCAACTCTTACTCTCTCTCCCCCTATATATATATATATATATATATATATAGGGCTGCTAGAATGAAAACCACCCCGAGTTGTAAGAACCGCGAGAACTACACCCCACGGAGCGCCGTTCGCCATGATTTTTTTTACAAGTAGATGTGTGTATTATAAACACAGCCGTAAAAAATCATGGCGAACGGCGCTCCGTGGGGTGTAGTTTTTTACACCACAAGTTTGGTGTTTTTAATTTTTTTTCTTTTTTCTTTTTTTTTCACCAAACTTGTGATGTAAAAAACTACACCCCACGGAGCGCCGTTCGCCATGATTTTTTACGGCTGTGTTTATAATACACACATCTACTTGTAAAAAAAAATCATGGCGAACGGCGCTCCGTGGGGTGTAGTTATCGGGGTTCTTACAACTCGAGGTGGTTTTCATTCTAGCGGCTCCCTATATATATATATAGGGGATCGCTAGAATGAAAACCACCTCGAGTTGTAAGAACCGCGAGAACTACACCCCACGGAGGGGCGTTCGCCGCGATTTTTTTTTACAAGTAGATGTGTGCATTATAAACACGGCCGTAAAAAATCACGGCGAACGCCCCTCTGTGGGGTGTAGTTTTTTACACCTCAAGTTTGGTGTTTTTTAATTTTTTTTCTTTTTTCCTTTTTTTTCACCAAACTTGAGGTGTAAAAAACTACACCCCACGGAGGGGCGTTCGCCGTGATTTTTTACGGCCGTGTTTATAATGCACACATCTACCTGTAAAAAAAAATCGCGACGAACGCCCCTCCGTGGGATGTAGTTCTCGCGGTTCTTACAACTCGAGGTGGTTTTCATTCTAGCGGCTCCCTATATATATATAGGACTCTGTAAAAAGTGCTCAAAGTGTGCGAAGTGTATTATAACACTATATATAATACTATATAACACCATATAAACACCGTAGGAGTTGGGTGGAAAGTGTGTTTTTCCTAGAAAGTCTAGGAAGCAATAAGAACGCGACATGTGGCATTGAAGGATTTTATCTAAAAGGGCATTTATGTAATTTCACAATTTATTTTTATTTTAGGAAATTATCTTCAATAACTAACTATCCATAAATTTCGGAATTTTTTGTTTTCGATTTTTTATCTCACTTAATATCAATCTTTCCTTCGTTTTCTTGCTGGAATCTATGAGCATGTTCTTGGTACTGTGTTTTAACATTCAGATTCATACAGTTGTGTTTTAACTGCAAACAGATTCATACAGTTGTGTTTTAGCATTCAGATTCAAACAGTTGTGTTTTAACAGCAAGCAGATGCATACAGTTGTGTTTTAGCATTCAGATTCATACAGTTGTGTTTTAATAGCAAGCAGATTCATACAGTTATGTTTTAGCATTCAGATTCATACAGATGTGTTTTAACAGCAAGCAGATTCATACAAATGTGTTTTATCATTCAGATTCATACAACTGTGTTTTAACAGCAATTCAGATTCATACAGTTGTGTTTTAACAGCAAGCAGATTCATACAAATGTGTTTTATCATTCAGATTCATACAGCTGTGTTTTAACAGCAAGCAGATTCATCCAAATGTGTTTTATCATTCAGATTCATATAGCTGTGTTTTAACAGCAAGCAGATTCATACAAATGTGTTTCATCATTCAGATTCATACAACTGTGTTTTAACAGCAATTCAGATTCATACAGCTGTGTTTTAACAGCAAGCAGATTCATACAAATGTGTTTTATCATTCAGATTCATACAGCTGTGTTTTAACAGCAATTCAGATTCATACAGCTGTGTTTTAACAACAAGCAGATTCATACAAATGTGTTTTACATCAGCAGATTTCGCCCCAGCAAGCAGAGTCATCCACAACAAACGGAATACCTACAAACATTTGTTATTTTAAACACACACCTAGGGTTCTTGCGACTTAAACTGTGCTTCCAGCAACTTCAACTTTTCTTCCGGTGATTTCATCCCTGCTTCCATCCATCTTGTTCAAATCCCTCTGTTCTTTGAATCTCTTCCCTTCAAACATCAATTATTTCAATGAAGAGCACGATTGAACCCTAATCGCCTACTAAAACACAGAACACAATGTTGGGAAGATCTTACGTATATAGAAGTTGGTAAATCTCTTATCTTGATCCATGATTTTAGGTATTTTTGGTATGATTTTAAAGGGTTTTCGTTGTATTTTTGGTATGATTTTAGAGAGAGAAAAAGAGAGAGAGAAAATGGCGTGTATTAAGGAGATGTGATATCTCTGACGGTTATTTTTTATTGATTTAAAACACACATAAGGACGAAATTGCCCCTCCTCATTTAAAACAATCTATTAAATATAGTAAATTATTACAAGATTGCCATTGATTTGATCTCAACCCTTAAACACACCAATCGGATGGACAAGATCGCTTCCTAGACTTTCTAGGAAAAACACACTTTCCGCAGGAACCCTACTCTAAACACCGTATAACAATACGTAACACCATATAATACCATATAACACTATACATCATTATATAACAATATAACACTATAAGTTGTCTGATAGCATGTCTATGATAGATGTATAGTGTTATATTTGTTATATAATGTTATATAGTGTTACATAGTGTTATATGGTATTATATACTATTGTATATAGTGTTATAATACACTTCTCACACTATAGGTCCTTTTTACACTATCCTTACCCTATAAATATATAGTGTTGTGGTTAAAAAACAGAAATGATTTCTTTTTCGATTTAGACAAGGTTCTCTACATCAATTGATGCTACTAAAATTGCCATTGAAGAACACATATCCATAGTTTCTTAAAACATGTAACTTGTAAAAAAGACAATTGTATACTATTAAATTAGAAAGTGAATAGAAAGTGAATGAACAGTAAGTATATTTGTTTTAAAGGTTTTTTATATGTGTTATTTAATGGTTTGTTTATAAGTGTTATGTTGTTCTTTTATGTATCTTATATAACTTGCGTTTGTTTTTTCTCGATGTAATTCACGTGTCAGTATTTTTTGATTATATCAAGATTTTTTTTATCTATGGGTTGCTGTAACGAGTGTAGGTGGCGTAACAAAACAAAACAAAACAAACCGATACCGATCAAATTCGTGCCGTGTTGGTATATTTTTTGTCATATCATGATTTTTTTCTCTATTGGTTGCTATATTTGTTTTAAAGGTTTTTTTATATGTGTTATTTAGTGGTTTTTCATGTGTTATGTGGTTCTTTTATATATCTTATTATGTAACTTGTGTTTGATTTTTATCGATGTAATTCACGTGTCAGTATTTTTTTATCATATCAAGATTTTTTTTTCTATGGATTGTTGTAACGAGTGTAGGTGGCGTAACAAAATAAACCGATACCGATCAAATTCTCGACGTGTTGGTATACTTTTGGTCATATCATGATTTTTTTCTCTATTGATTGCTATAACAAGTATTAGTACCATAGTTAAACGAACTGATACCCACCCACCACGCAACACACGAATTTAATAACACTAGTTAGTTAGATGAAAACTCAATAATTAAAGATGCCTTTTTTTTTTTATCAAAAAGTCATTTAAAATAAATTACTTGTATTCTTATAATAAGACAATTTATTCTCTTATTAAAAAATCCAAACACTACAAATCATATGCGAACTTTGATTTCTTGTTTAGTTATAACAATTTGCATTTCACTATAGACAACTATCTTGAGTAGATCTTTTTGTATATGTTGTTTTATTAATGTGAACTTCATTAAAAAATCATCAACCTGAACCGGGAGGCCGAAAAAGCAATCTAACTTACATGATAACAAATTTACACCAGTTTTCTCACAAGATCAGCTTTAACTTCGATCTGTTCCTAAACTATAGATACCCCATCGTCTTCACGTCACTAAAGATCGGCTTTAACTTCGACCTGTTCCTAAACCATAGTTAAACTTCAACTCATTCCTCGCTCTCCACAAGCTCCAACATCCAATGGTAACAATCCCACAAATAACTTCCTTTTCCAGCTTTTTGAATCCCATATACTTGTGTATTTCCAACAAATCTCTAAATGAGAAAATAACACAACTTGGGACTCGACACCACACGCTAATATGGTGCCATAAGATCGAAGCTAATGTACAATTGGCGAAGTGATGCTCTACCGTTTCTTCTCCGCCTTCACATAACGAACATGTCAAGTCTTTCGCAATAATATTTCTACTACGTAAAGCAACCGTCGTGACTATCTTACCCATTTTCACTCTTCAAGTGATATTTCTATCATGAAAATATGAAGATACACATTTAAGTTTTATTGATCCCAACTAAAATATGCGAATAACAGTACAAACATCGCAATGTATTTTAAACTTTTAACAATAAACATCATCTTCTTCTAGTTAATCTGTCAGTCTTAAATCAAAATATTTACATAAAATCAAAATCCACTATCTTTTTCAATGTTTTCAAAAGAGCATGATTGAAAAAGTTAAACACATGTTTTTGGGAAACTATATACAAAATTATGTTGTATTTTTATATTAGCTCTATTAAAATTTACTTTTTTTTTGTTTTGATTTCCATTTCTAAAATTGTTTGTATTTTTTTTCTAACCGATTGATGCACTAATGCTGTGTTCCAGAGATCTACTTAACAGGGGGAGGGGAGAGAAAATGGTGTTCCAGAGATCCACTTAATAGGGGGAGGGGAGGGAAAATGGGGTTTTTTTTGCCTGAAAATAGTCTTTCCAATTTGGAAAGACATGGAGGGGAGGGGAGGGGAGGGGAGGGAAGGGGAGGGGAGGGGAGGGAAGGGGAGGGATTTTTAACTCGGGAACACACCGTAAGTAGCAACTATATAATCTCTTTTCAACCTTATTCACTCACCTTTTCTTCTTCAACTGTATCCCCAACCCTTTCATCCATTTTCAGTTGCTTTCTTCTTCTTCTTCAACCTATACATACACACACACACATGTATCTATACCATCCATAGCTCCCAATCCACAACAATGGAGTCGCGATTGCACCACGCAGGTATGGAAACCGACCTGCTATCTCGTCTCGCAGCTAACCACCTGTTTCTAGGTCAAATCGAACCATTTCGAGCCACAATTCTCGCTCTCCGATCTCGAAACCCTAACCTAGCTCGCTCAATTCTTCAAACTATTGTTGCCAACGGTGGCCGGTATGAGAATATCCTGTTTAGTTCCGATTGTTCACCGGCGATTTTAACGTATATATGTACTGTAGAACTTCTTCAGTTTAATGATAATACGTTAGGTGTTTGGAGTTTTGATTCCAACACGTTGCGTCTGCGTGCTGAATTTGTGCTTTATGTTCAGATTGTTGTGTCTAGGGTTTTGGAGAGTAGGAAAGAGGATAGGAATTTAGGTCAAGGTGAATTGGATGTTGTTAATTCGGATTCGGTTAGTGATAATGATGGTACTGGTGTTAGCGATATCGATATCGATTCGAAACGGCGGATTAGTGAAACAAAAGGGGATACCAGTGAGTTGGACATTAAATATTGGGATTATGATGAGTGTTTGAGAGTATTGAATAAGATCTCGGAGGTCGGCTTCAAGAGGTTGAGGCCGGATTTGATTGAATCGGAGAGTAGAGAGAGTGAAGACCAGGGGAGTTCTGGTGGTGGTGAGATGGAAGAAGGAGAAATGATGTGTTTGAGGGGAGTGATTTTGGAGAATGCTGGTATTTTTGAGGCATTGTGTGAGAATATAGCGAAACAGGTTGAACGGATTCGAGGGAATGATGGTGGTGGTGATGATTCTGGTTCTGTTGTTTCTCCTATGGTTCAGGAAGAGGGCGGAGATGAGGATGTTAAGGTGCTTAGATTGATACAAAGATGTGTTCAGATGGTGCATTTGGATGCCATGAAGGAATGCTTGAAGAAGGGTGATAATGATGGAGCTCTGTCTCATATTCAGTTTCTTCGTTTTGATTACGGGGTGGATGAAGCTGATTACCGGTATGCATGAAGACACGGTTTTCTTTTATGATTGACTTCCTGATTTACAGTTTTATGTACGGCATGCTTGGTGTTTGCATACTTTTCTTATTATGACACTACACTATGTAAAAATTGTTAAACATGTAGCTGCAATATTTGTATGTCAGTGACCTATAAGTTATGTGGACTCACCACTTAAATATGAAACCTTAGTTTCTAGATGATTTATATCATTTAACCCCTCCACTATATAATTGCAAAATGAGTTGACTGCACCTTTCTCATTATTGATAATAGTTACAGTTAGGATCATCAACCAACTAGGACAACACCTCAATTAGTTCATAGTTCTCAGTTTGTTGATATATCTTGGTTGGCTTTTCATTTTTTCTTCAATTTTTGAGCATGACAGCATCGATAACTTAAATCAGTAATAGTCTTTATCAAATTACTTTCTTTTTGTTGGCTATTTATCTGTTATCCGTTGTGATGTTGAAATAGCATGGTTTTGCAAGATCTCCTTAAGAGGATTTTCTCAGGAATGGTGGCCTATGATGACACTTGGCTTGCCACTCGAAGTAAACTGCTGTCAGTATATGAGAAAGCACTTTCATCAAACTCCTCAAATCTTGTCCACGTGATACAGGTACGAGGCTGTTTCCTTATCGAGCATCTTTAACTATGTTGATCTATTTTTACATCTGTCTATTACAGGCTTGCTTTAATAACCATACACTTATTTCTACCATATAATTGTATACAATAGCACAAGTCATGCATATACATGACCTGGAATTACATCATGTGCCTTTTGCAGTCCATTCAGGAGGAATTGTTCTCTGAGGAGATAGAGACACATAAAGTTTCAAATGGCAACCAGATTCCACCCCCTCTTGCTCGGCTTTTAGCCGCACATAACACACCTGGTGACCAAACGTCATCGTTGAAGTTGGCACTCTCTGCATGCATGAGAGACATGTATCATTATGCTCGTATCTCAGGGTTGCATGTACTTCAATGTATCATGGATGTTGCACTTTCTGCTGTAAAGAGGGAACAACTTCAAGAAGCTAGCAATGTATGGAGATTTCCTCAAGCACATAACTTGTGTCTATATCAAATTAATCTAATTTGGTTTAATGACATTGTATTTTTATTATTTTATACAGATTCTTTCATTGTACCCCCAACTTCAACCTCTTGTGGCTGTTATGGGTTGGGATCTTTTACCTGGAAAAACAGATATGAGAAGGAAGTTGATGCAGCTTTTGTGGACTAGTAAATCACAAATTCTCAGGCTTGAAGAATCTTCTCTCTATGGCAATAAATCAGATGAGGTATTGTTTTTTTATATTCTTGCTTCGATATGAAACTGTTGGTATCAAGTATAACTTGTTAGATTTTGACAGGTGTCCTGTGTTGAGCATCTTTGTGACTTCCTATGTTACCAACTTGATCTGGCTTCTTTTGTTGCATGTGTCAATTCTGGACAAACATGGAGTTTGAAATCATCATTACTCTTGTCTGGAAAAGGACATACAGAGCTTGAAAACCGAGATTTCCAGTTGGACCCGTTTGTTGAAAATCTTGTTCTCGAAAGATTATCGATCCATAGTCCCCTTCGAGTAAGTCTGTAAAATTTGTTGGTTGTTAGCACCTTTTCTCCCTGCATTTACATTTTCTTTATGAATTTATGTGTGCACACATCGAGATGAAAACAAGTTGAGAAATGTTTTTCTTTTCATTCTCGTGTTAGGTCAAAGTTCAATTGTTTGATGTAAAGGTGTTAGTTTTCATTGCTTTTTTTGTGCAGGTTTTGTTTGATGTAGTTCCAGACATTAGATTCCAAGATGCTATCGAGTTATTTAGCATGCAACCAATAACATCTAATTTAGCAGCCTGGAAGAGGTAGCGTCCAATTTCTTTTATAGTTTAATATGTTTGTTATTTCTGTATGTTTATTTGCGTATATGGTAGCTAACCCATAGTGATTTTTAATGATCAAGTGCAACTAGTATATCTTTAATCTAATATGTGTATAATACATTTGTTTGCTTTGTGGTTTTGTGTTGCATTTCATTAGGATGAAAGACGTTGAACTCATGCACATGCGTTATGCCATGGAGTCTGCTGTTCTTGCCCTTGGATCTATGGGGAATAGCAAGAATAATGAAGTAAAAAGCTACCAAATGGCACTATGTTACTTGAAAGACCTCAGGATTCACTTAGAGGCCATCAACAATGCTCCACGCAAGGTTATTTATTTCCCACTTTTTAAAATTTAATTAAGAAACAACACATTATCATAACCTTTTTAATGATGCACAGATAATGATGGTGAACATTATCATCTCACTTTTGCATATGGACGATCTCTCTCGAGGCTTTCCGCCACCTACCACACACCCTGACACTAGTGAGGAAAGTGGTGATCCCTGCACTAACGAAGAAGGCAATAATATGGTCATATCATTCACAGGGCGGCTTCTTACTATATTAAGGCAAAATTTGCCTTCATCTATTACCGATCAGGAGATTGCAAATGACGGAAATGCTCCTACTGATGGAAAACAAGCTCTAGAATGGAGAATCTCAAAGGCGAAATCTTTCATTGAAGATTGGGAATGGCGGTTATCCATCTTGCAAAGTCTTCTTCCGTTGTCTGACCGCCAGTGGAAATGGGAAGAGGCGTCGACCGTATTACGTGCTGCCCCATCCAAGCTGCTGAATCTGTTAGTCTATTCATATCTAATTGAAAGATTATTTGTATCAGTTTAATAAATTATAAGCTTGACCGTAGTTTTTTACTTTATTATTATTCAGTTGCATGCAGAGGGCAAAGTATGACATTGGAGAAGAGGCTGTTAACCGTTTTTCTTTGCCTCCAGAAGATAAAGCAACTCTTGAACTGGTTGAATGGGTGGATGGAGCCTTTAAGAAAGCATCCGTATGTACCTAACTGATGAGTGGATGTTAGTCACAACTATTTTCGTTTTTTGAATTTTATGTTTATGCTAAAAAGAATATATGTTTGTGATTTGCCAGGCTGCGGATGCTGTTTCTCGTGCTGCTGATGGAACTTCTGTGGTCCAAGAATTAGATTTTTCCACTCTTCGCGCTCAATTAGGTCCTTTAATCGCAGTATGATATTTTCCTTCTGTTATTTCTGCTTCATTTTATTTTTCATTTGTTTTAAAGTGGACCCATTTGTAAACGCCATATGAAAACTTGCATTTTTATGTGTCTTGCCAGACTCTTCTATGTATTGATGTAGCTGTTGCATCTTCAAGATCATCAAATTTGTCACAGAAGCTTCTAGATCAGGCAAGTGAAAAATTACACATCTATTCGTCTGCTTTCTTTTAAAAGCTTGTTACAGTTATAGGATGATTGTCGTAATTCAATTAACATACCTATCTTGACATATATATAGAAAAAAAAGTTTATTTTCGCTGGACTTGTGATGGTACAGGCTCAAGTTATGCTGTCAGAGATCTATCCTGGCCGTGCTCCTAAGATGGGTGCTACTTATTGGGATCAAATCTATGAAATTGCAATAATTTCAGTTGCCAAACGGCTTCTTAAACGTCTTCAAGAATTGTTGGAACAGGTCAGTATTCTCTATATGTTTTCTTAGCCATAAGATGTATGTATGCTGTGTTATCTATTTTGTTTTATGTTAAGCAAACCAATTTATAAACAGACCTTTAATATAAGTAACTAGTATTTTAACCACGCCGCACGTTGCGGCGGCAGTGCCGAACCTTCAAGTAATTTATACCGTCATACATTTGACCCGACTTGTTTCCGAACAAAATTTACATCGAAACGTGGACCAACTGAAAACACACATAAAAAATAAGCACGAAACTCATAATATCTGACCTGACTCATTACTGATTTTTTTTGACGTCGAAACGTAAACCACCTTTGATTTATACCGAAACGTTCTTAAAAATGGGCACACAAGAAAATAGTGTTTTGTAAGTTAAATAATGGTACCAGGCGTAGCGACAACGTCGAAATGTAAAGTAGCTCGAATTTTTACCGCTTATTAAAAACGTAGATCAACCGAAACCTTACATAAAAATAAGCACGAAAACGTATTATATTTTACCACGTACATAAAAAATAAGCATGTAAAACTCGAGAGAGTCAAGTATAAAATAAAAGTTTATAGAACAAAAATAGTGTTTTTTAAGTTAAATAATGGTAAGTATAAATGCTGAACGTTGAAAGCTGAAAGTTACGGTAAAAAGAAACAAAAATCAAAACAAAACAAACACAACTAAAGACAAAAAAAAAAAAACAAAAACCCAACAAAGAAAACCTTGATTGACACTCGCTACAGTAGTTTACCTTGTCTGAATTGTTATTTATACTATACCTTATGTACATGATAAATTTACATTTTTAGGAGAAGTTTCCGGTACTTCAAGCTCTTTTAACGGGGGACCTAATAAATACTTCGTCAAAAGATTTCCAAAGGCAGGGACATAGGGAGCGAGCTCTTGCTATGTTACATCAAATGATTGAAGATGCTCACATGGGAAAGCGACAATTTCTTAGCGGTAAGTCGGTAACCTTTTTTTCCCTGTAGTTTAATTTTAGTTGTAAGTACATAGTTTGATTCTTTGATTATTTTTAGGTAAGCTTCATAATCTCGCAAGAGCTATTGCTGATGAGGAAAATGAAAGAGAATATAGGAGAGCAGAGAGTTTGTATCATGATAAAGATGCTCTGAATCATGAAAAAAATGGAGTTCTAGGGCTTGGGTTGAGACATGCGAGTCAACAATCATCGAGTGGTGAAAAGTCAATCGTTTCAACGTCATATGATGTTAAGGACGCTGAAAAAAGAATATATGGTCCGTTGGCATCTAAAGCTACAACATATCTTTCCCAATTTATCCTCCATATTGCAGCTATTGGTGACATAGTTGATGGCACAGATACTACTCATGACTTCAATTATTTCTCTCTCATTTATGAATGGCCTAAAGATGTAATGTTACCTTGCCCAAGCTTCTTGTCCTTATTTAATGAGTAAAATGCCATTTTCGTCCCTGAGGTTTGGCCAGTTTTGCGACTTTCGTCCAAAGGTTTGTTTTTCTGCATCTGGATCCAAAAGGTTTGAAATCTTGCCATCTTCATCCGGCACATTAACTCCATCCATTTTTCTCTGTTAAGTCGGGGGTAATTTTGTTCTTTTTGTTAACTTAAAGGGCAATTCGGTCTTTTTCAGGGGTATTCGGTCTTTTTACATAAAGTGAAAAAGATCGAATTGCCCTTTAAGTTACCAAAAACGACGGAAATACCCCTGACTTATTGGAGAAAAATGGATGGAGTTAACGAGTCGGATGAAACTGGCCAGATTTCAAACCTTTTGGACTCAAATGCGGAAAAACAAACCTTTGGACGAAAGTCACAAAACTGGCCAAACCTCAGGGACGAAAATGGCATTTTACTTTTATTTAATTTTATCGATTTTTCCAATTTGTGTTCCCTTCACTTACTGGTTGTTTACAGCTATTGACCCGTTTGGTGTTTGACCGGGGTAGCACTGATGCAGCTGCAAAGGTGGCAGAAATTATGTCAGCTGATTTCGTACATGAAGTGATTTCCGCATGTGTGCCCCCGATTTATCCACCTAGGTCTGGTCATGGCTGGGCAGACATCGCGGTAATTCCTACATGCCCTAAAAGTAATTCAGAATGTAAAGTTCTTTCACCTTCTTCAAAAGAAGCCAAACCGAGTTCTTATTGTCCGTCCTCTGCCACACCTGGAGTTCCCCTGTACCCTCTTCAGTTAGATGTCGTAAAGCATCTTGTGAAACTCTCCCCTGTTAGAGCCGTGTTAGCATGTGTTTTCGGGAGTTGTATTTTATACGGAGGGGGTGACTCAACCATATCAAATTCTTTAACCGAGGGCTCGGTGATGAAACGCGATGCTGACAGATTATTCTATGAGTTTGCACTTGATCAATCAGAGAGATTTCCAACCTTGAATCGGTGGATACAAATGCAAACTAATCTTCACCGAGTTTCGGAGGTTGCTGTAACTGCGGAACACACAATTAATGATGGAAGTGAGGCAAAAACTTCTGTGAAGCGTTTTCGCGAGCACGATAGTGATTCTGATTTAGAACATGAGGACCTGGCCGTGTGCCCCACCATATCTGTGATTCCCGAAACCGCAAATGAAAGTGGTATTTGGCAAGATTCTCCCAAGTCAGAGACTATTGAAACTGATACAACCGTCTTCCTCTCTTTCGGATGGGAGAACGAAAAACCATACGAAAAAGCCGTTGAAAGGTACAAATGTTTTATTTACATACACACCCACACATATATATTCGTATTTTTGTCACATTAACATCTAAACTGCCCATTGTTGCTTACTCCATATCATTTATGAAAATTCTAGATTGATAGAAGAAGGAAAATTAATGGACGCTCTTGCTCTTTCTGATCGATGCTTACGTGATGGTGCTTCGGATCATTTACTTAAGTTATTAATTGAACGTGAAGAGGAAGATCATACTGTGTATAATCGATCAGGTCATTCGACTTTTAGGATACCAGGTTATAGCTGGCAGTATTGCCTAAGGTTGAAAGATAAACAGCTTGCAGCCGCACTTGCACTGAAGTATGTATACTGGAAATATATTCTTGGTTAGTACTTGAGAAAGTTTATGAATGTATTTTTTTGGCGCTACAGATATTTGCATAGATGGGAATTAGATGCTGCTTTGGATGTTCTCACCATGTGCCACTGTCACTTGCTGGAAATTGATCCTTATAAAAACGAGGTGTTTATTACTAATTCACGATTTAGATTTTTTATTATAATAATGCATTATTTAATATTTATTAAAGATCTTAAAGAATGGACAAAAAAATCTCACATGCATGTTGTGTGTACTGTATAGGTTGTTCTAAGGAGACAAGCTTTAATGCGGTACAGTCATATACTATCTGCAGACGAGCGTTACAATAGCTGGCAAGAGGTTAAATACTTTCTTAATAGCGAAATCCATGATATGTTAATTATTATTCTTGTTAATTGTGATCCAATATATAATTTCTTAGGTTGAGGCGGAGTGTAAGGAAGATCCCGAGGGTCTAGCCCTTAGGTTAGCGGAAAAGGGAGCTGTTTCTGCTGCTTTAGAAGTTGCTGAAAGTGCAGGGTTATCTATTGAACTTCGTAGAGAACTTCAGGGTCGTCAACTTGTAAAACTTCTTACAGCTGACCCCATAACTGGTGGTGGGCCCGCTGAAGCTTCACGGTTTCTGTCTTCCTTGCGTGATTCAAAAGATGCTCTTCCGGTTGCAATGGGAGCAATGCAGCAATTGCCCAACCTTCGATCTAAACAATTGCTTGTAAGTAGTGGGTGCAAAATGGGCGGGTCAGGCAATGGATCATAATTGGTTAAGGTCCACTTATATGGCTACAGTCTTTGTTTCAGCAATTGATTTAGTAAAAAATCTACTTAATTAAATATATGTTATTTTTGTTTGAAGGTTCATTTTTTCCTGAAAAGAAAAGACAGCAACTTAACCGAACCCGAGCTTTCCCGCCTTAATTTGTGGGCCCTAGGTCTTCGTGTGTTGGCGGTCTTGCCTTTACCATGGCAGCAAAGATGTTCTGCATTGCACGAGCATCCTCAGCTAATTGTTGAAGTTTTGCTGATGCGTAAACAACTTCAATCTGCTTCTATGGTACCTTAAACAACAAGAACTCTCTTTATATGTGTGTGTATATATATATATATATATATATATATATACGGGTGTGTGTATTATTCAAAAACGGATGTTACATAACGGTTATTGTATGTAATTTGTTTCCAGATACTTAAAGAATTCCCATCACTAAGAGACAACAATACAATCCTCACATATGCTGCTAAGGCAATTTCGGTTACTATAAGCCCGCCTCGACGCGAGTCACGAATACAAGTTTCGGGCCCCAAAACAAAGCAAAAATCAGGAACCCCTACACGATCTTCTTTTTCTAATAGTTTAAGTAACTTGCACAAGGAGGCACGTAGGGCTTTTTCTTGGAACCCAAGAAATAGTGCTGAGAAAACCACTCCTAAAGAAGTTCAGAGGAAACGGAAAGGGTCAGGACTTACACAAACGGATAAAGCCACTTGGGAAGCAATGGCTGGGATTCAAGAAGACCGTGTTTCGTCATACACAATAGACGGTCAAGATCGTCTTCCTTCAGTTTCTATTGCTGATCAGTGGATGCTCACCGGTGATATAGTTAAAGATGAAGCTGTTCGGTCTTCTCATCACTATGAAAGTGCACCAGATATCATTCTCTTCAAGGTACACCTAAATTTATACATAAAATAAAGTGTTAAACATGTTAACATGTAACTTGTTCGTTAATGGAATTTTATACATTATACAGGAACTGCTTTCGCTGTGTTCAGACGAGAGTTCATCAGCAAAAGGTGCTTTGGATTTATGTGTTAATCAAATGAGAACTGTTTTAAGCTCTCACCACTTGCCTGAAAACGCATCAATGGAAACTATTGGTCGAGCTTATCATGCTACAGAGACATTTGTTCAGGTATCCATGTTTTTTTAATGATAAAATGATGAGTAAAATGCCGTTTTCGTTCCTGAGGTTTAGTTACTTTTGCAACTTTCGTCCAAAGGTTTGTTTTTCCGCATTTGGATCCAAAAGGTTTGAAATCTTGCCATTTTCATCCAACTCGTTAACTCCATCCATTTTTTAACGTTAAGTCAGGGCTATTTTCGTCTTTTTAGACATTTTCTTTGTGATGATTAAAGGGTTTGGGTGGGAAGAAAGTCAACAGAGGTGGATCTTTATTTTTTATAGTGTTTTTTATTTTGATAAAATTGTCTATAAGACGGAAATGCCCCTCGGAGAAAAATGGATGGAGTTAACGAGTTGGATGAAAATGGCAAGATTTCAAACCTTTTGGATCCGAATGCGGAAAAACAAACCTTTAGACAAAAGTTGCAAAAGTGGTTAATCCTCGCGGACGAAAATGACATTTTACTCTAAAAATGATTTAAGCAGCTATGCATGAGCTAATAGCAAGCTTCTTTGGTACATGCAGGGGCTTCTTTACGCTAAAGCTCAACTTAGAAAGCTTGAGGTTTCTGGTTATTCCGAAAGAAATAAAGACATTGAGGATACATCCTCTGATGCAGGCAGCTCTAGTGTGGGTAGTCAGTCAACTGATGAGCTCTCTGAAGTCCTATCACAAGCTGACACGTGGCTCAGGCGAGCTGAGCTGTTGCAAAGTCTTTTGGGATATGGAATTGCTGCTTCTCTTGACGATATTGCTGACAAAGAATCATCTGCACGGTTGCGTGATCGATTAATTCTTGAAGAACGATATAGCATGGCTGTGTATACTTGTAAAAAGTGTAAGGTATGTATAGTATAAACTATAAAGCCACATTCTAAATTTTATTTCAGTTTTCTTTTATCTAATATTCTAATGTAATAATTTTTTGTAAGATTGATGCATTTGCTGTATGGAATGCTTGGGGACTGGCTTTAATTCGGATGGAACACTATGCTCAAGCTCGTGTCAAATTCAAGTATATTAACGGCTAACCTCAGATTCATTCACAAATTTATAGCTTTCTGTATCTGATTATTCGTTAATAAGTTGCGTATTAATGTTCATAGGCAAGCACTTCAATTGTTTAAAGATGATCCTGCACCAGTTATTCAAGATATTATAAATACAATTGAAGGCGGCCCACCAGCTGATGTGTCATCTGTTCGTTCCATGTAAGAAAGACTACCGAGTACCGACTCAATGTTACTAAGATCGTATTTTTGTGAGTATATACTAACTATAATTTATGCTGCAGGTATGAGCATTTGGCTAAAAGTGCACCTGCAATTTTGGACGATTCTCTTTCTGCTGACTCGTATCTTAACGTTTTATATATGCCATCTACGTTTCCACGGTCTGAGAGATCCAGGAGATTACAAGAAGCTTCAGATGGAAATTCCGTAAACGCATCAGATTTCGAAGACGTTCCACGCAGCAACCTGGATGTCATTCGATACCTTGAATGTGTTAACTATTTACAAGAGTTTACACGCAAGGATTTGCTTGATTTTATGTTCAAGCATGGCCATTACAAGGATGCCTGCATGCTATTCTTTCCTGAAAACGGCATTCCTTCGCCACCTCAACAACCGCCACTTGCTGCCATGTCATCATCGACCCCACAGAAACCTGATCCACTTTCAACTGATTATGGAACGGTTGATGATTTGTGTGACCTGTGCATTGGTTATGGAGCCATGTCTGTTTTAGAGGAAGTAATGGCTTCTAGAATGTCATCCACAGAAACTGCTGATGTGGAGGTGAAGCAGTATACATCAGCTGCACTTAGCCGCATTTGTGTATTCTGTGAATCATATAAGCATTTCAACTACCTTTACAGATTCCAGGTAATTCCTATATTCTGCTTAGGGCTGTAAACGAACCGAACGTTCAACAAACAGTTCGTGAACCGTTCAGCGGGAAGTTCGTTTAAATGAACGAACACGAACAAGAAATTTCGTTTGTTAAAATAAACAAACGAACATGAACAGAGGTTGTGTTTGTTCATTTATATTCGTGAACGTTCGGTAATGTGTTCATTTATGGTAGCCCGTTTTGTTCATTTCTATTCGTTCATTTAGAAGGTTTTTATATGTTGTATTTTTGTTTTATTGTTTTTAGTTTTTAAATTTTGATACCTTAGTTAAACCTAATATGCCTCCCCCAACATCACTCATTTTACCATTTCAATTTCAGTTTGTGTTGAAGTTTGACAAACTTCTAAACTTTGTGTTAATCATGTTTCTGATAATTGTGTCAACTGTGTTCAAATAATTATGTTAAATGCTTATTTATGTTTTGGTGGATTCTTCGTGATCTTTGTGATGAAAATTTCAAATTTTACTCTAAATGAATATTTGTTCATGTGTATTCATTTGTGTTCATAAACGTTGTTCGTGTTCATTTATGTTCATAAACATTACTTTGAGGTCATTTGCATTTGGTAAGTGTTCGTGAACAGTTCATGAACACGTTCATTTCCTTAATGAACGAACTCGGACAAGAACATGAACACGTTCATTTCCTTGATGAACGAACACGGACAATAAATCTCGTTCGGTAAGCGTTCGTGAATAGTTCATGAACAAGCTCATTCCTTAATGAACGATCACGAACAAGGCCTTGTTTGTGTTCGTTCGGTTCGTTTACAGCTTATTTATCATTTCTGCTGGATTGAATCAGTCAACAACTAGTTCCCTACTAATAACATCTTTAATTGTATATTTAACTATTCAGGTGATAGGGAAGGATCATGTGGCTGCTGGACTTTGTTGTATCCAGTTATTTGTGAATTCATCTGTTCTAGATGAAGCTATAAAACACTTGGAAAATGCTAAGGTAAGTAATTGTGCCTTACGTGAACAATTGTCTAAATTATAATTCAACTCCCGTGTGCTTATATACCTTGTGTGTGTGAAGATGCATTTTGAAGAAGCATTGGCAGCGAGATATAAAATTGGTGGGTCAACTAAGGTTGTCACCAAGGGTATTCGTGGAAAAAGTGCGTCACAGAAACTTACAGAAGAAGGATTAGTGAAGTTTTCTGCTCGAGTTGCCATGCAGGTAGCTTGTTGTACAACATTGTGTCTTGCCGTTCACGCATTTTGATACATGCTAACATGCTCTTGATGGCAGGTGGATGTGATAAAATCCTTTAATGATACCGAGGGACCCCAATGGAAATACTCCCTTTTCGGAAATCCGAATGATCCAGAAACTTTTAGGTAGCCGGTTTGTTTTTTCAATATCTTTTAGGTAGCTGGTTCGTTTTTTCAATATTGTTACGTAGGGGTGTCAATCTTGTTGGGTTGCGGGTTGGTGGGTTGAAATATGCAACCCGAGCACGACCCATATTATCATTCATGTCAAAGATTTCAACCCTAACCCGCACACACATAAATTCATGTCAACCCGAACACGGCCCGTTTAACCCATATTTTTAAATGAGTCATACATGTTGATTTATAAGCGAGTTGTTGGGTTTTAAGCGGGTTTTGGATAACATGTTTAATGATGAGTATGAGTGTGACAAGTAAATAATATAGTGTGTCAAAACTAACATTATTGTGACTAACCATGTAAAATGGAAATGAAAAAAAAAAATATAAAAGTGTCGGGTGTGGGTCGGGTTTCGAGTCGTGTCAAGAATTGCCGCTTATATATAGTTATATTTTTATCATCTAGAAGTGGTAATTTGACCCTTGGTACTTTGGAGTTGGTCGACCTGGGCTGTGAAATATCTGAAATGGGTCAAATGAAAGATCTAACTAAAAGGTGAACTTGACAATAGGGTTAAAAGTGGCTCAAAGTCTTTCTTTAATGCATACAAGTTACAACCTCCTATAATATTTTTTTTTTCATATATATATGAATTATTATTGTATAATATTGTTTTTGTAGTTCATTAGTTATGTGCAGAGAACGTTTTGACCTGACCCATTTTAACCAAAACCTGTTTTGACCCGTTTCAACCAGAACCTCTAATAATGTTTTATTATTCGTACGTCTTTGTTACAGGAGGAGGTGTGTGATAGCAGAAGCTCTTGTTGAGAAGAACTTTGACCTGGCTTTCCAAGTGATCTACGAGTTCAATCTTTCTGGTAACAGCTGCATCATAAACCATGCAATTCAATTCAGTCTCGTTAACAAAGTAGCTACAACGTTCTCATTTTCTAAATTAATGTAAAAATCCAGCTGTTGATATATACGCTGGTGTGGCGTCATCACTTGCTGAGAGAAAGAAAGGCGGTCAATTGACTGAATTTTTTAGAAATATTAAGGGCACTATTGAAGATGAAGACTGGGACCAGGTAATTAATTATTAATCATAAATTTACCCTAAAGGATTAATTTCATATATAAACTAAAAATATCATATATCGGATATAGGGATAGCAGAGTAGTTAAAATATCAAATATACAATAAAAATTAAAAACAATCTAATAAATGATCATTTCTCTTATTTTTTTAACTTCAAGTTTTCATATATGCTCATCTTTTAACTTCATATTTTTATATAACACATTTTTAGCTTAAATTTATTTTTACCCATTTTTATTTTTACCCATAAACAATAGCATACTCCATATATAATATTTAAGCTAAACAAATTATGCTAGAAATGAGTAAATATAATATTTGAAGTTAAATGTCATATATGAGATTTCCAAGTTTCAGAAAAAAAGGGTAAAATTGTCATTTATTAAATTGTTTTTAGTGAATTGGGTATATAAGATATTAAACTACTTTATATGATATTTATAATTTTGCAAGGTATATATGATATTTTGCAAGTTTGTAGGGGTATATATGGAATTGCCCCCACCCTTAAAACACTGAAAGTACTAATTTCACATGATAAATAAATATAATTACGAAAGGATATAATTGGTGTTTGGATGTAGGTTTTGGGAGCAGCTATTAACGTATATGCCAACAAACATAAGGAACGCCCCGATCGTCTTATTGACATGCTAACTAGCAGCCACAGGTTAAAGCTTTCATACACTAAACACATTTACTTGAATATATATGGGATTTATGTGACCTACTATAACCTTGTTCTACTTGATGTAACCTTGTTCTAAGTTTGTATTACATTTTTGGCATTTCAGGAAGGTTTTGGCTTGTGTGGTGTGTGGCCGCCTTAAAAGTGCCTTCCAGATTGCTTCTAGAAGCGGAAGCGTGGCTGATGTCCAGTATGTAGCACATCAGGTATGTATTTTGCAGTTTTACTTAAAGTTATATAATGTATGCATGCTGAAGTAACTAACACGGGTGGGTGTTTCAGGCGTTACATGCAAACGCACTTCCAGTGCTTGATATGTGCAAACAATGGTTGGCTCAATACATGTAAAATACGACCCACCAACCCCGAAACCCAGTTTTATTAGGTTTGTAAAGTCCAATGCACATTTTATAGCATTTTTGGCATTTGAGGGGGGAAAAGGTTTGTGTTTGTGCAGCAGAGAAGCTAGAAGAGGTGTATATATCATTCGGAGTGTTTGTTTGTCAACTTTCAATACCATGGTCGTAAGTTTTGCCTTCATTTTGACTGAAGGGTAGATGATATTTTGACTTTTAGGAGTCAAATTTGCTACATTTTGAAAGAAAAAAAAAGTTGTTTTGCTGTGGTAACATTTATTTACAGAAAGTATCTGCAGCTGCTTATAAGCTGAATCGTTGAGTTGACTTTCTTGAGGTCAAATATTTGTCTTGAAACTGGACATGATGATACTTGTACATTTTATTATGTGATTATTTTTTTTTGCTTGAAAATTAAATAAACTTTTAGGAACAGTGAATTTAATCCAATTGTATTAAAGAATTTTAATAACTGAGAAATAAATTTCAACAAGAGGAATTTGTTCAACACCTACAAAAATAAAGTCAAAGTTGATTTGGGTTGACAACCAAGTTGTTTGTAAACTATGTCACTAAGTTTTATGCATTACGGGAAAATGATTTGTATTATTGATTCCAAGTCGTGGATTATTAGGTTCTGTTTTGAGTAACAGATTTTGATTTTATGTTTATGTTTTTTGGATGATTAATTTATGACTGACTGAAAAAGTAGTTTGGTTATTTGGAACGACACAAAATGTTCAATACGAATATTGACATAATCCACCTAGCATAGTTAAATAGGGATAGCAAATTAAATACGAACATCAGCTAAACTTTTTGAAACAACTTATTGGCTTTTTGAAAAATCATAAGCTCTTCAAATATGCCTTAAGACCATGTGTAGTGGGCGTTATTTTTTCAAAATTTGCCACCAAAAACGCCCAATCACGCCCCCTTCCCACCCCTCTGGGCATTATTGGGCGTTATTGATTAATTTTTCCCCCTAGGCGTTTTTTAAATAACGCTTTGTCCAAATTTGAAGCACCAATCACATTTAATCTTCCTTTGTCTTGGCCAATAGCTTTTGTTGTTGGGTTTTTTATTTTTATTTAATTCTCTACACCCTTTTAACATAATGCCCATATCCTCACTACACCCATTTTATAAAAACGTTCAATAATGCCCTTTGCTGACTGTACTGCCACATAGCGAAAAACGTCAAAGGGTGAGAATATTATTCACCTTTACCACTACGCAGTTATAAGTAAATCATTGATATCTTGACACATGGCGTAAATTGCTATCGAGTGAAATTGGCCAGCAACACAAATTTGAAAAGAACCAATGAAAGCGAGCCACGAGAGTAGTTGCGCGGGCGGGTCTCAACTATTGGATGAAGTTCTTCGGTGGGGATTATTTGGTTCTCCAGTGGGTCTCAACACAAATCTGTATTAAAAAATTTCCATAATTGAGAAATAAATTTAAAAAAAGGAATTTGTTCAACACCTACAAAAATAAAGTCAACGTTGATAAGGGTTGACAATTAAGGCATTATTGTATGCTAAGTGTTAGAAAAAAACCAAGTTGTTTGTAAACTATGTCACTTGTGGCAAGTATTTCAAGTTTTATGCATTGAAATATGTCGAATTGCATTATGGGAAATGATTTTTATTATTGTTTTCAAGTCGTGGATTATTAGGTTCTACTGTTTTTGTTTTTGAGTAACAGGTTTTTATTTTATGTTTTCAAGTTGTGGTTATTAAATAAATACCTTTTTGGATGATTAAGTTACTAGCCTAAGATCCCGCGACTTTCGCGGGTGGCTTAACACAAACATATAATATCTACCGGCATTGAAGCCCATGTAAATCATCATTTTTTATAGGCCTTTCCAAACTTAGGCTTCACGTCTAAGGGTTAAAACAGGTCCCAAACAGACAATATACGACCCTAACCGATACAAACCCAAAATCGAACAGAGAGATCACTTCCCTCTCCAAAAACCTGTTACATACCAGCGAACCTTTAATAGATCAACGAAAGGTCACTGTTTTCATCTTTTGATTGACATCAAGTTTATATAAACTTCAATATCTAAATTCTTATTTAAATTCATATAGTCTAAGATCCCGTGAGTTTCACGGGTGGCTTAACACAAACATATAATATCTACTAACATTGAGATAAACTTTGTAATGAAAAAACTTTTCAATATAAATCTATTGATTTAATAAATTAAACATAGACGTAAATTTATTGATTTACTCCATCTTCAATAATTTATTCTCCATTCTCATTCAGCTCCTCATTTTCCGTTCACAGTCTTCCAACTCAAAATATAGTGGCATTGACGTAGTACCTGTAGCATGTAGATGTAGATGGCATAATAACTGTATAAAAAAATTGATACCTATGAGTAAACAGTAAAATAATTTATACTTAAATTTGATAGCTTGTTAATATTTATAAGAATAAGGGGATAGATATTAGAATAGGTTCTAAACTTCAAGTTAGCTGTTGTTTTCAATTTGAGAATTATGAAGAATGAGCTTTATAGTGCCCTGTAGAAGCCAATGATACTTATATTTTATCTTATCAATATATAAGCCAGTTAGTTTAGTTGTAAAATCGACTAGCCACTATGTGAGAAAGAAAGCAAGTATAATAGTTTTATTATGGTACTCTATGTAAGAAACAAAGTGTATCATATAAGGATAAAAGACAAATATATTACCTTGTTAGCACACAGTCCCTGCACCAGCTAGCATGGAAATACTCCATCCTGACCCTAGACAAAAAGAAGTCAAGTATATGAAGAGAGTTACATACATTGGTAGCTCAACAATATGACAACAACAGTCCATTCCTTGCCTTGATCATTGGTTATAACAACTGGTCCGATCGGATAACCTTTCAAATCGTCGAACTTATTATACCATGAGGGCAAAGACTGTAATGTATACACAAAAAATAATAGTTACTTAAATCAATAAAAATGTAAAAGACACGTTCCAAAATAATAATAATTAGTTAAATACCAAAACGGACTTAGTTATAAGATGTTACCTGTTCCGTCTTTGAAGAGTCGGTGAATTTCGTGGGTGGACTAACAGACAAATATATAACTTAAAGTTGTTGAAATAATCCTTTAACAGAAATAAACGTTCAAGTACTAATGAAATTAGTAAATTACAAAAAAACGTTCCATTACTTGTGTAAATATTAAATTGCAATGAACTAAAAAAAAAGAATACGAAAAAAAAATCACAAGTCATTAAAGATTTTTTTATACACCACATATATAGTGACACCGTTTAATAGAGTTCGGCCAATTGCATTGGTGATAACCAGTGCTATATCATTTTAAGCGAATATAACATCACTTAATGATTACAAACTTTAGTTGATTGCTTGAGTTTCTTTCAAAGGATCCCCGCTTGACCCGTTTTTGGAAACACGTTCACTACCCGCAAGATCAAATAAAATTAAGAATGCCATGCACTTGTTGCTCTGTGCTCTACAACATTAATCAAGATTCCACCATTTGCCAACACAATCAGTTATAAAGATAATATAAAGAATAAAATGACCATTTACAATAGCAATATGCATAGTACATATGATGCAACATATTGATCAACCAATTTGAAACATGACAACAATTTGAGCGTCTGGCTAGTAATTTAGGTTTGGAGAGAAAATCTGTAACACAACCATCAAATTAAAGTTTTAACAGTATTGACATAAACTTTTAAATGAAAGAAACGTTTCAATACTAAGGTAAATATTAAATTATAATGAACTGAAAGAATTGAATACGAAAAAAATCAAAATCGCAAATATAATCTGATCTATAACAGCCAACATATAATTGCAATTTAGTGGAACCGAGGAAACTTGTGGCTAAGATAAGAAAATTATGACTTGAGCAGCCCAAGTCAATGACCAAACCAAGAATCCCAATATCCCAAATAACCATGATATAGAAAAAATGACTTTTCATACATGTTTAAGTGTTTATAAGTTCCTATAGTCATCACAACTCACAAGTTTCAAGTGTTCGATTATAAAGGAGGCATTTCAACCAACTAACTTATGGACACATAATTTAGGTTTAAAAAACTAGCAGGCCAAAAGGGTCTAAAGTTGACTACATTTATATGTGAATAACCTTATAGCTCATTTTTTTTAAACTTACATTACTATAAGAGTTTGCTAGAAGATCTGCAAGTGGCAAATAAAACACAACCTTTCAATCTTTTATCACATATAGTGTTAAATTACCATAAAATTAAAAAAAACGTTAAAACTACTAAAAGCTAAATATTTGAATCAAGCATTACCCTTCTCTACATTCAGGTTGCATTTATCCTCAAAAATATTCTGGAAACATACTTTCTTTTAGCATATTGCCCAAAAGAATGAATAACCACCAATCCCAACGAATATAATTAGTTTGGGAAGACCGTTAGCTCGTTAAGAGGGGAATATGGGGGTTTCCCTCTTAACCGGGCTCTGACGTGAGAATAAGTACTGTTCCGAGGAAGAAAACAGTGTGTGTTGAGTGTGGAGAATGGAATAGAATCAACCTGAATGATGAAGGGTCCTATTTATAGCCGGAGGGTGAAGGAGGGAGGAGCAGCCTTGCCAGCTATTATCGAGCGCCAGGTGTCCGACCAAGGGGAATATCCTTTTGGTCTCCTCTGCTGCGTTGAGGATAGTGGTCCACATGGCGCGCCGATATTCGTCCTTGCTGGAGAATTCGTACTGCTGCTGTCGGTCAGCTCCTAGATTTGCTGCAGGTCTACATGGTGCTTGGTGACTGGTGACACGTATTGTCCTTCCTGTCGGGAGGAGCATCTTTGGTGCCACATTGACGTCTTCCAGAAGCTTCTAGAAGCTTCTGGATTCACTTGCTGATGTCGGCGCCATGTTGGGTGAAAAAGTGGTGTGGTCCTTGCCATGTAAGCAAAGAATTGGGACCATACCTCTTCAAGTCCCCCAGTCCAGTGTGCCTTCTAGTTGAGTTGATCGTCTAGGAGGGATTCTGGACTTATAAGGATAGTGGTTGTTGTTTTAATGCATGTTGATTACTTTGCGCGGTTGAGCCAAGTGGACGCATGGCGCATGGCGTACAATGGCGATTCTGCAAAGTTGAGCCAACTGGACGCATGGCGCATGGCGTACAATGGTGATTCTGCAAAGTTGAGCCAACTGGACGCATGGCGCATGACGTGGTGGTAACTTTACAAAGTTGGGCCATCTGGACGCATAGCGCATGGCGTGTTGGTAGCTTTACAAAGTTGAGCCAACTGGACGCGTGGCGCATGGCGTGTTGGTAGCTTTACAAAGTTGAGCCAACTGGACGCGTGGTGTATGGTGTGTTGGTAGCTTTACAAAGTTGAGCCAACTGGGTGTATAGCGCATGGCGTGATGGTTCCTGCTGAAAGAAGTTTCCTTTATTGGAATGAAGACAACTGATGTGACTGTCCGTTGTCTCTGTCATGTCGGAGGTGAACAGTCGCCTTTTCAGTGGTGTCAGTTGCTTTTTCCCACGTTGTCAGGTATGCGTCGCCCGCTTTCCCGAAAAAAGAGGTGACGGTTTCTCTCACTTATGACGTGTCATCTCCCTGTTGGATGTCCGCCTGTATTCCTGACGGCCCACTACCCATCGCATTTAATGCGATGGGTATAAATATATGGCGGTTCCCTCATCTTCCTTCACTTTCCAACTTTGAACTCCATTTTCCTCTCATATTTCTCTACCTCTCTCCCTCTTCTAAGTTCATCCCTATCTCCTCTTTTCATCTTCTTACACTATGTCTACTGGAGCCAATCCTTTGACTAAGAAGAGAAAGTATAAGGGTAGGAATCCTCCGGGTCCTGACCGAGCGGCGATAAGTTGGAAAGAAGAAGAATTCCAAAATTTGGTTAGAGATATGGGTTTTCTTCCTGAGTGGGGTGCTCAGTTTCTAACCCCAAATTCTACCGCTCTGGATGCCCCTCCTGGTTATATAGCGTTATATGCAGCCTTTTTTCCCGGAGGGTAACTTCCGTCTCCCTATGACGAAGTTTACTGCTAAAGTTCTGACGAATTATGGGCTTCATATTTCTCAAATCAACGCCTTGGGGCTTGCTCGTGTTACCTATTTCGAATTTATATGTAGGGGACCAACCGTGTTGAGCAGACCTTTGAGATGTTCAATGTTTTTTACAGCGTGAGTTACACTGGTGGTTTTTACTCCTTTAATTCCCGGACCAGTGGTGTTATCCCTTGCAGTTCCAACCCACCAAAAAGCCTGCACGATTGGAAACATAAGTTCTTTTATGTACGCTGTGGGGTTATTCCGGTAGACATGCATTATCGAGCAGAGGGTGAAGGAGTCCCCAAGGTGAATGTGCCTATAAATTTTGCTGAGCAAGATTGGTACAAGACGTTGATTCGGAAGGGTACCCCTATTTCTCAACATGAGGAAAGGGCACTGGTGGGAGCCGACATGAGCATATTGTGGATCCCCAAGAACCCTAGGGGTGTCCCTGTTTATGGTTATCAGGGCAAAGGTATTTAGGTTTCCTGATTCATGTTTGTTTGTGTTCTCCTCTGATTTTGTTATGCTCTTCCTCATGTTTTTGTATTTTGCAGTTGGATATAGTTTGTTGAATGTTCTTGACACGATGGCTGGTGGTGCCATGATTGAAGCGATTCAACCGGAGGGGAGGTCGACGTGGTTGGATCAGATCCGAAACCGTTTCTTGCACCCTGCCAGCGATAGTTTTGCCGCTTATGCCAATACTATCTTAGGTGAAGATGATGAAGATGATTTTGATGATACTACTGACCCCACTCAAGAGGAGATTATTGTCCTTTCGAGTGAGGGTTCTGACAGATCTCATGAAGGTCTAACCCTTCATTCCCCGCGTGCAGGTCCGGCGCAAGGGGCTGTTAATGAACCAGTGAATGAGCCTATCGGTGATGATCCTCCAATTGAAACTGCTGAGCAGTTAGAGACCAGAAAGAAAAAAATGTTGGTGCATATGTCTGTCGACTTCGTCTTGTATCGAGTCATGTATTAGATTTTATAGACTAGGACGTATTGTTCGAAAGATTCGGGAAACGAAGCTGAACAAGCCAGTTCACACGAACTGATCAGTTCATGTGAAGTGGCATATGGCCAGTTCATGTGAAGTGGCTCAGCTATATATACCCCAAGCTTGTGTTCATTTGTAAGGTCTGATTCCGGAGCAGAGGTGCTGCCGAAGTGTCGATCGATCTGTATCTCTTTCAAATCAATATACAACGACAATTAAAGTGATTCTCTATGTTAAACAAGCTACGATGAAGTCCATATCATTGTTTTCCGCCTTTGATTCGGATTAGAACTCTTCTAAACGACTCGTTAGATCGTTTCTCAATCCTACAAGTGGTATCAGAGCTCAGGAGGAGGAGTTCTTACCATTTCAGCTTGATTTCATCAAAATTTTTGATTTCTACTCACTTTCTTCACATTTTTTTCAAAATTAAACGAGATTTCACGGTTAAAATGGACTGATTTTCACATATAACACATGAAATACTGTTTTAAACAATCCTTGAAAGAATCAGATCTAAAATCGAACTAAAACTTGATCAATTTTGGCAAAAACATGTCCGATCGTGTGAGATCTTCATCAATTCGCATGGTTTGGGTCCAATTCGCATGAAGTGGCTCTAGTTCGTTTGAAAGTGTCCAATTCGTTTGAAACCTCTTCAGTTCGCATGAGATATCATTAGTTCGCATGATCTGAACCCCAGTTCGCATGAATTGAGTATTAATCAGTTCATTTGAGTTTGATTAGTTCGTTTGATTTGACCAGATTGTTTGAAAGACTGTTGTTGGTGCACTACATCTGTTGACTTCGTCCTGGATCAAGTCTTAGTATTAGAACGTTAGATTAGGGCATGTTTTACGAGAAAATTGGAGAATGTATGTAATTAGTATGAAGGTTTCGCTTATAGGGACATAGTGGAGGTTTCGCTTATTCATACATGTAAGGTTTCGCTCATATGGACATGTCCATTGGAGTGAAACCATCTATCCTATATATAGGTCACATAAGCGAAACCATAGTAACAATTGTGTAATTCCATACCGAGGTGCTGCCGGTGTGAAGACTGCTTGTATTCGTGATTTTATCAATACAATGAGTAGTTAAATCGTGAAATCAAGCTAAACAAAGACTGAATCAATGAATTCCGCCTCTGATTCAGTCTGAGCACTCTTCTGATCGACTCGTCAGGTCGTCTAACGTTCCTACAAGTGGTATCAGAGCTCAGGAGGAAGAGTTCTTACCGTTTAGCTCGTTTTCGCTCAAAAATTCTGATTTCTACACCTTCTTTTATCATTTCAGAAAGTTTTACCGGTCGGAATTTGCTCAAAATTTCACAGAATGTGTGTTATTGGACATTAACAAACCCTGGAAAGTTTCAGACCAAAATACGGACTAAAAATGGATCAAATTGCCTTCCGATTAGGTTTCGCTTTTATGAACACTTGAGGTTTCGCTCCAAATTGCTTGGTAGTTCCGCTTTTGTGTCACCAAGTTTGAGGGGTTTCGCTCAAAGATCAAGTAGTTTCGCTCTTGTGTCATCTTAATTGAAGTTCCGCTCCAAGTGCACATCAGCAGTTTCGCTTTTTCGAACATCAGTAGTTCCGCTCTTGTGAACAATACTAGTTTCGCTCTTAAGAACAAAACTGGTTTCGCTTTTGTGATCATATAGTTTCGCTCATAAGGATCTGCTCCAAAGGACATCAGTAGTTTCACTTTTCTGAACAATCATAGTTTCGCTTATAGGTGCAAACATCTAGTTTCGCTTATTTGGATTTGACCAGGATTGTTAGAAAAATGACAATGATGTTTGATGACCATGAAAACAATGATCTTAAAAGGTTAAATGATTGGTATCAAGGATATTTCAGTAGTTCTTATCAGAAATTGCCCAAAGAGGTTTGGAGTAACCGGTTCGAATATTTTCTGAGTAAGAAAGATGAAAAATTGGATGATTTGGAGAAGCGTTTTGATCGTTTGATTGACTATTTGAAGGAAAATCAAATAGCAATATCAGAAGCTGAAATGGTATCAAAGTTTGCTAATGGATTACCAGCTGAATGGAATGATTTTTTTGAAAAATCTGAAAGAAAATTCTAGTTTTTCAAAATTACCTCTGAATAAATTCATCAGCAAACTTTAAAATCACGATTATGAACTTTATCAAAAGAAGAGAGATGTGTTAGGTAAAATAAAAATGAATTTAGATGAGTTGAATTTAGACGTGATAAATGAAATAAACAAAAGAATCAATGTTTGTTGGGCAGCAAAAAGAAATTTGAAATATGATATGGAAAGGGGTTGTTATATAGATGATAATGGAAATCCTCTTGATTTTGTTACAATTTTTGATGCAGGTACATATAAGATAGAGAAAGAACAAGTTCCAAAGGTTGAAGAATCTGTGAAGAATGAAATTTCAAATTCTGAATCAGTGTGTTTCAAATGTGACAACTTTAAGACTGACAATGACAAACTCGTGAAAGATGCGGACAGTTTGGCATTGGAGATCAAGAAGTTGAACGATGAGAAACAAGCTGATGATAAACAGATTCTTATGTTCCAGGAAATTTGTGAGAAACTGAAAGCTGAAAATGACAAACTGTTAAGTAATTTGAACAGTTTGACATCAGAAAACAAGGTTTTGAAAGAGAAAGAAAAAGACTTTGAAAGCAAAAAGAAATCTTCAGAAAATGAAGATTTCTGGATAAAGCTTGAGAACAAAAACTTGAAAGCAAATGAAACGAAATTTCAAGAACAGACAAAAGTTTTGGAACATGAAAAGTCTGTTCTTGAAAACATGAAGAATAAGAATGAAAAATCAGTCAAGTCTCATCTTGAAAGAATATCCCAGCTTGAAAATGAAGCTGAAAATTCAAGAAACAAGATTGATGAACTTGAAAAGAAATTGATAGGTTTTGTGATTGCATTAGACAGTTTGAATTTTCCCTGTCCAAAACCGATCAAATCAGTTCCAGTAAGTGACAGTGTCACAAACTTTGATAATGTCAAAGTTGAAGATTGCAATGAGAAATCTGATGATGAAAATGAAAAAATAGAAAAACAAAAATTGTTTTTGAAATTAAAAGAAAAATTTCAGAAAACTGTTCTGCAATCAACTGAAAATGGTGAATGCTCTAAGCAAAAACCTTTGAAGAAGAAAGCAGAACAGAAACAAAAAATTAAAAAGGAGAAAATTGTTCAAAAAGAGAATAATAGCTCATCGGATCGATCATTCAATCAAAAACAAAAATTACAAAAATTGAAAAATGAAAACTCTAAAATTGTTGGCAATAAGTGGTGCAGGTCGGACCACAGTGCTCAAAAGTCAAATCCAGCAATTAACAGGAGAAAGGAATATCACCAAGCCAAACAGTGCTTTGATCTGAGTATTTGGGCTGAAAATGGTGATTGGTATGATAACAAAGTGTGTTACCGATGCGGTTATCAAGGACACATTGCTGTTAACTGCCAGAGAAGGAATTTTGAGACAAGAAGATGCTATAATTGTCAAATCAGAGGTCACATTGCCAGAGATTGCCCAAGGAGATCGAATGACAGATCAAGGGCTAAGTCTCAAAAATTGGCAAAGATTCCAGTTAATGTCAAGCCCCATGAACAGAAGGTTCTAAAACCTAAAGTTCAAGAACAGACAATTCAAGAAAAGAAAGTTAAACTTTCACAGGGGCAGAAAGACAGACTGAGGAAAAAGAGGAAGAAGGCGAGAGAGTATCTCGAGAAGATTTTGTCCTCGGGTTCATCTGTTGGTAAAAATAAGAGTTCTGATGAATCTCTTTCCTCGACTGCAAAGTCAAGCAAGATGAATTCATCAGATACAAATCTGAGGACAGAAGAGAGAAAGAAGAAGAAGAAAGTTATTGGGATGAATCTGTTTCTTTGGAAACAAAGGAGCCACATGTCGGCGATGAATCTGACTCATCAAAGTCAGAAAAGCCACATTCAGGCAATGAATCTGGTGTGGTAAAGCCAGAAGAGCCATGTGTTGAGGTAAAAATTGAGAATTCTGATTTAACAATGGATGATGCAAATTTTCCACCATTGTTGAACAAGAATTCAAAATCACCCAAGGACCGTCAGGCTTGGGTGAATTTGTTTAAATAAAAAAAACCTGACTTGCCGGAGTTCCCAGGTTGGTAAGCGTGGAACATGAATCGGCACATTTCTTGAGAAATTTCACTCTGGTGATTTTTCGCCTTACATGTGGTAAATCAGGGACATTAAGTTGTACTTGATTTTCTACAAGTGATGTTTGAGATCTAAAACTGAAATTGTAAAATCTGTCATGTGGATGAAGAAAACAATGTGATGAATTGACCCCGAACCTTCAAATGATTGTTATACAAACTAATTTTTCTGGAAAAAACCATTTTGATTAAAACAAACTTAAGTGTTTTGAGATCATAATGGGAAAATAGTTTGTTGTAAGGGGGAGTTCTGATTGTTTACGCCAAGTGGATGGCGAATTGAAGTGATTCAATATCAGGTTGTCAACTTTGTACAGTTTGTTTCAAATTTTCCCAGAAAATCAAAATTGAAACATATTTTGATTTTAGGGGGAGAAAAATTTTAAAAAAATTTGAAAATTTGAAAAAGTCAAAAACATTGAAAAAATCAAAAATGAGTTTTGTTGCATAAAAGAGGAAATGATAGTACATCAGTGGACTATCACAGCATGCTAAAGAAATGTAAAGTCAAAATGTGATAAATAATCTCACTGTGGATGTGTCAGTAGGTTTTCGCACATTTAGTAAACTGTAATGAGATATAAACCTAAAATCAAACTTGCTTATTCTGTGGGTTAACAAAACTGCTTGGATATATAGGTAACCCCTGAAATCTTGTTTGAAAGGTCCCGTATTCTGAGATACTAGGTCTTTATGCTCAGTGATATCTGGGGTATTATCCCGGGACTTCTGCTGTATGGAAATACTGACCCAGTCCCCGGATAATGCTTTCTGCAAAAGCTTAAAAGATAGCTTCGCCCTCAGCAAGCTGATGAAACACCAAAATTGATAGTCGCTGCTGTTGAAATCAAAAGATCCTCTAAAGGGGACACACCAAAAAGTCGAAGCCGTCATCTCTCTGCGTATACGGAAGTATCGACCTGAGCTCTCACGGCCCTCACACATAACCCCTTTACAGATATCATCTGTGGTATACTCACCTGTAAGACTGAATATTGGGATCTGGATACGGGAGTATATTCAAGTAGTGGGACACACGGATAAGTTTAAGTAATTAAGACACTAATCGTGTATCTCGAAACAGTTGAACTTTGTGTGAAAATTTAAGTGGATAAATATACTGACAATCTAGGTGAATTATTTAGAACTTAAAATGTAATCAAGCTTAACGGTGTTGATGATATGTTTCATAAACTGATATGATCCTCTTGCACGAACTCACAAAAATAATCTTTGTACATATTTCATTTCTGCAGTTAATTGTTGTTATTGCTTTTATGTTTCATATTTTGAAAAATCCAAAAATATTTTCGACAACTGATGTTGGAAAGCTGATATTCAAAATCTCAAAGGCTAAACGTGATGAACAGATGGTTTGGTTAATTTGGTTTGAAATGTTTAATCAGATTTTGGAAAGTTTCAAAGTTTGATAAGTTTTACATGTAAAGATTCTCAAAGGTTTAGTTGATTCATTAAGTTGAATCACAACTTTGTTGGTTTATAATAGAATGTTTGAGTTGTGCAGGTTTCTGATCCTGCTGCTACAGAAAGCCAGGAATTATATTAGAACCTGAGAAGAGCTTAAACTGATAAAGCCAGGATTTGATTTCAATGGTGATAACAAATTCCAGACAGCGATCCCAGCTTGATGATAGGGGGAGTCTGATGAGAGTTAGAGCCAGAGAAAGATCCGGGTATATGATTCCAGGAAGAGTTCCTGAAGAAGACCGATCAAGATTGAAGAGTTGTCATGTTTGAAGACTCTCACTGAAGATTCCGTCAACATTCAAGGGGGAGTCTGTTAGTGCAGTTGTCTGTCGACTACATCTTCGTTCGAGTCTTAGATAAAGCGAGATAAGCCCAGAGACTGATCAAGACTGAAGAGGTGCAGAGATGAAGTGGTCAAAGACTTGATGAACGACTCGTCAACATCTGAGGGGGAGTTTGTTGGTGCACTACATCTGTTGACTTCGTCCTGGATCAAGTCCTAGTATTTGAACGTTAGATTAGGGCACGTTTTACGAGAAAATTGGAGAATGTATGTAATTAGTATGAAGGTTTCGCTTATAGGGACATAGTGGAGGTTTCGCTTATTCATACATGTAAGGTTTCGCTCATATGGACATGTCCATTGGAGCGAAACCATCTATCCTATGTATAGGTCACATAAGCGAAACCATAGTAACAGTTGTGCAATTCCATACCGAGGTGCTGCCGGTGTGAAGACTGCTTGTATTCGTGATTTTATCAATACAATCAGTAGTTAAATAGTGAAATCAAGCTAAACAAAGACTGAATCAATGAATTCCGCCTTTGATTCAGTCTGAGCACTCTTCTGGTCGACTCGTCAGGTCGTCTAACGTTCCTACAACTGTTTATTAGTGAATTTTCAAAACCGAAACATGGAAGAAGAGTTTTACAACGCGTTTGCTACTCCTCCAGCTGCCACAGTCACAGTTGCAGAAACAATTGAAATCGAAAATGAAACGGGAACGTCTCAAAAGCCTCCAAAGCTTATGTACATCGAGGATTTTAAAGGATGGCAAAATCGTTTTGAAAACTGGGTGCAAGCTTATAAGTTTGATGCATGGTGTTCGTTAGATGTAGATTATGTTAAGCCGAAACGTGGAATTGAAAAAGCTTTAAGTGACTATTCAGCGGTTGAGAAATTGAAATACACCAGTGAAAAAATGATGATTAGTATTCTCCAACAAGCAGTAAAAGAAGATATCTTTGTTTTGCTTCAACATGAAGACACTGCTAGATCAATTTGGTTGGCATTGATTAACAAGTTTAAGGGAAGTGCTGATATGATAAAAAGTAAACGTGCATTGTTAAAGAAATCATTTGATATGTTTGTAGCATTTGAGGGTGAATCAACAAAAACGACTATCGATAGATATTGTCATCTTGTCCAGGAAATGAGAAGGTTTGAAATTAAGAAAGAAGATAATGAATGGGTTGATAAACTAGCTGATGCACTACCACAACATAAATGGGGAACATATTTGTTGATCTTAAAACATATGAGAAAATCTGAAAGTATGAATTTGGCTAAGTTCATTCAAAAGATTGAAGAACATGAATTAGATGTTCAGAAAACTGCTATCATGAATAATCCAAATGCTCAACAGGATGTTAGTCTATACTACAGAGGAAGCAAATTTGAGACTACTCAGAGTCCGAAGATTAAAACTGCTTTCAGTGCTGATGGTTCTTCTGGAACAAATGTTAGCACTACAACTCAGAGTGGTGGATATTCGTCATCATATTCAAGTTTTGATCCAAATTTCACAACATCAAGTCCTCAACGACAGAGTTCAACAAATCTGCAATGCAATGTTACACTGAATATTCAAAATGGTCAAAATCTTTCTCCAGAAGTGGCTAAGCAACACATGGCATCACTTGTTGCCATGTTAGAGTCGTATGAAAGCTTAGTTGCTGGAAGAATTGGAAATCCAATGCTTACTAAGGAAGATTATGATCAGATTGATTCTGTAGAACTTGAGTTGATGGACATCAAGTGGTGTTTAGCCAGTACTGTAAGAAGAGCAGAAAAATTCACACAAATCACCGGAAGAGATGATCTTCGTGATATTGCTACATCTCCGATAGGGTTTGACAAATCAAAGGTTACTTGCTTTCGTTGCAGAGAAAAGGGACATTTTAAAAGAGAGTGTACAAATAAAGTAGCAACCGAAAGACAAGACCCGTTTGGAAATAACGATTATTATCAAAAATCAATTTTTCATCAGGTTGCTCAACAACCGTCATCATCTCGTGCTATTGAAGATGGAAAGAAGAAAGCTTATCTTATCAATCAAGATGATGAAAAAGTGGTAGAGGGTTTAGCTGGGACAAATACGTTCCTGCTGATTCAGCATTTATTGCTCAAATTCTTGAAGATTCAACTGCTGAAGGAAAATCAATCAAGTCTAAGAATCATCCGAGAAGAATACCGATTTTTACGGAATTAGGAAGTGATGCAGACACCAATGACGAAGAAGAATATATTAATAAAGCTAAATGACAATTGGATTCTTATAGTTTTAATTTGTTTTTTGTAGATAAGATCGAGATGTTGAATAAGAAAAAGGATGCTAGACTGAAGAAAGAAATGGAAGCAAGAAAGGTGGTTGAAAAAGAAATTGAAGCAAGAAGGGTTGCTGAAGAAAAAGAAAAAGAAAAAGTGGAAGCTGAAAAAGAAAAGGTTGAAGAAAATTCGACAGAGAAAGTCGAAGATGAAGAGTGTGAGGTAAAAGTAGAATTTGATGAAGAACCAATGATTGAGAAGGTGATGGAGAATATTGTTGAAGTGGAGAAAATAGTTGAAAAAATAGTTGAAGTTGAAAAAATCATTGAAGTGGAAAAGATTGTTGAAGTTGAAAAGATTGTCGAAGTAACAAAAACTTGTCTGAAATGTTTGAAACCTTGCAAACATTGTGAAGAGAAAGACAAGAAGATTAGTGAACTTGAAGAGTTGAAAGAAAAATTGTTGTTTGATGTGAAATATATAAAAGAATCGTATGATGTGCTAAACAGATCAGTTGATAGTCTGAACAAGACAAACTTAGAAGTAGATGCTGCTATGACAATGATGAGTTCTACATTAGTGACGAAGCAGAAGGTCATCAATGAGTATATTGAAGACTGTGCAAAGTTGAAGCAAGATTTGGAACTCAAAAAGATTGAAAATGAGAGAATCAAACGATTGCTGATGAGTTATACAACTTGTGATTATTTGATTGACAGAGTTTATCTTACTGTTGCAGGTCTTGAAGCTTTTCAAGATAAAAAGACGGAAGATACGGATACTGGTAAGAAACAAAGTGTCAAATATAACAAGTGTCCGCCTCCGATCTGGGAAAGATATTCTCCCAGAAAGCCAAATGAGGAACGATTAAAAAAGGCAATCAACATAAAGTTAAAGTCTGAAACCATTGATGAGTTACCAGACAACATTGACGTCACATTCACAGCGTCTGACACTGATCATGAGTCTGAGTTATTAAAGAAAGTGGTCGATCAAGTGTTGGATATGGATGAAGAGTCAAAGTTGGAGTCTAAATCTGAAAGTTCAAGTTCATCAGACAAGAGTCCGAGTTCACCGGTCAAACGAGTTTACAATAAAGAATTCTTGTTCTCAAAAAATAAATTGAATGACGAACCAATCAAAGTGGCATATACTTTGAATGATTCAGACATTATTTTCTGATGAAGAATTTCCAATAAAAAGTGTCAAAACTGAAATGATAAACAAGGTTTTCAAACTAACAGAAATTAATATTTCTGAAATAAAAGATGTAAATCTTACTGAAAAACCTAAAAAGTACACTTCAAGAGTTCAACAAAGATTGAACAAGAAAAAGGGTTACAGTTCTGGTTATGGTTTTCAAAAGAAACCAAACCATAACGGTAATTTCAAAAAGAAAGGCTTAGGTTTTATCCCTCCAGAAAAGTATAAAAATGAGAAAAATTATAAATCAAAAACTAAATTTGTTTCAGGTATAAGTTCAGAAGAAGAGAAGGAGAAGCTGTTCAGGAAACAGTCAAATCAAGAGTTTTTCGCTGAAAGGAAGAAGAATATGATGATGAGATCTGAACGAAGAGTTGAACGAAGAACCTGTTTCAAATGTCAAGAAGTTGGACACATTGCTTGGAATTGTCCAAAACAGAGAGTTGCTTCTAACTCTAAACTGAAACAGAAATGTGTTGATGAAAAGAAACAACCAATTGAAAATTTTAAAGAGCTAAAAAATTCGACTTTTGAAGTTGGTGAAAGTTTGAAACGTTTTTACAAAAGAAAAGTTGATTTGAACAAACAAAAATGGGTTGTTAAATCAGAGAGTAGTTCTGACAATGAATCTGACTCGTCAAAGTCAGAGGAGTCATTTGTTGAGAAAAGTGATGGGAATTCCGTTCCAAAAATGAATGATGAAAACTTTCCACCGTTGTCAAAAGAAAACTTGAAGTTAAAAGTTGGAAAGATTGAGATTTCAGATCAATTCTTCTCTGGTAAGGAAGAATTTGATGCTGAAAAAGTGTTTAATGGAAAAACGAATGTTAATCAATAATACTTGGTTAGGGTCCTTTAGCTACGTATTTCTTCCCAGAAAAATATACACATTTGTAAAGAAATTTCTACGTTATTTTTAATATGAATCACTCAAAAACCTTACACAAGTGTTCTTCAGTTATATTTTTTAAAATGACATTAACCCATGATAAGAACTTTAATAAAGTAATAAATCTAAATACAAAAAAAATTAATAATAATATATTTAATATATTAACAAACTTCATCTTATAGTATTTAACCAAATAACCATATAAAAATAAGTAGATTACTTTTTGAGTCCCTGTGTTTTAGTGGTTTTAACCACTTGAGTCCAAAATCAAAAAGTTTAACACCTCGAGTCCTTAGACATTTATTTTATAATGTTTTGAGTCCAATTTTGTTCATTTTATAACGATTTGATTCCAACTTTGTTAAAAAAACTGGACTCAATAGGTTAAAATTTGGACTTAAAAGGACTCAAATGATTATAAAAAAAGCGTTTAGGGACTCAGGCGTTAAACATTTTGATTTTGGACTCAAATGGTTAAAACCACTAAAAAAACAAAGACTCAACAAAGTAATTTACTCTATAAAAAATATAAAGCTATCTTTCATATACACCAAGTTATTAGAAGTTAAACAGAAAAGAAATAACAAATGAATAAAAACTTTCACAAAGTATCACCAACCTAGTTAGACTTTTACTGAATAAGAGTAAAAGGTTAAAAGCATGTGAGTAGACTAGTCTTGTCTGTCTAGTAAGTAGTAAATTATAATTGTCCTGGTAAAGTAAAAAAGAGTAATAGATATACAATTAATGTCAAAGTAAAAAAGGAGTAATAGCGCACCGAAGCATCGGAATCAAAATCTTCTGTAGCTTGATCATCGGAATCGCACCGAAGCATCCCCTCAACCTCTTGCTCTTTTCTGATTCGGTGTAAGCCTTTCAAATCTTTGGATGTAAACCATCTCTCGTTTGATTTTGCTGCGGTTCTATTTTATAGTTGTACGATCCAACATCCAGTGTTCGTTTATGCAATCTTAGTTTGATTTTGCCAACTTGCGTTTGTCGTTGTATACTTATTTAGGGTTTACGGCTAACTTTTACATTCATTCTTTTTTCTCTACTATTTAGACTGACTATACATACATATGCTCTGCTGATAGTTTTATAATGTTTCTTAAATTTATGCTTTGGCTACTTTTTATCTCTCTCTCGTTAGACCACCCGTAGTCGTGTAAATTTTGGCGTTCTTCACGCCCACCCCCACCCCTAGGCGTTGTTGGGCGTTATTGTTCAAAAAAAAGGCCACCGCGTTGTTTAAACCACGCTTCAACTTCAATTTGTTGGTCAATCACATTTAATCTTCCTTTTTTAGTCCAATAGCTTTTTTTGTTGATTTTTTTATTTTTATTTAATTCTTTACACCCTTTTAACGTAATGTCCACATCCCCACTACACCCATTTTAGAAAAACGTCCAATAATGCCCCTTGTTGACTGTACTGCTACATGGCGGAAAACGCTCAAGGGTGGGGCATTATTCACTCTTACCACTACGCACGGTCTTACACATTTTGGTAAATTAGAAAAAAACCTCGTTAATTGTTTGACGTCTGTTGGAGATTTCTTGGTTTATTAGAATTGGTTGTTTTCTTTCCAGGTCAAGCTTATTATAGAAGCAAGTATACTAAACATGTTTTCTTTGAGTTATAACAAAAATCAGAAAAGTGTCGTACGAATTGCAGCTTTTTTAGGTATCAATCTTGAATTATAAAGAGCCATTTTTCCATTTTGTATGAATCTTAATTCACCACACCCATCCTGCTTGTACTTGGTTGGTTTTGACTTTTTTGTTTCCTTTTTGCTTTTGTATTGTACTATGACCTTGCTAGATGTTATTTTTCTGTTTTGTGCGTAGCTTTTAATTCACCTTGCATTATAAAACTACCCAAATATGTACAACAAAAGCAGTAGCATAGGTTAACACTGTTTCTCCTCTCCATATCAGCACTCTCTTTAGTCGGACTCAATAATCCAACAAACATCTCAATGAAGAAGCTCTTGTTATTTGCATTCTTCTTGATTTTCTACGCAAATTGTCGGTTTACACAATCAACAAAGCTCCATACGCAAGAAGGTAGGTGATTGTTGTACGTATGTTTTCATTAATCAGATAATGGAGTGATTGTTCTAAGTTTTCACTTAATTGAGTGATTGTTGTGGCTGAACTGGTGCAGTTAATGTCACGGCCCCCGACCCGGTTTGACCCGTTTCAGGAGCCGCGGGACAGGAATCCTGTGGTATTTAATTTAGGCGACAGCGGAAGTCTTTTCAAAACAGGATCTTTCAATAATTTAAACTGCCCGTTTCATAACTTAGGGATAAATTCCCTAAATTTACAATAATGTGATTTCTCAGGGAAATCTTTATTTTCAAAACATGTTCATTTATTTATTTACATTGAGCCACTTTTCTAAGCTGGGAGTGCTCCACGACACTTTTCTTTGCTCATACCATATCACCTGAAACATGTTTGAAAAAGGTTTTGTCAGCAGGGAAATACTGAGTGAATCATTCAGTTTACTGAAAACGACACATTTGTTATAATCTACAGTATTAAGGGGAATTACAATGTTTCTGATATCAAACCAACTACCCACAGTATTTGTCACTCGACCATCAATTGGCTAGCCCATTTGTCCAATGGAGTCTGTGACTGTGGTCAGATCACCCCTTGGCCACCCGTTTGTCCAAGTGTGACGGGAAATAAGTAATGTATACAAAACCCCACACACCGGCTGTAACTTGGTGATTACATAGACTTAATCACTATAACTATAACTTTGGAAAATAATTTGGAGTTTTGTAAAACAGTTGATAAAAAGAGAATGACTCACTTTGCAGATTTTACAAGCAGAGTATAAGCTTTACTGATTAGCCGTCTAACCTAATTTAAATAACAATGCACACACAAACGGGATTAGTAACTAATTCAGCAGTTACGTCAATTCACGAGATTAAACCCTCACAACTATTATCAAGTGCGATACTTAACAATTCAATGGATTCACAACGAATGACAGAGCATAGTCCGAATTCGAACAACACTCAAACATTCAAGTCGAAATCACAATGAATAACAAAGTACAAGCTCAATTTGAGCAGCACTCGGACAATCGTTGGATAGTTATAATCGATCGGACGTCGAATCGTAATAGCGATCGAGTTATTACCCTGATTGCGGCAGCACCTCGTGATCGTGTGTGTGTGTTTAGACTGATTTCGGAAATAACTCAACGTTCACAGAAGGTTTGTGCAACGTTTTAACACTTCTGTTCTAATGCCAAGGTCGGCTATTTATAGCAAGTTTTGAGGCTCCCTTACGGACCGTAAGCCCGAACCTTTACGGTCCGTAAGCTAAGCAGTCTAATTCATAGGCTGCCTAGACTCGGTTGTAGCTTGGGTGACTCAACTTTTCAACAAATCAGAATTATGCAACGTTCATTTTAGATAAATATTAGACTAGGGTTTGCCCCCCTCGAGTTTTAGGGGCCCTGATCCTGATTCTGATTGTTCTGAAAATTTTAGGGCAAATGCAGAATTACTTGGGTGTCTCAATTAGGGTTCTCTTATTGACTAATTATTGTCCTAACTATTGATTTTAGTGGCAGTTGTTACATCCTCCCCACCTTGAGAAAAATCTCGTCCTCGAGATTTACTGAAATAGATGAGGATACTTTCGCTTCATCTCTGATTCCAGTTCCCAAGTATATTCTGGTCCTCTCTTGGATTCCCATTTGACTTTTACTAGCACTAGTCGTTTGTGTTTGAGAAACTTAATCTTCCGGTCTTCTATTTGTAGGGGTTTCTCTACGAACTTCAGCTTTTCATTTACCTCTATATCTTGAAGAGGTACTACCAGGGATTCGTCTGATAAACATTTATTGAGATTGGATACATGAAACACATCATGTACTCCAGCTAACTCTTCTGGTAGTTGTAAACGATAAGCTACTGGTCCTATTCGTTGGATCACTGGGAATGGTCCAACATATCTGGGACTCAGTTTTCCTTTCTTACCGAATCGTACTACGCCTTTCCAAGGAGAAACTTTCAATAGTACTTTGTCTCCGACTTGGAATTCTAAAGGCATGCGGCGATTGTCTGCATAACTCTTCTGACGATCTCTAGCAGTCTTCAGTCTTTCCTTGATTTGTGATATCTTGTCAGTAGTTTCTTGCACAATCTCTGGACCTGATAACTGACTTTCTCCTATCTCTGCCCAACAAACGGGAGTTCTGCACTTGCGTCCATACAGTGCTTCGAATGGAGCAGCTTCGATGCTCGAATGATAACTATTGTTATAGGAGAATTCAATTAATGGTAAATGGCTATCCCAATTACCACCAAAGTCAATTACACATGCTCGGAGCATGTCTTCCAGGGTTTGTATCGTCCTTTCACTTTGTCCGTCCGTTTGAGGATGATATGCGGTACTTAAATTAAGTCGAGTTCCCATTGCTTCTTGGAAACTTGTCCAGAAACGGGAAGTAAAACGACTATCTCTATCCGATACAATGGAGAGTGGGACTCCATGTAAGGATACTACTTCATCTATATACAACTTGGCTAACCTTTCCATGCTAAAGGTTTCCTTCATTGGTAGAAAATGAGCTGATTTGGTTAATCGATCCACAATTACCCAGATAGCATCATTACCTTTTCTGGTTCTGGGTAACTTAGTAACAAAATCTATTGTTATGAGTTCCCATTTCCATACAGGCATTTCTAACTGTTGTAGTAGTCCTGAAGGTTTCTGATGTTCGGCTTTAACTTATGAACAGGTTAGACACTTAGATACGTATTCGGCTATATCCTTTTTCATTCCTATCCACCAAAAATTATTTCTTAAATCCTTGTACATCTTATTATTTCCTGGATGTACAGTATACCTAGATTTATGAGATTCTTCTAAAATCTTATTTCTTAATTCTCCTTGCTTAGGTACCCAAATTCGTTTCTTGTGGAATCTCCAAATTCCATCTTTTCCTTGTTTTAATTCCTTTAGATAACCTTTCATTCCTTCGGCATCGTCCTTGATTGCCGTTCCCTGAACTTCCTTTATTTGTTCCATTAAATCTAATTGTAGATTTAACCTAAGAGCACGAACTTGCTTTTGCTTTTCATGATATTTACGACTTAAGGCGTCTGCTACTACGTTTGCCTTTCCTTCGTGATACTGAATATCACAGTCGTAATCACTTAAGATTTCCATCCACCTTCTTTGCCTCATATTTAACTCTTTTTGCCCAAATATATACCTTAAACTCTTATGGTCCGTATAGATAGTAAACTTACTTCCATACAGATAATGTCTCCAAATCTTAAGAGCAAAAATTATAGCTCCTAGTTCTAGGTCATGAGTCGTATAATTTTCTTCGTGCTTTTTCAATTGCCTAGAGGCATACGCAATTACCTTTTTGCGTTGCATCAACACACATCCATATCCTAATTTTGAAGCATCACAGTATACTTCAAAATCCTCAATTCCTTCGGGTAAAGCTAAAATTGGAGCATTTGTCAATTTGTGCTTTAGAATCCTAAAGGCTTCCTCTTGTCTAGATCCCCATTCAAACTTAACGGCTTTACAGGTTAGCTTAGTTAAAGGTACAGCTATCCTAGAGAAATCTTTAATAAGTCGTCTATAATATCCAGCTAATCCTAGAAAACTTCTAACTTCCATAGCCGTTCGTGGAGCTTTCCAATTCGTGATTGCTTCTATTTGAGCAGGATCTACGTGAATTCCTTCGTGATTCACCATATGACCTAAAAATTGCACTTCTTGTAGCCAGAATTCGCACTTCGAGAATTTGGCATAAAGCTTTTCCTTTCTTAACAAAGTTAAGAGTGCATGTAAGTGCTTACAATGTTCATCCTGACTTTTGGAATAAATAAGTATATCGTCAATGAACACGATTACAAATTTATCCAAGTATGGTTTACAGATTCTATTCATCATGTCCATAAATGCGGCTGGAGCATTTGTTAATCCAAAGGGCATGACTGTAAACTCATAATGACCATACCTAGTTCTGAAAGCAGTTTTAGGTATGTCCTCCTCTTGCACTTTCAGCTGATGATATCCTGATCTTAAGTCTATCTTAGAGAAATACCTAGCTCCTTGTAATTGATCAAAAAGATCATCAATCCTAGGTAATGGGTATTGATTCTTAATTGTAACCTTATTCAATTCCCTATAATCGATACACATTCTCATCGATCCATCTTTCTTTTTCACAAACAACACTGGTGCACCCCAAGGGGATGAACTAGGTTGTATGAATCCTTTGCTTAGTAATTCATCTAACTGCTTTTTCAATTCTAGCATTTCAGTAGGTGCTAATCGATAAGGTGTCTTAGCTATTGGTGCAGTACCTGGAATCAAATGAATTCTAAACTCTACTTCCCTATCAGGTGGTAAACCAGGTAATTCTTCTGGAAAAACATCTGGGTATTCTGAAACTATAGGGATGTCCTGGAGTTCCTTACTTTTAGTGTTAATGATTACAGAAATCATATACACCATTTCTTGTTTCCTTGAATAACTAGCTAATTTCATTACTGAAATGAATTTCAGTGGCTTTCGAGGTCTATCTCCTATAATTAGAATTACTTCTCCTGTGGGAGTACGGATTTCTACAGAATTCTTATCACACAGGATTCGAGCATGGTTGGCTATTAACCAATCCATTCCTAATACCACATCGAATCCGGCTAAATTCATAGGTAACAGGTTTGCAGAAAACTTATGACCTAACAATTCTATCTTTACTTCTTGCAAAACCTTGTCTATGTTGACAGAATTTCCATCTGCCGTTTCAAAAGTAAAGATCTGCCTAAGGGTATTTAGAGGTAAGTTAAGAGCTTGATAGAATGCAGTATTAATGAAACTTTGGTTTGCACCAGAATCAAATAATACTTTTGCATAGACGTTATGCACTAAGAACGTACCCGCTATCACGTCTGGAATTAGTTCGGCTTCTTGAGTGGTCAGCTGGAACGTGCGAGCATTTTTCTTAGTAGTTCCTTCAGTCGTTTTAGCTCTACTGTCTGCTGGTTTAGCTAACTTAGGATATTCAGACTGGAAATGTCCTGTTTCTCTGTAGTTATAACAAACTCTTGTTTTCCTTCTGCAGTCTTCTTCCCGATGTCCTTTCGCCTTGCAGAAGTTGCAAAATATATTGCACTGTCCATAGTGTTTCTTTTTGCAATTTCTACAGAAAGGAGGTGACGAGGATTGCCCTGTTCCCCTCTTTTTGAACTTATTGTTACTATTACCCACGCGAAATCCTTGGGTAATCTTCTGAGCCAATTCCTTCTTGCGATCTTCTTCTCTGGTGCGGACTAGTTCATCAGTTAAGGTATTAGCTAATTCCACAGCATCGTCAATCGTGCGTGGTCTCGCAGCTTTAACGATGTTACGGATTTCTCCAATTAATCCCCAAATACAACGGGAAATAAGTACCGGTTCTGGCGAAGCCAGGGAAGGTACCACTCTCGCATATTCGAAGAATGTCGAAGTATATCCTCGACAGTCTACACCTAGCATACGATGACTCAGGAACTTGTTTGCCGTTTATTCCTTCTCGTATTCGGGATAGAATTTTCTTTCGACAAGACTCTTAAATTCTTCCCAATTCATCGCATAGGCCACCCTTCTTCCTTTTGCTTGTAGCACCGTGTTCCACCATTCTAACGCCCCTTCTTTGAACAAGTTTGATGCATACATCACTTGATCTTTTTCAGCACATTTACTTATTGCAATTACTGCCTCGGTTTTCTCTAACCAACGCAGTGTTGCAGTTGTCCCTTCATTACCTGCAAATTCTGCGGGTTTACAGACAAGAAATTCTTTGTAAGTGCAACCAGGCGTTGCAGCTTTCATTCTCTTAGGGAGTGGGGCCTGTTGCGGATCATGATCGTCATGATTGCCGCCTCCATTTATGCTGTTACTGCCGTTATCTTCCGGAATACGTTTACTAGGAATTAATTGTGGTTCGGCAGGTTTCTGAACAGCAGCCACAATTTCTGGAATAGCATTGGCTATCCCTTGAGCAATAAAGTGTTCAATATCTTGTCTAGTTATATATTGATCTTCCTGATTTTGCTCAGACTGATTTACTTCATTAACTGGTTCACTATTAGCGTTTTCCATCTGCTAATTAGTTATTAATAGAAATTATTAGTGCCTAATTATTGATAACAAAATCACAGATAACACATAGATCAGTATAACATGCAAGCATAGCCAAAATTGTCGATGCCTCGACTTCTGTTTTGTTTCATATATTATGCCTGCTTCAATACACACTTTTTATCTTACAGTGTTTTATTGCCCATTTTACAGAATCAGTTTTACTATTTTAGTTATAATACAAACAAACTTCTCCAAACCCCTCCTATCTTTTGGTTAGCTGGCAGTTTCAGTAACGACGCTCCCTCTCGTCGTACTTCCAAGAGATTTGCTCCCCCATTTCCCGGATCCTATTCCCGGTGCCTATCAGTTCTTCACCAAACTGACGTAGTTCAGCTAAATTTTCATAGCTCATTGGCGGATTAGGGACAGGTTCTGGATCAAACTGTGGGAGAAAACTATAGGGACTATTAACTATATTTTGGAATTGCCAGTCATTGGTCCACCATTCCTCCATTTGGCCTAATGGTCGGGTGTGAACTAGTGGGTCTGGAATAGCTGGTCCTAGGTTTATTGGGAATTGGGTTGTAGCAGGATAAGAGAAGAGATTATCGTTGATAGGCTCTAAAATATCACAATTAGCCAGTAGGCGGTCTATTTCGTCCTGGAATGTGATTTCCTCAGACTGTTTACTCCGATCTCTATCCCTTTTTGCTTTAGGTCTATCCCTATTTCTGCTGGCTTGGAACTTTCTCCGGTTTCTATTTCTTTTCCCTTGCTCACACTCACAGGGTTTTCTATTTTAGGGATTCTCCTAGGTTTCCTTCGGCGCACCTTTCGCCACCCTACATATCTTCTTTTCTTTTTAGGTTTTGCTTTTTCCAGCGGTGGAGCTTGGAATTCTAGCGGTTCCTCTATGTCAGCAATGTAACCAGTGAAGTTGTGGGAGACTTCAATTGGCACAGGATAGAGGTTGAGGTTCTGAAATGCTTCCGACATCTCATTCATGCTGTACGGCATATATGCAAAATACACAAAAATGTTAAGTTAAAACTTTGGAACAAAGCTTAACAAATAAACATTTTTATTGCACACCAATTTGTACAACATAACAGCAAACAGAACACACTCAGATCTATTTATTTATTTACTAGGAAGTAAATATTTCTAGATTTGAAGTTTAAAGATTTGCATTTTCTGCTACAGTAGCGAGCAGATACAGATTTGCCCATTTTTCATCTAAGTTATTTTCCCCTGGTGGATTACTGCTAATTTCCTGAATTTCTGGGTTAAACCTCACTCTCTTGGTTCGGGGTTTCTTTTTCTCTTGACCTTTTCTAAGGATTGAATTTCTTTTCTCCGGTGTAAGTGGGTTTTCATAATTGGCCTTACGGACAAAGATTCCCTCTTCTAAGTTGGTGGGAGATTTGGAGGAAGTGGTTCCTTGTTCTTTAGGTGTACTATCTAATTTGCGGTAGATAACAGAAATCTTTTGTTTACCCATACTGTAATTTTAACAATTAATCAGTTAATAAGCATATATTCACAGAATGACAAATAAACATTTTCCTAATTGTAATAGTGAGCTTAATCAGTAAGCTTAAAACAGTGGCTCTGATACCACCTTTTCCTGTCACGGCCCCCGACCCGGTTTGACCCGTTTCAGGAGCCGCGGGACAGGAATCCCGTGGTATTTAATTTAGGCGATAGCGGAAGTCTTTTCAAAACAGGATCTTTCAATAATTTAAACTGCCCGTTTCATAACTTAGGGATAAATTCCCGAAATTTACAATAATGTGATTTCTCAGGGAAATCTTTATTTTCAAAACATGTTCATTTATTTATTTACATTGAGCCACTTTTCTAAGCTGGGAGTGCTCCACGGCACTTTTCTTTGCTCATACCATATCACCTGAAACATGTTTGAAAAAGGTTTTGTCAGCAGGGAAATACCGAGTGAATCATTCAGTTTACTGAAAACGACACATTTGTTATAATCTACAGTATTAAGGGGAATTACAATGTTTCTGATATCAAACCAACTACCCACAGTATTTGTCACTCGACCATCCATTGGCTAGCCCATTTGTCCAATGGAGTCTGTGACTGTGGTCAGATCACCCCTTGGCCACCCGTTTGTCCAAGTGTGACGGGAAATAAGTAATGTATACAAAACCCCACATACCGGCTGTAACTTGGTGATTACATAGACTTAATCATTATAACTATAACTTTGGAAAATAATTGGGAGTTTTGTAAAACAGTTGATAAAAAGAGAATGACTCACTTTGCAGATTTTACGAGCAGAGTATAAGCTTTACTGATTAGCCGTCTAACCTAATTTAAATAACAATGCACACAGGGATTAGTAACTAATTCAACAGTTACGTCAATTCACGAGATTAAACCCTCACAACTATTATCAAGTGCGATACTTAACAATTCAATGGATTCACAACGAATGACAGAGCATAGTCCGAATTCGAACAGCACTCAACATTCAAGTCGAAATCACAATGAATAACAAAGTACAAGCTCAATTTGAGCAGCACTCGGACAATCGTTGGATAGTTATAATCGATCGGACGTTGAATCGTAATAGCGATCGAGTTATTACCCTGATTGCGGCAGCACCTCGTGATCGTGTGTGTGTGTTTAGACTGATTTCGGAAATAACTCAACGTTCACAGAAGGTTTGTGCAACGTTTTAACACTTCTGTTCTAATGCCAAGGTCGGCTATTTATAGCAAGTTTTGAGGCTCCCTTACGGACCGTAAGCCCGAACCTTTACGGTCCGTAAGCTAAGCAGTCTAATTCATAGGCTGCCTAGACTCGGTTGTAGCTTGGGTGACTTAACTTTTTAACAAATCAGAATTATGCAACGTTCATTTTAGATAAATATTAGACTAGGGTTTGCCCCCCTCGAGTTTTAGGGGCCCTGACCCTGATTCTGATTGTTCTGAAAATTTTAGGGCAAATGCAGAATTACTTGGGTGTCTCAATTAGGGTTCTCTTATTGACTAATTATTGTCCTAACTATTGATTTTAGTGGCAGTTGTTACAGTTAAAGTACTGAAGGAAATTCGGAAAAAGATAAGGATTCTTGATTGGGACTTTGACAAGGATCCATGCAGTTTCGAAGGGGACTGGGTCTTCTATGTTAACTGCAATTGTTCTTTTGACGGAAATACCACGTGCCGTGTTACTGAAGTGTACGAATCCCTGGTATTATTTTGGTAATTTGTAAGAGACATGTGAAACTGAAGTTACAAACAAAACACGGTATGCGAGTTCGAGATGTAGGCAAACCTTACTTCATCTCGCCCTACTCCAATTTTACATTTCTCTTGCAAACTCAATTACTATTCTTTATGTTTTAAGCAAATCTATGTCAGCTTGTTGACATTCATAGATATACAATATGCTAATAATTTGTTTTTAATTTTGATATAGGAAACATGAGTAAAATTAATACATATTGTGGATGGATATAAAACATATTTTTGGGAAGATGGTTGACAATAATGTGAAAGATGCTAAAGAGTTTTATAAATAAAAAAGATGGTGGGATAAAGATGATTCACAATCACCCAAGGCTGGACAGGCTTGGGTGACAACATTTTCTACTTAAAATCCTGACTTGCCGGAACTCCCAGGTTGGTAATAGGGGAGTAGGAATCGGCATCTTTCTTGAGAAATATCACAGTTGTGGATGGTGGTTGTTCAATAATATTTCGATCTACAAGTGGTTGAAAAAGTGGTTTTCACCTACAGGTGGTTAATCAAGGTCATTAAGTTGAACTTGATTTAACTTTCATTCAAATGGTTGAGAAAATCTATGTGATGAATGAATCCCTAACCTACAAGTGGTATAATCAACAAAACTTATTTTCCGGGAAAACCATTTTGATTTAAACAAACTTAAGTGTTTTGAAATCATAATGGGAAAATAGTTTGTTGTCAGGGAGAGTTCTGATTGTTTATGCCAAGAGGATGGAGATTTGAAGCAATTCACATTAGTTTGTCAAATTTTCTTTAAATGGTTTTGAATTTTAGGGGGAGTAAGAAATTTCAGAAAATCCAAAAACATTAGAAAATTTGAAAAAGTCAAAAACATGATAAAATCAAAAACGAGTTTTGTTGTGAAAAAGAGGAAATGATAGTACATCAGTGGACTATCACAGCACGCTAAAGAATTGGAAAGTCAAATGTGATAAACGGTCTCACTGATGATATGCCAGTAGGTTTTTACACGCTTAGTAGATTGTGTTCGAGATATAAACCTAAAATATCAAACTTACTTATTTCGTGGGGAACATCTCTCGGATATATAGGTAACCCCTGAAATCTTGTTTGAAGGGCTTTCTATTTCTGACATACTAGGTCTTTGTGCGTGATGATATCTGGGGTATTATACCTGGAATTCTGATTTTGCGGAAGCAATAGCCTAGTCCTCGTATAATACTTTGCACTGCTTAAATCTTTAAGCTCACCCTCAGTACAAAAATGATGAAACATTGAAAAATACTAATCATGTGCTGTTGAAGAAAAGATCCCTAAACGGGACACACCTAAAGACGAGCCATCATCTCTTTGTCTGAACGGAAGTTCTAACCTGAGCTCTCATGGTCTCGCACTACCCGTTTAACAGATATCATTAGTGTACACTCACCTGTAAGACTGAATATAGAAGTCTGGATACGGGAGTATATTCTGAGGTGGGACACTCGAATAAGTTCAAGTCAATTAAAACATTAATCTCGTATCTCGAAATAGTTGAACTTTGTGTGAAAATTTAAGTGGATCAATATACTGACAATCTAAGTGAATCGTTTTGATCTTAAAATGTTTAACGCTTAACGGTGTTAGTGATTTGTCTCAAAAACTGATATGATCCTCTTACACAAACTCACAAAAATATTGTTTATAAATATTTCGTTACTGTTTGTTCAAAAATTCCAAAAAGATTTTTAAGTGTGTTTTAGCATAAATTTTGAAAAATAAAAAAAAAAGATTTTATTTCATCTTATTTTTCGACAACTGATGTTGAAAAGCTGATTTTCAAAATTCCGAGTGCTAAACATGATGAACAACAGGTTTGGGAGAGTATGTTTGAAACATGAGTTGATTCTGAAAAGATTAAATGGTTCATTCAGTTGAAACCAAATTTTGAATGTTATTCCTACAAGTGGTCATCAAAGATATAAATGTTAAATCATTTTGTTCAATACCTGCAAGTGATATATAAATTTGTCAAATATTAAATTTGTGAAATTTACTTTGAGGTAGAGATTGTGCAGGTTGAAGAACCAGGCTACGATTCTGAATCTGTGAAGGCTGCAAAGCATAAGCAGAATGTTAGCCAGGTTTCGATCTTAGAACGAAAGCTATGTCAGATTGCGATCCCAGAACGGTTTAAGGGGGAGTCTGCTAGCAAAGGGGAATCTGAAGATAGTAGATAGCCAGTTTCAGATCCTGAAGATCATGCAAGTTGCTGATACTGAAGATCTTAAGGAATCAAGAGATCTGATTAAGAGAATGAGAAGAGCAGATTAAGATTCAGAGTGAGAGAAAGAGGATATTGAGGTTTGTTAGATCAACATCCAAGAGGGAGATTAGTTGATGATAAAAGAGGAGAAAAGATTGAAGGATTCTTACACTGTCAGATACTTTAGCAAGAAGACTGATAAAGACTGAAGACTGTGAAGACTCGACACCGAAGACTTCGTCAACATCCAAGGGGAGTCTGTTGGTGCATATGTCTGTCGACTTCGTCTTGTATTGAGTCATGTATTAGATTTTATAGACCAGGACGTATTGTTCAAAAGATTCAGGAAACGAAGCTGAACAAGCCAATTCACACGAACTGATCAGTTCATGTGAAGTGGCATATGGCCAGTTCATGTGAAGTGGCATATGGCCAGTTCATGTGAAGTGGCTCAGCTATATATACCCCAAGCTTGTGTTCATTTGTAAGGTCTGATTCCGGAGCAGAGCTGCTGCCGAAGTGTCGATCGATCTGTAACTCTTTCAAATCAGCATACAACGACAACTAAAGTGATTCTCGATGTTAAACAAGCTACGATGAAGTTTGTATCATTGTTTTCCGCCTTTGATTCGGATTAGAACTCTTCTGAACGACTCGTTAGATCCTTTCTCAATCCTACAAAAAAACTCGATAACTCTTTCATTTGTAAGGTCTGATTCCGGAGCAGAGGTGCTGCCAAAGTGTCGATCGATCTGTAACTCTTTCAAATCAATATACAACGACAATTAAAGTGATTCTCTATGTTAAACAAGCTACGATGAAGTCCGTATCATTGTTTTCCGCCTTTGATTCGGATTAGAACTCTTCTGAACGACTCGTTAGATCGTTTCTCGATCCTACAAAAAAACTTGATAAGTCTGAGAAGAAGGAGAAGGGGGTTGAGGAGAACGTTACTGAAGCTCCTCGTAAGCGACCTTCTATCCTTCCTTTCCTGGATTATGTTGTCGTTTCTGATACGCTATCTGGTTTAGACGTAGGGGGTAAGCGTACTGAGCGTGATCCTGAGGATGATGAAACTTTGACGGAGATTGTGAAGAAAAAGAAGGTTCTTGATGATAAGAAGAAAGAGCTTGACGAACAAGCTGCTGCTGCTCTTGTTGCCAAGAGAGCTAAACTTCAGAAGAAAACTCCTCCTGCACCCTCCGAGTATGAGATTGACATGGGTGTTTTTAGCGCGAAGCGTGGTAATCTCTTGGAGGAGATATATGTTGCTTCTGGTTCTCGAGGTGAAGACTTTTCCACTTGTAAGTTTTGTTAGTTGCTTTTCGTTCTTGTTTTGACTGTTATTGCTGTCTGGCGACAAGTGTTAAATCGGGTAAAGGTTCCCGTAAAATTGATATTTCAAAGATTACTCCTCCCACTTCTCCACCTTCTAGAGCTTTCGACTTGTCCCCCCCCCCTCATGATGATTTGGGTGAAAAGAAAAAACAAGATGATGTCGAGGTTGAACAAGTTGGTGAAGGTGGTGCTGCAGGTGGTGCCGGTGATGCGGGTGGTGCTGGTGGTGATGGTCGAGGTAAAGGTGTTGAGACTGAGGCAGAGTCGAGTGAGGCTACACCTCGCCATACCATCTATACCAGGCGTCCACCAGGTTCTGGAGGTGGTGCTACTTCGAGGGTACCCCGGAGTCCTGAGTTTGAAAATATTCAAGCTGGGTCTTGGGATACCCATAACCCAGCATCTGATGATCTGCCACATGCTCCTCGGTGGAACTTGACCCAGGGCTCTTGAATGAATGATCATGATAACTACCGGGAATTTTTCTCCTTGTCCCTCCCCCTTGCTGAGAGGTTATTTCAAAAAAGGTGCAACCGGTTTAATCTTCTGGACGATCATATTCATGCCGGGGTCAACTTTTTTGCTACCTCCCAAGAGATTGTTCGAGAGTGGCGGCTGATGGGGGAGGATACTCTTGAATTTGAAAATGCGAAGAAAGCATTTGCTGAAAAGAGGGAGAAGTTCAATGCCGAGAGGAAGGGTTTGTTATGGAGGTTGTCTGATGCTGAAGAAAAGCTTGCTAAGGAAAAGCAAGTGAATGTTGACAAGCAGAAAGATTGGGAGTTTGCTTGTGAGCGGACAAAAAAAGAGTTGCAAGCACAGCGTGAAGCCATTGTTAGGTTATCTAGTGAGAAGACCAAAATCAGCGATGAAGCTGAGGAAGAGCGCTCAACGCATCGAAAAAGAGAACAGGAGTATGTCACGCGCATAGCCAAGTTGGAGAAGTTTGCTGAGGAGAAGATTGCCGAGAGCAAAGCTTCTGAGGTCTTGGCTGAAGAAGTCATTGCTGATTGTAAATGGTTACTTGCTCGCGCGGTGCCTCTGGTAATTGTCGTTGTTTGCTTGTTTTTGCTATTTGTTGTTGTTTCCCTTATATATGTATTATCTGCGCAGATTGCTGAACGGGTCACAGGGTCTGAAGAGCTGGCCAAGTACATGTATGAACTTGGTGAAGCCGCGCGTGCCTTGGTCGCAAGGAAGGTTATGCTGAGGGGCGGGAAGCTGTTGAGTCAAAGGAGCCATTGAAGAATTTTGAATTGTATAAGACCGACTGCGTTGCTCGTTATGCTGAGAAGCAACAGGAATTTGAATCTCTTGAGTTTGGTGTTATCAAAGCTGCTGAGAAATTATTTCGGAAACCTAACGGTGTTGCCCTGTTGAAGAAAGCCCTTGGTGATGAAGATCATGAAACCGGAGGTGCTGGCACTAGCCATCAGGAATGAAGGATTCCGGCTTGCGCGCCGTGTATGGGCTTGATAGCCTTGTAATCTTCTGATAATTTCGTAAACAATTTACCTTAATGCTTTATGAACAATCTGCTCATGGTTGACATATCTGTTATCGTTTTTGTTACATTTGACATATTTCAGTTTTGATTTTGCTGCTTGTTTGCTGTGAATTTGTTATCGTTACAATATGTGCATGTGTAATTACTTTGATTAGGTATCATGAATGAATGATGGCACTGGCAGGTTATGCTGTGTTAGCTACAACGTTTATTCTGTCATTTTAAGTGCATAGGTTGATTCGTGTGTACGAAGTGATCGAGTTACAGGTTATTGTGTTGACCCGGCTGTGTTCAGCTTTGGGGGTCTTACAATGTTTGTTTACCATGTTTTCGATGCTTTCGTGTTTATGTGGGCACGAAGTATTTATTTGGCCTTTTTTTAGGCTTTGGTTGTGTTTTTGACCCGGCTGTGCACTTGGTTGTGGCAAGCCTTGGAGGTCTACAACGTTAATTTTGAGCTATTGATGTTTTCGTGTATGCCCAAAGTAATATATGCAGTTGTGACAAAAATTCGCATGGGATAAGATAGCCAAACACTTCTTGTATTAGTGTTAAATGTGTTGGCGCGCGGCCATTACAAGTACATAGAAAAAACTTCGACCGTCTACATGTAGCATTTCCTTAATTGCTGAGCATACCAGGTTCTTGGAACTTCTTTGTTCTCCAGTGTGCGTAGCTTGTACGCTCCCTTTCCAAGACCTTCATCTACAACATAAGGCCACTCCCACTTGGGGGGCTAATTTTCCCGATTTCTCGGCGTTGGACACCTCATTGTCCCTTAGGACGTAATCACCGGGGTTGAACATGCAAATTCGGACCTTACTGTTGTAGTACTTTTCCAACTTGGTATTGTACTTCGCCTCATTGATTGCCGCCATTTCCCTTCTCTCTTCTAGAAGGTCTAGATCCAACCTTCTTTCTTCTTCGTTGTTGTTCATGTTCATGGTGAGCATTCTTAGGGATGGCAGGCCAATCTCTGCCGGTATCACGGCTTCGGACCCATAGACTAAACTGAACGGTGTTTCTCCGTTACTTGTCTTTGGCATCGTCCTATGGGCCCATAGTATGCTGGGTAGCTCGTCGACCCAACCTCTTCGTTGTGACCCCATCCGGGCCTTGATCCCGTTGACTATGCTATTGTTTACAGCTTCAACTTGACCGTTTCCCTGCAGGTGCGCGACCGAGGAAAAGGTATGCTCTATGTGCAGCTGCATAAACCAGTTTTGGAGATCATCGGCAGCAAATTTTGTTCCGTTATCGGTGATGATTCTCATAGGCAGCCCGAACCGGCAGATTATTTGCTCCCAGATGAACCTTCGTACTACGGTAGATGTGGTTGATGCCAGCGCCTTTGCTTCCACCCATTTTATGAAATAGTCGACTGCGACTATGATGAATTTCACTACTCCCGGGGCTTCTGGAAAAGGGCCAACCATATCTATCCCTCATTGTTGAAACGGCCACACTGTTGTCACTGGGACTAGTTCATTTTTGAGGCGCATTGTCTTCGGAGCGTGTCTCTGACAGCCGCTGCATTTCCTCAGAACCTTTACCGCATCTAGATGCATTCCAGGCCAGTAATATCCGGCGTTCATAACTTTGGCTACTACCATTCTTGGGCCGGCATGAATGCCGCAGATGCCCTCATGTACTTCGTGGATCAGGTAGTTTGCATCTTCTGGGTCAACGCATCTCAATAGTGGTCCTAAGTAAGATTTCCGGTACAGAATTCCATCAACCATCTGGTAGTGCTCGGACTTGTACTGCACTTTCCTTGCTTCGGCTTTGTTTTCCGGTAGTATTCCAGACTGGAGATACATAATTATCAGAGCCATCCAAGACGTCGTTCCCAATTGAATAATGCTCACTTGCCTTAGCGGTACCGATGGATTGCTCAGAACTTCAATGCGCACATCCTTGGCTAGGCGCTGGAAACTGGTGGATGCGAGTTTACTTAATGCGTCTGCTGGTTTATTCTCGCTTCGGTTGATATGGTGCACCTTGTAGGAATTGAAGTTTTGTAGCAATGTTTTTGCTTGGTCTAAGTAAAGTGCCATTACATCTCCTTTGGCATCGTACTGGCCATTGATTTGCCCTGCTACTAGCATGGAGTCCACATGCGCCTCGATGTGTTTGACTCCCATCTTGATTGCTAACCTCAGACTGGCAAGAAAGGCTTCGTATTCGACTTCATTATTTGTGCTCTTGAAGTCTAGCCGGATGGCGTACGTGAATTCATGCTTTTCTGGACTTACCAGCCTAAGTCCCGCGCCTGCGCCATTCTCGTTGGACACGCCATCTGTGTATAGCAGCCATGGTTCTTCCGACTGTTGCCTTTTAGCTCTTTCCATTGCCTTGCATTCTCTGTCTTTATCGTCAGGCACCTCGGTCATGAAATCGGCCAACACCTGGCCTTTGATTGCTGGCCTTGGTCTAAAAACCACGTTGTGGCCTCCCAACTCTATAGCCCATTTCGCTAATCTTCCAGATAGCTCAGGCCTTGCGAGGATGTTGCCAATGTTGTAATTTGTTAAAACGTGAATGACGTGATTGGCGAAGTACCTGCGTAGTCGTCTCGATGCGTGAATCAATGCCAGCACCAGTTTCTCCATTATAGCATACCTTGTTTCCGGATCATTCAGAGTGCGAGACACATAATAGACTGGTGTCTGTATGCCTTGTCGGTCCACGAGCAGAACTGCTCCGACTGCTTTGTCTGATGCTGACAGGTACATCACTAGAGGTTCTCCTTTCACTGGTGCTGTCATTGTTGGCAATCTTATGAGGCAATCTTTCATTTCTCGGAATGCATTTTCGGCTTCCGGATTCCACTGAAACTGACTTTTCTTCATGCAGTTGCGGAGTGTTTTGATAAATGGAAAAGACTTAGCTGCGTGATTGGCTAGAAAACGGTTGAGTGCTGCTAACCGTCCAACCAATTTTTACATTTCCTTGATCGTTGACGGCGAAGGCATCCGCTCGATCGCTTGCACCTTTCCGGATTGACTTTAAACCCATATATTGTTACGATGAAACCCAGGAACTTTCCTTCTTCCATGCCAAATGAACATTTCGCTAGATTTAGCTTGATACACACTCCGCGCAGTGTGTCGAACGTTTTTTTAATATTTACCAGCATCATACTTTCTTCTTTGCTCATGATGACCAGGTCATCCATGTACACTTCAATATATTTGCCGATAGCATCGCTGAATGTTTCATTAATCAATCTTTGATAAGTTGCGCCTGCATTCTTTAAACCAAAGGGCATTTTTGTGTAGCAGTATAGCCCTGTTGGTGTGCGAAATGCAGTCTTGTCTTCATCTTGGATGGCCATCTGCACTTGATGGTATTCCTTATAACAGTCAAGGAAACATTTCCATCTGAACGTTGCCAGCGAATCGATCTTCTCATCAATATCTGGTAAAGCATAACAGTCGCGCGGGCATGCTTTGTTTAGATCTTTGTAATCCACACATATTCTCAAGTTGTCGTTTCCTTTTTGAACCATTACAGGGCTCGCCACCCAAGTTTGATATCGGACTTCTCTGATGATGCCAGCATTTAACAACTCCGTGACTTGTTCTTGCATGGCATCATGCTTTATATCTCCCAGATGACGTTTGGCATGTACCACAGGTTTGGCACTCTCTGAGACGTTTAGTTTGTGCTCTGCTATGTCCCGTGGAACTCCCACCATGTCAGCTGGTGTCCAGGCGAACACATCCATGTTTTCAAACAACAACTTTTTAAGCGCCGCGCGCGTGAGATCAGACATCGCAGGGCCCAAGGTGACCGTTTGTTCTGGGTATTTGCTGTTCAGTACCCATTTTTTAGCTTCTGCGCGCGGTGCGGATTTGCTTGCTTTTGCTGGCCTAATTTCATCTGTTGCCAAGACTTCTTTGCTTACGTAAATTATTGCTACCCATGTCTTCGTTAGGAATCCAACAGCTGAATGTGGTCCAGAGCAAATCATACTAAAATCTCCTTGGGATTCTCTTCCCAAAAGGATATCATGTCTTGAATGTGCGGGTAGCACCATGAACATGACTTCCTGTGTTCTTGAATTTCTTCCATCCGAGCGCAGCACCGGGAACGATATCTGGCCGAGAGGAAAAACGGCTTCGTTGCAGAAACCAGTTAGTGGGTAATCTACTGGTTCCAAGCGCGCTTTGTCCTCTTGGTCAAATTGATTGAAGCATTGTTCGTATATGATATATGCGATGCTCCCTGGATTAATGAAAATGTAGTCGGTTTGGTAATGACCGATTACGCCAGATATGACTATAGGCCTTCTCTCTCTTGGACCTCCTCTTACTATGGGGAAGACTACTTGTCTTTCGCGCCATGAGTCATCTTGTGTGCGCTTGTTGTAATTCTTTCGCGGCCTTCGTGGACCCCTTAGACCATGTGAGTTTCTAATTTTCGAAGCTTTTTGTTGTCTGGCCCTTCTTCTCTTCTTTGAACTTGGCGATTATCGCGCTTTCCGCCTTTCACCAAATCTGTGAGCCTTCCATCTCTCAGGGCTCTTTCTATCTCCTGCTTTAGGCTAAAGCAGTCGTCGGTTAAGTGACCGGTGTCTTTGTGGAATTCACAGAAAAGATTTGGGTATTGGCCTCTTTTGTTTCGCATTTGTAGAGGTGGTTTGAACTGGTGGTTCTCAGTTGACAGGACCTCGGAAGGGGTCTTTGTTAGGGGTGTCCACTGCTTTTCTCTGTTTTCTCTTTTTACCTCTTTGCGATGAGCGATCTGGTTGATTGTATTGCGCATTTGCGCGCATATTCTCTTACTGGGTTTCGTTCTCTGTAACCAGATATTTTCCATGATTGACCTTTGCCTTTCCAGTTGCGCCGATTGTTATGGTTGTAACCATATTGACGGTTGTCATCCCAATCTTTGGGGCTCCATCTCTTCCTTTTAATCGTTTGATCAGGTCGTCACATTTTACTGCCCTCATTAAGTGTGCGCGCATCATCTTCTCTCCTGCGTCTCCGATTTCCAGACATTCTTTGTTATATTTTGTGATGAAATCTTTCACGCTTTCGTGATCTTTCCTCCATATATTCAAACAATCAGCTGGATCTCTAGTATGCCTGCGCTGTTGGGAGAAGTGCGCAAGTAACTTGTCTCGAAAATCGATCCATGACTTGATTCTCCCTGCTGGCAGGCTATCAAACCAGACGCGCGCCGCGCCAACAAAGGTTTGTGCGAAAAGATGGCACCAAGTTGGTAGATTCCACCCACCTGTTACCCCTGCGTCATTGAAGACTTGGAGGTGGTCATCGGGATCTGTTAAGTGATACGCGCAAAATGCAACATACAAATTATATCAATTGTGGCATAAAACTAACCCTTTTTAGTACTAATGTTGGAAAAAGTGTGCTTTTGTCCTTTTGTATTTTCAGGATTAAATGAGCTCAAATTAACAAAAGAAGCAAAAAGACAGCAAAATCTAACATAAATACAAGAAAAGGGACAAAAGTGGATTGCCCGACCCCTCGACAGCATCCTCCTAAGCAAAACAAAGAAGGCAGAAGACTGAACACACCCCGTGCTCAGCGAGCACGGGGCCGTGCCCAAGAAGCAGCAGAAAAGACAAACTAATAGAAGCTTCTATTGCCCACCACGGGCCGTGCCAACGGACACGGGGGCATGGTCAGAGTACTGCAGGCGCATTTATTGTAATTGCGAATTACAATTAATGAAGAGAGAGAGAGTCAGACGGACACGGGGCCGTGCCCAGCGGGCACGGGGCCGTGCCCAGGCTTCTGTTCAGCCTATAAATAGGAGTGCTTGGAGCCATTTCAACTCATCCCTTGGCACACCACCTCTCTCACACTTCACCCACCATCATCCACCACCATCATCCATTGTCCATCATAGAGTGTGTGAGTCGTCTCGGGATCCAAGATTGATCGTAAGAGTTCTTGACAACCAAAGGCCATGTTTGCCTAAGCCTCTTACATCACTTGGTGAAGACAAGTGTCTAGTGTAATACTTTTTATTTTTAATCTTTTGCACTTTTTGTTTGGTTTTGTATTAATGACTTTAATAACTAGTTTCTTATGTTGAAGGTGATTCTTCCTTATCGTTTGTCCGTGGTGTCTTGACATTATTTTACTGTCTATATAAAATAAAAGATTTTCACCATTCATATCTCCGCGGTCTATATGGAGGTATGTTGGCTACCTGGTCGGGGGTTAAGGGAACGGTTTGGTAAGAGTCTTGCCCTTGTTCAGCGTTTAGAGGTCCTGCAAGGGACCTGGGTCAAATTTAGTAGGATCTCCTTCAATACCCAAAGGTATTGGATGGCGGGGATCCAAACTCTTTGACCCCCTCATAAGTTAAACTACTATTAATACTATAACCCGGCTATTTAGGACTGTATCCCTGCTGACTCAGACTACTTAGTCGAGGGTAACGTCACCTTCAAAAGAGGGGCCTACCATAATTTGCATTAATAAATTAATTAATTATCTTTCAATAATCCGACCCTTTAGGATTGTATCCTTGCTGACTCAAACTATTGGGTTGAGGGTAACGTCACCTTCAAAAGAGGGGCCCATAGTTATCGATAGCGGCCATAGCGACCGCTATCGCGAATAGCGTTGCGAATCGATGGACCTGTGCTATTTGGATCTCGCGGTTGAAAAGCGTGAAAATAGCGACCTCCGGCGATGAATTCCGGCGGCGGCGCTGCTTTTTGGCCGGAAACATGTGAGAAGAAGATGCGCCAGGAAGAAGATGCATAGTAGCGCCGTGTTTAACACTTTAGGGTTAAATAACTTTAGGTATTTTAACATTTAACCCCTCTATCTTTCACCAGTTTATATTTAGCCCTTAAAACTTACAACTTTTACATAAAAAAAATGTAAAATTAGTTTGTGTATTTAAACATTTAACCCCCTCTATCTTCACTAGTTTACATTTGGTCCTTAAACTTCTGAATTCATGCATAAAAAGTATAAAATTAACATTATATACATATATAAATTATAAATATCTATATTTTTTATTTTTAAAATTTTCTACTACCTTATCGCTATACACGAAATAGCGAGCGCTATTTCATCGCTATCGCTATGTAGCATATAGGTACCTTGTCGCTATTTGTCACTATTCGCTATCGATAACTATGGAGGGGCCTACTACAATAACTAAGATAATCTCTTAAACAAGTGCAAAAGTGCGAAAATAATCAAAGGTTACACTATACACGCGTCGGATCTAAGTGATTCATCTTGTCTATCTGTTTTTATTTTTATTTTTATTTTTCAGCATTTAGTTAGTTTTATTTTCTTAGTTTTAAAATCTTTTCTAACATTTTGATTTGATTAGACGTTGAGGATAAACCGGTACTAAAAGCTCTTGTGTCCTTGGACGACCTCGGTATCTTACCAACACTATACTACGTCCACGATGGGTGCACTTGCCCATATGTGTGTGTAGTGTTAGTAAATATCGTGTTTTATAAATTTAAAACTTGGCTAAAAAGTGTAAAAAGGGCTTAAAATATATACCTAAAATATATACACACTAGCACGCATCAAGTTTTTGGCGCCGTTACCGGGGACACAAGGATTTTAAGAAAGTTAGGAATCAACGGCCTAATTATTTTTTTATTTTCTTTTTATTTTTTTTAGGATTTCTCTAGTTTTTCAGCTTCTGCAGAGCTCAGCACGGGTCGTGCCTGGTCGGACTCGGGCCGTGCCCAGCAGTGTTACTGGCAGTTTTTAGTTTTCCGAGATACAGAAGGCTGACCACGGGGCCGTGTCGGTGCAACACGGGGCCGTGTCCAACTCTCCAGTAACAGGGATCTGGAAAACAATCACTGTAACTCCGACCACGGGCCGTGTTCACTGAGCACAGGGCCGTGGTGAACCTTCTGACCAACATTCTTTTCTGTTTTTGTTGCAGGACTTGGAACCCGACGCCACCTCTACGTAGTGTATGAGCTCCAGTTCTAATAAAGACATAAAAGAACCTCTAGAAGAACCCGAACGCTTTCTCAGAAAAAGACTAAAAGCTAAAAACCAAGAGAAGGTTTCGGGGAACCCACTTCCAATGGCGGACCAACGTACCCTCATGGATTATCTACGACCCACCGTAGGTAATCTCGGCGCCGCTATCAATGCACCGAATGTTGAAGCCAATAACTTCGAACTTCGGCCGCATTTGATACACATGCTTCAAAACTCTGCAACCTTCCATGGGCTTGCAGACGAGGATCCCCATCTACATATTACTAATTTCTTAGAAATATGTGATACCTTTCGAATCAATGGAGCATCGAATGACGCCATCCGCCTCCGAATGTTTCCTTTTTCATTAAAAGACCGAGCAAAGGCTTGGCTCAACGCCTTCCCAGCTGGATCGGTAAACACCTGGGATGAACTAGCCCAAAAATTTCTATATAAGTATTTCCCTCCCGCTAAAATGGCTAAATTAATGACTTAAATTAATACCTATTCACAAGAGGACGGGGAATCCTTATATGAAACTTGGGAAAGGTTCAAGGAGCTATTGCGAAAGTGTCCTCATCACGGTCTTGCGATATGGCAACAAGTATCCACTTTCTATAATGGGTTGTTGCCACACACAAGACAAACACTTGACTCTAGCTCCGGGGGACTTTTAGGTAATCGCCGCCCGCATGAAATATATAATCAAATTGAGGAAATTGCTCAAACCAACTTCCAGTGGCACACTCCCCGAGGCAATAAATCTATTGCCCCGGGCGCCCATAAGGTTGATGAAAGCACCTCTTTGCAAGCCCAAATCGAGGCCCTTTCTTCTAAAATTAAAAAGTTAGAGATGACAAAAACAGTCTCGGTTATGGCTTGTGAAGGGTGTGGTGGGCCACATGAAAATTGGAGTTGTATGAAAGAAACAGATGATCAAACAGAATCGGTAAACTACATTGATAATAGACCTAGGCCGTCGGGTCCCCCAACGGGCACCTACAACCAAGGATGGCGAAACCCCCTAACCTTGGTTGGAGAGAACCCGGCAATAGTAGTAACCAACAAAATCAACGAACAAACTTTCAACAACCAAGAAATGAGTCACAAAAATTCCCTCAACAACAAGGCGGACGAGAAAGGCTTGAAGATACTATATCTCGCCTTATCTCCGACACTGAAAAGAAAAACTCGGATAGGTTTCTACAATTAGAATCAAATTTTAGAAATCAACAAGCAAGTATACAAAACATCGAAAAACAAATAAATCAACTAGCCCAAAATTTCTCCGAGAGACCGCAAGGCGCGTTACCAAGTAATACCGAAACAAACCCAAAGGCGCAAGTTCATCTCATCACCTTACGGAACCGTACCGTGGGTCCCGCGGAAGGGCCACCGCCTACTGAGAAGATCACATCACCGCCCCATCAAAAGAAGGTTACTTCCCCACCATCAGAGCCCACCAAGGCTCCTCCGGTTCCGTACCTCGGTAGGTTAATCCGTCAAAAGACCAATGAGCAATTCGCAAAATTCGAAAGTCTACTAAAACAATTGCATGTCAACATTCCTTTCATTGACGTCCTAACCCAAATGCCTAAATACTCTAAGTTCATGAGGGACTTCCTCACTCATAAAAGGAAAATTGAAACATTGCAATTAGTTAACTTAGGTGAAGAATGCTCTGCCCTCGTACTCAACAAACTCCCCCAAAAGAAAATTGATCCCGGAAGCTTCACAATTCCTTGCTCGATCGGGGACTTCCCTGTTTGTAATGCACTACCCGACCTTGGGGCTAGCATTAACCTCATGCCCGCATCAATGTTCAAAAGACTCGGCCTAGGAAAAACGAGTCCTACAAAAATGAGTATACAACTTGCTGACCGATCCGTCAAATTCCCGCAAGGTGTCATTGAAAATCTCCTAGTCAAGGTCGACAATTTCGTCTACCCGGCCGACTTTGTCATACTTGATATGGAAGAAGACACCGAAGTCCCCCTCATACTAGGGAGACCATTTCTCGCCACCGCACAAGCAGTAGTGGACATGAATGATGGAACACTCATTTTAAAATATGGGGATAATGAAGTAAAGTTCGGGGTTGGGAAGAGAATAGAGGACGATGACCCGGTCAATTACATGAAGGTTATTGATTCGAGTTTGGATGATGCTCTCCGACGGTGCAACATGGGATGCAAAACATCCCGCTCGGAAAACATATAACCTCGCCTTGGGTCTAGCCAAGGACCCTTATAAACGTGGCGCACCACGGAGGCATTCCGCGGAACTATCCTTAGTTTAGTCTAATCTTTTAGTTTTAATTTGCAGGAATAAAACACACTCGGGATGGTCAAGGATAACAAGGGAAACGAGAAACATGGCCCCATGCACGAAAACAGGACCATCCGACAACAATTTCTTCATTACAGTAAGCTCAGCACGGGCCGTGCCCAGCCAACACGGCCCCGTGCTGAACATCCTGCAGAAAATTGCCCAGTTCAGGTAACTGGACACGGGCCGTGTTCACTGAACACGCCCCCGTGTCCAGGCTTCTGTTTCTTTTCTTTAATTTTTGTTACTGGCACTTGAACACGGGGCCGTGCCCTGTCACCACGGGGCAGTGTCCAGACTGCCAGTAACATAAAATCTTGCTTTTAACACCATTTTACACATTCAATCAACCTAAAAACTTATTTTTGGGACACATTGAGGACAATGTGTAATTTAAGTGTGGGGGGATGCAAAAACCTTGAATTTTGCAAGTCCTAATAACAAGCCTTACACAAAACTCTATTGGAACCGCTAATCACCCCAAATTTTTTTCAAAAATTTTCATTTTTTTTTACTTGTCTAAGTTTAAGTTGGGAATTCTAATTCTAACAAGGTTATATTTTTACAAATTTACAACCAATAGCATCGTGATAAAAAGAACCAACATAAGAAAATTATGAAACGACATGACAAGCTTAGTTAAAATTTGATTATATATACTTGATCACGTAAAAACCCATTCCCACAAAAGTGAGTTTTGAGCCTTTATAGAGCATACAAATATACATCTTTACACTAAATGCTCATTTTTCGTTTCTTGTGTGAATAGCCGCTTGGTTCTTACAACTCTAGAACTTGCCACGATAATTCATTCCCGGTCCTTACCAACTTAAACCCAAGTAAGTAAATGATGGAGGCATTAGGACTAACCCTTTTTCTTTCAACACCATTATTTTCATTTTTCTTTTCACCTACCCAAAAATCCCCCCTAGTTAACTCCTTTGAGCCTAAACCTTTTCATTTCTTAACCCAAAACCCTTTTACCCACCAAAATCCCTTTTTCATTTTTAACCCCTTATTTTAGTAACAAAGCTTGGTTTTCGTGTGACTCTTTCTAAAAAAAAAAAAAAAAAATTGAATAATGATGAAGTTGGAAATAAACAAACAAAGCTCCTCAAACAAAAGCTTGTTTGAATAAATACTTCATCAAAATAAAAAGTCACAAAAACAAAATGTTTTACGAAAACCAACGCTTTTTACGCCTTTCGCCCTTTTCAACTAACCACTAACCCAACCACCCACCTTTAGCCCAAGCCTAACCATTCACCCAAAAATTCCTCTTGATATTTACAAAGGTATAAAGTTAAAAAGGAGGAGGATTGATTGCTTGGCAAGCTTATGGTAGAAAAAAGTTCCATGCCGCTCTCTAGTGATTCACTAAAAATACACCTTCGGCCGAGTGTGAGTGATTTCCCCCGTGAGGTACGTGAACTTGTATATAAATGGAATTTTAAAAAAAGGTATGTTATGCCTTAATAAATAATTTATGTTATGAAATGTTTTTAATAAATCATGATGAATAGGATTGTAAATAAATAAAAATAAAACCTAAACGATCTTGGAAAATCCCGACACTCTATGACAAGCCCAAAAACCTTCTCTTCTACCCATTCCATTTGGGAGTGAATAAAGCCACATTATAAAGAGTTTTGCTTGAGGACAAGCAAAGATTTAAGTGTGGGGTATTTGATACGCGTAAAATGCAACATATAAATTATATCAATTGTGGCATAAAACTAACCTTTTTTTAGTACTAATATTGGAAAAAGTGTGCTTTTGTCTTCCTTTTGTATTTTCAGGATTAAATGAGCTCAAATTAACAAAAGAAGCAAAAAGACAACAAAATCTAACATAAATACAAGAAAATGGACAAAGTGGATTGCCCGACCCCTCGACAGCATCCTCCTAAGCAAAACAAAGAAGGCAGAAGACTGAACACGCCCCGTGCTCAGCGAGCACGGGGCCGTGCCCAAGAAGCAGCAGAAAAGACAAACTAATAGAAGCTTCTATTGCCCACCACGGGGCCGTGCCCAACGGACACGGGGGCATGGTCAGAGTACTGCAGGCGCATTTATTGTAATTGCGAATTACAATTAATGAAGAGAGAGAGTGTCAGACGGACACGGGGCCGTGCCCAGGCTTCTGTTTAGCCTATAAATAGGAGTGCTTGGAGCCATTTCAACTCATCCCTTGGCACACCACCTCTCTCACACTTCACCCACCACCCACCACCATCACAACACCATCATCCACCACCATCATCCATTGTCCATCATAGAGTGTGTGAGTCGTCTCGGGATCCAAGATTGATCGTAAGTGTCACACCCCAACCGATGGCGGAATCATCGGGGCGCGACACTGAGCGAAACAGATTGTTCAAAGAAATTCCATAACAACTATTATTACCAAATAGTTTTAAATATCACGTCCCATACCGTGACCCATAAGATAAATCTAGTTATTACAGGCATAGATATTCTTCAAACAAAAACATGTTCCGACAACTCAAATTTAACATACAAATATAAATTGTCTTGGTTTCTAGACTCTTCCTAGCCTCGATTTCATTGTCACATGTCTAAGCATCCTAGCCACTTAAGCACCTGTCACATACGTTAAATTAAAGTCAATACATAAAATGTAAAGGTGAGCACACAAGTTTGATAATAGCATATAGAGTTCGAATAGTTTACGCATAACCAGGCACGTACACAGAGGAAAACGATGCATGTTAATTATCGACATGGGACCATCGGTACCAACGACTGCGGGTTGACCGTCCATGACGGTTCGCAATACATGATTACCACCGTAATCCATGCAAGTATTTTTCCTTAACAACCCCCGTGTGAACGGGTGCTGAGTCCAAACTATAGTACTATGTTGCTAAGGCAGGTAGATAGCACTCCACGTGTAAACATAATAAACAACATTCATTTAGTCAAATAGCACATGCAAGTTGGTTAGCGTTCAAATAGTTTGTGTTTGGTTGTGATTTGATAGGTAACGTATGTAACACCCAAAAGTGCTAAAAGCAAAAAGGGATCGAGTATACTCACAGTGATTGATTGTGGATTGAAGGGAGCGCTGAGAGTAAGATTAGCCTGAACAGTTCGATAGCATAACGATGAGTAACGCGGAAAAGTAAACAAGTATGGATGGATCGAATGGGCTGGTCGATCGAACGACAGGTTCGATCGGGCGACCTGTTCGATCGGCTAGTATATCCGATTGGACAGTCCTGTTCGATCGGCCGGTTGGCTCGATCGGCTGAACCATTCGAGTGGATTGTTTCTTCCTCTATTGTGTTTGTGTTAGGGGATTTGAACTTTTGAAGTTTTTGTTGCAGTATTTGAGAACGCTGAAGTGTTCCTACCTTTTCAAGTCGTTCGATCGAACGGTTCGTTCGATCGGCCAGCTCACTCGATCGGCTAGCTCACTCGATCGGCTAGGAGCTTCAAGTTAGTCCCCAACGGAAGGTCACTCGATCGAATAGTCTGTTCGATCGGCTGACATTCTTTACTACGAACGAGTTGTGAAAATGGTTAAGTGTTGAAGCATAGTATCTCATGATCCAAACAGTAATGTTTACCCATCGAGTGACCCATTCGATTGAACATTACTTCGTCAATACTATTCTTCAAAAGTTTGGGAGTGTGGGGCCATGTGCTAGCCGATCGGCTGGCCCGGTCGATCGGCTGGCATATCCGATCGGCTGGGCTGTTCGACAGCCTAGCCGTTCGGCCAGCATTTCTGACCTGGTCGGCCTTTCGTCTAACACTTGGTTGTTTGTTTATCTGTTATTCTTTCAAGGTATCTTGACAACGTGTTGAACTATGATAACCTTCGTTCCCACTTGTTCCCTTGGCTCGAACAGGAATCACCCAAGTCCGGCCGGTTGAACGGTTTGGAATGCCGGTTTGGAGTTTAACCGTTATCGGTGAACCTTGTTCATAGACCCGAATCTTGAACCCTCCCAACCATTTGAATGATTGGTTAGCCGGTTCAAGCTCCGTTTCCACCGGTTTGAAGGCATTGAGTGTAAAAGAGTTGAAAGAAAGTTGGAAATCCTTCTTTTAATCCTTTACATCATGAAAATATTTAGATCCATGGTGGATCTTAGCTTGTTTATGTGGAAATCGGTTAGATCTAAGCTAATCATAGTGGAATGAGGCCAAAACATGATGTTCTTCAAGAACACCATGATGACATCACCCAAGAACACTTAGATCTTGGTGATTTCACGGTTAGGATCCAAGTTTTGAAAGATGGAAAGGTGTAGAATTTGGTAATGATCAAGAACGTACAAGAATTAGAGTGAAAACTTACCGGGATTGAGAGAAATCTGAGAAAAGGTGAAGAAGATGGCTGGTTCGGTCAGAGCTTTCCAAAAGTGGAAAGTATGACAATGACAGCCCTATTTATAGGCTTCCAAAAGAGGAAAGTGGCAGCCGATCGGCTGGGAACTCCGATCGAGTGGGCTGCTCGATCGGCTGGCAAGGTGCTTAGCCGATCGGCTGGCCTGTTCGATCAGGATGTTTCCTGTTCGATCCGCCACACACTTCGAGTGTTTTGCGACGATTTTCAACGTTTCGATTTCGATGGGCGATGATGCGGATACGATAGAGTTCCTAGTCAAATTACTTTTAATCCCAACCACTATATCTAACATACAATCTTCCATAAGTTACGCTTCGATGTCGGTTTCGATTGAGTTCGATTGCCTTCCGAGTTTCGATTCGATTTTCGATTAATTTGATTGATTACCACACCAGACATAAAGTAAACACGCACAATTAACACGTAAGGCACACACACACACACGTACAACAATACCATAATTCGCATAATTCGAGTCTCGAGTTCGATTGATTGTTAGATCGGTTTGATTACTGATTAGGTTAACTTTGTCGCATTGTTACTTTCTATCATTCACAGTCGTAGGTCGGTTTGCATTATAACACATTCGATTGCTTCGGTTCTTGCTGATTACAACACTTACTCCACATAATACAACTGAAACACAAAATCGACTATCTACAGTCAAAGAAAGTCAAAGTTGACTTAGACTTAGACTTTGACTTTGACATTCGAAAACACGGGGTGTTACAGTAAGAGTTCTTGACAACCAAAGGCCATGTTTGCCTAAGCCTCTTACATCACTTGGTGAAAACAAGTGTCTAGTGTAATACTTTTTATTTTTAATCTTTTGCACTTTTTATTTGGTTTTGTATTAATGACTTTAGTAACTAGTTTCTTATGTTGAAGGTGATTCTTCCTTATCGTTTGTCCGTGGTGTCTTGACATTATTTTACTGTCTATATAAAATAAAAGATTTTCACCATTCATATCTCCACGGTCTATATGGAGGTATGTTGGCTACCTGGTCGGGGGTTAAAGGAACGGTTTGGTAAGAGTCTTGCCCTTGTTCAGCGTTTAGAGGTCCTGCAAGGGACCTGGGTCAAATTTAGTAGGATCTCCTTCAATACCCAAAGGTATTGGATGGCGGGGATCCAAACTCTTTGACCCCCTCATAAGTTAAACTACTATTAATACTATAACCCGGCTATTTAGGACTGTATCCCTGCTGACTCAGACTACTTAGTCGAGGGTAACGTCACCTTCAAAAGAGGGGCCTACCATAATTTGCATTAACAACTTAATTAATTATCTTTCAATAATCCGACCCTTTAGGATTGTATCCTTGCTGACTCAAACTACTGGGTTGAGGGTAACGTCACCTTCAAAAGAGGGGCCTACTACAATAACTAAGATAATCTCTTAAACAAGTGCAAAAGTGCGAAAATAATCAAAGGTTACACTATACACGAGTCGGATCCAAGTGATTCATCTTGTCTATCTGTTTTAATTTTTATTTTTCAGCATTTAGTTAGTTTTATTTTCTTAGTTTTAAAATCTTTTCTAACATTTTGATTTGATTAGACGTTGAGGATAAACCGGTACTAAAAGCTCTTGTGTCCTTGGACGACCTCGGTATCTTACCAACACTATACTACGTCCACAATGGGTGCACTTGCCCATATGTGTGTTTAGTGTTAGTAAATATCGTGTTTTATAAATTTAAAACTGTTGCAATCTCTTTGATGAACTTGGAGTTTTTCAGCCATGCCGTCTGGGCGATAGCTCAAAGAGTAGTCGTGTTCTGCCTTTGGATTGTACCCCGCGCGCTTGTGGGGTTTGTACGCCTCATGTTCTGGTGGTAATCTGCTGAATACCATGCTTTCTCTCTTGTACGTCGGATCGTCTTCCTCATTATAGCTATCCCATTCGTCGTTCATGTTGCGCGCGCCTAAACGACTTTGTACCGGCTTTCTCTGTGGATGGGAGTACTGCACATAATTGCTTTTCGTTTCATCATAAGTATCGTGCGTGTCATGCGCGCTTTGCCTTCTGATGTTTGGCATGGGTCCTTTTTCAGGATTTAAGTTCAACGCATTGGCCTGCTGAGGCGTGTGGGTGCTCAGAGACCTTTGCGGTGGAGTAACAAAGGCAGATTGGTTAGCTTGTGCTTGGAGCAAGGCTTGCTGTGCGCTGAGTTGCGCATATACAAGGCTTAACGAAGCTGTTTGTTCGGCATACCAGGAAGCCAGAGTTTTTCCTTAGGTTAGCCCTAAAAGTGCTGAGAAGTTCAACTGTGTTTGAATCGATGGGGCTGATGGGCCAGCCCCATGGTTTGGTGTGGGAACTTCCGGAGGTGTCTGATTAACTACCCTGGGTGGAGGTTGGAGGTGTCTGATTAACTACCCTGTTTGAACAGAAGCTTCTGGAAGACGTCAAGGTGGCACCAAAGATGCTCCTCCCGACAGGAAGGGCAATACGTGTCACCAGTCACCAAGCGCCATATAGACCTGCAGCAAATCTAGGAGGAGACCGACAACAGCAGTACGAATTCTCCAGCAAGGACGAATATCGGCGCGCCACGTGGACCACTATCCTGAACGCAGCAGAGGAGACCAAAAGGATATTCCCCTTGGTCGGACAGCTGGCGCTCGATAATAGCTGGCAAGGCTGCTCTTCCCTCCTTCACCCTCCGGCTATAAATAGAACCCTTCATCATTCAGGTTGATTCTATTCCATTCTCCACACTCTCACACTCAACACACACTGTTTTCTTCCTCGGAACAGTACTTATTCTCACGCTAGAGCCCGGTTAAGAGGGAAACCCCCATATTCCCCTCTTAACGAGCTAACGGTGTTGCTGTTTTGCAGGACCATAGTCATTCGACGAGTAGAGAAGGAGATTGAACCCATAGAAAAGACAACCCAGCTAGTTAACCTCCGGTGTTAACCAGTGTTTCATCATTGGCGCCCACCGCATTTTCTGCAAACCACCCTCATCTCCTTTTTCTTTGAAAAACTCTCTGAAAGGGCTGAACCAAACCCTTCTCCTCAAATGGACGGAGAAGTCTCTTCCTTTGGACTCATTTTGGACACCCCGCACGTCCAAAGAGTCCAGGGGAACGAGGCCATCCAAGAAGGGCGAATGAACAACGAGTTCCCTGACATCTTTGGAAACGCATCCAAAGTTGTTAGCCAAACCACAAACGGAGCCAGTTTCCAACCCCCATCCAGAATCATTCACTTGCTGATGTAGGCGTCATGTTGGGTGAAAAAGTGGTGTGGTCCTTGCCATGTAAGCAAAGAATTGGGACCATACCTCTTCAGATTTGAATGATCAAACTTTGCAAAATAAATAATGTTGGGTTTACACTTGACTAAATAAATCATTGACATCTTCACAGATGGCATAAATCGGCATTGACGAAATTAGCAGGCAACAAACCAATGAACGCTAGCCACGTGAGCCGCCTGTGGATTGAGACTAGTGGGCGAAATTCTCTGGCGGCTTATTTGGGCTGTGGCTTCTTGAAGAGAAATTTGCCTCTGTCTTCTAATCTTCGAGCGAAATTGCTCCCGCTTTGATAAATGAGTTTTAAACATGCGCCAACAACATGTTAACCCATTTAACACGATTTGTTATATGCATGTCATAAGTCGACCTATTTACTTTAGGCAGGCTTTGACATTGTGTCAAGTTGTGTTGGGTTAGTAAGTTGTGTTACAAAATTCCCAGCTCTATAAATACTTAAACAACTATCTGATTTTCATAACAATACTTGGGTTTGTCCGATTTCTCTGGTCAGCTTCCAATTTAAGATTTTTAATGTATAGAGAACATGAACATATTTGGGCACTTTAGAGTCATACATTCGTTCCAATTATAAACCGAAACCCGACAGGGTTTCGATTTCGAGTTAAATCGAATCGAACCAAAACCAACTGGATCGTAATCAGTTCCTCTCTAGTTTTAATTTTACAGTTGTTCAGTTCATCGACATCTTATACCGGGACCGAGTTTTGGTATGTTATATGGCCGAGTTTCGGACTGGTAACCGGCTACATAACTGGTTTGGTTGAGTACTTTTGAACCAACCGGTTAGGAGTCAAATCGATTGAATTGGCGAACTGAACTCTACTTATTCCGACCTACTTATTTTGTTAAAACTAGTATTAAGTGCCCCCGCGTTGCGGCGGGGGCATAAACTGTGCCAAGTAGTACTAATGCTATACAACTACCAGCGACCAACAATACCGAAAAAGCTCGTAAAAACAAAATAAACAAAAAGGAAAAAATAACCCAGAACGAAAAGCATATGTAAAATTGTTGAATCCCGCATGCCCGTTGCGGCATGATAATGCAAAGAAATTAGACTGTAACGTAAAAATAGAAAAGAATAACTAAGTCGATCTAAGACCACGCGCATTGCGACGAACCTGTCGAACAAGGAAAAATAGACGCGTTGTGTCAGTCCTGTCAAACGGGAAAAAAACAGACGAAAAAATGTTGAAACCCACACGCACGTTGCGGCGTGTTCACTCGCAAAATTAGAACGAAACGTAAAACAAAAAATTTGCAAAAGATGAAAAATACGGGGATCAAAGTTGGAAATAAAAATATGTTGGGGTTAAATTACAAAAAAATTGAAAAATTTGTGTTAAAAGTAAAAAAATAAAACCAAAGATGTTAAAATGCAAAAAATGAAAACATTAGGATTAAAAGTGAAAACTCAATTTTTTTTTTTTTTTTTTTTTGGAAAACTCCCTAACCTTATATTACAACCCACTAAAGCACCCACATGTTACAAATTTATAGTATGGTAATTGCAAATGTGATAATTTAGTTTTATATTTTGTTTCATTAACTACATATTTTAAGATTTTAAATTACTTATGAAGTTATCTAGTTAATTAAAAATGTTTTGAACAATCCAAATTGTTTTAATAATCGAGTGTGTTATCCATGGTCTTGTTGTTAAAATGGGTGATTTGAAAAATATTTACCAAAATGGTGTTGGTGGAAAACTTATCTAGTTAATTAAAAAAAATATATAATAGAGCCTTGAGTTTTTTTCCGTAAAGTGGTGTTGGTGGAAAACTTATTTATCAAAATGGGTGATTTGAAAAATATTTACCAAAATAAATGTTTTTTAAAAAGATTTTTTTTCTCACTCCTAATTTTATTGGATAAAAAGAATTTCTTCTTATAAATATGTTATTTGACTTCTTATAAATATGTTATTTGACAAGATGCAGAGAAAATTTTTATATCATTTAGACCCAAAATTCTAAAACAAATAATGATATCGCACTTTTCGTATAGTGTTGTTTGTAATATAGTTTTCCTTGTTTCAGAATTTATCATTATTTGAGTAATATTAGTTACGACAACGAATATTAATGTAGGAAGAGAAACGTCTTTTACTCTTTAATTCACAAATATGTTTTTAACTTCTTTCAAAATGTGTTTTTTTTTTTTTGAAATTACTTGTATCATTAATTTAACACCTATGCAAAGCTATTATTTAATACTTTATACATAATAAAAATAAAAGTACAACATCTTAAATTAAAAATATAACATAAATATAATATCCACTTGTGAAAAGCTAATATGTTCAGTTAACTCACATATATCTAGTTTAGTATGTTAATTACTATAATATCCACTTATGAAAAGTTAAGATGTTCAGTTAACTCACATATATCTAGTTTAGTATGTTAGTTAGTGTATTGATTAGTTAATATGTATTGATTAGTTAATAGCTTATTTGGATGGATAGTGTATATAAAATCTTTACTATATAATAAAAGAAACCATTTTGAGGACACTTGTCATTATATTAGGGCATCTCTTATAGATAATTATTATTTTAGTTTAATCTTTTCTAATTCATTATAGATAACCCTCCTACTAAAAATATTATTTAGTTTGATAATTATTATTTAGTTTAATCTTCTTCTCATTTATAATATTATTTATTTGAATTAATTATTACTTTTATATTTATCTGTTTACTTCAAATTCAAACTTAATTATCTAATTTGATCTTAACTATATATTTGAACATTTTGTTTAGTTTGGTATCAAATAGATTTTATGAAACTTAAAATAAAATTAACTAATATTTTTTCTCATTTGGGTTAAAGAGTTAATTACATAGTTAGTCCCTGTGGTTTGCACAAAATAACATACTTAGGTACTAATAGTTTAAAATCACCTTCTAGGGTATCAACTTTTCATTTTGTAACGTTTGGAGGTATTAACTTCTAGGGTATTAACATAGTTAGTCCCCATGGTTTGCACAAAATAACATACTTAGGTACTATTAAAATGTGATTTTAAACCTACAAAGAACGTTAATACCTCCAAACGTTACAAAATGAAAAGTTAATACCCTAGAATGTGATTTTAAACTATTAGTACCTAAGTATGTTACTTTCTGCAAACCACAGGGACTAACTATGTAATTAGTTAGGGTTAAATTTATTGAGACTTCGTTAACAAATTTTGCAACAACAGAATAATTTTTTTTTATCACGAAAACCAAACTTTGTGTTAATATATTAAATATTTTTATTTTCACTATACAAAATTACATTTACTCGACCCATGTATACATGAGGTTTTTTAACAAACTTTTTATTATTTGATGTATAAAATTAGATTTATTCAATTCGTACAATACACGGGGTTTTTTTAATGATATACATATATTATTTAGTACAGAAAATTACATTTATTCAAACCGTGTAATACACATATTTTTAAAGATGTAATTTTTTATTATTTGGTAGATAAAATTACAATTTATTCAACCCGTGCAATAAATGAGGATTTTAAAGATATATTGTTTTATTATTTAGTATATAATTTTTTTTATTAAATCCGTGTAATACACGTGGTTTTAAAGATATAACTTTTTTATTTGGTATATAAAATTACATTTATTCAACCCGTACAATATTGTTCTTATAGATATAACTTTTTATTATTTAATAAATAAAATTATATGTATTCAACCCGTGCAATAAATGAGGTTTTAAAGATATATTGTTTTATTATTTAGTATATACAATTTATTTATTCAACCCGTGTAATACACGGGAAGGCCTGTAAACGAACCGAAAATTCTATAATACAATTTTCCGGATAACAGATGATATATTATATTATAAGTAATTAAGAAAATATTTACCAAAAGATTAAAAACATATTTGTTAAAAAAAACATTTATTAAGAGTTCGAGACGTTCTTTTATAAAGGTTAAAAAAACTTTAATTTAAAATTTCATTATTCAACAAATTGTTTTTTAATTTTGCTATAAACTTTTTATAACTCTTGTTAAAGAACGTACTTTTGCTAGGAAAATGATTTTATCTAATAAATTAAGAGTGAGAAATGTAACTTTCAAAAATCATCCATTTTGGTAAACATTTTTCAAAATCACTCTTTTTGGTAAATAAGTTTACCACTAACACCATTTTCAGAACAAAAAAAAAAAAAAAAAAAAAACTCTCAATAAACACCTATTTTGGTAAATATTTTTTAAATCATCAATTTTGGCAAATAATTTTTCCACCAACACTACTTTTGGAAAAAACTCATAGAGCTTTAGGCCATGGGGTATGAGGCTTGGGTTAGGGCGTGGGTTGGCTGAAAACGTCCAAGCCACCACCCCGGGGGCTTGGGTTGGGGCGTGGCCCCATTGGCATGGGTTTGAAGCCGGGCGTGGGGCGGGCTAGTAAGTGACATGGCAGGCTCTCAATGGCCAAACCAAACTCATGCCCCCAACCCAAGCCCTACCATACCCCATGGGCGTGGGTTTGAGTGGTGGGGGGGCTTCCATTCCACGTGTCAACAAATGCCTCAACCCAAGCCCCACCATACCCCATGGTCTTAGGCTATAGGGTGTGGGGGTCATGGTTGGGACATGATTTATTGATTTGCCATCTAGGGACATGAATGGAAGGTTACATCAACTCCTTGATTGATCACCATGGTTTGCATAGATTAATCCATGGAAACCGTGGTCCTCCTTTCTACTTTTCAACAAATTGCCTCCTTTTTCTTTAGACAAAGATAAATTAAAATAAATAAGGGGCTAGTGATTTGGGTTATGACCACACCCGTTTTTTATGATGGATTAGAGGTGGGTTACATGGCACTAACATATGGAGGGTCATGGGGGTCATGGGGGTCATGACCACACCCTATAGCCTTAGGCTTTGGGTATACTTTAACCCTTCTTTACTCTACCTAAGTGCCACATCATCCATTTCCCCATGTTTCGTTATGTCTTACTTCAAGGAAATGGTTTAATCTCATTAACTTCATCTAACCCTATTTTTAGTGGTTTTTTTTTTTTTTTTGTTTATAAAAGAAACGAATAATTAATTTAATATCTTAGCATCCGGTTAACATGTTAACAAATAACCCATTTAATACCACTTAACACAAGGAGAGAGTGGTTTACGATGTAAGTTAATATGACATGTCACTGGTTAACACCTTAAATTTTAGAATACATCCCATGACTTTACCTGAAAAGTTTGTAGTAGTGTAAAAATGAAAACACTTATTAATCAAGTTTAAAAATTGTGCTTGTGATGGCTATCCATATATGGAAAAATTAGTCAAACCGATAATATTTATATTTCATAACACTTAGATTCACGAATATCATTCAATTATCCCCATGAAGTAAGCAACCGTTTAAATCTTGTATTTCCAAAAACAGAAAGTCAAATCTTCACTTGTTAATTATATTATCTTCCCTAACATGGTGCTTCTTTTTTAAATAAAAAATCATTCTATAAATACAGTTAAATCACTATATATACATCATAACAACTTAACAAAACTACAAGTTCCAACCACTCTAGAGATGGGAGAGGTGTTATCCGAAACCCGATCACCGATGCCATTATTGTATAGGCGCCATTCAAGCGGCGAGGTGTTGAAAAACTTGGCTTCCGTCTCGAGCAGCCTTTTGCCTGCATTTGGAACACTTGTTGGTGACGATTCTCCTTTTCTTAAGAAATATGTCATTGCACCATATGATCGTAGATATCGGTAAGTTTTTTCAAAATATATGAGGTACTTCATGTTTTGTACATGTATCCTTAAAGACGAATGCATAGCGAGCTTTTGTGTTTTGGGCGGACCAAGTAAGTTATTACTAGCCGAGCAGCGAACACTAACTATTGAATCGTAAAATGTTTACTTTTTGGTGGAAACGATGTACCCATGGACCATATTATCATGTATTGAAACTTGTTTGAGGGGGACAAATTACTTTTGATGAGCCCAAATTGCTTTCCAATGGGCCAAATAGTGACTGATAATATTGCCGGTCATCTAAATGAGTCATGGCCCAGTCCAAATTTGGGCCTAGCGAACTAGTCAAGTAGAGTAGTCGGTAGTAGAAAAGTAGTGATTTCAGTGACCTATATTAGAATTGGGCCTAGCTAACTAGTGAAGTAATGATTGGTTTTTGTAGATATAAACTACAGGTGTACAAATTGCTTTCCAATGGGCCAAATGGTGACTTATAATATTGCAGGTCATCTAAATGGGCCATGGCCCAGCCCAAAATTTGGCCTAGCTAACTAGTGTAGTGATTGGTTTTGTAGTAATATAAACTAGAGGTGTACAAAACCTGGTTTGAGCCCAAACCGGCCCATTTTTTTAGTTTGGTCTCAAACCGATTTGGCCCAAATTGGTTCGGGTTAAGAACTGGTTTTAGGGTGGAAAATCCAAACCCACCCTAATTAATTCAGATCAGTTTCAAAATCGGTTTTCGCGTTTAAACCGGTTTATTATCAGTTTTTTAAGGTGGACTCAAACCGGTTCAGGTTGAAACTGATTCTCAACACAAAAATCACAAACCTATACCAAACCACCGGGTCGGGTTGGACCAGGTCCAGTTTTATACCGCGTTGGGTGGTTTCCGGTTCGCCGGGCCCAAACCGGTTTTTTACACCTCTAATATAAACAATTGCTTTGAATATATAATAACATTATTTTAGTATAAAATTTAGAGTTTTACTTTAACAGTTACTAAAGGTTTGGTTTCACGCTTTAGGCTTTTTGGTCCGCAAAAGATTACAAAGTTATCGTTACGGTCAAGTCCATTTTTTTGTTGTCATTATTTTGTCAACCAAACTGACAATTTTATTCAAGCCAAACCAAGAAACCGAACCACGTTATCTAATCGAGTTCAAACATAAATCTGAAAGTGTTGCGTGTAGCTCGACTCGTTTATCCCCGTGATCTAGATACAATTTATGTGCATGCATTTAGGTGGTGGCAAGCCTTTCTAGTCTTACTAGTCATATACTCGGCATGGTCATCCCCTTTCGAGCTAGCTTTCAAGAAGGGCGCTAGCGGCCCACTCTTGGTCATCGATTTGGTCGTCGACTTGTTCTTCACCATCGATATCATCCTAACATTCTTCGTCGCATACTTAGACAAGTCAACATATCTTCTAGTCGACGATCATAAAAAGATCGCCACACGGTAAACATAACTATGACCAACGATCAACCAACGATCATTGTACATTTCATACAAACCATCATAAATCCAAATGGTGCTTAATTTCCAGGTATGTCACACACATGATGTTCCCGATAGATGTCGCCTCCACATTGCCATTTCAGTCCATCTACCGCCTCTTCACCGGAAGAACCCACCATGGGCAGATCTTCGGGTTCCTAAATCTACTCCGATTGTGGCGGCTAAGACGTGTTAGTAAATTGTTCTCAAGGTTAGAGAAAGATACGAGATTCAGCTACTTCTGGACCAGGTGCACCAAACTAATATGTGTAAGTGTGGTGGGCTTATGTTATGTTAGACAATATACTATCTACTATAACTATTATTATCATTTCATTTTTATTGAAAAAACCCAAAAAGAAATGAAAAACTATGTAGATGAATAATAATAATAATAATAATAATAATAATAATAATAATAATAATAATAATAATAATAATAATAATAATAATAATAATAATACTTTGTATGTACTCAATAACCGTAACAAGGGAAATCACGAATAGAAATATTGAATGATTAAATTAACAAAATAGGCATTGACTTTTAGCTTTTGTCAAAATAGACATGTCTAAACCAACCAGTCAGGAGATGACAAATAGGGTCCGCTGCTGAGACTACTACAACTTAGCCGACATAAAAACCCTTGAAAGTACGATGAGGTCCATAAGAAAAATCAAAATAATACACATGTAAATTGTAGGGTAAATTTAGCCGGTGAATGAAAAAGTGGGAGCTAACTCAGATGACGGATAAAAAAGTTGGGGCTAAAACAACTATTTGAAGAAAATGTGGGGCTAGATCCTAGCCAAGGCTAAATTTAGTTGAAGCTTTACACGTGGTCCTATTTGAATGGCAATTATGGACTCCTTTGGCCCTTTGTGCTTCACGATTAGTTTTTTTTGTTGGCTAAGCCCTAGTCGTCTTAATCTGCGGATCCCATTTGTCATCTCATGAACGGCCCTTTTGGACATGCCTATTTTGGCAAAGGCCGAAAGTCAATGTCTTAATTCCATCGGTCCACATGTCTACTTTTGTGATTTCCCCATCGAACAAACTAATAATAATAATTATAAAACATCAATAACTATCCTAATATTCAAACTAGTAAATAATAAATCAAATAGTAATAACTATCATGAAACAACTCCTCAATCTACAATCTGCAGGTTACGCTGTTCGCGGTGCACTCAGCCGGATGCTTCTACTACTGGATCGCGACCCATCACCGCCGCATAGAGGACACATGGATTGGGTCAATTGTCCAAGATATCGAACATAGAAGCATATGGTTAGGCTACACATACTCATTGTACTGGTCCATTGTGACCCTTACAACCACTGGCTATGGCGACTTGCACGCGGTTAACACTGGAGAAAAAGTGTTCAACATCTTCTACATGTTGTTCAACATCGGGCTCACATCCTATCTCATCGGAAACATGACCAACTTAATCGTTCATAGCGCTGTTAGAACCTTTGTGATGGTAAATTAAAATTCTCTACTAAATAATCTATGACATAACTTGGACATGCTTATAGTTATTACTTATTTAGGTAAAGGATCAAATAAAAATAAAATAAACGTACGAACTGTACGAATTGAAAGAAAAGTCAAAAAGTGGCGGTGGCAATATGGTAATTATCAGCAATTTCAAAAGTACTGTACTGAGGAAAAGCAAAAAGTGGCGGTGGCAATCTGGTAATTATCAAAAACTTCAAAATTACTCTAGTAGGGTAATTTTGAGCATCTGTAGGGTAATTTTGAGCATCAATAGGGTAATTTTGAGCATTTGTAGAGTAATTTTGAGAAATGTAGGGTAATTATCAAATTACTCTAGTAGAGTAATTTTGACTTCTGTAGGGTAATTTTGGGAAATGTCTTGTAGAGTAATTTTGTTAGCATTTAGTTATGGGGTTTAGCTTTATGGTTTAGTTTTTAGCTTTTAGTTTGGGTTGGGGGGGGGGGGTAGGTTTTTTTAGGTTTTTGGGGGTGGGGGGGTTAGGTTTTTTTAGGTTTTTGAGGGTGGGGGGGGGGGTTAGGTTTTTTTAGGTTTTTGGGGATGTGGGGGGGGGGGGGGGTTAGGTTTTTTTAGGTTTTTTTTTGGGGGGGGGGTGGGGTTAGTGTAATTTTGATAATTACCCTACAATTTTGATAATTACCCTACACGACCAAAATTACTCTACTTGAACTTTTACAATGGTTTAGGTTTTTTTAGGTTTTTGGGGGGTGGGGGGGGGGGTTTAGGTTTTTGGGGGGTGGGGGGGTGTTTAGTGTAATTTTGATAATTACCCTACAATTTTGATAATTACCCTACACGACCAAAATTACTCTACTTGAACTTTTACAAAATTACCCTACAGAAGTTCAAAATTACTCTACTAGAGTAATTTTGAAGTTGCTGATAATTACCAAAATACCACCGCCACTTTTTTGACTTTCTTTCACTTCGTACGTTTCGTACGATAACTTTATTTTTACAGGAACTTAACTCTACTTATTTATCCGTTTGTTTTGTACGAAAAGAGGGATTCGATCAATGAGATCTTGCGATATGCAAGCAAGAACAGATTACCAGAAGGTTTAAAACAACAAATGCTGGCACATATGCAACTTAAGTTCAAGACAGCTGAGTTACAACAAGAAGAGGTTCTTGAGGATCTACCAAAGGCGATTAGATCAAGCATTGCGCAGCATCTTTTTCGGAAATGTGTGGAGAAAACGTATTTGTTTAAAGGGATTTCGGAAGATCTTAGCAGCCAGTTGGTTACAGATTTGAAAGCTGAATACTTTCCACCTAAAGTTGAAGTTGTACTAGAAAATGAGATACCAACTGATTTCTATATTGTGGTTTCTGGATCTATGGTAACCAAAGTTTGAATTTCTCCATTTTGAATTCATGTTATGAGTGTTGTTGCTAATTCTAATGGTGTATTGATGCAGGAGGTGCTTACACATCGGAATAGAACCGAGCATGTACGAATGTACCTTTTATTAGAGATCAAAATCTAAGATTTTTATGAAAATTTGATGTTTATCGCTAGTTTTGGATCAACTACATATAAGTTTTAGCATGGGAAGCGTACAAAGTGAAGTGAAGAAAAAAATCGACACAGTGGAATTTTCGTAATTACTCTAAAGAGAGTAACCACGCTATAACAAAATTGTACTAGAGTAATAATAATTACGCTACAGTTTACAAGTAGCCTGTTTTTTATTACTCGATCTAGTACAATTTTGTTGTAGAGTACTTCATAATTACGAAAAATGTCAGTGTGTCCTTTTAATAACTTCGTAGACTTCGCATGCTAAATGTTATTTGTACTGAATCTCACTCTTTATCACTAAAAATAAATGTGCTACACCTCAGCATTTGTATAAATCTTTGTGTTATACAAATGAGATGCAATGAGCAATAAGAACTAATCAACCTATAAATTTAGCACACAATAGGATAAGATGATAGTCTAAGGTTTAAATTTATCTCTATAAAGTCTAATTACACAAATTATTATGATACACAATAACCATCAACTTCATCAATGTTAATTGTTATACAACTAATTAAAATGCTGTGAACACTTTTATACAATTGACACTATAACAAGACAAATTGGTATATGTCAGCTACAATGTTATTATTTAGTGACATTTTTTCTTTGATTAATGCTAAATTAAGTTTTGTTTCGTATTGTTTGCTCAGTTATTAACAAGTCTAGGACCGATGGACGTGTTCGGTGAAATCGGTGTGTTGTTCAACATTCCACAACCGTTCACGGTGAGAAGCAAGAAACTTTCTCAAGTAGTTCGAATAAGCCACCATCACTTCAAGGAACTAGTGCAGCCGCTTAACCATGACACAAAGACGATAATGTCCAATTTTATTCAGGTTATTTGTTCAATTCTTAACCATCGCCTTTTTTTTATTAAGCTATGTGTAATGAGCTAACGCCCCGCACCGGCTTTTTTGGGCGTGATTTAGGGGGGGGGGGGGGGGGGCAGCAAACCACGGAACTGGAAGTTGCACACAAACCCTTTTAATTTTTTTTAAGAATTTCACCCAATCGCAACTAACCACATCACACACTGACGTGACACCATTTTTTTTTTCACTTTTTAGTGAAACCATTACACATATCCTTAAAAAAATTCAAACATCCCACTAACGTGTACGTTGGTTTCTCGTCTTTCAGTACTTGAAGAACTTAAAGAAGGAGGTACAAGACGAGATAACCTTCTTAACAGACCATCTTTGCGACTTGAACATCGAGGTTAGTTATTCGTCATCTATAAATTAAACATATGATTAATATAAATGCATCTTCTCTTATGTTTCAAACCGCTAATGACGAAAACTTGCAGCAAGTATCAGAAAACCATGATACATCGGATTATGATCAAGAAGACACACCCATAACTAATACACCATCAAGATCATCTCCATCGAGGGTGATCATCCATGCGCATAAACCACATGAGGAAAGACCAGAAACCGGAAAAGTAGTCCAGCTGCCAGGATCAGTGTCAGAGCTATTAGAGTTAGCAGGTAAGTGATGTAGTTGTGGTTGTATTAATGGACACCATGAGTTACAATTGTGAAGCTTTTGAGTTGATCATGCTGTGTGATTGCAGAGAAGAAACTTGGGAAAAGAGGGAGTGTAATTCTCATGGAGGATGGGTCTCAAGTGGAAGATCTTGAGGCTTTAAGAGACAATGATCACCTGTTTATATTTTGACATATTACTAGCAGACCAATGTGCTACACTTTCTGTTTGAATCATTTAACATAAGATGTACTTATATTTTGTATAAACATATGGAGCTATTTTGTGTATTATGCTCTATAAGACTCGATCACCAATGATACAATATTTTTTTTTGATATTATTTTGAGTAAAATGCACGGATAATCCCTGTGGTTTTGTAAAATAACACTTATAGTCCCCAACTTTTGGAAATTATACTGTTGCTCCCTATAGTTTACTCAGTTGTTACTCGGATAGTCCCTGAAGTGGATGACCGTTAGTTTTCTCAGTTAAGTCTATGTGAAATGACTAAACTACCCTCGCTACAAGAATATTAGTTGAATAGTTAAAAGAAATAAATTCAACCATTTAATTATGATGGGCCCCACATATTTTATCTAAATACAAACTAACACTCACCCACACCAATCCCCACCCCATATACACAAACTACCACAGTACACAACAACCTTCTCGTCGGAGCTCAGCCAACAACCAACAACCACAGTATACAGTGGGTTCTTGAACCTGCAACCACCTTAGACCACCATCATTCTCACTCGTTCACATCAGAAACAATACAACAACCACCTTCCACTCTGCAGCAACTCAGATCTGGAAAAACAAAAGTATTCGACAACTTTATAGTTGGTGGATGTGACGGAGATGACCGATGATGTGCGGTGTACATCGCGGCGGAGGTGGTTGTGTTTGCCGGCTGAAGTGGGTGGGTATAGTGCTGGCGTCGGGTGGCTGGTTTCAGGCGGAGTGGGCGGGTAAAGTGGTGGTGTCGGGTGGCTGGTTGCGGCGGAGGTGGTCGTGTTTGCCAGCTGAAGTGGATGGGTAGAGTGGTGGTGTCGGGTGGTTGGTTGCGGTATAATTAGTTTTTAATTAGCTTTAATTGTTTTTATATTAAGGGTATTTTTGTCATTTAAATGGACTTAACTGAGAAAACTAACGATCATCCACTCCAGGGACTATCCGAGTAACAACTGAGTAAACCACAGGAAGCAAGAGTGTAATTTCCAAAAGTTGGGGACTATATGTGTTATTTTACAAAACCACAGGGACTATCAATGCATTTTACTCTATTATTTTTTTAGAATGTTCGGTGAATCAATGTCATTTAATGTCGGATACATATAATATAGAAAATGAAAATCCTACGGTATATAACATATAAAAATGGATCATTATCATTTGGCCTTACAAAACAATTTATAGATTTGTCACTGAATGCAATTGTATATATAAATGTACTAGCCTAAGACCCCGCGAGCTTCGCGGGTGGCTAAACACCAACTAAACACATAAAATAATTTAAACGTAAAAGTGTTAAACTGTGATTTGTTAAGCCTAATATTTTGAGACAGTTGAGCACGTCCCAATACTACAGCTACATAATGTTCGTTACAAATTAAGTTTTTGTGAACTAAACCTTCATGATGTTTTTATGATGTCTTCTTTAACTCCACTATCGCATTCATCCTCTGACATTATCAATTCCAATCAGGACGACTTAGAATTTAAAGCTCTATTGCTAGATTATTAAAAAGAGTTAATTACTGTTTTCGTCCCTGTGGTTTGTCAAAAATCATTATTTCAGTCCATTAGTTTAAAAATTGCGATTTCAGTCCTTGTGGTTTCACTTTCGTAACCATTTCAGTCCACCTCGTAACCATTTCAGTCCCTGTACTTACAGAATAAATGGATTGAAATGGTTACGAAAGTGAAACCACAAGGACTGAAAATGGTCACGAAAGTGAAACCACACGGACTGAAATCGCAATTTTTAAACTAATGGACTCAAATAGTGATTTTTAACAAACCATAGGACGAAACAGTAATTAACTCAAAAGAGTTAATTACTGTTTTATATACATGAAATTAATTTGAAAAAAAAAATAGATTCTTACTTAAGTGTAAGAACAACTCAAACGGGTTCTTAGAGATATCAACTGGTTGGCTACCCTCCAACACTTGATTTGCTATAAACCACTTTTACTGTTATAGAAAAAAATAAGGTTATAACCCGGACATTTTCCGGGTAGGAAAATTTAATTTATAATAAAAGTATAAAAATAACACTTTAACATGTAAAGTATCATCTTTTCCTTTTCTCCATCATAAATTTTTAACTGGTTTCTTAAACTTTTTCTTGTTGTAAAGAGCCATAAAAACATACAAAAGCAAGAATGTAAAGTAAACGTCTATATTTAGAGCATTTGCATTGGAACCTCTATTCTATATTATATGGAGAAAATAATAGAGGAAACAACAAAAATACCATCACATTAGAATTTCTATAATAGAAAAAAATTAAAGTAAAGTACACCTTTATATTTATAGGGTCACATACTGATGTGTGTAAAATGCAACATATAAAACACATCAATTAAGGCATAAAACTAACCCTTTTTAAGTACTAATGTTGGAAAAATAGTGTTTTTGTCTTCCTTTTGTATTTTCAGGATGAAATGAGCTCAAAATCACAAAAGAAGCAAAAAGACTACTAATTCTACCATAAATACAAGAAAATGAACAAAAGTGGATTGCCCGGACCCTCAACGGCACCTCCCAAGACAAAGGAGAAGAAACAGAGTCTGAACACGCCCCGTGTCCAGCGAACACGGGGGCGTGCCCAGGAAGCAGCAGAAAAGACAAACCAGTAGAAGCTTCCATTGCCCACCACGGGGCCGTGTCCAGCGAGCACGGGGGCGTGGTGAAAGTACAGCAGGCGCATTAATTGTAATTCGCAATTACAATTAATGAGGAGAGAGAGTGTCAGGCGGGCACGGGGCCGTGTCCAGCGGACACGGGGCCGTGTCCAGCCTTCTGTTCAGCCTATAAATAGAGGAGCTTGGCTTCATTCTCTCTCATCCCTTGGCACACCACCTCTCTCACACCTCATCCACCACCCACCACCACCATAACACCATCATCCACCACCATCATCCATTGTCCATCGTAGAGTGTGTGAGTCGTCTCGGGATCCAAGATTGATCGTAAGAGTTCTTAACAATCAAGGCCATGTTTGCCTAAGTCTCTTATATCACTTGGTGAAGACAAGTGTTTAGTATAATACTTTTTATTTTTAATCTTTTGCACTTTTTATTTGGTTTTGTATTAATGACTTTAATAACTAGTTACTTATGTTGAAGGTGATCTTTCCTTATCGTTTGTCCGTGGTGTCTTGGCATTATTTTACTGTCTATATAAAATAAAAGATTTTCACCATTCATATCTCCACGGTCTATATGGAGGTATGTTGGCTACCTGGTCGGGGGTTAAGGGAACGGTTTGGTAAGGGTCTTGCCCTTGTTCAGTGTTTAGAGGTCCTGCTTGGGACCTGGGTCAAATTTAGTAGGATCTCCTTCAATGCCCATAGGTATTGGATGGCGGGGATCCAAACTCTTTGACCCCCTCATAAGTTAACTACTATTAATACTATAACCCGGCTATTTAGGACTGTATCCCTGCTGACTCAGACTACTTAGCCGAGGGTAACGTCACCGCCAAAAGCGGGGCCTACCACAATTTGCATTAATAACTTAATTCATTATCTTTCAATAATCCGACCCTTTAGGATTGTATCCTTGCTGACTCAAACTACTGGGTTGAGGGTAACGTCGCCTTCAAAAGAGGGGCCTACTACAATAACTAAGATAATCTCTTAAACAAGTGCAAAAGTGCGAAAATAATCAAAGGTTATACTAATACACGTGTCGGATCCAAGTGATTCATCTTGTCTATCTGTCTTTTATTTTATTTTTATTTTTCAACATTTAGTTAGTTTTTATTTTCCTTAGTTTAAAACATTTTCCTAACCTTTTTGATTTGATTAGACGTTGAGGATAAACCGGTATTAAAAGCTCTTGTGTCCTTGGACGACCTCGGTATCTTACCAACACTATACTACGTCCACGATGGGTGCACTTGCCCATATGTGTGTTTAGTGTTAGTGAATATCGTGTTTTATAAATTTAAAACTTGGCTAAAAGTGTAAAAAGGGCTTAAATATATATCTAAAAACATATATACACTGACACGCATCAAGTTTTTGGCGCCGCTGCCGGGGACACAAGGATTTTAAGAAAGCTTAAAATCGACGGCCTAATCAGTTTTTTCAAAACCTTTTCAAAACGCGCGCATTTTTCTGCATTTTAGTTTAGTTTTGCATTTACAGTAGCCTGAACACGGGGCCGTGCTCGCTGAACACGCCCCCGTGCTGCATATTTTTAGAGTAGATACCCAGATACAGAGTCTGAACACGGGGCCGTGCTCACTGAACACGCCCCCGTGCTCAACGTGACCAGTAAATTTAATTAAAACGCCCAGATACAGTCCCTGAACACGGGGCCGTGTTCACTCAACACGGGGCCGTGTCCAGCTTCTGTTTCCGTCTTATTTTTGTTATCTGGTCCCGAGACTCAGTTGTGATCTGTTGAGTGATTCTTATGGATCAATACTCAAGAGGTTACAACTACACCTATGATGAGGATGATTATAGGGGTAATTATTGTACTAATTGTCGTAATACACGCTCGGTTCAATATGATACTTCATATCAACCATCCAATTCATACAACCATTATGAGGAGCCCAGGTACGAGCCATCAACTTCATACACATCCTATGAAGACCAAATGTATGAACCTACTCCCTCATACTCATATTTTGATGAACCAAGGTATGAGCCTTCATACTCATACTTTGAAGATTCAACATATGAGCCACCACCTTCATACACTTATTATGAGGAACCATGGCGTGAACAACCCACCTCATATGAGTACTATGAAGAACAAAGTTTCGACCCTTATCCATCATATGCTTACAATGAAGAACAATGGTGTGAACCATCTACTTCATATGAGTACTATGAGGAACCAAGGATCGAACAACCGGATTCAAGCTTTGAGGATCCAAATTCTTTCAATCTCACCGAAGTAACCAATAGGATATTAGAACACATTAAAACTATCGAACGTTGCATAAAAGAATCTCGCGCAAGGGAAGAGGAATCCCGCGCAAGAGAAGAGCTAAAAAATGATAATAACGTTGAGATAGTTGAAAGTGTAAAAATGGAAGAACAAGAAAGTGAAAAACCGACACATGAGTTAAACAACGAAAATGGTGAGTCCGATAACGCTAAAATTCAAGAAGAGTCTAATTTTGAAGAAATTAACCTCTTGTCACCTACTTTCGAAAATCATTGTTTAATAACCCCTCATGCCAAGTTTTTAAAAGAGTTAAACACTAGTGCTAAAATCAAAGACTTAGTAAGTGTTAAGTTAACTAATGATCAAACCTCGCTAATAAAAGAAGATCCTTTTGAAATTAACATTACACCGGTTCCATGTTTCTTTCAAAATTCATTTATTAGCAATATCACCATCGATAAGGATCTTTGTGTTAACATAATGCCTAACTACATTTTTGAAAAATTAAGTGTTAGTGATTTTACTCCACTTCAAATACCCATTTTTCTATCCAATCGGAAAGTAATAAAATCAATCGGTGTAGTTGAAGATGTTTTGGTTCAAACAAATCAAATGGTAATCCCAACCGACTTCGTCATCCTAGATGACGCCCCCTTAGTCTTGGGAAAACCTTTTGTACAAACTCATAAAGCTTTGAAAAACCGGAAATTTAACAATCTACCTCTCCAATTAGGGGCATTCAAAAGGAGCATAGATCTTGAGCGCTCAATGAAATATCCTTTTGGCAACAATGACCCCCTAATTGAAGATGAAGCTGAACCACCCGATACAACCAACGAAGAGGACCACTTTGTCGAGGAAGAAATAGCCATAGAACAAACTTTTAAGGTTCTTGATCTTGATGAGCTACAAAATAAGGTGTCTTCCAAAGACCCACCCATTGAGCTCAAAGAACTTCCTAAAGGTTTGGAATATGCTTTCCTAGGCAAAGAAAGTAGTTTACCCGTAATTATTTCATCTAAATTAAGTAATAAAGAAAAAGAGAAATTAGTTAACCTACTTAAAAAACACAAAAACGCGATCGCTTGGAAGCTTGTAGATATTAAAGGAATAAGCCCTTCCATGTGCACGCACAAAATTTTAATGAATGATGACTACAAGACGGTAATTCAACCACAACGAAGAGTGAACCCCAATGTTCAAGAAGTGGTTAAGAATGAAGTCATCAAACTACTCGACGCCGGACTGATCTACCCTATCTCCGATAGCCCGTGGGTAAGTCCCGTTCAAGTAGTCCCAAAGAAAGGAGGTATGACGGTAATAACTAACGAGAAAAATGAATTAATACCAACAAGAACCGTCACAGGATGGAGAGTCTGTATAGATTATAGGCGATTAAATGAAGCGACTAGGAAAGACCACTTTCCTTTGCCCTTCATTGATCAAATGTTAGAAAGATTATCCGGTCATAAATTTTATTGTTTCTTAGATGGTTTTTCAGGTTACTTTCAAATACCGATAGCACCAGAAGACCAAGAGAAAACAACTTTCACATGTCCCTACGGAACTTTTGCATATCGACGCATGCCATTCGGTCTATGTAATGCGCCTGCAACATTCCAACGTTGTATGGTCGCCATTTTCCATGATATGATCGAAAAGACAATGGAAGTCTTCATGGATGACTTTTCCATCTTTGGAGACTCATATGACCAATGCCTCGATAATCTTGAACGAATGCTATCCCGATGTGAGGAAACTAACCTCGCCCTTAACTGGGAAAAATGCCATTTCATGGTAACAGAGGGAATAGTACTCGGTCACAAAATCTCAAGCGAAGGAATGGAAGTTGATCGAGCAAAAATAGAGACTATTTCTCGATTACCTCCTCCATCCTCCGTGCGAGCAATCAGAAGTTTCCTAGGACATGCCGGATTTTATAGAAGGTTTATCAAAGACTTTTCAAAAATTTCAAGGCCTCTAACAAAATTGCTTGAAAAAGATGCACCCTTCATCTTTGACAAGGAATGCAATCAAGCATTTCTAACCCTCAAGGAAATGCTAGTCAATGCACCTATCATGATAGCGCCAGATTGGAAATTTCCTTTCGAAATCATGTGCGATGCAAGTGACTTCGCTGTTGGAGCAGTCTTGGGACAAAGAAAAGAAAAACATTTCCACCCAATTTACTATGCTAGTAAAACTCTTAATGATGCGCAAGAAAATTATACAACTACAGAAAAAGAATTACTAGCGGTGGTATTTGCTTTTGATAAATTTCGTTCTTATCTTGTTCTTTCTAAAACAGTAGTCTATACAGACCATGCAGCCATCAGGTACCTCTTCAAGAAGCAAGACGCAAAACCCCGTTTGATAAGATGGATTCTACTCCTCCAAGAATTCGACATTGAAATCAAGGACAAAAGAGGAGCAGAAAACACTGCTGCAGATCATCTCTCACGCTTAGAAGACCCAGCTTTGGAGACAACCAGAGACGAACAAATCAACGAGAAATTTCCCACGGAATCCTTGGAAATGATGGAAAGTAGACAAGAACCATGGTATGCCGACTACGCTAATTTCTTAGCTAGCGGTGTAGTCACCAAAGGATGGCCACATCATCAAAGAAAAAAATTCTTTGCTAATGTAAAGCATTACTTTTGGGAAGACCCCTATCTTTTCAAAATGTGTGCCGACCAGCTCATCCGAAGGTGTGTCTATGGTAATGAAGCACGAAGAATTCTCCATCATTGTCATGAGGGTCCATACGGAGGACATCATGGTGCCGCAAGTACCGCACGAAAGGTATTTGATTCAGGATTTTACTGGCCGACCATTTACAAGGATGCACAAAACCTTGTAAAGACATGTGATGCCTGCCAAAGATCAGGTAATATTTCTTCCAAAAACGAAATGCCTCAAAGTGGCATTCTCGTCTGTGAAATCTTTGATGTGTGGGGACTCGATTTCATGGGACCTTTCCCACCTTCAAAGGGAAACAAATATATACTTGTGGCAGTCGATTACTTGTCTAAATGGGCAGAGGCCGAGGCTCTTCCAACAAATGATGGAAGAGTGGTGGTAAAATTTCTGAAAAAGCTGTTCTCTCGTTTCGGGACACCAAAAGCTTTGATAAGTGATAGAGGTACCCATTTTTGCAATCATCAACTCGAAAAAATATTAACAAGGTATGGGGTCTATCACCGGGTCTCAACAGCATATCACCCTCAAACAAATGGGCAAGCCGAAGTGACTAATCGAGGTTTAAAGCGAATACTTGAAAAAACCGTAGGAATAAATAAAAAAGAATGGGCCGATAAATTAGACGACGCTTTATGGGCTTTTCGAACTGCTTATAAAACCACTATAGGCACAACCCCATATAAACTCGTCTATGGAAAAAGTTGTCACTTGCCAGTAGAAATAGCTCACAAAGCCTACTGGGCAATAAAAAACGTAAACTTAGATTTGGAAAATGCCGGTAAAAATCGATTTTGTCAAATAAATGAATTAGACGAGCTTAGGAATTGTGCGTATTCTAACTCCGAAATTTATAAAGAAAGAATGAAAAATTTGCATGATAAATATATTAAATCTAATGAATTTCGGGTGGGAGACCAAGTTCTATTGTTTAATTCATGACTTCGATTATTTCCTGGTAAGTTAAAATCTAGGTGGTCAGGACCTTTTTCCGTCACCCATGTTTTTCCACACGGTGCAGTAGAAATTAAAACTCGAAATGGGACACCATTTAAAGTCAATGGCCAACGGCTGAAACTCTACCGAGGATCCATTGAGGATGAGGAAGAGGAGATCTCACTTCAAACGGTTAACGAATAAACTCATACCCGACATGTTACAGGTAAGTGTACGTTTAAAAAACCGGTAAATCTTCTAACCATTTTTCGGAAATAAGGGGCATGCACACGAGCACAAAAAAAAAAAAAAAATTCAAAAACTTTGCCCGGCACGGGGCCGTGTCCGCTGGACACGGGGCCGTGTCGAGGCGATTGTCGGGATAAAACCCTCTTTTCCTATCAGTTACACCATTCCACACGCCCCGTTTAGCCGAAAACTCTCTGGTTCGAGGCGATTTTCTGCAGTTTTTCTACGTCACCACCGAATCTAACAACGTCAAGGTATGATTCTATCTTCATTAGTAGTTAGATTAGTTACTTGCATGTAGTTAAAACATCAAAAATTGGGAAAAATCTAGGGTTCTTCATGTTCATCCGGATTGAACTCAAAATTTTTGATGAAATTTGTTAGTAGTAGTTTAGATTAGTGTAGTAGAAAGTAACTAGGCAAGTATTGTTGATAGATTTGTCCGATTTCCAAATAAAACCCCAAACCCTTGTTCTTGAACCGAAAAACACGAAATTGAAAGGGTAAACGGTTTGTTTTGGGAAAAATGACACTTAGGGTTTCATTTTCGGGGGAAACCGCTACTATTGGGCTAAAAATTTTCAGGTTTTCGAAACCGGGACGAAAAATGGAATTTTTGGGTTACAGACCCCTGGACACGGGGCCGTGTCCGCTGAACACGGGGCCGTGTCCAGCCCACTGTTTGCAAGTTTCACTCTGATTTTCCTTGTTTCGTACTAACTTTTTACGTATTCTTTTCAGATGTCGAAATTCACAAGGTTTAGCGCAAATGAACTGGACGCTAGGGCACGGTACGAGGTTCTACAAACAAGACCGGAAGAGTACCCAAGGCGGGCGTGTACTGATTTGCTAACCATGGTAAACCAACTTGACCGCTTCAACAACATTGTGAGGGGTCCACTGCATGTCGCATTGACCACCCGACTACGGTCGGTACATCAATGCACGATGGAGTTCTATAGCACCTTCATTTTCAACTCGAGGCGCGAACCGTTTGATCATGACGCGGTCGAATTTCGATGTGGAGGGACCACATTTAGAACCTCCATGGCACAGTTTGGAGCCATCATTGGGCTGTACAGTGAAGAGGAAGCGGGGAATGAAGAGAATACAGGGGGGTTACGAGACTTGGATGCAACCGAACGCCAAGCCGCATGGGCTCAAATAGGTGAAGGAATCTACAACCCGAGCAACACCAAAAGTACCAAACTGAGGGACCCACTATACCGATACATCCACAGGCTCCTCACGTACTCGCTGAACCAACGCCATGACAGTAGTGGCGTTGTTGGGTTGAAAGATTTGGTTGCCCTTCACTGCATCCACAACCAGAAGCCTCTCGATGTTCCTTACCTCCTACTGCGAAACATGCACTTGAACCGCCTTGCTTCTGCTCCTACACCAATCTTCTTCGGGGGATGGGTGTACCGTCTTTTCAAGCACTTCACGAATATCCCAAGGTCCTTCGAAAGGAGTCCATGGTCGGGACGGGTCGATTATCACATCTGCCGAGCCATGAACCTGCTTTATGAAGCGGAGGACGGGACGGTGAGCTTTCAAAGGACGCAAGGCTACGCATGGAATCCGCAGGAGGCTCTAGTTCTTCATGCACCACCTCCCCATTTTCAGTATCCACCCCAAGGCGATCCGGGTCAATCCTCCTCTCAAGGAGGCGGTTTTCCTAACTTCCAAAGTTTACATGATCTTTTGCAGGAAAACCTTATGTGCACCAGGAACACCTACAACCTCGCCAACAACACATACCACCGGGTTGGAGCTATCGAACGCAACATTAACGATATACAAGATGATATCGGTAGCATCCGGGAGTACATGGCGAGGCATGGGGGCGGAGGTGATGGTAGTGATGAAGACATGGAGTAGGAGGCTTGGAGGAACAAGGGGCTGGCTGGTGATGAGCCCACAGGTTTGAATGCCCTTCTAATCTATCAAACAATTCATGGCCTGCGTGCCATTTGTCGAACAATTTACTTTCCCTAACTACTTTTTATCTTTATTTCGTTTTTACTTTATGTTCGGATAATGCTTGACAATGGTAAATTAGGATGGTTTGTGCTTGGTTGGTTGGTATTGAATGATTAAACAGGTGCAATGCAAGGGTTAGAGTGCTAAACATTAGCACTTGCAGCCCCAGGATGGAGAAACCGGGAGAAAAACCTATTTTTCGGGCTAACAGACTGTCCACACGGGGACGTGTCCAGCCGACACGCCCCCGTGTCCATCTCCCAGATCTGCTGTTTGGCTACTAACCTGCAATTTTTTGCCCGACACATGGCCGTGTTCACCCGACACGCCCCCGTGTCCACCTTCTGTAAGTTTTCGTTACTGGCAGTTCACCACGGGGCCGTGTCCAATGGACACGGGGCCGTGTCCAGAATGCCAGTAACACAAACCTTTGTTTTTAAACACACTTTTATACATTCTAATCAACCAAAAACTTTATTTTTTGGACACATTGAGGACAATGTGTAAATTAAGTGTGGGGGGGATGCTTAAACCCTTGAAATTTTGCAAAATCCTAAAAACAAGCCTTACACAAAACTCTATTAAAACCGCTAAACACCCCAAATTTTTTTTTTTCAAAAACTTTTTCATTTTTTTATTTACTTGTCTTAGTTTAAGTTGGGAATAACAAGTTCTAAAAAGGTTATATTTTTACAAGTTTACAACCGATAGCGTCGTGATAAAAAAGGAACCAACATAAGAAAATTATGAAACGGCATAACAAGTCTAGTTTAAAATTCGATTATATATGCTTGGTCACATTAAAAACCCATTCCCACAAAAGTGAGTTTTGAGCCTTTATTGAGCATAAAAATACACATATTTAGATTAAATGCTCATTTTTCGTTTCTTGTGTGAATAGTCGCTCGGTCCTTACAAATCTAGAACTTGCCACGACGATACATTCCCGGTCCTTACCAACTTAAACCCAAGTAAGTAAATGATGGAGGCATTAGGACTAACCATTTTTTCTTTCAAAACCATTATTTTTTATTTTTTTTACCTACCCAAAATCCCCCTAGATAGCCCCTTTGAGCCTAAACCTTTCATTTCATTACCCCAAAACCCTTTTTACCCACCAAAAAAAACCTTTTTATTTATTTTTTTTTTAGTAACAAGTTCGCTTTTTAGTAAACTCACCTTTTTATGTGACGATCAAAAAAAAAATGATGAAGTCAAAAACAAACAAAAGCTATAAAAGCTTGTTTGGAGAAATACTTCAAAATAAAAAGTCACTAAAAACAAGGTACTTCACGAAAACCGACGCTTGTTACGATTTTCGCCCTTTTTACTAACCACTAACCAACCACCCACCTTTAAACCCAAGCCTTCACCCAAAAAGTCCTCTTGATATTTACAAAGGTAAAAAGTTAAAAAGGAGGAGGATTGATTGCTTGGCAAGCCTATGGAAGACGTAAGTTCCGTGCCGCTCTCGAGTGATTCACTAAAATATACACCTTCGGCCGAGTGTTGAGTGATCTCCCGTGAGATATGTGAACTTGAATATAAATGGAATTTTAATAAGGCATGCTATGCCCAAATAAGTAATTTATCTTATGAAAAGTTCAAAATAAATCATAACGAATAGGATTGTAAATAAATAAAAATAAAACCGATAAAAACCTTGGATTCCCGACACTCTAGGACAAGCTAAAAAACTTCTCTTCTACCTATTCCATTTGGGAGTGTAAGCCACATTTAAAGAGTTTTGCTTGAGGACAAGCAAAAGTTTAAGTGTGGGGGTATTTGATGTGTGTAAAATGCAACATATAAAACACATCAATTAAGGCATAAAACTAACCCTTTTTAAGTACTAATGTTGGAAAAATAGTGTTTTTGTCTTCCTTTTGTATTTTCAGGATGAAATGAGCTCAAAATCACAAAAGAAGCAAAAAGACTACTAATTCTACCATAAATACAAGAAAAGGAACAAAAGTGGATTGCCCGGACCCTCAACGGCACCTCCCAAGGCAAAGGAGAAGAAACAGAGTTTGAACACGCCCCGTGTCCAGCGAACACGGGGGCGTGCCCAGGAAGCAGCAGAAAAGACAAACCAGTAGAAGCTTCCATTGCCCACCACGGGGCCGTGTCCAGCGAGCACGGGGGCGTGGTGAAAGTACAGCAGGCGCATTAATTGTAATTCGCAATTACAATTAATGAGGAGAGAGAGTGTCAGGCGGGCACGGGGCCGTGTCCAGCGGACACGGGGCCGTGTCCAGCCTTCTGTTCAGCCTATAAATAGAGGAGCTTGGCTTCATTCTCTCTCATCCCTTGGCACACCACCTCTCTCACACCTCATCCACCACCCACCACCACCATAACACCATCATCCACCACCATCATCCATTGTCCATCGTAGAGTGTGTGAGTCGTCTCGGGATCCAAGATTGATCGTAAGAGTTCTTGACAATCAAGGCCATGTTTGCCTAAGTCTCTTACATCACTTGGTGAAGACAAGTGTTTAGTATAATACTTTTTATTTTTAATCTTTTGCACTTTTTATTTGGTTTTGTATTAATGACTTTAATAACTAGTTACTTATGTTGAAGGTGATCTTTCCTTATCGTTTGTCCGTGGTGTCTTGGCATTATTTTACTGTCTATATAAAATAAAAGATTTTCACCATTCATATCTCCACGGTCTATATGGAGGTATGTTGGCTACCTGGTCGGGGGTTAAGGGAACGGTTTGGTAAGGGTCTTGCCCTTGTTCAGCGTTTAGAGGTCCTGCTTGGGACCTGGGTCAAATTTAGTAGGATCTCCTTCAATGCCCATAGGTATTGGATGGCGGGGATCCAAACTCTTTGACCCCCTCATAAGTTAACTACTATTAATACTATAACCCGGCTATTTAGGACTGTATCCCTGCTGACTCAGACTACTTAGCCGAGGGTAACGTCACCGCCAAAAGCGGGGCCTACCACAATTTGCATTAATAACTTAATTCATTATCTTTCAATAATCCGACCCTTTAGGATTGTATCCTTGCTGACTCAAACTACTGGGTTGAGGGTAACGTCGCCTTCAAAAGAGGGGCCTACTACAATAACTAAGATAATCTCTTAAACAAGTGCAAAAGTGCGAAAATAATCAAAGGTTATACTAATACACGTGTCGGATCCAAGTGATTCATCTTGTCTATCTGTCTTTTATTTTATTTTTATTTTTCAGCATTTAGTTAGTTTTTATTTTCCTTAGTTTAAAACATTTTCCTAACCTTTTTGATTTGATTAGACGTTGAGGATAAACCGGTATTAAAAGCTCTTGTGTCCTTGGACGACCTCGGTATCTTACCAACACTATACTACGTCCACGATGGGTGCACTTGCCCATATGTGTGTTTAGTGTTAGTGAATATCGTGTTTTATAAATTTAAAACTTGGCTAAAAGTGTAAAAATGGCTTAAATATATATCTAAAAACATATATACACTGACACGCATCACATACATTCAACCTCAATATTATTATTCTGAGTGTGTAATATCTAATATGATTTTGAAAAGCTTCATTTATACCACAGCCTCACCAATTTTCAAAAGACCCATTTTAAAAAAAAAAGACTCATTTCATCACAACTTGTTTTAATCGAGTTAATCACAGGTTATCCTCTAAATATCTTTTGACATCTATACATAAAATAAATACAAACAAACTAATCATAAGTCCGTCTTTAAACAATTTTTCAAAGTTTACCTACTTGAGCAATTAGAGATAAATATAAAGCAAATCCCCCGTTAGGTAAAAACGGTTGAAATTGCGTTTTTTTTTTTCAGTAAACCAAACTTTATTAATCACGAAAAGAGGCATACAAACAATAATTAAGCTTCCAAAAAAACACACTAAGATACATCCAAAATACTCTTACTGTAACAACCCTCACTAAAAATTAATATTTAGTATGATAATTATGCAATAAGGAAACCCTAATTAAGTTTAGTATGATTAATTAATCAGTTAATCAATATTAATTAAGCTAACAAGATTAATTAAGCTAAGTAAGGTCTATTAAAAATAGATATATATAAGGTTGTATAAGAACGTTTAATATTAATAATAAAATATATTATTTTATTTTCCTTACTCCGTTTTTAATGAAACTTAGGTTAAAACGTAGATAAAAATATGCTCGTTCTATTGACATATTCGTCGTTTTATAAAACGTTATATTTTAAAAGTTATACAAGAAAAACGAGTTAAGCAGCTGAAATAAAATAACTAAGCTAGCTAGCTAGCACGTCAAGCTAGCTAGCAAGTCACTTAGTCCCACATCGACGAAATTATGTTGAGGTGCCTGCCTGCTTGCTTACTATAAATAGGAAGCTTAGGATTCATTTTTCTTTGCTCAATTCTCTTCTTCTTCTCTCTATACGTTGGTGTTCTAACCAATAATCACTCGATCGCTATTACGATTAAGTTTCCAAGCGATCAATATATCCAAAGAATGTTTAAGTGCCGCCCACATTGGGTTATGCTTTATCTATCGTCGGCAATCCGATGACTGAGCCGAAGCATTGTACTTTATCGTTGTCGATAATTCGATAATGAGCCGAAGTATTATACTTTATCGTTTGTCATTATTGATAAATGAGCCGAAGTATCGCACTTAGACATTCATTAGAAATTGATCTCGGGAAATTATCGTAACTGCTGTATTGATCATTAACCCGGTTTTTATGAAATTCGTTAAGGTTCGAATCTCATGACTACCGTTAAGGTTTGATTTGGGTTTTTACACCAATACGTATTCTATTCTGTTAAACTACCAAAAATACTCCCAACTACACCCTTACAATCAAACAAACTATAAAATCATCAGAAGATCCGGAATAATAAAGTGCATGCCTAATTATCGGAAGAAATAGAATCAGGAAGTTTGTTAATTAAATCCTGCATGTTGATTTGTGAGTTATTCTCCTTTTATAAACACTTTTCTCACAGTTTGTGAGTTGTTAACTGTTTACAATACTCCAAATTATTTTCAGAATTATAACTTACAGTGATTAAGTTTATGTGAATCACCAAATTACAGCCGGTATGTGGGGTATTGTGCACATTACTTGATAATCGTCACCATTGGGGCAGCCATTGGGTGATATGACCATAATCACAGATACCATTGGACGTATGGGCCAATGGATCGAGTGGTAAAGTACTGTGGGTAGTTGGTTGATATCAGGATACATTGTAAAAGATCTTATCACTGTGAATTATAATAAATGTGTCGTTTTCAGTAACTAGAATAATTCACTCAGTATTTCCCGCTGACAAAATCTTTTTAAAACGCGTTTCAGGTAATTACAGTAGATCGGAGTAAGGATTGGATCCGGCACTAAAAGACTTCAAGAAGTGGCTTATTTTATTAATTAAATCAACTTAAGAAATATTGTTTTCAGTAAAAGCTACCTTTGTAAAACTTGGAATTTATTCCATCCATTTAAATAAAATCCGGTGTTTCTAAACTCTGATATTTTTCCTAACTCACGGTCCTGATGAAATTTCCGCTGCAATGTTTTTCAAAATAATCACCGGTACCACTGGACTGCTCACGACACCGATTCCGGCTAGATGGGGTCGGGGGTCGTGACAGAAGGTGGTATCAGAGCTAAGCCACTACTTTAAGCCTATAAGTGTTGTGATAACAATACTTAAGCTTAAATATAAGAGTTAGGAAATTGCTATTAACTTAACTGGTAGCACATCTGATAGTATTTAGACTTGAACATAAGAAAAGATGCCTTAGTATAAGCTAAGCCACTTAGGTGTTATAATAATACCTAAGCTTAAACGGAAGGTTAGAAACTTTATATTATTTGATAGCACTCTGAATGATATTTAGACTCGAACTTAAGAATTTTGTCTTAATATAAGCTCCAAGATAAAATTTCTTATATGAGTATAAAGAAGTATAATTGGTATTTAATAAGAATAACGACTAGCAGGCAATAACATTTAATTGCTATTTATTCTTGTGTATTGGTATTACTTGGTCAAGAATAAAGATATATTATGGAAATACAAATTTCCTTAATTCTGGATAAAAGCCCTAATAAAAGAGGCACTTTTAAAATTTTGAAAAGATACTATTTATGGGAAATAGAAAATTTTCTCCGGCAAAACTGGGTATAGAGTAGCAGACTCTCCAGCTTGTCCGGATATACTGAAATTACCGCTCCGGCGCGAACCGGATAAGACGGGATAAATGGTATGTCAAACCAGTAACAAGATTTCCCTAAATACTATCATGACCAAATATCTGACTGGTTTTTGGAAATATGAATCTATTATATACATTTAACCCTATGAAAGGTATGTATATTACAACATGTGAAATATATAATATAGATATGTATATCTATAAGGAATTCCAAAAAGTTAATTAAGAATAAAGCACAAGCATATGTATATAGATTTCTTTATCAAGAATCTTTCGCATATATCTTTAATTTTGATATCAAACATTCTTTCGTTTGATCATCTACCTCGTAACTCGTGCAACAAAATAATACTGGAAACCCATTAAGTTGGGACACCATCAAAAATATATAAGAATTTCCAATACGTTACCATAAATTACTAACGCTAGTAAGAAGCCGGTAAAGTTGTGCTAATGCACAAGAAAACACATGAAACTTAAATTATACATCCACAGATGTTGAAGTTTATCACACACGACTTCCAAAGGCAAGATCTTTGAAAAATATAAATTAGGCACGATGATACCTACACTAATTCCATCAGTAAAAGAACTCCTAAATCAAAAAATCGGCACTTTGCCACATGATTTTACAAACGATCAAAATGTCGCTGAGGTACGTTGGAACAATATTTCACAAACATCGGTGCATAGTCTAACCTGAGTCATAATTATTAGCACTACAAAAGAAGTCATATATTTTTGCAAATCCCTGATTTCATTTCACTTCATTCGACATTCTCTGATAATGTTATTTAACAAATAGTTATCACACGAAATTTCAGATAAGAAGTTCTTATATTTCTTTCGTTGCAATTCTAACTTCTGCCTATAATAAGTTGACTTTCGTGTTCTTTTAATGGTCATCATACCATAAAGAATTCTTTCATAATAGCAAATATTGATCCATTTCGTTTCTTGTGTAAATCCACACGATACACATGCACTATTTGTTGCGCATGTGGTTCATTTGAGTTATAAGACCCTAGGAAGGCATCCTTTCAATTTGTTGTTTTATCAAAAGTTCAAATATCGTTCCGCTATACTTGATCTTTGCATTGTAAACCGCGTTTTTACAAAGCAATGACTCTTTAATATCGAATCAATGAATTTATTGAAAAACTCGATTTTCTTTTGAAAGGGATACATGGTTTCTTTGTGATCATGTTTGAACTTTCTTATTAAAACTCGTTTTATCCAAACCCAGTTAACTTGCTCGCAATACGTACTCAATTCGAAGTCCCATATGATGGATTGAAACCATCATATTCAAAATAATCCTAACAAGCACTTCAATTCTCTTAAAACCATAATATGCTTGTTTAGTCTTCTAATTCATCAAATCATCTTTTTGATCACGATCACTTTATGATGACATTTTCACAAAATTAAAGATTACGCTAATCTAAGATTTAATTATTTATTTATATTGAATCCGCTTTATTGATTTATTTTATAAAAACAATCTTAACACAATTATGTGCTAAAATAATGATCCACCATTTCATGTCCTAATTCCGTAGTCCTTACAACCAATCGAGCCTTTCATGATATTTCTTATCTTTCATTTATCGAAAAACATTGTATAAACTTAATTGATTATATATGAAAACTTACAATATAGTACTCCTATATTTAAAATTCTTGTTAAACCATTAAGGTAAAGAATTTATATTTTATGTATAAAATTTTGTTTAAAGTATATTCTCATTTAAGTTTATGCCTTTATCATTGGTAATTAATATTAGTTTTACTATTAGTAATAATATATTAATAGTAATAGTGTTAGTATTATTTTCAGATACTAGGATTATTATCAAGGGCAAGTATTGGATAGCCTAGCCTTAGTTAGGCATGGACTGGCCACCTATGCTTAAACAAGGCAGCACTAACCAATATCCACCGTGATAATGACTAGTTAATATATATGAATCATCATACCTATTTAGTAAATTTTAATTATATATAAAAATATTTTACTTTGTACTAAAAAGAGAAGACATATTTTTATAAAACAATACCAGAATTAGAGGGACGAATAAAATTATACAAATAATTATGTATCACATATTTTGTACCATAACACTCTAGCAAGAAAATAACCATATAAGAATAATATAGTAGTCAGCGACTACATTGGGTTAGAAGAACATTGTAATACATAAAGAATCGTCACCTTAACATTTGTAACTATATTTTACAACGCTATATGGTTTCAAAATAAAAATAAGTAATCACATAGAATTGACCCAGTGTTATATAAAATATTTTACAAATACTTTTACCCCTTTTATTCACAACTTTCATTTAAAAGTTATAAATAATAGTGATTCTTTTACAAAATCATAATATTTTGTAAATGTAATAACTTCACTATAGTATTTTGTAATCTATATTACATAATAAATATAAGTTATTTTACATAGTATAATAAATACTAAAATAATATTTATTTGAAAGTAGTAACCATTTATATATAGTAAAAATGCGAAACAAATAATATATATTACATTGGCTTTACAAAATATAATATAATGGTTAGTCATGTCAAAACAACTTATTTTTATTGTATTTCCATCTCTAGGACATAGCATGAAAAATATAGTCACTAATAGTGTACTATCACATTATTTCACAATTTAAAACAACTTGGAACTCTAAATAATAATACACTAACTCTATTGCCCTTTGGTGTATCTTTGCAATTCACTCATCTCAACACATAGAATTTTTCATATCATAATTTACTATTTGAAAAATCATTTTTCATGCTCTTATTTTTGAACCCGTCAATTCTCAGTCTTTCTCAGTTGTCAATCAAGTAAGATTTCTTTTGATAAGGAATTTTAGTGATTCCAAAAATCCTACACATTTATTTTAAAATCTATTTATCATATATCTTTTGGCTTAAACCCAATTACCTTGAAAAACTATACCATTTCATCCCATTCGTTTAAACATTTCATCTTTTGAAATATCTAGATTCGCTTCCTTGAAACTCACAATTTCGAAAACGGTGAATTTATTCGGTCATCATTATTGAATTCTTTCAATCACTACAAACGCTTTGTAGCATCCGAATAGAGCTGTAGCCTGTGTTAAACCCTATTCATAAGTCATTCGTTTGATTTGTCATATTCTTGGTACAATTATGTACTCAGATTACAATACACTAAATCCTGTTGTCCATTACCATTTAAGTAAACAATACTGATTTTCGGATAATCATTAACAAATTATTTTCCATACTCCCATTCACAAATAGATATTTATCGAATCGGAATCTCCCTCAATTGATTAAAGTAAGTTCATTTTGAATATTAAATCCAACTGTTTCTATAAATTATTTTTATTTTTAAAATGTTCATACCCCTCAAAATATCTTTTGACTCCATTCCACGATACATTGCTTCTCCTAATTAAAAGAAGAAACAAAATTCCAAGAAAATGTCATCGTCCAAATCTCGAGGACGAGATTTTTATTAAGGTGGGGAGGATGTAACAACCCTCACTAAAAATTAATATTTAGTATGATAATTATGCAATAAGGAAACCCTAATTAAGTTTAGTATGATTAATTAATCAGTTAATCAATATTAATTAAGCTAACAAGATTAATTAAGCTAAGTAAGGTCTATTAAAAATAGATATATATAAGGTTGTATAAGAACGTTTAATATTAATAATAAAATATATTATTTTATTTTCCTTACTCCGTTTTTAATGAAACTTAGGTTAAAACGTAGATAAAAATATGCTCGTTCTATTGACATATTCGTCGTTTTATAAAACGTTATATTTTAAAAGTTATACAAGAAAAACGAGTTAAGCAGCTGAAATAAAATAACTAAGCTAGCTAGCTAGCACGTCAAGCTAGCTAGCAAGCACGTCACTTAGTCCCACATCGACGAAATTATGTTGAGGTGCCTGCCTGCTTGCTTACTATAAATAGGAAGCTTAGGATTCATTTTTCTTTGCTCAATTCTCTTCTTCTTCTCTCTATACGTTGGTGTTCTAACCAATAATCACTCGATCGCTATTACGATTAAGTTTCCAAGCGATCAATATATCCAAAGAATGTTTAAGTGCCGCCCACATTGGGTTATGCTTTATCTATCGTCGGCAATCCGATGACTGAGCCGAAGCATTGTACTTTATCGTTGTCGATAATTCGATAATGAGCCGAAGTATTATACTTTATCGTTTGTCATTATTGATAAATGAGCCGAAGTATCGCACTTAGACATTCATTAGAAATTGATCTCGGGAAATTATCGTAACTGCTGTATTGATCATTAACCCGGTTTTTATGAAATTCGTTAAGGTTCGAATCTCATGACTACCGTTAAGGTTTGATTTGGGTTTTTACACCAATACGTATTCTATTCTGTTAAACTACCAAAAATACTCCCAACTACACCCTTACAATCAAACAAACTATAAAATCATCAGAAGATCCGGAATAATAAAGTGCATGCCTAATTATCGGAAGAAATAGAATCAGGAAGTTTGTTAATTAAATCCTGCATGTTGATTTGTGAGTTATTCTCCTTTTATAAACACTTTTCTCACAGTTTGTGAGTTGTTAACTGTTTACAATACTCCAAATTATTTTCAGAATTATAACTTACAGTGATTAAGTTTATGTGAATCACCAAATTACAGCCGGTATGTGGGGTATTGTGCACATTACTTGATAATCGTCACCATTGGGGCAGCCATTGGGTGATATGACCATAATCACAGATACCATTGGACGTATGGGCCAATGGATCGAGTGGTAAAGTACTGTGGGTAGTTGGTTGATATCAGGATACATTGTAAAAGATCTTATCACTGTGAATTATAATAAATGTGTCGTTTTCAGTAACTAGAATAATTCACTCAGTATTTCCCGCTGACAAAATCTTTTTAAAACGCGTTTCAGGTAATTACAGTAGATCGGAGTAAGGATTGGATCCGGCACTAAAAGACTTCAAGAAGTGGCTTATTTTATTAATTAAATCAACTTAAGAAATATTGTTTTCAGTAAAAGCTACCTTTGTAAAACTTGGAATTTATTCCATCCATTTAAATAAAATCCGGTGTTTCTAAACTCTGATATTTTTCCTAACTCACGGTCCTGATGAAATTTCCGCTGCAATGTTTTTCAAAATAATCACCGGTACCACTGGACTGCTCACGACACCGATTCCGGCTAGATGGGGTCGGGGGTCGTGACACTTACCCCATTACACATCCAATCACTTTAAAAAAATTATCTATACACATACACTAACCAAAGTCTAAACCAGAGAAAGTGGACCAGATTAAGAGATTGACGCCTATCGATCTGTTAATCATCCACCAGAGAGTAGCCTCCTTAATGTCTTGCACTATTTTAGTTTGAAAAGCATCGACCCCTTTGAAGATCTTATCATTTATCCTTAACATAGCCTTCATACTATCATGAGAAATATAATATAAATCGGCATCCAAAATACTCTTACCCCATTACACATCCAATCACTTTAAAAAAATTATCTATACACATACACTAACCAAAGTCTAAACCAAAGAAAGTGGACCAGATTGAGAGATTGACGCCTATCGATCTGTTAATCATCCACCAGAGAGTAGCCTCCTTAATGTCTTGCACTATTTTAGTTTGAAAAGCATCGACCCCTTTGAAGATCTTATCATTTATCCTTAACATAGCCTCCATACTGTCATGAGAAATATAAGTAATTTATCTTATGAAAAGTTCAAAATAAATCATAACGAATAGGATTGTAAATAAATAAAAATAAAACCGATAAAAACCTTGGATTCCCGACACTCTAGGACAAGCTAAAAAACTTCTCTTCTACCTATTCCATTTGGGAGTGTAAGCCACATTTAAAGAGTTTTGCTTGAGGACAAGCAAAAGTTTAAGTGTGGGGGTATTTGATGTGTGTAAAATGCAACATATAAAACACATCAATTAAGGCATAAAACTAACCCTTTTTAAGTACTAATGTTGGAAAAATAGTGTTTTTGTCTTCCTTTTGTATTTTCAGGATGAAATGAGCTCAAAATCACAAAAGAAGCAAAAAGACTACTAATTCTACCATAAATACAAGAAAAGGAACAAAAGTGGATTGCCCGGACCCTCAACGGCACCTCCCAAGGCAAAGGAGAAGAAACAGAGTTTGAACACGCCCCGTGTCCAGCGAACACGGGGGGCGTGCCCAGGAAGCAGCAGAAAAGACAAACCAGTAGAAGCTTCCATTGCCCACCACGGGGCCGTGTCCAGCGAGCACGGGGGCGTGGTGAAAGTACAGCAGGCGCATTAATTGTAATTCGCAATTACAATTAATGAGGAGAGAGAGTGTCAGGCGGGCACGGGGCCGTGTCCAGCGGACACGGGGCCGTGTCCAGCCTTCTGTTCAGCCTATAAATAGAGGAGCTTGGCTTCATTCTCTCTCATCCCTTGGCACACCACCTCTCTCACACCTCATCCACCACCCACCACCACCATAACACCATCATCCACCACCATCATCCATTGTCCATCGTAGAGTGTGTGAGTCGTCTCGGGATCCAAGATTGATCGTAAGAGTTCTTGACAATCAAGGCCATGTTTGCCTAAGTCTCTTACATCACTTGGTGAAGACAAGTGTTTAGTATAATACTTTTTATTTTTAATCTTTTGCACTTTTTATTTGGTTTTGTATTAATGACTTTAATAACTAGTTACTTATGTTGAAGGTGATCTTTCCTTATCGTTTGTCCGTGGTGTCTTGGCACTATTTTACTGTCTATATAAAATAAAAGATTTTCACCATTCATATCTCCACGGTCTATATGGAGGTATGTTGGCTACCTGGTCGGGGGTTAAGGGAACGGTTTGGTAAGGGTCTTGCCCTTGTTCAGCGTTTAGAGGTCCTGCTTGGGACCTGGGTCAAATTTAGTAGGATCTCCTTCAATGCCCATAGGTATTGGATGGCGGGGATCCAAACTCTTTGACCCCCTCATAAGTTAACTACTATTAATACTATAACCCGGCTATTTAGGACTGTATCCCTGCTGACTCAGACTACTTAGCCGAGGGTAACGTCACCGCCAAAAGCGGGGCCTACCACAATTTGCATTAATAACTTAATTCATTATCTTTCAATAATCCGACCCTTTAGGATTGTATCCTTGCTGACTCAAACTACTGGGTTGAGGGTAACGTCGCCTTCAAAAGAGGGGCCTACTACAATAACTAAGATAATCTCTTAAACAAGTGCAAAAGTGCGAAAATAATCAAAGGTTATACTAATACACGTGTCGGATCCAAGTGATTCATCTTGTCTATCTGTCTTTTATTTTATTTTTATTTTTCAGCATTTAGTTAGTTTTTATTTTCCTTAGTTTAAAACATTTTCCTAACCTTTTTGATTTGATTAGACGTTGAGGATAAACCGGTATTAAAAGCTCTTGTGTCCTTGGACGACCTCGGTATCTTACCAACACTATACTACGTCCACGATGGGTGCACTTGCCCATATGTGTGTTTAGTGTTAGTGAATATCGTGTTTTATAAATTTAAAACTTGGCTAAAAGTGTAAAAATGGCTTAAATATATATCTAAAAACATATATACACTGACACGCATCACATACATTCAACCTCAATATTATTATTCTGAGTGTGTAATATCTAATATGATTTTGAAAAGCTTCATTTATACCACAGCCTCACCAATTTTCAAAAGACCCATTTTAAAAAAAAAAGACTCATTTCATCACAACTTGTTTTAATCGAGTTAATCACAGGTTATCCTCTAAATATCTTTTGACATCTATACATAAAATAAATACAAACAAACTAATCATAAGTCCGTCTTTAAACAATTTTTCAAAGTTTACCTACTTGAGCAATTAGAGATAAATATAAAGCAAATCCCCCGTTAGGTAAAAACGGTTGAAATTGCGTTTTTTTTTTTCAGTAAACCAAACTTTATTAATCACGAAAAGAGGCATACAAACAATAATTAAGCTTCCAAAAAAACACACTAAGATACATCCAAAATACTCTTACTGTAACAACCCTCACTAAAAATTAATATTTAGTATGATAATTATGCAATAAGGAAACCCTAATTAAGTTTAGTATGATTAATTAATCAGTTAATCAATATTAATTAAGCTAACAAGATTAATTAAGCTAAGTAAGGTCTATTAAAAATAGATATATATAAGGTTGTATAAGAACGTTTAATATTAATAATAAAATATATTATTTTATTTTCCTTACTCCGTTTTTAATGAAACTTAGGTTAAAACGTAGATAAAAATATGCTCGTTCTATTGACATATTCGTCGTTTTATAAAACGTTATATTTTAAAAGTTATACAAGAAAAACGAGTTAAGCAGCTGAAATAAAATAACTAAGCTAGCTAGCTAGCACGTCAAGCTAGCTAGCAAGCACGTCACTTAGTCCCACATCGACGAAATTATGTTGAGGTGCCTGCCTGCTTGCTTACTATAAATAGGAAGCTTAGGATTCATTTTTCTTTGCTCAATTCTCTTCTTCTTCTCTCTATACGTTGGTGTTCTAACCAATAATCACTCGATCGCTATTACGATTAAGTTTCCAAGCGATCAATATATCCAAAGAATGTTTAAGTGCCGCCCACATTGGGTTATGCTTTATCTATCGTCGGCAATCCGATGACTGAGCCGAAGCATTGTACTTTATCGTTGTCGATAATTCGATAATGAGCCGAAGTATTATACTTTATCGTTTGTCATTATTGATAAATGAGCCGAAGTATCGCACTTAGACATTCATTAGAAATTGATCTCGGGAAATTATCGTAACTGCTGTATTGATCATTAACCCGGTTTTTATGAAATTCGTTAAGGTTCGAATCTCATGACTACCGTTAAGGTTTGATTTGGGTTTTTACACCAATACGTATTCTATTCTGTTAAACTACCAAAAATACTCCCAACTACACCCTTACAATCAAACAAACTATAAAATCATCAGAAGATCCGGAATAATAAAGTGCATGCCTAATTATCGGAAGAAATAGAATCAGGAAGTTTGTTAATTAAATCCTGCATGTTGATTTGTGAGTTATTCTCCTTTTATAAACACTTTTCTCACAGTTTGTGAGTTGTTAACTGTTTACAATACTCCAAATTATTTTCAGAATTATAACTTACAGTGATTAAGTTTATGTGAATCACCAAATTACAGCCGGTATGTGGGGTATTGTGCACATTACTTGATAATCGTCACCATTGGGGCAGCCATTGGGTGATATGACCATAATCACAGATACCATTGGACGTATGGGCCAATGGATCGAGTGGTAAAGTACTGTGGGTAGTTGGTTGATATCAGGATACATTGTAAAAGATCTTATCACTGTGAATTATAATAAATGTGTCGTTTTCAGTAACTAGAATAATTCACTCAGTATTTCCCGCTGACAAAATCTTTTTAAAACGCGTTTCAGGTAATTACAGTAGATCGGAGTAAGGATTGGATCCGGCACTAAAAGACTTCAAGAAGTGGCTTATTTTATTAATTAAATCAACTTAAGAAATATTGTTTTCAGTAAAAGCTACCTTTGTAAAACTTGGAATTTATTCCATCCATTTAAATAAAATCCGGTGTTTCTAAACTCTGATATTTTTCCTAACTCACGGTCCTGATGAAATTTCCGCTGCAATGTTTTTCAAAATAATCACCGGTACCACTGGACTGCTCACGACACCGATTCCGGCTAGATGGGGTCGGGGGTCGTGACACTTACCTCATTACACATCCAATCACTTTAAAAAAATTATCTATACACATACACTAACCAAAGTCTAAACCAGAGAAAGTGGACCAGATTAAGAGATTGACGCCTATCGATCTGTTAATCATCCACCAGAGAGTAGCCTCCTTAATGTCTTGCACTATTTTAGTTTGAAAAGCATCGACCCCTTTGAAGATCTTATCATTTATCCTTAACATAGCCTTCATACTATCATGAGAAATATAATATAAATCGGCATCCAAAATACTCTTACCCCATTACACATCCAATCACTTTAAAAAAATTATCTATACACATACACTAACCAAAGTCTAAACCAAAGAAAGTGGACCAGATTGAGAGATTGACGCCTATCGATCTGTTAATCATCCACCAGAGAGTAGCCTCCTTAATGTCTTGCACTATTTTAGTTTGAAAAGCATCGACCCCTTTGAAGATCTTATCATTTATCCTTAACATAGCCTCCATACTGTCATGAGAAATATAATATAAATCGGCCTTTTTTTTCCATGGGCATATCCAGACTAATTCTACATACACAAACCTTCCAACATATTGATTTAGCGAAGATACGTGAAGCGAACAAAAGACAGGAAGAGCAGCTTTTATATTTTTTTGTCATACCTGTAATCATTTTATAAATAATTCTATACAACATTACAGGAAGAGAAACTGTTATATTTATTTTTTTATAATATCAATCATAATGCTATACACACCTTGTCGTAGCTTAAACACATTTATCAGATTACGGCCCAATTTGATCAGATTCAAAAAAACGAAGAAAGATTATCATGAGATACTGTAAAACTGGGGTTTAGGATGTAAACCATAAAAATAACAAATTAATTTAGATGATTAGCCTTGCAGAAAACCCAAATCGGGAAAGTTTACCTGAATCGTTAACGAAAAAATCCAGACTCAGATTGGGTTACTCAAGCGGATATTAATCACTGGAATAAGATCGGGTATCAAACATAAGAGCACACATGAGTTGATTAATGGAACAAAATGGTGAGGAGAAGAATATACATCAGTGAATCGAATAGAGATCAATTTCCCATAGGATCCCATTTAAGATATATAAATATAGATAAAGAACGGTGCAAGATATACCTTTCCTTCAACTTCTCATAGGATCCCATTCAAGAGTTCCTTGTAGGGGAAGGAGTCTGAAAGAAGCTCATCACCTAAAATTACAAAACACTATTTGAATTAGATATGCAACTCGAGTACAAAAACAATAGTCGAAGAAGACTCGAAGCATCCCTAAAATTACAAATAATATAGTCAAAGCATCTCATAAAAAACATCAAGATTTTAAAGCGTTCAAAATTTAAAATCAAACACAATAATGGTTTACTTCAAAATTTAAATTTAAAATAATGATTGACTTCAAAATTTAAAATTTAAAATCTGAAAATCAAATCACTAATATCCAATCCCGTAAATCAAGCAAACTTATTAGGAAAGTCTAACTTTTCAAATTTAAATTCAATTTACAGATTCGAAATTTAAAATCAAACACATTAATGGCAAACTTTCAAATTTAAATTTAAAATAATAATTGACTTCGAAATTGAAAATTTAAAATCAAACACAATAATGGTTTACTTCAAAATTTAAATTTAAAATAATGATTGACTTCAAAATTTAAAAGTTAAAATCTGAAAATCAAATCACTAATATCCAATCCCGTAAATCAAGCAAACTTATTAGGAAAGTCTAACCTTGCAAGCAAAACCAACCGACAGAGAAACAAACTCACAAGAGAGGGAAAAAATATAAAACAAACAAAAAGAGGGGTTTCAAAAAACGTAAATGAATTTATTTATAGAAACACTACAAATTTTCCGGAAATTAATACAATACCAAAATTATTAGTAACTAAAAAATACAACCAAAATTAAATGAGCATAAAGTATGAAACCAAACATTATACCAGATAAAAAATAGGAAAAAAAAACAATAAAACTAAAATTTTTGATTAACATGTCCGACGAAGTTTAATAGTCCGGCAACGGCATAAAATTTAGGGTTAACCATGAAAAAATAAAAAAAAAACAAAACAAAAGAATCATTAATACGTATTAATACAATACAAAATTTATTAGTAAAAAAACAAAGATTTTCAAATTTAAAAAAATATCATAGTTTGATTTGCCAAAAAAAAAACAAAATAACTTAAAAATTATAGAGATTAGCATAAATGATGAAAACTATCATTATACCGGATAAAAAAGCACCAAAAAAACGATAACATTGAACTTACCTCTTGTGTTCGAAGAAGATTCAGACTCCTGCAATTGCATAAAAATTAGGGTTTATCATGAAAAAACAAAAAATAAAATAAAAAAAATCAGTAAGAGCATCACTCTTTCAAAGACATCAAGAATAGATCCATTAATAAGATTAGATTCGAAAAATTTAAATCATCATCAGCAACACAAAAATACAGAAAAATGATTAAAAAAAAGTGCGATTAAGCATTTAAAATACATAACAATCTAATCTAGTTTACATACCTGCAGAATAAGTGGAATGATCTACAAAAAAAGAAGAAGAACAAATTCTGAGAAACTTGAAAATTAATGTGATTGTCAAAAATTATGGAAACTAACACAAAATTTGGAAGCAATTAAAACTTTAATATAAGTTATCTTGATAAATTTGGAAATACGTTACAATTTAGACAACTTTGATAAGTATCCATAATTGATATAAATTTCAAAAATTCAAATTTTGAAATAATCAGTCAAAACAATTTACCTAAATAGTTAAACATTATTCAAACTTAAATTCAATCACAAAAAATAAGGTTATATATTCATAATATAATCAATATCTAAATGATTGTGAAAAAAAAAATCAATCACAAAAAATATAGAAAAATGATTAAAAAAAGTGTTATTAAGCATTTAAAATACATAACAATCTAATCTAGTTTACATACCTGCATAATAAGTGGAATGATCTACAAAAAAAAGAAGAAGAACAAATTCTGAGAAACTTGAAAATTAATGTGATTGTCGGAAATTATGGAAACTAACACAAAATTTGGAAGCAATTAAAACTTTAATATAAGTTATCTTGATAAATTTGGAAATACGTTACAATTTAGACAACTTTGATAAGTATCCATAATTGATATAAATTTCAAAAATTCAAATTTTGAAATAATCAGTCAAAACAATTTACCTAAATAGTTAAATATTATTCAAATTTAAATTCAAAACCAATGAGGTTAATATATTCATAATATAATCAATATCTAAATGATTGTGAAAAAAAAATCAGTCACAAAAAATACAGAAAAATGATTAAAAAAAGTGCGATTAAGCATTTAAAATACATAACAATCTAATCTAGTTTACATACCTGCAGAATAAATGGAATGATCTACAAAAAAAGAATAACAACAAATTCTGAGAAACTTGAAAATTAATGTGATTGTCGAAAATTATGGAAACTAACACAAATTTTGGAAGCATTTAAAACTTTAATATAAGTTATCTTGATAAATTTGGAAATACATTACAATTTAGACAACTTTGATAAGTATCCATAATTGATATAAATTTCAAAAATTCAAATTTTGAAGTAATCAGTCAAAACAATTTACCTAAATAGTTAAATATTATTCAAACTTAAATTCAAAACCAATAAGGTTAATATATTCATAATATAATCAATATCAAAATGATTGTGAAAAAAAAATCAATCACAAAAAAATACAGAAAAATGATTAAAAAAATACGATTAAGCATTTAAAATACTTAACAATCTAATCTAGTTTACATACCTGCAGAATAAGTGAAATGATCTACAAAAAAAGAAGAAGAACAAATTCTGAGAAACTTGAAAATTAATGTGATTGTCGAAAATTATGGAAACTGACACAAATTTTGGAAGCAATTAAAACTTTAATATAAGTTATCTTGATAAATTTGGAAATACGTTACAATTTAGACAACTTTGATAAGTATCCATAATTGATATAAATTTCAAAAGTTCAAAATTTTAAAATAATCAGTCAAAACAATTTATCTAAAGAACGATAAAGAAGACTCAAAATAACACCAAATCTATGGAAAACGAACCTGCTTGCAATCAATTGGAAGAATGATCAGCTCTCTAAAGGACCTGTTGTCAACAAAGACATCATAATTTTAAGGATTTAAATAGAGAATGATGGATGAAACATTGCTTAAGCTTAAACAATAATCAGTACTATAACCTTTCTGGTATGCCAAATCATCACTCCCAAGTGTTGAACTGTAATAGTGTCAGCAAACAACGTCACCTCTGACAATTGCTCAAAATCTACTTCAATACGTGAATTTAATCGGAAAACCTAAAGATGAACATATGATAGAGAACATCAAACAGGAAACGACATTATCAAACATGAATCGATATTTGAAGAATTGTTACCTATTTGTTGAATCGTTTGGAGAAGACATTAAAATCTACTTCAATACGTGAATTTAATCGGAAAACCTAAAGATGAACATATGATAGAGAACATCAAACAGGAAGCGACATTATCAAACATGAATCGATATTTGAAGAATTGTTACCTATTTGTTGAATCGTTTGGAGAAGACATTGATGGATCCCATCTTTCAAAAAGCACCAAATCTTGAAAAATATCACAGAAGCACTCAAGAAATGAATATAGGTATTGATGAATGCATAAGTTCGAAATCACTGAAACCCTAAGAAGAGGCGGCGGCTAGGTCTTCCAGACACCAACAACGCCGCAAAAAGAAAATTGAAAACATGGATACATACCTTATACGCCGCATAATAAGGACTGGTTGCTTCGACTCGCGATTGAAGATGAAGAAATCTAGGGTTCAGGAGATTGCAAATAACATGTTAAAGATCGATAGATGATATCTAGGGTTTAAGGAAGAAATAGATAGTTTTTAACAATGACAAAGAAAAATCAAAGAGGGAAATGAAAAATAACATACCTATGTTTTTCGAAGATCAATCGATGAAGAACGAAGAACCGGATGCAGGAGATGGGTATTAGGGTTTTGGAGTGAAGTGAAGCGTATTAAAGAAGCTAAGGAGGATGGTTTGGCGGAAAAAGCAAAAAAAGTGATCTAAGCAAATGCCACGTGGTAAGTAATGGCTTAAGCTAATGCCATGTGGCTTAAGCTTGTTTTGCTTTATTAGAAGTAGTAGATATTACATTTTAGCGAGTTTTATCACAGGATACTAAGTTATTGTGAGAAAAAAGATAACAAATTTATATTGTTTAAATTTTTTATCAGTGGTTCATATATAATCTTTTTTTACTTATTAGATATAAATGTGTATGTTATGTAAAGAAAACACTATTAAAATAATTCGTTCACATATATATTTTTTTGCTTTTTAAACAATTATCTCCTCCGCGTGTGTATGTTGTATCATGTGTGTAACTAATAACGTAATATAACATATATATAACTTATACATGTGTAGACTCTAGAATAAAATAAAATTAGTTTTATTTTTCATGTGCTTGTAAAAAAAGAGTGTTCGTATGTTTAGTCTAAAAATGTGCCATAACATATTTAATGGGATAAACAACCTTTTGAACAAGAAAACCAAAAATATGACATTTTTAATGGTTTTGCATATCTTGTGTAATTGACACAATCTTGTGGACTAATTTATATTTTGATGCATAACTTTGGTTAACTCGACCTTTAATTATATTATAATTTAATTTAATTGTCACGTTACATTCAAGCGTGCGGTAGGACCCCACATGCCACATGGATAGAGTTTGAGAGTCCAACTACGGTTCCCTATAAAAAAGGATCTGAGAAGCAGAGCCGTTGGATGGGTGGGTGAATCGACGAATAAGAACCGTTGTATCTTATAGAGGTCCGCATTCTCGTATGTTTTACATCTTTAATTTTTTTAAACTCCTAACAAAGAAATGTCCGGCTATCTGGAGTAACCCGATGACAAAACGCGATCTCATACGTCTAAAATCATAGACAGTGTTGGGTAGTCCCGAGTCCACCATCTCCGATTCGGGAAAAAACCCCGCCACCCGAAGACTCACTGTGTTAAAAACTTAAATGAGATCGGATTCGAATGTGAGACCTATGGTCTCAAACCCAAATCTTCACTTTCCCTCCAATGTCAATTGAGCTATGTGTCACGGGCCAAATGTTTGAAGATCGCAATGCTATGGGCTGTGCTTGAACGCTTGGGTTACTGGCTAGTCCTGGACTTTATCGGGGGACGGAGTCAGTGTCAATGAAGAGGTGTACGTGCCTAGTCGTGCAAACGACGAACGCACCACTGGTCGAGAGCTGGCGCCGCTCTCCTGATGAGTCCAAGGCAGGACGAAACCAGTGACCCACACAAAGAAGCGGGATGGATTGGCTTGTCCCCGGGACTTGGGGACGCCACACGGGGATCGGAAACTAACCCCGTGACAACTTGGTATCAGAGCAGAACGATTCTCGGATACGTTGGAACGTGACTCTTAACCAAATGAGCTTAACATTTAGAGTATGGTTGCGCAATGGTGGTGGGAGAAGACCAAATATGGGTTTGCTTCGGCAAAGGTCTTTGTACTCCGCGAGTATGGGATCGTGAGAGCCGCTCAAGTATAGTTGCAGTGAAGCCCTCCGTGTTATGTTCAAAAATCTACGGTCCAAGCAGCGCCGTAAAAAGGAAGTTTTGTGAAAGCTGCTACAATTATTCAGGTTCCCCGTATTCCTGAAACAAGGTGAATCATCGGCACCTAATCCGATGCGGCGGACGTCAGCGCCACTTAAAACCAAAACTGACGTACTATATTGAACATGCACGACAGAAGATCATTGTTGCTGTGCTTTCGGGTGTCCTACCCTCCCAAAGTGAATCATGCTCAACATAAGGGGATCATGCATTGTCAAGTATGCGAGCTGGTATGGGACGGCGAGCATGCACGAGGACGTGCATGAAATGGTGGTGGGAGAGTGTCACGGGCCAAATGTTTGAAGATCGCAATGCTATGGGCTGTGCTTGAACGCTTGGGTTACTGGCTAGTCCTGGACTTTATCGGGGGACGGAGTCAGTGTCAATGAAGAGGTGTACGTGCCTAGTCGTGCAAACGACGAACGCACCACTGGTCGAGAGCTGGCGCCGCTCTCCTGATGAGTCCAAGGCAGGACGAAACCAGTGACCCACACAAAGAAGCGGGATGGATTGGCTTGTCCCCGGGGACTTGGGGACGCCACACGGGGGTCGAAAACTAACCCCGTGACAACGAGTGTCACGGGCCAAATGTTTGAAGATCGCAATGCTATGGGCTGTGCTTGAACGCTTGGGTTACTGGCTAGTCCTGGACTTTATCGGGGGACGGAGTCAGTGTCAATGAAGAGGTGTACGTGCCTAGTCGTGCAAACGACGAACGCACCACTGGTCGAGAGCTGGCGCCGCTCTCCTGATGAGTCCAAGGCAGGACGAAACCAGTGACCCACACAAAGAAGCGGGATGGATTGGCTTGTCCCCGGGACTTGGGGACGCCACACGGGGATCGGAAACTAACCCCGTGACAACTTGGTATCAGAGCAGAACGATTCTCGGATACGTTGGAACGTGACTCTTAACCAAATGAGCTTAACATTTAGAGTATGGTTGCGCAATGGTGGTGGGAGAAGACCAAATATGGGTTTGCTTCGGCAAAGGTCTTTGTACTCCGCGAGTATGGGATCGTGAGAGCCGCTCAAGTATAGTTGCAGTGAAGCCCTCCGTGTTATGTTCAAAAATCTACGGTCCAAGCAGCGCCGTAAAAAGGAAGTTTTGTGAAAGCTGCTACAATTATTCAGGTTCCCCATATTCCTGAAACAAGGTGAAACATCGGCACCTAATCCGATGCGGCGGACGTCAGCGCCACTTAAAACCAAAACTGACGTACTATATTGAACATGCACGACAGAAGATCATTGTTGCTGTGCTTTCGGGTGTCCTACCCTCCCAAAGTGAATCATGCTCAACATAAGGGGATCATGCATTGTCAAGTATGCGAGCTGGTATGGGACGGCGAGCATGCACGAGGACGTGCATGAAATGGTGGTGGGAGAGTGTCACGGGCCAAATGTTTGAAGATCGCAATGCTATGGGCTGTGCTTGAACGCTTGGGTTACTGGCTAGTCCTGGACTTTATCGGGGGACGGAGTCAGTGTCAATGAAGAGGTGTACGTGCCTAGTCGTGCAAACGACGAACGCACCACTGGTCGAGAGCTGGCGCCGCTCTCCTGATGAGTCCAAGGCAGGACGAAACCAGTGACCCACACAAAGAAGCGGGATGGATTGGCTTGTCCCCGGGGACTTGGGGACGCCACACGGGGGTCGAAAACTAACCCCGTGACATATGGCTCATTAGCAACAATTTTGAATAATATTTAAAACTTCTAGACATAATGAAGTATTTTTTTTAAACGAGCAACAAATGATATTATTAATGGAAATGAAGGCTTAGCAAGACGCTAACCCCAAAAGACATAAAGCATAACAAAGCCCACCAAAAACATACAAAACAAATAGACACCACCAAAACTATTAACCCTGGCCAAAAACATAAAAACTCCTCCATTTATTCCAAGTCAAGCCACCTTCCTTAGCCCTATGCTTAACCCATAAGAAGTTCATAGTCTTCGTCTCGTCCACCACTCTAACCAAAGATAGTCGTTAATAAAACTGCATAAAATGTCTTTTTTTGTGTTTGTTGTTGTGATAGTAACCTTGAAGACCTAAAAGGTCATTAAGGTCAAAAGCGAAGAAAGGAGAAAAACTACACCATTGACAAAAAATTGCCAAACCGAATGTGCAAACGAGCACGAAACAAAAATGCGATCACTTGTTAAGGTAGCGTTTGGTGTGAAGGATAGAAGGTGGAATGGAATGAAAAGAAACATGTTTGGTTATCATGTGGTAATGGAATGAAGCATTCCAAAGGAATGTAACTCCTTCCAAATATAACAATTTCCATTCCTTGGTAAGGGTGTTTTTTATCTTTCCTTCAAGAAATGAAAAGAAATATATTATTATTATTATTAGGCAAATTGGAAAATAATAATCTCATCTTTCTGAAATTGGCTGATAATAATCTCAAGTCAGTTATTAGCCAATAATAATCCGACGTCGTCCAATTTTTTTTGTAAAATAGACCGCCGTTAAAATAAGCTTAACGGAGTTAAGTTTTTTTCCGAATTACAAACCGATGTTTTAGGACTTTTGATCAGAACGAGGATACGAGTCGATTGATGTAAAACTTACCTCGAAATTGTGTTCGAAATGACTTGAATTTTGTTAATTGGAAGTTAAACACCCGAATTGAAGCACCGTGTTCGTGGGTTGGGGGCAGTATTTTGTGGTAAGTTTTACATTAATCGACTCGTATCCTCGTTCTGATCAAAAGCCTTAAAACATCGGTTTGTAATTCGGAAAAAAAAACATAACTCCGTTAAGCTTATTTTAACGGCGGTCTATTTTACAAAAAAATTGGACAATGTCGGATTATTATTGGCTATCAACTGACTTAGGATTATTATCAGCCAATTTCAGAAGGATAGGATAATTATTTTCCAATTTGCCTCTATCTATTACGGGTAGGGATCTTGTACATTAATCCAGAAGTATGAGAAGTGTATTATAACACTATATATAACACTATATAACACCATATAAACACCGTATAATATTATGTAACACCATATAACACTATGTAACACTATATAACAATATATAACACTATACATCTATCATAGACATGTTATCAGACAAAATATAGTATTATATTTGTTATATAGTGTTTTATGGTGTTATGGTGTTACATAGTGTTACCCGGTGTTTATGTGGTGTTATATATTGTGTTATAATACACTTCTCACACTTCTGGATTAATGTACAGGATGCTCTATCTATTACTACTAATATTAATATATATCAAAATTTTTATTATTATTTTTTTACAAATAATATATTATTATTATTATTATTATTATTATTATTATTTTGTCGTTTTTAATACAATTGTGTTTCGTTACGTCGTCTTTTTTTGTCTATCAAATTGTACAAAGTAATGATTTATTCTATTCACATATGAGTAACCAAACATCACAATGGAATGGAATAATCCATTTTATTCCCTCGTCTATTCTATTACCACATACCAACCATACCCTAATATATTATAATTATTTTATACATCTCCAAACATGTATCGACGTTCTTTATAATGAATTTGATAAATATATACTTACTAATAGAAGAAGTGGTGTTCAATGTATATACTCAATCAGTTAATCGTAACTCGTAAGTAATGAACTCGGTTATAGACCAGCATATTATACGGGTTGAATAAAGGAAACATCTCATGTAATAAAAATGATAAATACGACATAAAAATTGCTTAAAACCACCGATGATCAGCAAAATGTCAATTTCTTTCTTTGAAATTTAAAGGAAAACATAATAATTTTGAAATAAAAATTAAATTTACACAATTTAAAATGTCAATATATCACTGATAATTATTGCTAATTACCAATAAATACATAGGTTAAGATTGTCCATTTATACAATATAAATTATGAATTATTTGAAATGAAAAGCTACACATGAGGAATTTGCAATATTGCTAAATTTTAAACATTAGTTTGAACGTATATTTCATTAACGGTTCACTTTGATATCATGTTCTTTTTTTTTGTGAAAGGACAAGTAAAGTTTAAACTATTTATAAAATTACCACCAAATTTTTATACTCTAATGTTAAACGAATTTATATCTTTGGTTCTTTTTCTTTAGTTGTGTTACCGAGCACGGTAACGTAACGAACCAAACCCATTCAATCGAAACCGAATTCACACCGTATTATGTGGGGAATTCACGTTGTTATGTATTAATAAATTGGATAATAATAATAACAACAATAATAATAAATTAAAGGGGAGAGTGTCACGTGGTATTAGTTAGAATCCTTTGTTAGAAAGTTAGATTTAAAGATGGTAAACTTGTAATTTACTCCCCATTTTAAGACGCATAAAACAATTCTTGATGATATGATACAAGTGCTCTATGCAATAGTTTTTAATTTTCACTCACTTCTCCTAATTAGTACATTAGTACAGTATTTTAATAAATTTCTCTTAATTAATACATTATTTATGTAATGATAATTTCTATCACATGAAATTTATGTTATGATGTGTATATGATAGTGTGTGAGGGGTGTGTATTTATGTGCGCGCGTGTTAGGTGTGGGTCCGGGTGCGTGCAGGTATGTGATGAAATCATAGGTTGGTAAAGTTTATGGAATGATTTTCACTCCGTGTATTGAGTGGATTGTGACTTGTTACTTTAAATTAGGTATATAGGGTAGAGGTTTCTGTAAAAAAAAGGTTTTCTATAAAAAAGGTAAGAAAGAATCTACACCATTAGATCTTTGATCTAATGGTTGAGATCATAATGGTAAAATTGTAAATAATGTTTACTATTAAACATATTAATTTTCTAGATTAAGGTTATACAGGTGAATTTAACATTTTTAAATTAAGAAACTAACATTAATGCGCATGTAACTTCCTCCCGTCTTTTTTAAATGTCAATAATTTTTTATACGTAACTTTTTTTTAATTACACCATAATAACGAGCGTTTTTTTATCTTTAATATGAGTACCATATTGCTATAGTTATATAGATAAAAAATATGTTTCGATCAGATGTTTAGTCCATGATGTTTTGTCTATATTCATACAGTGGTGTTTTAATTGTATTGTGATTCAAAGCGTGGTGTTTTAAACACATACTGGAAAGCGTGGTGTTTTTTTATCTACTGGAATGAAGGTTTTAAAACACCATGGTGCTTTAACATATGGAATCTGGAACATCTACTAGCATGCAGATGTAAAACACCATGCATGCAGGTTTAAAACACCATGTACAATAACCATACTATGAACATTATCCTAAGAACACATTCTGAAAATGGAGGTAGTTTTTTTAATAGTGTTATATATTTATTGAATGGTGTTATATAATTATTGAATGGTGTTATATATTTATTGAATGGTGTTATATAATTATTGAATGGTGTTATATATGTGCTGAATGGTGATTTTGCAGTGTTATTCGTAGTGTTTTTATAGAGATCTTTAAAATGGTGTTATATACTTATTGAATGGTGTTATATACTTATTGAATGGTGTTATATAATTATTGAATGGTGTTATATACGTGTTGAATGGTGGTTGCAATGTTATTCGTAGTGTTTTTATAGAGATCTTTAAAAAAATCATGTTCTTATAAATAAGATGACGGTTATGGAAGGTTTTAAATTAATTGAATCAATGATAAAATTACTTGTTTACCCTTTTGAATTAATTTAGATTGAGGACACATGTCACCTCTACAATATTTCTCACACTTTTAACCTTTTTTACAATAACCTTACCCAGGTATGTAAAACCCTTTTTTTCTTTTTTTTTTTCTACTTACTACATTTATCATTTTTCATGCACTATAACTGTTTGCTGAAACTCACAAATACTATACTTACATTTCATTATGTATTAAAAGTGTGGATAAAAATGCTTTTGAGAGGTAAAACATCTTTATATCAATTTATGAAAACCAAAAATTCAAAAATGCTTATATAAGACAAATGAATGTGTGAATTATTAAAAACAACAGTAGAAATAAGTACTTGAAAGACGACAAAAAAGGGTAGAGAGTTGCAGACTTTAAGTTGGATTAAAGGGAGCACAACAACAGCATTCATGATTGAAGTTCATCAGTCTTATCTCCGGTTAGTTTGGTTTGTGGATACCTTGATTTGTCTTAAAATACAAACTTTTTTGAGTATTCATTTTATAATATACAGTTTACTAATATATATGATTAACAATAACAATGATATATTGAGTTGCATTTAACAATGACATCAAGCATATCAAAATAAAAAATATTGGAAAACCCAATTGGGTGGCCTGGGAAAGGGCTAGGAAAGGTTAACTTTTCCATACTAAAAGATTTGGTGGAGTGATTGGAGAAAGACTTGGTGTTTCTTATGACACAGGTTTGACTCCCACTCTCTCCATAATTTTCTGCGGCATCCAGGTGAAGGACAAATGTGGATGACGTCGGTTCGTCTTGGATGGGAGGCGAGGTTTTACTGATTATTCCACTGTAGTGCCTTCAGGTGGGTGGAGGTCGGGTTTCCGCGCATCTGGGAGAGCCAAGGGGGGCCACAACGCCCGGTGTCACGCTGGTTGTCACATCGTTCCTTGCCGTTCAAAAAAAAAAGATAACACATTGCCATCACCACTTGGTGGGTGCTAGAGACTTTGTGGGTATGTTTGGCATGGAGCTTATTACCTGAACCCTAAAATTTGGTTTTAATATTTGGGTGGGTATCATCTAACACCAACTAAACGCACCCTAAAATCGCCAAAAATATTAAAACCAACTTAACACCCGGACACCCCTCTCGCAAATTTTTGGCTTTCTCACTTGGTTTGGGTTCTTTGTCATTCGACCCTACACAAAACTACTCTTGGCCCCCTAGAGTTGTGGGCTTGATGCTCAATTTGGATTGTTCATGTTTTCTTGATGGTCAAATAGTCATTACAAACTTATTTTAATGACACCTTATCATACTTGCAAACATTTTTTCAAGCCGACTTGAATGATCTTGGACACTTGACATATTTTATTCAGTTGCATCACCTTTTAAGCACGTAGGATGATCCTTACAAATACTGTAACACATATACCATCACATCAACATCAATAAGTTCATCATGATCAATATCCATAAAATAAAACAAACCAAACTTAGTTATCCATAATTTAACGTATGGTGGATGCGTTTTTTCTCTTAATTTTTGTTACACCCTACTAGAGAAATGGACAAATTGTTAAAAATACTGTAGCAGAAAGAGATCCCAATCTTTTTTTTTCTTCTAAAAACAACCTATTAATAGTTTAGAAAAGTCATTTTCGACTCAAAATATATAAAACATGCATTCTATAGAAATGTAAAAACTTGTCAAATACACATTATCATCATGACTTGGTTTCTTGTTCAAAGGTTGCTTTATCCGATCAAACTTCCGTTCCTACAATCCATCCCCAAGACTCGATCATATCAATCATCTTGTCTTTCTCGACCCAAATCGAGGTTCCTTTTAATCTATCCTTACCTGTAATTTTTTTACCAAAACTTCATTAGCGGATGCTAAGTGAGTTCATAAATTAAGTATAATACCAAAGTAGTAGCTCAAAATAAAAATTATGGATAAATGTTTCAAAATTTAGCTTTCAACTTCAATCCGTAAACTTATTTCTTGTGAGTTCATTTCAAATGTATTCTGAATTCATTTCCATTGAATTTCGACTTTTCACATGATCATTTCTTGTGAATAAATACAAGGCATGTGGGCCTTGGTCATACACAAAGAAACTTACATGTATCGAAAACGACATAAATACTTAGATAATTATAGAGTTAATTACATAGTTAGTCCTTGTGGTTTGCACAGAGTAACATACTTAGGTATTAATAGTTTAAAATCACATTCTAGGGTATTAACTTTTCATTTTGTAACGTTTGGAGGTATTAACGTTATTTATAGGCTTAAAATCACATTCTATTAGTACCTAAATATGTTATTTTATGCAAACCACAAGGACTAACTATGTTAATACCCAAGAACTTAATACCTCCAAACGTTACAAAATGAAATGTTAATACCCTAGAAGGTGATTTTAAACTATTAGTACCTAAGTATGTTATTTTGTGCAAACCACAAGGACTAACTATGTAATTAACTCGATAATTATATGTATTCTAGCTATTAAATTTAAATCACACTGATTAACATTCTTCGCATGGTGTTTAGATTTCATGGTATTGCATTGTGTTTTAACTTGTTGTGTTTGTTTTTTTTTATACTAGACCATACCAAAAGAATTTAAAACATCATGCCTAATATTTAAAACACAATGTCTATAAAGGCTTCTCACACTTTTTAGGAAAAAATGTCCTTTGTGTATAGTAATATTTATTTTGTAATTATACCTATGATTCATTATAAAAAATATAATTATATTTAAATAAGTAATACGTTTGTATATTTTCACAAACCTAATCAAGTTTGATGTATGAGGCTCGGGCTAAAGCTTGTATTTTTTCTCTTTTTTTTTTATAAAAATCCAATTTAGGTACAAGTTCGACCCTATTTGAGTTTTTCTAACAACTAGACCTTAATAGCTAGGGTGGGTCTATTCGCACACGCCATTTGTCTTTTTGCACATCCAAAGCGTCGCGCTATGGTCAAAGCGGGGCGCTTTGGTCTTGGTCAACAGACAAGGACTGACAGAACGCTATGGCCAAAGCGGGGCGCTTTGGTCTTAGTCAACAGACAAGGACTGACGTCTGTTGACCAAGACCAAAGCGCCCCGCTTTGGCCATAGCGCGACGCTTTGGATGTTTTTTTTAAACAGATGGGATGTGGGTTGATGTGGGTTAGTTTGGTAGGGATTTTTGGTTGAATTAGTTTGGTAGAGATTTTTGGAGGAAAAATTTTTATTTTAGTTTTATTACATATAATTCATAGTTGTTTTATAATTACGTCATTACGTCATTATTTTTATAGAATGTGTATAATATAAGTTCTTAACGTTGTTTATTTTGTTAAATTAAACGAACACGTTAAATAAAATGTACAGAAAGCCATAAGAATTAAACGTAATCAATCCAAAACCAACGTGATGTAAATAGAAGATTAACTGCAATATATATATATATGTATATCAGTTTGTACATACAATACAAAACAAAAAGGTACAACTGAGTACATAATACATAACAAAACACTAAACAAACAAAGTAAGGTACTAATCCTCGTGCGGTGGGGACGGTGGGAGGGGAAGTGGAGGCAACCCAGCGAGCTCTCGTAGATCAACGAGCGTCTCGACGATCCAGTCAATGCGTGCGCCCTGACGTCTAAGGCGCCGGTCGAAGTCCCAAGCCACCTCACGCGCTGCCGGAGGCAGGTCAGCGTAAACGTGCTGCGGGTACTGTGGCGGCTCAGGAGCTGGCTGAACTGGTGGTAACGGGATCTCCTCGACCTGCTCCTCCTGAGGCTGAGCCTGAGGCTCGTCCTGAGGCTAATCCAGCTTCACCGTGTTATCACGATAACGAATGCCAGATACAACCTCTGTCTCCCTCAAGTTGGACGAGACCGGTTTCTCATACGAGTCAGAAATAGCGGTCCCCTCGTAAGAATCAGGAACAACTGACTCGTCAGAATATTGACCGAAAAGATAGTTGCTTAACCATGACATCGTTTTTTCAAGACATGTAACTAATAGAGCAAAGAAAATCGACAAACAACAAAATCACCGAATGGTGAATGTTGAGTCTGAGCAGGGTTTTAAAGTGAACATTTGGGGTCGAAGCGTCGCGCTTTGGCCATAGAGCGGCGCTTAGGTCGATAAAAGGTGATACGAGATTACCTGTTAATTTTCGTGTATAAACAGGTAAAATACCTGTTTACCTGTTAATACCTGTTAGTACACGATAAGAAATTAAATTAAATAAAACTCATCAGCCATGTGCGTGTGGGTTCCTTAATTCCTTTATATTTTCATTCCTCATTCAATTGAAAAAAATAAAACCGTAAACTCCCTCTTTAACTCTCAGATAGCATGTCGTGTTCGTATTTTTGTTCGTGTTAACAGGTATTAATAGGTAATTTTCGTGTATAACAGTCAAACATTCATGTTAACATGTATTAACAGGTAATTTTCGTGTATATCGTGTCGTGTTCGTGTTCGTGTTTGAAAAAAGGACACGATAAGTTATCGTGTCATGTTCGTGTATGAGATTTCGTGTATCGTGTCTTATCATGTCGTGTCTTATCGTGTACGTGTATACACGATATGCCAGCCCTACTAAAAATACACATAAACCACCACAATCATTAACCAACTAAACAATAAACACATCTTCAAAAACATAACTTCGTTAGCTTTCTTAATTGCCAAATCATCTTTCTTTTCCATGCTCCTTAACAATGCGGGTATTACCTTCTCACAAGCAGAGCATGAATTTGAAGGTGGAGATGAAGGTGTATCAGCCCACCTTATAAATCCACAATCTTTCTTCTGTAAAAACACATCAATCAGGAAATAGCCATATAATTAACTTCAATCTTTCTTCTATAATTTTAACTTACACAACATAAGAAGCGTCGATTTGGGTTAGCTTCCGTCTTTGATACCTTGTACCAAGTAGGTGCACCACAAGAACACAAGAATTGAGAAGCTTCCCCACCAGCTGATTTCTTATTGGAGCTTGAAGCTGATTTTTGAGACATCTTCACAATAGTTTAAGACTGGATCGATCGATTTGGGAATTGGGGTTAGGGTTCGTATCAGATCAGTGGTCTTATGAATCAGTTTGATCAATTTAGGGGATAAGGGATTATATGTATAAGGTCATTAAGGGTATATTGGACATTTCACAATAGTCAAACAGTCAAACAGACGGAACTCAGACGGAAGGACTCAGAGTGTTATGAATTTATAAGGTCAGAGGCTCAAAAAACCAAAAAATGAATTTAGGGGCTCAGGTTGATGTTTGGCACATACCACAGGGACGCAACTTGCATTTTTCTCAAAAAACTAACATGGTTTCCGCTTTTCTTTTAGGGGGCGTTTGGTTCGCGGAATGTGTAGGAATTGGAATTGGAATCCCTATGGGAATTGGAATTTGAATTGGAATTTGATGGATTCCTTTGAAATCCATAGATGTGTTTGGTTGGTAAATTGTATTAATGGAAATTAGAATTTAAAAATACCTAAAAACACAAAATTACCCCTAGTTATAAACACTTGTCAAAAGTTTTAAAAACAACTATCTTAGATAAAAATTAAAAAAAATTCTAAATATCCAAAAAAGTTATAAAAATTCTAAAAAATTCTAAAAATCATAAAAATTATAAAAATTCTAAAAAATTCTAAAAAATTCTAAAAAATCCAAAAAATTCAAAAGTATCAAAAAAATCTAAAAAATAATGAAAAGTTCAAAAAATTCAAAAAAATCAAAAAAAATTCTGAAAAATAAAAAAAAACCTAAAAAATAATAAAAAATCAAAAAAATCCTAAAAATTCAAAAAAAAATCTAAAAAATAATAAAAAATCCAAAAAATTCTAAAAAATCAATAAAATTCTAAAAAATAATAAAAAGTTCAAAAAAATTCTAAAAAATCAAGAAAATTCTAAAAAATTAAAAAAATTCTAAAAAATAATAAAAAGTAAAAAAAAATCAAAAAAATTCAAAAAATAATAAAAAATCACAAAAATTACAAAAATTAAAAAAAACCTAAAAAATAATAAAAAATCAAAAAATTTCTAAAAAATAACAAAAAGTTCAAAACATTCTAAAAATCAAAAAATTTTCTAAAAAATAAAAATAATAATAAAAAATCCAAAATATCCTAAAAATTCAAAAAAAAATCTAAAATTAATAAAAAATCTAAAAAATTATAAAAAATCAAAAAAAATTTAAAAAATAATAAAAATCCAAAAACTTATAAAAAACCGAAAAAAAATCAAAAAATTATTTTTTTGAATTTTTTTTATTTTTTAATTTTTTTTTGAATTTTTTGGATTTTTTATTATTTTTTTGATTTTTTAGATTTTTTTTGGGTTTTTTAGTTTTTTATTAATTTTTGATTATTTAGAATTTTTTGATTTTTTAGAATTTTTGGATTTTTTTATTTTTGTTTTTTATAATTTTTTGGATTTTTTTTATTTTTTTTATTTTTTAGAATTTTTTGGATTTTTTACAATTTTTTTGAATTTTTAGATTTTTTTTGGATTTTTTAATTATTTTTTTTTATTTTTTAGAATATTTTGGATTTTTTTTTGATTTTTTTAGAATTTTTTTATTTTTTAAAAATTTTGGATTTTTTCTTATTTTTTTGTATTTTTTTTAGAATTTTTTTTTATTTTTTAGATTTTTTATTTTTAAAATTTTTTTTTGGTTTTTTAGAATTTTTTTTGGGTTTTTAATATTTTTATTATTTTTTAGATTTTTTTGGATATTTATTATTTTTTTATTTTTAGAATTTTTTAATTTTTCAGAATTTTTGGATTTTTTAGATTTTTTATTATTTTTTTATTTTTAGAATTTTTTGGATTTTTTAGATTTTTTTTGATTTTTTAGAATATTTTGGATTTTTTTATTATTTTTTTTTTTAGAATTTTTTGGATTTTTTATTAGTTTTTTTGATTTTTTAGAATTTTTTTATTTTTTAGAATTTTTTGGATTTTTTATTATTTTTTGATTTTTTTGGATTTTTTTAGAATTTTTTTGATTTTTTAATTATTTTTTGGTTTTTAGACAAAAATGAAAGAGGCAAGTTGTTATTTCCGTAACTTTGGAAACATTTCCGCGGTTTTTTAAACTTTTCATTGAAATTTAGAGGGAATCTGAATTACATTAAATAAGGGATTTTGTTGGAATTGAAATCTAATTCCCTTCAACTAATTTGTTAACCAAACACACAAGGGAGTGAAATTCAAATTCCAATTTCCTTGAAATCCTATAAATTCCTGTCAACCAAACAGGCCCTTAGAGTTAGATGAGAATGCATGAATAATTAAAGATTGTGACCATATGCTTCAAATTTTATTCCAAAATTAACTCCCTGTTTAAGAATGGCGTTCTCGGTTGGTGATCCACAAACTTAAATCTTTGCCACCCAAATTCACCGCAACACCAAATTCCATCCCAAGAAAGCTACTATACCTTTTTTTTTATTTTGTCCCATTTTTTCTCTTTCTTTTTCTTTAACACCGCTGTTTTACAGCCACGCCCCCCTAAAGGGCTGCTATCACTTCTTAGATAACGAAACTCTTCTTATTATCTTCAAAACACGTTCGTAGTATTTTAGACGAGACGTTCCAAAATATGGTATTATATTTTCAAAAAATGCAGTCTATATACAACTTAAATTTATTATTATTCAGTTAATAACCTAAAGTAAAAAGATATAAACATTTATTTCATAATAACTCATATGGTATATTTATATTTATATTTATATTTTATTGAACTTAGCATGCGAAGATGATGCTCATGTAAATTGCGTTGTAGCTTCCACACAGCAATGTTATGGAATCGATGTAGTTTTGACTTTGAACAACTCTCATTCAGCGAGAAACCGTGTTTTATATAAAATACGAACTCTTTTTCATGGTAAATATTCAAATGTTACTTTTTTGTCTCTTCATAATTGTTAATTGAAACTAAAGATATAACAATTCAAGTTTTCATAAGTGACTTATCAACTTTAATTTACTTTATATATAACAAGCAAAAGTGAAAAGTATAGTTACAAACTTACAATCAAATGATATTGAAAATCATTCAACACATAAAAAAGAACAATATACATGACCAATTTGCAAACCCGTTTTTTTTTCTTAGTCTTTTTAATAAAATTTGTGACCGAATTTGTACCGAAATATTATCACGACGGGTTTTGTGACCGAATCATTTCCGGTGACTACTTTGCGACTCTTTTCTTTTGTTCAAATTTTAGTCGCTTTTACCTCTTTCTTTCTTTGTTGTACAAATCCTTTTATTTTTTTTTATTTTTTTTTGGAACGGTGACTTTCTTGTATTAGGTTACCGCATTATTCAAATTTTTTTTTACCTTATCAAATATTATGTTTAATATATATATCAAGAAACATTAATGCACCAAAATAATTGTTTTATTATCTTCTTACTTCAAACTCAAAACGATTACAAACTAATGGCAGGTAGACGAGCAACAAGCTGCGCCGCTACCCCTTTCTGAATAGCAAACCGTACCCTGCTAAACACAAAATTCTGCCCCTTAACATGTGCGGTGTTACTGCATTATTCAAATTGAAGAATTCCATTGACCTACTTCAGTTAGACTATGTTGTCCGAACCGAGCTCACGCTGCCTTCAGAGTTTGGCTTAGACGTTTTCTTGGGAAATCATACCGCCGACTGTTACTTGACAGAAGTTGTGCCACCACAAGAACTGAACACTCCCTGGCGTAACACACGGTGGGAAGAAAACCCGGGTGGACTTAGAATAGAAACCGTCACCTCTGCAAGGAAGCCAGACTCCATTCATTATTGTCTAATCCACCAAAATGACACAAGTGGAGATTGAATTTGAGTCTCCGTTAAAAAACCCAATCCTCCCTGCCACTAGGCCTCAGGTGATGGATTGCAAATCCTTTTACTAAAAACTTTAGTTAACATGATGTAAATATATTCAAAATAATATTACTAAATAGTAGTTTTCGAATGTGTTTAAATATGGTGTTATTTTATGGGGTGTGGGGGGCTAGTGAACAAGAATACAATGATGTAAACCACGTGGTACAACACTTGATTGCATGAATTTTGCCTGCCAAGAACACAATCATTCCCAGGCAGGAATAATCAGGATTTTGTTTGATTAACTCAATACTTAGTATCTTAATAACATAAATTAAAGTGTAAACAATATAGATCAAAGTGCCTCTTTGAGATTAGCTATAGGTTTAGTTTATACGATTTCAAGAAATACAATTTTTTATTCAAATGTAATTTCAAATTATAACTAAGGATTAAAAAGTTTATGAAAATACAAGCACTCTCAGTTCACTATAATTTCATATGTAATTTCAAATTATAACTAAGGATTAAAAAGTTTATTTTTTGAGGTTTTGTAGAATAACTTTACCCATAATAACATGGATGGAGATTGTAAGAATAAATAAATAATATATTTATTTATATATGGCCATTATAATCATTTACATTATATGGATCAAAATATATAACAATCCATTAAATAATTAGTTGGTAATTGTTGATGGGCCTTATTACCATTATTAACTAATTAGGGTTTCCTCCTGGGTGCATATATAAGGAGACTTATTTTGAGGTTCTAGGGTGAGACTCATAACCTAATTACTCATAACATCAAATCGACCTCCATCTCCATAACCGAACTCCCTTATTCGGTTTCTTCCTCACCATCATTAGATTGCACCCTAAGGAGGAACCAGACCAAACTGACAACTATGTCAAACACTGTTGCTACATCTCCATCTGGATTCTCTGCTGGTCTGTACATATGCAATCAAAGGTATGTTTTCATGTTTTCCCACATGTATAAACAGAACTGAACCAACATGTGGTATCAGAGCATATGTTGATTAGTCAGTTCTGTTCTTGTATCCATTATTCTGGGATCAAAAATCTGGAAAACTGTTTTTTGAAAGTTCATAAAAATCAAAACTGTTTTCGAGTTCTAACAGCCGAAATCCCTGTGTTCGGAAAATATGTTTGATAATTTGACTCGAAACCATAAGTGGGATAATAATATCCGAAATCTGTTAACTAAAATCATAAAATTTAGATTTCGGATCCCAGATCATGTTCTTATTTTTTGTTAGGGTTCATCATAATGTTCTAAGAAAACTCGCAAATTCCCTAAGATTTGGAATATAATTTAGATTAGTGGGTGTTTTTCCTGTTTTGATCTTTATTTTATCTAATAAAATTCCGAAAACTGTTAAAGAGATATCAGTTATTATTTTCGAAATATTTTGATAAGATTAGATCAGCATTAAAACAGGAAACATTATCCCACAATCCCTTAAATTTCGAGTTTTCAGTTATTATCACAAAACAGCTGTTAACGAGGTTGCTACTCGTAACCATGAGGTTGCTACTCGCAACCATGAGGTTGCTACTCGCAACCATGAGGTTGCTACTCGAAACCATGAGGTTGCGACTCGCAACCATAACGTGATTGATCGAAACCATGAGGTTGCGACTCGCAACCATAACGTGATTAGTCGAGACTAAGGTTGCGACTCGCAACCATAACAGCATAACTCGAGACTAAGGTTGCGACTCGAAACCATAACAGCATAACTCGAGACTAAGGTTGCGACTCGAAACCATAACAGCATAACTCGAGACTAAGGTTGCGACTCGAAACCATAACAGCATAACTCGAGACTAAGGTTGCGACTCGAAACCATAACAGCACAACTCGAGACTAAGGTTGCGACTCGAGACCATGACTCGAAATCTCAAAACTTAAGCTGTTTAAAAGTGAATTGGTTTTTGTAATTATTTAGTTAATTAATGAGGATCAAAGAATGATTTACAAAACCAAAATGGCTTAACTTGAATGAGCTTTTGATGTATCACTTCTGGCCAAAGCTGATTTGATGCATCTATTTATTGTTCAAGTATTATAAAAGCTATGTTGAGTATGCATTACAAACGTGAAATGTCTTAATTCTGGCCAAAGCTGATTTAATTCATTTATGTTTAGCATGCTTGACAAGTGCATAACTAAAGTGATTGTCTCATTTCTGGCCAAAGCTGATTTGTCACGATTACTTTGCACACATGCTTAAATGATTACACTTCTGGCCAAAGCTGATTTGTCTTCGTTTAAGTAGAATTTTAAATAAGTCTATTATTTTGATGTTAATAATAGACATATCACAACCTCTTCACACAATGATCCTTATATTAATGATCCTTAATTACTTTTTATGATCATTTCGTCTGTTTTTTTTTTTTTTAAGTACCCATAATTTTACTCACTATAATTTACTTCTACATATATCTCATCCACTCTAATTCCTAAACCCAAAATGTTTGTTTTATTTAAAGTTTCTATTGGAATTAGCTCTTAAATTAAATCCTTGATTATTTCTTAAGACACGATAATCCTATTGCTCTCTTCTGATAAAGATTATAAGGAAGAAAATTAGAGCATGATGATCAGGACAAATCGAACATGATGTCTCTTATGATAATCAAGAACTCTCTAACATAATGCTATCACTAAAGTTATTCCAGATTAAGATTTTCCTAAGGCTAATCTCTTATATGTGGAATAATCACTAGAACTCCTAAGGTGCATGTCTTCATTTAAAATTATAAATTATAAGGTTAAGTGGTATATGTGAATATATTATAATGTACAATACCATGACCCATAAAGTTAAGGCCTTACACATGGAAATAAGTACATTTTCCAGTACATTACATACTAAGTTTTCATTTGTACAATTTGATGCATTATAAATCAGCTATAACACTCAAAAGTACCAAAGTATAATGAGTGTGTTGATAAGCAACATATGTACAAAGAAATAAATGTTTGAAACTGGAAAATAAGATGTTATTCACCTTACAACCACTAAAACCTTAAGAGAGGATTGTTCTAAGGTCCATAGACAAATTATAAGTGCTAATCCCAACGTTAAGGTTCTTCAAGGGAAAAATCTCACTGCATTATTATGTCATTAGACTAGGCATAAGCAACGAGACTATCCATTATTCTAAAGAACAGTTGGATAAATTAATTAGATAGTAACTTCCTAATGATATTTAAGTCTGATAATTTTTAATATTCCAATTAACACATGATTAGTTGACTCTAGTTCCATACGTTTCCTTACCAGAACTCGACAAATAACTAACACGAGAGTTAGTGACAAAAAATTAAATGTTAAGGCTATAAGAGCCATAATAAGCAGTCTTCAAACAACGCTTTTCGATACCTGATATATTCTGATTAATCAGAATATAGTATCATAATTAAGCAAAGATATGAAGATTGTGAGGTTTGCATAGTCAACATAAAGTCACACTTACTGTAAACTCTCATTTTATTTGTTCTAAATATCTGGATAGAAACATTACTAAGATGAAACTAAATGATGCCTTACTTTTCACAACTTTTGTCATCATGCAAATGAGAATTTGACAAAAGGAAAATGAGACTTATAAATTTCATCCATTAGAACCAAAATTCATGAGAAATCATAACATGGTTAATGAGGATGATTTTTTCATCTAATCTCATTTTAAGTGATTTTAAATCATGACGTTAAAGCCCTAAAATATGACTTGGCTTAAGGAATAAGCATGGGTCCATCATAAGTCATTCATTGACATTCCTGGAACTTATTCCAAATGGAATATTCAGACATAATTCATTTATCATTGAACAGACTATCAACTTGTATCTAAACTTTTGTCGCATATGGCACACGATCTTAGAAGAAATCTATTCATATATATACTTAATAAGATTTCTATTAGATATGTCCCTAAAGTTTCTTATGAAATCTGGACATTAAAGAAATCAAATAAAGTCTAACGTATATGTGATAGGTTCCTACGTCACGTAGCTCATTGAAACTTCTCTTGTAGCATTCTAGAGATATTAAAGATTAGTGGGAGCATTAAGTGTCTTAATAATAACTTGCAATAGTTGCAAGAGGTGGGGGAGTGAATCTTTTACATTTACACCTCTTGTACAAGACATTGCTCCATCACGACACTGTTCTATCAAACCTTATCTCCTTAAATCTAATGCTACTCTTACAAAAGTTTCATTGTTGCTTAATTGTGGGCACATTTAGATTTCTTGCCTAAACTAACATAATCCTCAACAAGAGAAACTACAACGACTAACGTCATTAACTTGTTTCTCTATTAGAATTTGTTGGTCGTTACATATTGACCCTACGCATGCTGAGTTCCTAAAGTTTTCTAAGCTCGGTGGGAGCAGTCAAAGTCCTTATAATGACTTGCAAGGAATACAAGAGGCGGGGGGAAGAGTGTCATTAAATTTCACTCCGAATTTAACTCCGATTACACCTCTTGTATACCATACTGCACCAACCCTTACAACTTAGAATGAAAATGATAGCAACCTAACCAAGAGCTAATCCATAAAACTGAAACTTCTAACAAACCCAATAATCAACTCAGGAGGTCATCTAGGTTTAAAAGCCTACTAACTTTGATGATTACATAACCTCCCTAATTGAAGTTGAAATGGATTTTGGAAAAGTTTACTGGTCCAAGCCATTAGTGTCAATCAATCCTCTGAATGAAATAAAACTGTTTTCTAGTAAAACTGATTTTATGTGTTCTTATAACGTTTGAGATTTGATTGAATTACCTAAGAGTGTTCATAACTAAATCAAATCCTAATATAAGCGTTAAGACACAAAGAGGCATGATTGGTTGTCAAGGTTTGTACTCAGGAAGAGATAAATTATTAAAGAATCTTTATTACATATCTAACAAAAGATTTCTTTGAGGATCATCACTGTTCTAGTAGCTTATAATAGTTTTAAGCTACATTAGATGAACATTAAAACAATTTTCCCTAACAAGGGCTGACACATTTACATGTTCATTAGATAACAACCTAAAGTTTTAAACTGAAGGTTAAAGAACATTTTATTTGTAAGCCAATAATATCCATGTATGGGTTAATGCAAACATCATAATGTGATGAAAAGCTAACGTAATTATTTTCATCAAGAATCAAGTGGATTAATGTACCTACCTCAAGATGAGTGGGAGCAACTAAGATAAACTTGTCTATATAGATGATATTCTTTTGACAAGTATATGTTACATAAGTCAAAGCATTGTTAACACAAACTTTGATATAATAGATCTCAGAGATGTCTCTTATGTAATAGATATCATAACATACCGAGATAGACCCAATGGGACATTCGTTTCGTTCCATAAGTTTAACATTAAAGGGGTCCTTACATATGTAACAATCAATATTGCTCTCCTTTAAGAGGATAATAGGATAAATGATATTATTTATTTACGCTTCATTAATTGGAAGCCTTATGTAAGTTTAAGTCTATACTCGTTTAGATATTACTCACATTGCAACACACTAGATATGTCTAGATTAATGTGTAGCATCTAATGGAGTATTACAATATCTTTAAAAGAAACGAGAGACTACAATTTAAAGAAGAAGTGAGAATTAAAACCGGTTTATTACTCTACCTTTGAGATATTCAAAGATGATAAAGTGTAATTTCGGGTATATCTTTATGTCAGCAGACAAAACCTATTTTATGGAGGAGTCATAATGCACTGATATTAACAACCTAAGTTATAACGACATAACATAGTCACTAAATGTTGTTGGAAATTTATCAGTGGACTCATAAGTTTATTAACTCCATATAATTAATGTTTTGAAGAATTAGTGTGATAAAGTCAGCTACCATAACTCCTTGAACAGTAACAGTTCAAGAGGTGCTGCATTAAGTTTCGATACGCAATTAATTATTCGTTTATGAACGAATTGAGGAAACTAAGTTTTGTATCGAATACATTCATGATATGCTTAAGGATCCTATAACTAAAGGGCTATTACCCATAAGTCTTATTAAGAGAGCTCATAGACGGGTATTAATTAATAGTCGTGCGCAATTGCATATCGTACTATGAATGACTAAGTATTAGTTAATTTTCCTCATCAGTTTGATTTTGTATATCTCTAAGAATATGTCAAGCTAGCATAATGGCATATAGACAAATATAGTTACAAATCAAACAAAGGGCTTACGCGTATTTTGATCATAACGATTAGGTTTTAAATTAAGGCTATAGTATGATTAATGGGGGTCCTGAGTTGCATAATGATTCAACGGCTGTATTTTTCTGCTATAGTACTTGTTTAAGGCTAAAATGAGTGTTAACTCCTGATCAGGCTTATCTAATACTCATAGTAAATGATTACTCGGCCAAGTGGGAGAATGTAAGAATAAATAAATAATATATTTATTTATATATGGCCATTATAATCATTTACATTATATGGATCAAAATATATAACAATCCATTAAATAATTAGTTGGTAATTGTTGATGGGCCTTATTACCATTATTAACTAATTAGGGTTTCCTCCTGGGTGCATATATAAGGAGACTTATTTTGAGGTTCTAGGGTGAGACTCATAACCTAATTACTCATAACATCAAATCGACCTCCATCTCCATAACCGAACTCCCTTATTCGGTTTCTTCCTCACCATCATTAGATTGCACCCTAAGGAGGAACCAGACCAAACTGACAACTATGTCAAACACTGTTGCTACATCTCCATCTGGATTCTCTGCTGGTCTGTACATATGCAATCAAAGGTATGTTTTCATGTTTTCCCACATGTATAAACAGAACTGAACCAACAGAGATAAGTCTTTAACACTGCCGGAAATGGCGGTTATAGAAGTGGTTGATTTAGCCAATGAGGTAGTGGTAAGGGAGAGACTTGGTGATCTAAGGGGCCCAGGTTCGATTCCTGCCCTCCCCATTATTTTCTGCGGCACCTTGTGATGATGGGAGACTAGGCGAATAGGTGGAGATCGCTAGTTCGATCCTTGAACTAAGCGTGTTTTACCTCACCATACTATCGTGCATTCGGGCGAGTGTTCACGGGCTTCGGCCCTAGGTGAGGGTTTTCCCCGGTTCGGAGGCGAGTGTATCTTGATGTGGTGAATTTCGTCAGTAACTCATTTGTAAGATTCGTTGACCGTTAAAAAAAATAAGTGTTTGATTTAGATCACCCGTTGAAAATATATACCATGAAATTAGTTGATTTGAATATTTTTTTAATTATATGATGTGTAAAATGAGCTATTAGTTTTATAAATTTTGCTAATTTAATACGGGTTTACCCAACCTGATCCGACTCACACGTTTTGATAGGCATAATAAAGTAAATACTTTAAATCATGATCTACATACATTAAAGTCTAATTTACCAGTTTACCAATTTAATTAGTTACACACATCAGAGAAAACATATATACTTCAGTTGCTTTTTGACATAAACATGCTTTTAGTTTTTTGTACAGTAATTTGATTTTTGCCCTTTTAATAAAGAGCAACGTTAATCATTCCTGGTCTTTCTGCTTTTGTAAAATAAGAATGGATATATTATTAATTTTTAGCAACTTTTTAAACAATATATTTTATATGAATCTCGTACAACAGTCAGATTAAAATTTTCAAAAGTAATAAATATAATAATGTGTTTATTTGAAAATGTAACTACGGGTATGTAGCTTTCTATATAGGTAAATTAATTTATATTTTTGTAACATTTGAAAATGTAACTACGGTATGTAGCTTTCTATATAGGTAAATTAATTTATATTTTATTACATTATTGATTGATTAATTAATTAGTGGCTAATAAGAAACACTATTCCTAGATTCTTTTCCAAAATAGGAGTAGACACCTCTCGACCTTTAAAGCATATTCCATATGCGACATGACTTAGGGAATTGCGCCTTTTTGGAAGGTGATTTATACGTACGTGTGTATACAAGTGTTATTTTTCTTTTAAAAATTTTTAACACACATATATACACACACGCTTAAGGGTGGTTGGAGCGTACTCTGGTTCGCCTGCAAATTGAGTTAGATACTTAGATGGCCATGTAACAACGCCGCAACTCATGCGGGTCCGCATGGCGGGTTGCTTTACAGGTTCATGAACCCGTGAAAGATGAATGTATTGGATGGTGTCGTATACAAATTTCAAAGATATGTTTCTTTAATATTATATTGTATATGTGACGATATTATTGGATAATAAGTTGAAATAGGTTGTGAATTTTAACTAGATAAGTGTCCCTCTCTTTAGGGTTGATTTGGATTGGGGGTTCGAATAAGATAGCATCATTATATTACCAATGGGGTGATTTCATTGACAAATGCAAAAGCCTTTAAATACTTTGTGAGGGGAAATCTTGGATTCAAGTTCTACAGACAGCAGGGAATAAAAGAAATATCGTGGAAAAGTTATACACTTTACTCTAACGATTTATAATGATATTTATAAGTCTATAACTTCATTTGAAAGCATATATATATAAGATGGAGTTCTAGAGTGAACACTAATGTATTTGCGAACTGAGTGAACAAATCTTGGTTATTGATTTACACACGTGGATGGCTAGAATTTTATCATCAAATCGTAAAATACACTAGTGTATTTCATCATCAAATCCTGACCATTAATCTACATACATGTATGGTCAGGATTAGTTCGCTCAGTTCGTAAACTATATTAGTATTCACTCTTTAACCCAATCCTATATATATAATAAAGCATGTTCCAATTAAATAAACATGTGAACCATCCCGTGATTTAGCAAACCCCTACCAAGCATCCAAATATCTAATACTAATAGACAAGCCAATGGATAGGCAACCCCTACTAAGGAGGCAACCCAATTAACACTTTGCTATAAAATAATAAAAACTAATTCACCCACCGACCTTATAGAAACAAAACCTACGTTTTTTACATGCTTTTAGACACATGATACATAATAAGTAAAGGAATTGTAGACTATCAATAAATCTAGTAAAGTGTTGCATCTCTAGATGATGTAGGTTCTAGTACTGTAATAGATATCGATCTAATGTTTAGAAGTAGATTTGGTGAGTGTGTAACATGGTCGTTCGAAAAATAAAATAATACATAATAAACTGTTAGTTAAGACCAATACGAGAAGCACATAAAGATCTGTAGCGTGTTTTAAATGAGATATAAAACAATTATGTAACCACAGTTCTCTCTCAATGCAACAAATTATCTTCATTCACCATGTATAAACGCTTATACGGTTGTTACGCTCTCAACTTAATATGTATATTTTTTTTTTACTTTGAATGCACAACACATCTCTACTTTATTTTTATATACGAGTGCAAAGTATGTAATACAAATATTTTTGGTCTCTGTCATCTTAAACCATATACAATATAAGGGTGGAGGGTATGGTTAATCACTTTAGGGTGATTGAGTGAAATCATACCCAATAATATTATGTCATGTCAACTCCTCATTTTGCACTCAATCAAGGGGTATGGTTAATCACCCTAGGGTGTTTGAGTGATTCTCAATTTTGATTGGTTGTTCTCTCCTCTCTCCTCTCTCTCTCTCTCTCTCTCTCTCTCCTCCATCACTCTTCAATCACTTCGGTGACTACACACCGAATTTGGTAAACTCTCACCCACTCACCGCGTAACTCAATCAAGTGGGTGTGGTCACCGATCGGTGACTCCCACTCACCGAGCATTATACCCTCCACCAAAGTAACTTTGGTATATTATTCTTCTCTTTCATTTCTCACATCATACACTTACACTAGATGACGATGACAACTTTTTCGTATCACCACCATGAATTGACTAGGACAACATTTTCTCTTGACGTATATGATTTAGGTTCGAGTTTCTTTCGAGCTTTATTCTTTATTTACACATGGGTTGTGAAACTTGTCATTATCTTTTTTTGATGTGTTTTATAATCATCAATGAAGAATAAAACAAATTTTTATCTTATTTTGATGTGCACATCAAGTGTTTGTGTTTTTGCCTTTTTTTAAAGTAACACAACATGTTATATAGTGTTATCATTTTTTTTAATTGTGGTATGTAGAGTTCAGTTATTTATTTTTTGAGCGCTGAAGTTTAAAATTAAGTAATATGGTATGTAAATTTTGTTTGAATATTTGAATTAAACTTGAAAATTTGAGAGTTTGACTCATTGTTTTGATGAGTGGATGGAACATTATAAATATAATGATGTGCATTAATATTTCTTACAGTAATGACTCGAATATGCGAAATTCGCCGCACTGTTCATTATATATTTGTACAAGGGGCGGACCTAGGCCACTTTTGTGGGTTCCAGGAACCCATTCGGTTGAGAAAAAATGAGAAAAATTAGTGAGAACCTCGTATGATTTGGAAAAAATAGTGAGAATTAGTAAGAATCCATAAAAAAGAACCCAGTAAAAGAAGTTGTTAGATCCGCCACTGTTTGTACGACAAATCTAACTACGTTACTAACATAAACATAAAACTTAATTGCAGTAAGCGGACTGGTTTGTGATTCATAAGCTCAAAAGGGATGTAAACGGAAAAACTTTTAATCATCCGCTAAAATATTAAAAAATACTAAAAGAAATACATAAAATAGATTTTTGAGTTTAAAAATACTAAAAGAGATACATAAAAATAGATTTTTGAGTATTAATAAATGAATATTTGAACCTATGTTTACAGTTTACATATATGAACTAACCATGTTAGTGATTGAACCTATGTATGAACTAACCATGTTAGTGATTTTTGTTACCGTTAGGGAAGTGGCCCCCACCCAGTTATAATTGGGCTCGTTTGTTTTGTTGCTTTCTGAATATCGCACATAAGAGTAAACTGTCATTTTGGTCCCTTGGTCTCTGAGGTTTAGACAGTTTTGTCACTTTAATCCAAATCTCAAAGTTTTTGTATCTGAGTCTTTGTGGTTTTGGTTTTGTTGTCATTTTGATTCAAAAGTGAAATCAGCCCAGATTCCTCAAATTAAAGGCTGATGTTTTGTCCTTATCCTACAAGGTAATTAATTCATTCTAGTATTATTTAAACTCATTACTAATTAAAAGTAATTAAAGATAAATAATGTTTGGGTTAGGGTATTTGCAACTGGTGCATTTGAGGAAGATGATTGGGTGGGGGTGGGGGGGGGGGGGTTTATAAGGTCAAACATTATTTATCTTTAATTATTTTTAATTAGTAATGAGTTTAAATAATACTAGAATGACTAAATTACCATTGAGAATAAAGACAAAACATCATCCTTTAATTTGGGGAATCTGACCTGATTTCATTTTTGGATCAAAATGACAACAAAACCAAAACCACATGGACCCACATACAAAAACTTTGAGATTTGGACTAAAGTGACAAAACTGTCCAAACCTTAGAGACCAAAATGGCAGTTTACTCTTATTTTTAATTAGTAATGAGTTTAAATAATACTAGAATGACTAAATTACCCCTGAGGATAAGGACAAAACATCAGCCTTTAATTTGGGGAATCTGACCCGATTTCACTTTTAGACCAAAATGACAACAAAACTGAAACCACAGGAACCCAGATACAAAAACTTTAAAATTTGGACTAAAGTGACAAAACTGGTCAAACCTCAGGGACCAAAATGACAGTTTACTCAACACATAATTTTGTTTACTATAATTAACCTATTGTTCTTTACTAAAATGTATTTTGATCGGTATTTTGTTTATTAGAGAATCATAAAATAGCATATTTAACCAATGGGTTAGCTAAAATTAACCTATTGATCTTTACTAAAATGTATTTTGATTTTTCGGCTCTTTCATTTCAATTGTACAAAGCATTCTGCCTCTAATTATTAGTTCTAATTTCTCTCTTCACTACCTTTTATTATTTTGTATATCTATCTTCTATACACTATATAAAAGTGTGTTATATGATTGCCGCAACTCTATTAATTAATTGAAAGCAAATGATAACTGAAGAGGTATGGTCCCAATTCCCTGCCTACATGGCAGGGACCACACCACTTTTGTGCACACAAGGCACCCATGTCACCAGAACCTTCTAGAATCTTCCAAAAGACATCTAGGCGGTTCACAGCTGGCATCAAAGATGCTTTGCCCAACATAAAGGACAACACGTGTCACCATTGACAGAAGGCCACATAGGCCTGCGACAATCCAGGGAGCAGGGCTGACGCGACCAGTACGAGGTACCCAGCACAAGCGAATACAAGGACGCCACGTGTACCACTACACCCTTCGCGACAGAGCAGACCAAGAGGATATTCCCCTTGGTCGGACAGCTGGCGCGCACCCACAGCTGGCACAGCTGCTTCCTCCTTCTTCACCCTCCGGCTATAAATAGGACCCTTCATCATTCAGGTTGATCATCTTGGCTCTCTTTACTCACACTATACACACACTATTTTATTCCTCTCAGAGCAGTACTTATTCTCACGCCGGAGCCTGGTTAAGAGGGAAAACTCCCTTCCCCCCTCTTAACGAGACTAACGGTGTTTACTGTTTTGCAGATCTCAGGCCATTGATACGAGCAAGAGAAGAGGTTGAACCCCATAAGTGAAACGACCCTCTTGGTTATCCTTGCGCTAACCATTGTTTCAACATTGGCGCCATCCGCTTTTTTGCAAGACCACTCTCACCTCTTTTTCTCTTCTAAAAAACACTCGTGAAAATGGCAGACCAGAATCATTCACACCCAGCTGACGGAGAAGTCTCTTCCTTTGAACTCGTTTCGGACACGGCACACGTCCAACGAGGTCAAAGGAACGAGACCATCCAAGAAGGCCAGCTGAACAACGAGTTTCCATCCATTTTTGGAAGTGCGTCCAGGGCTGTTAGCCAAACCACAACTGGACCCATCTTCCAAACACCAGCAAGAATCATCACTCAAACCACAAACGGAGCTGCTCTCCAATCTCCAACGGGGATATTACACCAAACACCGCCGCCGATGCAGACTGTAAGCCATGGACCAGGCCCTTCTGTTCCATCGGAACCAGTGGCGGACCCAGAAAAAATTTTCAAGGGGTGCGGATAAGGGGTTTAACCAACTTTTCAAGGGTTCAAGGGGTGCGGATAAGGGGTTTAACCAAATTTTCAAGGGGTGCGGGGAGAATTTTACCTTATAAAATACACTAAATTTTTTTTTTCAGGGGGTGCGCCCGCCCACCCTAGACCCTCACTAGGTCCGCCCTTGATCGGAACAAGCACAACTCAACTACTCTGCACTTTTAGGGCTACCCGAGGGAAAAACTCTGGCTTCCTGGTATGCCGAACAAATGGCGTCCATAAACCTCGTTTATACGCAGCTCAGCGCACAACAAGCCTTGCTCCAAGCACAGGCTAACCAATCAGCATTCGTAACTCCACAACCAAGGTCTCTGAGTACACACACGGCTCAGCAGACAAACGCGTGGAACTTACGACCAGAAAGAGAACCAGTGCAACATGTCAGAAGACCCAGCATACAAGACACGCGCGATACTTATGCTGAAACAGAGAGCAACTTCGTCCAAACCTCCAATCTACAACGAAGGCCGATCCAAACCCGTTTGGGCGCGCGCAACATGAATACAGAATGGGAAGAGGAGGAAGACGACCCAACTTACAAGGGGGAATCCACAGTGTTTAGCAGACTTCCTCCGGAACACGAAGCATACAAACCAACCAAGCGCGCGGGGTACAACCCCAAAGCAGAGCATGATTACACCTTGAGCTATCGTCCTGAGGACATGGCTGAAAATTCAAAATTCATTCAAGAAATCGCGTGCGCGGCCATCGACAAAACGAAATTACCACACAACGTGGGTAAATACAACGGGTTGACGGACCCAGACGATCACCTCCAGGTGTTTAAAGGTGCAGGAGCAACAGGCGGATGGAACTTACCAACATGGTGCCATCTGTTTGCTCAGACATTCGTTGGCGCGGCGCGCATTTGGTTCGACAACTTACCGGCTGGCAAAATCAAATCATGGGTCGATTTCCGAGAGAAGTTCCTGGCACACTTCTCTCAGCAGCGAAGACAAGCCAGAGATCCGGGTGATTGTCTGAACATATGGAGAAAAGACTATGAAAGCGTAGAAGATTTCATTACAAGGTATAACAAAGAATGTCTAGAGATCGGAGACATACCAGAGAAAATGATGCGCGCACACTTCATGCGAGCGGTCAAGTGCGACGATCTGGTTAAAAGAATCAAAGGGCGAGATGGAGGACCCAAAGACTGGGAAACCTTCATTGAAGCAGCCAAAACTATTGCGCAGACAGACAGGCAACTGACCGGTGACGATCACCGTCAGCGCGCACACAACCATAACGATCGAAACAACAGAAGGGGCAGAAATCAACCCTGGAGGGCTTCTGGGAACAGAGAAAGAAGCCCCCCACGGGACGATGCACGCCATACGATCAATCAGATAGCCCATCGAAAAGAAGTAAAGCGCGAAAATAGAGAAAAGCAGTGGACTCCACTAACCAAAACACCTTCTGAAGTTTTAGCCACAGAGAACCATCAGTTCAAACCACCCTTGCAGATGCGCAACAAAAGGGGTCAAGACCCAAATCTCTTCTTCCACAAAGATACGGGCCACTTGACCGATGACTGCTTCAGCTTAAAGCAAGAAATCGAAAGAGCTCTAAGAGACGGAAAGCTCGGTCACTTAGTCAAGGGAGGAAAGCGCGATTACCGCCAGATACAACGAAGAGATGAAGGTCCAGACAACAAGAAGCTCAGAAAGCTAGAAACTCATATGGTGCAAGGAGGTCCACGACGACCAAGAAAAAACTACAACAAGCGCGCGCAAGATGATTCATGGCGCGAGAAGCAAGTGGTGTTCCCAGTTGTCAGGGGAGGTCCAAGAGAAAAGCGGCCAATAGTCATCCCAGGGGTGATCGGCCACTACCAAACAGATTACATCTTTATCGATCCCGGGAGCACCGCGGACATCATATATGAACAGTGCTTCAATCAATTCGACCAAGAGGATAATTAAAAAAGCCAAAAAAACATACCAAAAAATATATATATATTTTTTTTCATACCATTTTTCGCCACTTTTTATATATAAAAAAAATTAAAAAAATATTTTGTAGTGCACATGTGTAATACTACACATGTATACTACAAAAAAAAAATTTTTTTGAAAAAAAGTTTTTTTTATATAAAAAAACCTGCGATTTTTATAAAAAAATGGAAAAAAAAATTTTGTATGTTTTTTTAGGCTTTTTTTAGTTAGTTTTCGAATTTTCACAATGAATGTGGTTTTCATTTGAACCATTCCCTATATATATATATATAAAGTGTTTTTGCCCGTTCAAAAAAAATCTTAAAAATGGTAGTTATTGTATAATTAAAAATAAGCTTTAATACCTTAAAAATGGTAGTTAAAAGTAAGCTTTCAATCAAATAACCAATCAGCCGTTCAAAAAAAAAAAAAAAAAAAAAATCAAATAACCATGAAATTCTTATATGTCCAACTTTAAGAAAGCACAATAAAACTTTCCGTCCACGATAATAATCATTACCATAGGTAATTGAGCTTTAAGAAGTAAAAAAATATAATTTTTAGCTCATGTTAAATTCTGTTAATATATTTTTTAATTTTAAATATGTTTTTGACAAAAGAACATTTTCTAAAACTAGAGAAATACTCAATTTTTGTTGAGTTGTAAGGTGCTTAAAAAACTTTTTACATTGATCATGTGCTTGTGTTCTTACACGATAACATTTTTAATGTATGTAAATAGAAAATATAGACATTATAAATTACATGGACTTTGTATATGGAACGGGACCTATTTGTTGTAACAAATCAATTATGCATCCACTAAAATTTAATGCTTGCATTTTCTTACATATAAAAAATCAACCTCAATAAAAAACCGATTATCACATAAATTAGAAAACAACTAGGTTTAACACCCCCCCCCTCGCGTTGCGGCCGGGGCTTACAAAGCAAGAACAATAGAAGAATGCTCGGCGTTCAATTTCACATAAGGTAGAAGCCAATTGTTTGTTACATTCCGCTTAGTACGATCAAGGTTGAATGATTTCGTCCTACGTGTGACTCAACTCTCGGGTCTTAGTTTTAAGGGCCCGCTTGAGGAGCGAGCAACCACACAGAAAAACGGTGCCATCACCACATATCATTCTATCTGAAAAACCCACAACTCGGGACCCGACTACTTCACTTCAGCAAACAACCACAATATAAAAAACTGAAAATAATTCAAAAAATCCAACAAAATATGAACACAAAAAGTGGAAAAATCAGGCACCAAAAAATAACACCGCATAAATAGATAGCAAACAGAATTCACACATACGACCAACAATTGAATCAGCAATCGAAGACAATGGCGCAGACGAAATCAAACCAAATCGCAAGAACCTTGATAAAAAGCATCTTTAAAGACGAAACCACTACATCAAAACCAAAAAATTAGAGACTAACCCATATGCTACTGGTTGTGCAATCGAGGAAGAGAACCACCATCGATCATTAACCTAAAGGTTAGAAATTAACTTACGAAACTGATAGACGGTGGGAAGATCTGCATCATTATCGGCCTCATACCTTACCAACAACAACCTGAGATATTGAAGAAGAATGATTCAAAACTTGGTTCATCTATCTTACAGTATTTATTGTTTAAGCTCTAAATACCAACAGATCTCATATATATATTATAAGCAAATGCAAATTAATACGTAACGGGTATAAAGGAAAAACTGACACATGTAATCAAAAGAGATGAATTAGAGATTTTGAAAAAAAAGGAAAAAGGAAACCACAATTTGACTTCACTCGGTTCAAAACAAATTATACGAAAACATATTATATATATGGTCTGGCTCGTTACCCAAAGAAGTTTACATTTAAACGTAGACTACCGGCACATTCAAGACATGACATCCTCATAGGAAGAGAATCCCAAGGAGATTTCAGCATGATCTGTTCCGCACCACATTCTGCCATAGGTTTTCCAACCGAAACAGGCATCGCATTGATATACGCAAGCAAAGAAGTGCTAGCAACAGATGAAATCAGACCGGCAAAAGCAAGCAAGCAGGCACCGCGCATAGAAGTAGAGAAATGGGTATTGAACAGCGCATACCCAGAACAAACAGTCACTCTGGGGCCCGCAATGTCTGACCTAACGCGCGCGGCGCTAAAGAAATTATTGCACGAAAACATGGACGTGTTCGCCTGGACTCCGGCTGATATGGTTGGTGTTCCACGGCATATCGCAGAACACCGGCTAAATGTCTCAGAGGATGCAAAGCCAGTAGTGCATGCTAAACGACACCTGGGAGATATCAAACATGATGCAATGAAAGAACAAGTGTTGGAATTGCTAAACGCAGGAATCATCAGGGAAGTCCGGTACCAAACATGGGTAGCAAGCCCAGTAATGGTAAAGAAACCGAATGGTAGTTGGAGAATGTGTGTTGACTACAAGGATCTGAACAAAGCATGTCCCCGCGACTGCTACGCTTTACCAGATATAGATGAGAAAATCGATTCTTTGGCAACATTCCGGTAATGTTTCTTGGACTGCTACAAAGGATACCACCAGGTCCAAATGGCCGTCCAAGATGAGGATAAAACCGCTTTCCGCACGCCAACAGGGTTGTATTACTACACCAAGATGCCGTTTGGCTTAAAGAATGCAGGTGCCACATACCAACGGTTGATGAACGAAACATTCAGTGACGCCATCGGTAAGTACATAGAAGTGTACATGGATGATCTGGTAATCATGAGCAAGGAGGAGAGCGCGATGCTGGCAAATATCCAGAAGACCTTCAACACGCTGCGCAGCGTAAGCATCAAACTGAATCCAGCAAAGTGCTCATTCGGAATGGAAGAAGGAAAGTTTTTGGGCTTCATAGTCACTAAAGATGGTTTTAAGGTGAACCCAGAAAAGGTCCAGGCCATAGAAAGGATGCCTTCACCAGCAAACGTCAAAGACATGCAAAAGCTTGCAGGACGATTGGCAGCACTCAATCGGTTCCTAGCTAACCACGCTGCAAAATCCTTCCCATTCATCAAGACCTTGCGCAACTGCATGAAGAAAAACCAATTCCAATGGACTCCGGAAGCAGAAAATGCGTTCCGCGAGATGAAAGACTGTCTCATCAAGCTGCCAACTCTAACCGCACCAAACAAAGGAGAGCCTTTGGTCCTGTACCTCTCAGCTTCCGACAAGGCCGTCGGAGCCGTACTGCTGGTTGATCGACAAGGTGTCCAAACACCTGTGTATTATGTGTCCAGAACCTTGACCGACCCAGAAACCAGATACGCAATCATGGAAAAGCTTGTCCTTGCACTGATTCACGCGTCAAGAAGGCTGCGCCGATATTTCGCCAATCACGTCATCCACGTGCTAACAAATTACAATATTGGGAATATCCTAGCAAGGCCAGAAGTATCAGGAAGGTTGGCCAAATGGGCAATAGAGCTAGGGGGACACAACGTAGTCTTCAGACCACGACCGTCGATCAAAGGCCAAGTCTTGGCAGACTTCATGACGGAAGTCCCAGATGACAAAGACAGAGAGTGTAAGGCGATGGAGAAAGCTGAGAAAAAACAAACCGAAGAGCCATGGCTGCTGTATACAGACGGTGCATCCAACGAATATGGGGCAGGCGCGGGGCTACGGCTAGTAAGCCCTGACAAAAACGAGTTCACTTACGCCATACGCCTAGACTTCAAGAGCACAAATAACGAAGCAGAGTACGAAGCCTTTCTGGCCGGTTTGCGTTTGGCAATCAAAATGGGGGTCCGACACATCGAAGCACATGTGGACTCCATGTTAGTAGCAGGCCAAATCAATGGTCAATACGAAGCCAAGGGCGACATAATGGCACTCTATCTCAACCAAGCAAAGACGTTGCTGCAAACCTTCTATTCTTACAAGGTGCACCACATAAACCGCAGTGAAAACAAGCCGGCAGACGCCTTAAGCAAGCTTGCGTCAACAAGTTTCCAGCACCTAGCCAAAGACGTGCGCATAGAAGTTTTAAGCAACCCATCTGTTCCACTCAGAGAAGTCAGCGTCATCCAAATAGGAACCACGTCCTGGATGACACCCATAATCATGTACTTACAGTCCGGGATACTTCCAGAAAATAAAGCTGAGGCGCGGAAAATCCAGTATAAATCAGAACATTATCAGATGGCAGACGGGATACTGTACCGAAAGTCATATCTCGGCCAGCTGCTAAGATGTGTTGACGCCGACGACGCAAATTATCTGATCCGGGAAGTACATGAAGGCATTTGTGGTATCCACGCCGGGCCGCGCATGGTAGTGGCAAAAGTAATGAACGCCGGTTACTACTGGCCCGGAATGCATCTCGATGCCGTGAAGGAATTAAGGAAGTGCAGCGGCTGCCAACGGCATGCACCAAAAACCATGCGTCCAAAAAACGAATTGGTACCAGTAACAACCACATGGCCCTTTCAGCAATGGGGCATAGACATGGTGGGCCCTTTCCCAGAAGCTCCGGGGGCAGTCAAGTTCATCATCGTCGCGGTCGATTACTTCACCAAGTGGGTGGAAGCAAAAGCACCTGCGTCAACCACGTCGGCAGTCGTTAAACGATTCATTTGGGAACAAATCATATGCCGGTTCGGCCTGCCACTCCGGATCATCACCGACAATGGTACAAACTTTGCAGCAGATGATCTCGAGCGATGGTTCAAGGAACTAAACATTGAACATACCTTCTCGTCGGTCGCACATCCGCAAGGGAATGGTCAAGTTGAAGCGGTCAACAAGAGCATCGTCGATGGCATCAAAGCAAGGCTCGGTGAAAAAAGACGCGGGTGGGTTGACGAACTACCCAGCATATTGTGGGCCCATAGAACAATGCCAAAAACAAGCAATGGAGAAACACCTTTCAGCTTGGTCTATGGGTCCGAGGCTGTGATACCAGCGGAAATCGGGCTTCCATCTCCGAGAATGCTCTCCATGAATCTGATCAATAACGAAGAAGAAAGGAGGATCGACCTGGACCTCCTAGAAGAACGGAGGGAGATGGCAGCAATCACTGAAGCCAAATACAAATCAAAGCTCGAAAAGTATTACAACTCCCGAGTCCGGATCTGCACCTTCAACCCAGGAGATTATGTCTTAAGGGACAATGAAGCATCCAACGCAGAAAAACCAGGAAAACTGGCTCCCAAATGGGAAGGCCCGTACATCATTGATGAGGTCCTCGGCAAGGGGGCATACAAGCTACGCACCATGAACGACAAAGAGGTTCCACGAACCTGGAATGCTCAACAGTTACGAAAATGCTATATATAATGCAAACATGTAATCGTATAGGGCGAATCGCCGACACATTTACCTAATACAAGAAGTGTTTGGCTACCTTTATTTCATGCAAATTTTTTGTCACAACTGCATTTATTACTTCGGGCGTACACGAAAACATCAATGGCTCGACCATAGGAAACGTTGTAGACCTCCAAGGCTCGTCACAGCCAAGTGAACAGCCGGGTCAGAAACACAACCAAAGCCTACAAAACGCCAAAAAACATAACTTCGTTCCCACATAAACACGAAAATATCGATAGCAAGGTAACTAAACATTGTAATGCTCCCAAGGCTGTGATCCCAGCTGAGCTCACACAATAACCTGCAACTCGATCACTTCGTATGTCACATACAAGCGCGCATACTTAAACGACAGAATAAAAACATTGTAGTAACACAACATCACCTGTCAGCGCCATCATTCATTCGTGACACCTAATCAAAGTAATTAAACATGCACATATTATGACGATTTCAAAATTTGCATAGCCATAATCAAAGTAACAACATATCTGTCAAATACATAACACCACAGGTAAGAAATTTCAAATTGTCTCAAAAACAACCATTACAAGCCCATTCATGGCCATACACGGCACGTAGGCCGGAAACAACCTATCAAGTATGGCTGGAGCCAGCACCTCCCGCAGCATCATCGCCATCTTCTCCCAAGGCTTTTTTCAACAAAGCCACCCCATTCGCTTTGTGCGCCAACTTCCCAGAGGCCCGAACAACAGCTAAATCAAGCGTCGAGAACTCTTTTCGCTTCTCAGCATAAGCAGCATCACAATCATCTTTATATAACTCAAAGTGGAAATCCTTCTCATTGTTCGCGGCCGCAAGTTTGCCTTCAGCATACCCAAACGTGCGTCCACTATTATACCCTGCCCTACCCAATTCAAACATATAGCGGGCAAGTTCAGAAGAATGCAAAATACGATCAGCAAGCTGCATGAGAACGAGATCGAGTAAGAACAAGAATATACAAAGGCAAAAACGAAATGAGAAAACAAAAAACGTTACCAAAGGAATGCCGCGGGAAAGCAACCACCTACTATCAGCTGAGGCCTCCTCAGCAAGAAGCTCAGAAGCACGACACTCAGCCGTCTTCTCATCAAGAAGGCGCTGAGCAGTTTCACACTCCGCAGCTTTCTCCTGAGCAAGAAGCTCCAGCTTGTCGATCCGAGCAACATACTGCTTTTCTTTCTTCTCCGCAGCAAGACGCGCCTGATGAGCCTCATCAGCAAGGGCCGTCTTCTCACCAGACAGCCGCACAATAGCGTCACGCTGCGACTGCATCTCCGAGTTCGTACGAGCACATGCAGATTCCCAATCCTTCTGTTTTTGCTCGTTCAACTGCTTCTGCTCTTCAAGCTTCCGCTCAGCCTCAGCAACCCGCCATTGCAACCCCTTTTCTCCGCATTAAACTTCTCTTTCTCTTCAGAAAACGACTTTTTCGCCTCCTCAAACTCAAGAGTTTCTTCCCCCATCGACCTCCATTCGCGAAGAATCTCTTGCGATGTGGCAAAGAAGTGAACCCCAGCACTAACATGGTCATCTATAAGGGCAAAGCGGTTGCGATTCTTCTGGAACATCCTCTCCGCAGGCGGAAGTGACAAAGAGAAAAACTCATGACAGTTCTTTAAATCAGTCATCCGAGAGCCCTGAGTAAGGCTCCAGCGGGGGACGTGAGGCAAATCATCACAAGCTGGGTTACCCCAGGAATCATCAGGATTATGTTCAAAGTGCGGACTTCGCACAAAGCCAGAAGTGGCTCCACCTTCACCGGGAGGGCGTTTAGTGTAGATGGTTTGTTGCGGAGTAGTCTCACTAGACTCCATCTGCACCTCAACACCTTTACCCTTATCACCTCCAACATCTCCCCCAACATCACCTCCAGCAGCATCACCTCCCTCAAATATACCTTCAACAAACCCTTCACCACCCCTCACAGTTGCATCAACACCATCTCGAGGAGGGGTCAAGCCAACAGTCCTCGAAGGAGGAGAAGTAGGTGGAGTAATCTGAGAAATATCCACCGGCCGCGGCTTCTTGCTAGTCTTGGATACTGCCATAAGACAACAATTAAAGAGCAATCCAAGGAAAGATACGACAAACGTACAATGAAGGAAAATTACCAGGAAGAGGAGCAGAGGCAGCATATATCTCCTCCAACAAATTCCCACGACCTCCACTAAACACGCCCAAATCAATCTCAGACTCTGAGGGCGCTGGAGGGACCTCTTTTTGAAGCTTTGCCTTCTTGGCAGCAAAAACAGCAGCAGCCTGCTCATCAAGGCGACGTTTGTGGTCATCGAGAGCTTTTTTATTCATATGCTCAGATAGGGTAGCACTGTCATCAGGATCCGACTGTTGACTCTTTTCACCAACCCCTAAGCCAGAAAACGTGTCAGAAACTACCACATAACCTAGACAAGGATGAGGAGAGGGTCGCTTACGAGAAGAACCAGCATCTTTACTCTCAGGCTTCTCCTCTCTCCTTCTAGACTTATCGGTCCGTGCCTTCTTTCTCGTCTCCAACTGGGCAGACGGATCAACAGATGCCTCCGCATCATCATCATCCCCAACAATTTCATGCACGGGGTCAGCAACACCACCAGGCGCGGTACCTGCACGCGCGTAATGAGAGGTTAGATCTCCAACATTTGGGTCAGAACTCCCACTAGAAAGGATGATAACTTCCTCTCGACTCGAATCAACAAAGTCATCCCAAACATCTTCACCTAGAACTTCATCAGCATATCTGCTCAGGCTTTCGTCGGTAGGATGCAAAAACCGACCCCGTATCTGCTCCAACCACGTCGGATGCCCATCAGCCTGGATAGCCTCAACCATGGCACCCGCTGATTTAGGGTTCAAGGCATTCAACAAACTATAACCAACTGCAAAATGGCAACAAACGTAAGGACACATAGTAAACACAAAGGGAAGTAATCAAGTGGTAAGACAGGAAAGAACCATACATTTGCCCTTATGGCTATACGCAGGTTGACCCAGCGGATGTTTAGGAACCCACAGCAAACTCATCCCTGCACCAATTAAAGCCATCTCATCCAGTTGAGAAATAGCAGTCGGCTTCGCAGTTATCTTCTTATACCAGTCTTGATCACCATAGTTGGGAAGAACATCCACCTTAGGGATCCCTTGACTCACTTGCCGATATAACATATCTGTTGGAATCACACCACGACGGATGTAAAAAAACTTTTGTTTCCAGTCATGGATGCCCTTTAACGGCACAGAACACACCGGAGCAACCCCTGACCTAGCTTGAAAAGAGTAAAAGCCGCTGGTATACGAAACGCTGTAGAAAGCGTTGAACATCTCAAACGTAGGCTCAACGCGGTAAGACCTACAGACAAATTCGAAATGGGTAATCCGAGGGAGCCCAATCGCATTTATCTGAGAAATATGGAGCTCATAACCCCTCAAAACAGCAACAGTGAATTTCGTAATCGGCAACCTAAAATTGCCTTCCCGGAAAAAAGCAGCGTACAACGTAATAAAACCCGGAGGGGCATCCAATGCAGTGGATCCAGAGGGAGGGTACCGAGCCCCCCACTCAGGACGAAAGTTATGCCCCCTCACAAGCATCTGAAATTCCTCCTCCTTCCAGTTAATAACGGCTTGGTCTGGACCAGGAGGCGCCCTACCTCTATGCTTCCTTTTCTTCTGAGTTGGATTCTTCTCAGCCATGATAAAGAACAAGAAGAAGATGATTTGAACTCAAGGAAATATGAACGATGAGAAAACACAAGAGGAAGGTAGAGAGAAAGTCACACTTAGAATTCAAGAATGAAGGAAGAAAGGGATAACCGCCCCCTATTTATACCCATCGCATTTAATGCGATGGATAGTGGACCGTCAGGAAACAGGAAAAACACCCAATAGATGACTGACACGTCACAGGAGAGAGAAGACGTCAGCTCGTTTTTCGGGAAGCATGGGCGACAGGGTCTGCTGATGTGACAGAAAGTCACTGCAAAAGCAACTGTTCGCCTCCGAAAAGACAGGGACGTCAGACGGTCACACCAAACACTTCCCCATAACCACCAAACTTCCAACAGAAGGAAACACAAGAGAGCCAAAACCCATGCGGCATGCGTCCATTTGGCTCACTTTTTCAAGAGAGCCAAAACCCATGCGGCATGCGTCCATTTGGCTCACTTTTTTCAAAGGGCCAAAACCAATGCGGCATGCGTCCATTTGGCTCACTTCTCAGGAGAACCAAAACCCATGCGGCATGCGTCCATTTGGCTCACTTTTTTCAAGAGGCCAAAACCCATGCCGCATGCGTCCATTTGGCTCACTTTCTCAAGAGAACCAAAACCCCTACGGCATACGTCCATTTGGCTCACTTTTTTCAAAAGGCCAAAACCCATGCGACATGCGTCCATTTGGCTCACTTTTTTCAAAAGGCCAAAACCCATGCGGCATGCGTCCATTTGGCTCACTTTTTCAAAGGGCCAGTAACCATACGGCATGCGTCCACTTGGCTCACTTTATATTCACCAACTTCAACGCAATGCACAGAAATCACAACTCTCATAAGTCCAGAATCCCTCCTAGACGATCAACTCAACTAGAAGGCACACTGGACTGGGGGGACTTGAAGAGGTATGGTCCCAATTCCCTGCCTACATGGCAGGGACCACACCACTTTTGTGCACACAAGGCACCCATGTCACCAGAACCTTCTAGAATCTTCCAGAAGACATCTAGGCGGTTCACAGCTGGCATCAAAGATGCTTTGCCCAACATAAAGGACAACACGTGTCACCATTGACAGAAGGCCACATAGGCCTGCGACAATCCAGGGAGCAGGGCTGACGCGACCAGTACGAGGTACCCAGCACAAGCGAATACAAGGACGCCACGTGTACCACTACACCCTTCGCGACAGAGCAGACCAAGAGGATATTACCCTTGGTCGGACAGCTGGCGCGCACCCACAGCTGGCACAGCTGCTTCCTCCTTCTTCACCCTCCGGCTATAAATAGGACCCTTCATCATTCAGGTTGATCATCTTGGCTCTCTTTACTCACACTATACACACACTATTTTATTCCTCTCAGAGCAGTACTTATTCTCACGCCGGAGCCTGGTTAAGAGGGAAAACTCCCTTCCCCCCTCTTAACGAGACTAACGGTGTTTACTGTTTTGCAGATCTCAGGCCATCGATACGAGCAAGAGAAGAGGTTGAACCCCATAAGTGAAACGACCCTCTTGGTTATCCTTGCGCCAACCATTGTTTCAACAATAACAATGGTTAGTTCGACTCTATTTTGTGAAATCACGACAGTGGGTTACAAACCGGGAAAGAAACATAACGCTAGGATTTGAACACAATGGTTCGACTCTATTCATGAACTTAAAACAAACGATAACAATTAAATATGAAACCTAAAACAACTATTAATACACATCAGATTCTACCTAACCTACTTTGACTCAACTAAAAACGCAATAAATAATTCAAACAAGCTTAAACATTATCTATATATTAAAAAACCAACTCACTAAATAGTATATACCACATTCAATATTTGCGACATAGCAACCATTTTTTCATTTATCCACCTTCTATCAATCTTTAAAATTCAAACCAATCTTTAAAATCAAATTAACTAGTGTTTCTTTTTTTAACGGCAAATTTGGATCACTGGAGTATAATCGTGCCACCAGCAGAACCACTATAACACACCTAAAAAATATTCTTCACAAAATACAATTTTACTATCACATACCTTATCCATGATTTCAATTTTATTTCTTAATCGTTTTTTTTTTTCTTCATCAACTATACCACGTTAAAAAAGTTTCACATATGATGAGTAAGTAATAAAGAAACTAGTTAATGTTAGAAACCCTTTTGATTATGAGCATATTCGGTATTTTCCTGGCCAGGTTTAAAGGAATAAACCTTTTTGATATCATAAAATAATCCCTTGAAACTAATCTCCAAATATCTAGGAATAGCCTAAATCAATATTCATCGTGTGTTTCTACCATATCTCACTACAATCAAGGTAGTTAAGTAAGGATCAAATCATTATCAATTATCCAAAACGTGTATGCAATATTGATCATTACGACCAATAGATACATGATACATCCACAAGTTATTCTTTAGATTATAATGAAGGGTTGAGATCCTGTACAAACAGTGCTAACTGTAAGAACCGTAAGAACAGATCTAAACCATTGATAGTTTAAATCAAGGGTTATGGTTGATTATAAATAAAACCCTTATATTTAAAAATTAGTACTAACAAGTTAGGGGTAATTATGTAAAATTGCTAGTCATTTGACATTTTCAATTAAATACAAATTCCACCAAGGTTTTTAAACTAAAATAACTTTTATATACTTCATTATTTTTTTTAAAAAAAATATACCATAAAATCAAGTATTTTTTTATCTTTAATATGAGTACCATATTGCTATACTTTTTTTTATTTATAAAAGTAACTTTTAAAAAAGTCACCAAAAGTTGTTTTATAATTGTGCTGATAATGTGCTGATTAGGTGTTAATTACAATATAATTGCCCATCGAGATATTTCATAAAATTTGTTAAATATTCTTCCCATAAGATTTTATCCTGCTTGATTGTGATTTAAATCAGCACTTTGAAAACTAACCAACACGTGTATTAACAATACTTTAAAAACATACAAGCACATATGCTAATAACACTTTAAAAACATATCAGCACATGTGCTAACAGAACTTTAGAAACATACCAGCACATGTGTAAACAACACATTAAAAACATACTGAAAAAAAATAAGTAGCACATGTTTTAGCTTGAAAAACAAGCACAACAGGGAATTAAATTTGTTTTTTGCTGCACTTGAAAAACAAGCACAACAGGAAACTAAATTTATGTAAATACACATGCTAACTACGTAATGGAAAATTAATTTCAAGTTTTTAAATTAGTTTATCTGTTTATTTCTTTATTTGAATTCTTGGTACTTATCTTTATTGACTTTTATCTTAGTTTAAAACAATCATATAGTTGTAATAATTTGTTACAAAGTGTTGATTAACAAATTGCCTGTTGTTGGCGGAGATTGTGCTGATTAACAAAGTGCCTATTGTTGCGATTTGTGAAGATTGTGCTGATTTACAAAGTGTTTGTTGTTGGAAATTTTCAAATTTTGATTTGAAATAGTGCATGAATATAGGGGATAATTAAAATTTGGAATTAATTAAATTCAAAAAATAGAGTGATAAAGTCTAAAATACCCTTGTCTAGTTTTTTTAATGAAAGATACATGTTTAATAGTGGTTGGTTCTTATAGTTCTTACACATATTAAGGTTTGTATTTGATCACATCTCTTATAATGAAATCAATATAAATTATTAAAAAGAAATTTAGAATATAGAAAATTAAAATGACAGTATAAGGCCGAACCATATTTAGAATAGAAAATTAAAATGACAGTATAAGGCCCAACCATATAAAAGGAAATTCAACTTGTTAAACTTGGTTTACGAAAAAAAAATAAGTTTCAAACCTTGATGAAATGTGATGAAACAGTGGTAACTGCGAGGGTTAAGTCACTAGCCTCGTCAAGTAGGGTTAATTTCTTTTTTTCGAGATTAATGACCAGGCCGTCCTCTAACATGTCTCTTGCACATGGAAACACACCGTGACTCGTAACAAGGAGAATAGAGTGGGGGGGGGGGGGTGATCCTTGTTACCACTCTCCGGTGTGAGAATCAATATTTGCTTGAGAGCAATGTGTGTGTTTGAGTAGTATGTGAGGGGAGCAGATTAGTGTTACCACAAACATGGTCCGGGGTGGGTATTTATGGCCGAAGAGCGAGGGAGGGGGGGGGGGGTAATTGAGTGGCTAGACTGACAGCGCGTAGCCTTTTGTAGGTGTGTCAGAAGCGCAGGTCACGGAAACATTACACGCTTCCTGAGGTGATGTCACGTCCTGCTGCGGCTGTCAGTCTGTCTGCCAGCTTTTCATGCAAGTGGGCTGGGCAGTTGACCACTGTCAGTGCCTGGACAGACTACTTGCTTGCTTGTCACTGAAGTCAAAGTGGCAGTGTCACTTGTGGGACTATAGGATGCGGTTTTGGGCCGCATTGCTATGTACGGTAACCGTGATGGATACCACATCCCTTGTTGTCACACCCTCAAAATCCACACGCGGAGTATTACCGCGAGGCGTGTGACGACCAGGATCTTAGCCGCTAATTATTTTGAACGGATTAGTTATGGTTATAAACATTAGCATAATTAGTGACCTAATTTAAATTTTTCAAAACATATTTTAAGTTCACAGCGGAAAGGGGAGGAAAACGTATCATAATTGAAACCACAAGTTTATTAACATGTTACTTACGATCCACGCACTCCATCCGATTGCAATGTCCGTCCAAAGCTGTATCGAGCAACCTGCAAAGCATGCAGTAGAGTGTCAACATAATGTTGGCGAGTTCACGTGTTTGCAGTTTTCCAGTTTTAATTCCAAAAACTTGTTTTAACCAGTTAATTTCCCCGTTTATACATGCCATGGGGAGCTACCCCATAAGTAAGCGACTAAACTGTTTTTCCAATACCGAACACTAGGTAACCGTTGCGTTTCCGCAGGATGCCCCGATGTCAATGTTCTATCATCATTGACGGATGCCTGAGTACATTAGTTCACGCCCGATCCCATACGCGGGCACGGTGTGAGGCTGGTAAAACCTAAATAGCGCTATCAACTAATAACCCGTTCGCCTGGCCCCGGCGACTAATCGGTATTATGTAGTAGGGACTTGAGTGATAGAGTTTCGTTTAGTGCCGTTTGTTGCAATCCGTATAAACAGTAATTAACTAAAGGTTCCCAATAACAAGGGAAGAAAAGTAGGTTTGTATCCCTCACAGGGGATAGTGTTGTTACCCGTATCCCACACAAGGAGATAGAAATACCGCATCCCACACAAGGAGATAGTAAGGAATTCCAAACCAGGAAAAGTTGTTTCGTTCCGTTTCCCAACCACCGGGAACGCATGCTTTAAGTAAAAAGTAGTGAACTCACCTTTGCTTTGCTCGGTTGACAGTTTACCCATGTTACGTTGGTCAACCATACCCTATTATGGTTGTTAAATACTTATTAGGTTCGCATGCAAGAAATGTCATGTATAATTTACACGTATCTAACACATAGCATGTAAGTCATACTAGCACCTTATATGTTATTGGGCCTGTCCTAATCATACGGGCAGTTAAACAGTTAACATTAACACACAGCCCAAACATGACATCACATTATGCGGCCCAAATAACTAAGTGAAATGGTCCAGACAAAACTAGGTGGTCTCGACTCGAGATCTTGAAGTCTCGAGTCGCAACCAAGTGGTTTCGAGTCGTATGCAGGAGGTCTCGAGTGGTGCACTTTTGAGTCGCAACCTATGAGGTCTCGAGTCAGGCTTGAGTCGTGATCATGAGATCTCGAGTCGCAACCGTGCCGATCTCGAGTCCTTACATGTGAAGTGCTTGGTTTCGAGTTGTCAACATAACGGTCTCGAGTCGCAGCCGTAAGGTCTCGACTCGCAAGCTATGGAGATGCTTCTAGAATTTTCATATCAGTACTACCCAATCAGATTTCACAAGCATGTACTATCCAACCAAATTTTGTTAACATGTTTTATTCTACCGTACACTACCAAAATGGGTCAAAACAACATAATTCAAATATTCATGGCATATTCAAGTAGTTCATCATTATCAATCAGAGTGTATACATATATCATTCACCCTTAATTTCCCAAATCAAATAATTTACTCAAAACAGTTAGCACACATGAATATCAAATACATATCCAAACCTATATGTGCTTATCCTAAACACATTTGAATCCTATTTTATTCCAAAATTAAGATCTCACGGAATAATAAGAGAATCATGGTCCTTGTTTTTACGGCTCTAAACCCGTATACTCATTCAAACAATCAGACATTTAACAAAAGCAACTTACCAATTTCATTTTGGTCATTATACATAAAAAATCATGCCACACAGTTAATCATTATTCATCACTACCCTTATTAACATTCAACATACACTTAAACAGTTTAACAAGGATTTAATTTGAGCATCAACATCCAATCGCCAAATAGTAACAATTTCCCATTATCATGTGCACAATCATGAATCGAACAAACCGCCAAATCATTAAACAAAACACAAGTACAAACAGTGGTATAAACTGACCGAAGGTTGAGGTATGGGGGTTGTGCGATCCGAAATCAGACCAGACAGGGCCCGAGCCGAACCCGAGGTTGCTGCCACTGCTTCTCTCCGAACACGGACTTGAATAGAATATGACCCGAACCACCAGCTTATGTCCGAGCGGTGAGATTCGCCGGACCGTCCAAACCGTCGCCGCTGCTTCCGCTTCTAACGACGATGGCAGCCAACATCCCCAACCAACGACCACCATTTCCTCTTCGATCGGCGGTACGGCTTGAGCCGGTTCGACATCAAAACAGAGCATCGGAGAAGAGAGAACGAGAGGGGTGTGTGACTGTGCAGCCGCCGGAGATGCGCTCCGGACATCGGTTCAGCAGAGAAGGAGGGGAAAGTGAAGGTTGGTGGGTTACGTGTGGGAGAGAGGAAAGAGGAGGGTGTCGCTAAGGCTGTGATGTGGCCAGAGTTGGTTCTGCCGGAATTGTTAGAGAGATGAGGGGTGTCTGGTGTTGTGTGGCTGCCATAATTTGTAGGGTTTTATCCAAAAAATGAGGGGGGGGGGGTGAGGTTTAAGACAATTAAATAGTGTAGGGTTTGGGTTGGTTAGGTTGGGCCTAGCCCAAGTGTGTGTGGATCCACCTAATACTAGGTGTCGCCAAGCCCGAACACCCGGTTTAAATTATAGCAAGTTATTTTACGTATGATTCGTGTTTTCTGATAGGCAACTCGTATTTCCCGTTGTTGGTTATTAATAATGATAATAATAATAATCATCAATAATAATAATAATGATAATAATAGTAATAATCATAATAATAATAATATTAACTGGCCCGTCTCTCGACGATCAGGACCAAGGGTTCGAGTTGTCACATTCTTCCCAAGTTACAGGAATTTCGTCCTCGAAATTTAAGCAAAAGTCATACGATTTTGTTAATAACCTTATTGTTATATCTGATTACACGTAGTCCACGCAAGTTCGCAAAATAAACATCTAAACCACATAGCACATAAGGTCACATAGCACGTACATAGCACGTAACAGTCACGTATCACAAGATCCACAGAGTTTGTACGTATTTCACATAGTATAGAATTTCACAAAATTAATTAATGCGCAGGAAAACCCGAAGTGTCACATTATCCCCAAGTTCAAGAAATTTCGTCCCGAAATTTTAGCACGCAGCCACTGACAAGCTAGTGTGTTTAAACGTTTTCGTAGGGCGTTACTTCACCCCCTGTTGGTTTGGAATTTCTTCCCGAAATTTAGCGGTAGCGTCAGTGCTGGAAGTAATGTTTGTAAACAACTAGGGATACATGCGCATCAGCTGGTTTTCCCGTTCCCAGGTAAGCTCTGGGCCACAGCGTGAGCTACAACGAACTCGTTCTGTTGGTTACACTACGCTCGAGGGTTTTGATTTCTTGATCCTTGATCTCAACCGGTTTCTCAACGAAGCGTAATTTGTTGCTGATCACGAGTTCCTAGAAAGGAATAACGAATGTTTAATCTGACAGACACTTCTTCAGATTAGGCACGTGAAAGGCGTTGTGTACCGCACTCGGCTCTTCAGGCAGGTTTAGTCTATAACAACCTTACTGATCCTCTCGGTAAATTTCGAACGGTCCAACATATCGCAGATTAAGTTTGCCCTGTTTGTCAAAACGTACCACACCCTTCCAGGGTGAAACTTTAAGTAGAGCCCGGTCTCCGACTCGGAGTTCTAGAGGTTTCCTACGCTTATTCGCGTAGCCTTTCTGACGGTCTGGAGCTGCCGCCATGCGTTGTCTATTCTGGGCAATCCTACCCGTTGTGTCAAGTGCAAGTTCTGGGCCGGTAATTTGGCTTCCGCCCAACACAGAGGCGACCGGTATCTGAGTCCGTGCAATGCCTCGAATGATGCTGCCTGAATGCCAATGCGGTAGCAGTGGTTGGAAGAGATTCTACAAAGGGAAGTGTCATTCGTGTCCAGGGACGATAATACATGTTCTCAGCATGCGTTGGAGTGTTTGGATGGTGCGTTTGGCCTGACCATCTGTTTGCAGGCGGTAAGTGGTGCTCATGCCAAACTGTAAGCCAAAGGTTTTTGCATTCAGCCTGAGACGAATCGGATACAGAACGTAGGTTTCGATCAAAAGTGATAGAAGTTGGCACTCCGTGCTCCCCCACAGCTACTTCTATTAAGTAGATGGTTGTAGGTTTGGAAACTCATCGGTTTCTTTGGTTGCGTGTCGTTACTAGCAGACATTTCACCAATGCCCTGGATAGGATGAGATAAGATAGAAGCACCTCGTAGAATATCTTTCAATTGCTGGAGTTGCAGATTATTGTGCACCTTCCTAATGTCAGGTGATACCCTTTCGGGTGAAAATCGTGAGGGGTTTCGTACTTGGTCGAGAAAAGCGGGCTTTTGCGACGTTAAAAGGTTGTGCGTTGGAAACTTAGCGCAAGGCGGTTTGCGTTGTAGAAGTACCAGGGTGGAGCCTAGAAGTCGTTCGAATTCCTACTGGTTTTCGGAATAGGTTCAGACGTCGTCGAAAGAAACAATTGAAGGATGGGATAAATTTGAGTTTCGTAACTAGGTGTTAATCGTATCAGGTTCGGAGAGCAATGCTTGTGGTACCTTTACCCCCGGGGTACCCTTGGCTCGTTTCTCCAACGAGTAACATTCGAAGGAATAATTTGTTCAAACGGGGATTTGTGCAGAGTAGAGTAGGATAAGGATCATGGACTCCGTGGATCATAACATGAGTAGCGAGATAATGTAAGAAGGGTAGTCATAACTGTTGCGTTCAACTTGAGACAAATCATGAAGACCTTGGGATCGGCAATAGGGATTTACCTGACGTTGATGAGATAGCTGGTCGAACACAAGTTATGGGTGTTTAGAATAAAGAATGTCTTTCGCTGACAAGGGGTGTTACGTCGATTGGGTTAGCACAAAAAGAAGTAGCTAGCGAGGGATGGATGTCGTGCGGGCCTGTAGGTTTTAGGGTTTACTGAGACATCTGGCAGGATATGATTTCTCAAGTTGGTAAGAAACCAAGTTCGAGTGGATTGTTCTAAGTCGTGCGAATGAGTTTGGAGTGGCATTAGCGTCGTTGAGGGGTTTCGATGGGAAACTACGAAAGCAGGTTCTCGAGAAAAGCACGATTGAAGTGACACGTTGCTGAATTTCAAGGGCTAAAAAGTTTGTTGGCTAAAGGTCGAGTTTGTTGAATTTACCAAATTGAAGAGAGATCTAGTCAAGGTTTCTATACGAAGGAACATGGGTGTCGTGATACAGAAACGATAGAAGCGGGGATACCGTCTTGAGCAATAAATGCGGATTCGTACGAAAGCCAATGAAAGGATTCACGGAATCAGATAAGTCGTCAAATAATGGTTCTGGCAAATGGAGGATAAGGTAAGCATCTAGGTCACCGTACTCGTCGAGGGGTTGACTGGCTCGTATCTTCATCTTGCCACGCCTTCAATTACACCGGTTTGTAAGAAAGATACCAATTTGTTGGATTTTGAGGCGTGCCATGGTATAAGGTGGAGCTTGAATAAGGATCAATCATGTATCAAGGAATTAGGGGAAATAACTTCGTGGTCGATGGAAAGGTGATACGATTGCTGGCACTACAATGAGGAGCATACACTATGCATGCTTTCCATGTTCGAGACATGCCAACAGAAATCCAAAAAGCGTAGACTTACTAGAATGCTTCAAAAATCCAGGTGACCAGTCGAGTGAGGGAACAAGTCTCACTACTTAAGTCGGGAAAAGAAATACGCAAGTAAAAAGGATGCGAATGACGTCGTCGTTCCTTCTAACATCCCATGATATAGGGGTGGCTCCCCTTCGTCGATTCGTTCTCGTAACTTCTCTATGTGCTTCGTAGCATGACTTTCCTGGGCGGGTATATCGAGTGGACGCCCCTCGCGTCGATTTGCTGTCCAGGGATGATATCAGGGAATACGTGGACGAGGGCTTGGAATAATTGGTTCCTTGCCCTTAGTGTATGGTGGTTTCGAACCAGGTTTAGGAGGACTCGCTCCTGTTTAACACGTAACACGCTAGCCTAGCCTTCGTATGATCCACTATGTTAATTTACGCACACGTACTAACATATATATATGCTAATGACACACATACACACATGTGGGTTTACACACATAAGTTATGCACAAGTAGATGCCGTTAGCCTACCATCACCAGGTGAGCATCTGTGGTTGACAAACCTTGCAATCCGGAGTGTGGTATCGTTGTGGTTTTCATCAAAGAACGGTTATAGTCTGGTTTTCATATAAAAATATTTTATTTGCCAAACCAAAAATATTTTATATTTGAAACCTAGTTCGCTATAACCAATGGCTCTGATACCAATCTGTCACACCCTCAAAATCCACACGCGGAGTATTACCGCGAGGCGTGTGACGACCAGGATCTTAGCCGCTAATTATTTTGAACGGATTAGTTATGGTTATAAACATTAGCATAATTAGTGACCTAATTTAAATTTTTCAAAACGTATTTTAAGTTCACAGCGGAAAGGGGAGGAAAACGTATCATAATTGAAACCACAAGTTTATTAACATGTTACTTACGATCCACGCACTCCATCCGATTGCAATGTCCGTCCAAAGCTGTATCGAGCAACCTGCAAAGCATGCAGTAGAGTGTCAACATAATGTTGGCGAGTTCACGTGTTTGCAGTTTTCCAGTTTTAATTCCAAAAACTTGTTTTAACCAGTTAATTTCCCCGTTTATACATGCCATGGGGAGCTACCCCATAAGTAAGCGACTAAACTTTTTTCCAATACCGAACACTAGGTAACCGTTGCGTTTCCGCAGGATGCCCCGATGTCAATGTTCTATCATCATTGACGGATGCCTGAGTACATTAGTTCACGCCCGATCCCATACGCGGGCACGGTGTGAGGCTGGTAAAACCTAAATAGCGCTATCAACTAATAACCCGTTCGCCTGGCCCCGACGACTAATCGGTATTATGTAGTAGGGACTTGAGTGATAGAGTTTCGTTTAGTGCCGTTTGTTGCAATCCGTATAAACAGTAATTAACTAAAGGTTCCCAATAACAAGGGAAGAAAAGTAGGTTTGTATCCCTCACAGGGGATAGTGTTGTTACCCGTATCCCACACAAGGAGATAGAAATACCGCATCCCACACAAGGAGATAGTAAGGAATTCCAAACCAGGAAAAGTTGTTTCGTTCCGTTTCCCAACCACCGGGAACGCATGCTTTAAGTAAAAAGTAGTGAACTCACCTTTGCTTTGCTCGGTTGACAGTTTACCCATGTTACGTTGGTCAACCATACCCTATTATGGTTATTAAATACTTATTAGGTTCGCATGCAAGAAATGTCATGTATAATTTACACGTATCTAACACATAGCATGTAAGTCATACTAGCACCTTATACGTTATTGGGCCTGTCCTAATCATACGGGCAGTTAAACAGTTAACATTAACACACAGCCCAAACATGACATCACATTATGCGGCCCAAATAACTAAGTGAAATGGTCCAGACAAAACTAGGTGGTCTCGACTCGAGATCTTGAAGTCTCGAGTCGCAACCAAGTGGTTTCGAGTCGCATGCAGGAGGTCTCGAGTGGTGCACTTTTGAGTCGCAACCTATGAGGTCTCGAGTCAGGCTTGAGTCGAGATCATGAGATCTCGAGTCGCAACCGTGCCGATCTCGAGTCCTTACATGTGAAGTGCTTGGTTTCGAGTTGTCAACATAACGGTCTCGAGTCGCAGCCGTAAGGTCTCGACTCGCAAGCTATGGAGATGCTTCTAGAATTTTCATATCAGTACTACCCAATCAGATTTCACAAGCATGTACTATCCAACCAAATTTTGTTAACATGTTTTATTCTACCGTACACTACCAAAATGGGTCAAAACAACATAATTCAAATATTCATGGCATATTCAAGTAGTTCATCATTATCAATCAGAGTGTATACATATATCATTCACCCTTAATTTCCCAAATCAAATAATTTACTCAAAACAGTTAGCACACATGAATATCAAATACATATCCAAACCTATATGTGCTTATCCTAAACACATTTGAATCCTATTTTATTCCAAAATTAAGATCTCACGGAATAATAAGAGAATCATGGTCCTTGTTTTTACGGCTCTAAACCCGTATACTCATTCAAACAATCAGACATTTAACAAAAGCAACTTACCAATTTCATTTTGGTCATTATACATAAAAAATCATGCCACACAGTTAATCATTATTCATCACTACCCTTATTAACATTCAACATACACTTAAACAGTTTAACAAGGATTTAATTTGAGCATCAACATCCAATCGCCAAATAGTAACAATTTCCCATTATCATGTGCACAATCATGAATCGAACAAACCGCCAAATCATTAAACAAAACACAAGTACAAACAGTGGTATAAACTGACCGAAGGTTGAGGTATGGGGGTTGTGCGATCCGAAATCAGACCAGACAGGGCCCGAGCCGAACCCGAGGTTGCTGCCACTGCTTCTCTCCGAACACGGACTTGAATAGAATATGACCCGAACCACCAGCTTATGTCCGAGCGGTGAGATTCGCCGGACCGTCCAAACCGTCGCCGCTGCTTCCGCTTCTAACGACGATGGCAGCCAACATCCCCAACCAACGACCACCATTTCCTCTTCGATCGGCGGTACGGCTTGAGCCGGTTCGACATCAAAACAGAGCATCGGAGAAGGGAGAACGAGAGGGGTGTGTGACTGTGCAGCCGCCAGAGATGCGCTCCGGACATCGGTTCAGCAGAGAAGGAGGGGAAGGTGAAGGTTGGTGGGTTACGTGTGGGAGAGAGGAAAGAGGAGGGTGTCGCTAAGGCTGTGATGTGGCCAGAGTTGGTTCTGCCGGAATTGTTAGAGAGATGAGGGGTGTCTGGTGTTGTGCGGCTGCCATAATTTGTAGGGTTTTATCCAAAAAATGAGGGGGTGAGGTTTAAGACAATTAAATAGTGTAGGGTTTGGGTTGGTTAGGTTGGGCCTAGCCCAAGTGTGTGTGGATCCACCTAATACTAGGTGTCGCCAAGCCCGAACACCCGGTTTAAATTATAGCAAGTTATTTTACGTATGATTCGTGTTTTCCGATAGGCAACTCGTATTTCCCGTTGTTGGTTATTAATAATGATAATAATAATAATAATCATCAATAATAATAATAATGTAATAATAGTAATAATAATAATAATAATAATAATAATAATAATATTAACTGGCCCGTCTCTCGACGATCAGGACCAAGGGTTCGAGTTGTCACACTTGTGGTGACGAAAACCCATTCATACACAATGTTAGTCTTCTCATTCTCCGATTGGGACATCATACTGGGTCCGTGCGCGTCCGCACGACCGCAGGTGAATCCTTGTCGGTAGGGGCAACGAACCGGGTTATGGTCACTCGTGTCCAAGTATGGTGCGGGATTTGGGACCATACCCCTTCAAAATGTGTTTAGGTAACCAGCCAATATAGGCGAAGCATGTGCCATAAGTTCAGATACAACCTCGACCACAAGCCGATGACATAAGCCAAGACCTAGGGACATGATGAAGATGCCCTCAACTTAATTAGGTGTGACCAATTAGGTCCAGGTTGATCCCTGACTAACCGATTAGGGTTAGGCACACATCACACCCTTATAAATAAAAACTTATCCAACTTTAGAATACATATTTTATGCATTTCCACTTCGACCACAACCTCTCTCCACAAATACATAGACGAGACCTTCTTCATAACTCCTTTCTTAAGGAACTCTACACTGTCTCGTGATATATCAACACACATGCTCGTACTTGTTTATCTTTTGGTATACGTAACTTATTTATGCATTTGAGTAACCACGAGGCTACAACACGATAGACCTTCTAATGGTTTTCTTCTGATTTTTTTAAATACTTTTATCCCTAGCGGAGGAGAATTAACATTACATCATCATCAGAATGATCTAAACATGATTTGTGTCTTTGTACAGTTCCATGAGCCAAATACTTATAAACTCGATAATTTTTGAAGCAACAAAGTAGGGTTGGCTTGGGCATATCGAGAGGTAAGACTTCACGAGGCCCAAAATTTTGAGGGGACATCACAAAGATATATTAAAAACGCCCCTTAAAAACTTTACCTTCTTGTTAGATAAAAGACAACAGATATATATATTACACTTAAATGGATCGTTCCTGTAAATTAGTAGGTCAAATTCATTTATGAACTCTAAGCACTATAGGAACCCTAAAAATAGTATTAGACACATAAATTTAAACATGACAAGCGCCTTCGTAGGTTAACTCGAACACAACCCCGTTAACCAATTTTTTTGCTTTATATTTTTTCATATTAATTCTCCTGAATTAAATAATGAAAAAAATAATAAATATAATGCATATAAAATTAGTAGAGGTTTAAACAATAAAACTTGATCCTTGTTTCTTTATCTTTTATAATTTGACATAAATACTCAACCGGCATAAGCTATGACTTATAAATAGTTCTATAAAATATTTATAAAATTAAAATATGTAAGCTGATGGACCCGTTAGGTCGATCTGAAGACGACTTGTTTAACTAAATATGTTCATGGTTTTTGCCTTAAGATGATCATTACATGCTTAGATTAAACCCAAACCTACTTAGATTCATGTTGGTATTTTGTGTCACGCCCTAACAGTATTAGAAGTTTAAATTTTATTATTAGTATCTTAAAAATGGTTCTTGGTAGCTTGCCATATTAGAAGTTTAAATTTTATTATTAATATCTTAAAAATGGTTCTTGGTCGTATGACATTAGCAAAATCGGTTCTTGGTAGCTTGCCATCTTATTTCTTATCCTTGTTTGCTGCCCCTAAATGCATTGTTAAAAGACTGGAAAAAATAAGGAGGGAATTCATTTGGGGAAATACGAATACCGGGCACAAACTTGGGTGATTCGTTGGGATCTTCTATTAAAAGCTAAGAGAGCCGGTGGCATGGAGTTAGGCGGCATCCAAAGTTACAACAACGCGATGTTAACCAAGTGGTGGTGGAGAATAAAGGCCAACCCGAATCAACTTTGGGCCAAGGTGGTGGCGGCTATTCATGGAGGTAATAACAGTGCTAATTCTGATCCTGTCATTTCTTTAAAAAATACGGTCTCTGGCGTTTGGAAAGATATAGGTTCGGTTGATGAGACCTTGGCTAAAATCGACATTAATTTAAAGGAGAACTTGATTGCTGAAGGTAATTCGTGGAAACAGAGGAGTGATCCAAGCGGGTCTTTCTCGGTAAAACAGGTCCGGAGGGACATCGAAGAGGTCCCGGCTGGGGATATAAATCATTTCTTTGTTTTCAAGTGGAACACCTGGGCTCCTCCCAAAGCCAATTATCTGTTGTGGAGAGCTATTCTTGGAAAGGTTGCGTCTAAAGTTGGGCTGATTCAAAGAGGCATTCCGCTCGGGGATAGTATGTGCCCCCGATGTGGTCTGTATAATGAAGACCCAGACCACAATTTTGTTAACTGCCTTTGGGCAAAATGTGATTGGTGGAACATCTCAGCTTGGCTTCGGATTAAATTCACCAATGGCAGTAATTTAAAAGATTTCTTAGCTCAAATCAATCAAAACCCTGGTGATAAGATTTGGAGAAAGATCGTGCATACGGTTGTAATAGCGACAAGTTAGAGGCTGTGGAGTGCCAGGAATGAAAAGGTGTTCAATGACGTTTTCGTTCCCATTAGCAAATTGGTGGAAAATATTAAGGAAGACTCTTATCTTTGGATTTGCAACAGATCTAAGCTCAAGTCGCCAAGCTGGGACAATTGGAAGGTTTTTGATATTTTGGATATTATGTAATTTGAGTCCGCGCCTATTTGTTTTTTGGAGTTGTTTTGTTCCCAACCTCTTGCTGGCTCTTTATATATATATATAAATATAAGTATATATATATACATATGTATACATATATATATACATATATATATATACATATACATATATATACATATATATATATAGAGAGAGAGAGAGAGAGTGCGGTTAACATACATTAAGCCTTATCGTACTTCACGTACGCGACACCAGTAACCGTCGGATCAGGGCACTAATCACGCATAAGACACAAAATAACGCATGGGATCCATTTTTTGGTGATAATCATGCATGGGGGGTGATAATCACGCATGGAAAGTAGAATCACGCACGTTATGATGGTAAAAAAAATAATCGCGCACGTTATGTTTTTTGTCGCGTACATTAATGTAGGTTAAGGCGTTTTGTACATTATACTTTCTCTCTCTCTCTCTCTCTATATATATATATATATATAGGCCGGTTATCATACAAATACTCTAATCGTACATTATGTACGCTACAACAACAACCGTACGATCATCTCATTAAAAGCGCGTGTTTAAACAATTAAATTAATCAAATTAAAATTAATAAAAGAAACCGCCAAGGTTAGAATCGTCCATAGCGAAATAAAACCCCTGATAATCAGCACACAATAACTCAAAATCATACCGTAAACCCAAAATCAAAACATTGCATTCCCTTCTCCAAAACGTTCCCTGCTACTCTCCATTGCGATTTCAACTACGATTCCATGAATATTGAGAAAAGAAGCAAAGCAAACAACGACAGACCACAAGCGAAGAAGATGAATCCAGGTATCTATTTACATTTGCGATTTAAAGTGTAATATACAGGAGCTTTAAAATCAAATGCGATTTTGTTTGTTTATTAACGTTTTAACTGAAACATTTAGTTTTATGACATTACATATTGATAACAACTTCAATTTTGCTAGGGTTTATTACTGGTATATTTATTTATTAGGTTTTGTATTTTTTATGCAGTTGTCTTAATGATATTGATAGATGTGCGATATCATATAGGGTTTTGTTGTGGTTTTTATGACATTTGCTATTTCATATGATAAAAAAGCTAGTATGTCAAAGGTTTTTTGTTTTAGGTTAGATTAAGCTTGCGAATTGATATAAATGCAAATGCGATTTTATATCATAAGTTAGTTGTATTGTTTATGCTTTATAATGATTGATAGTTTAGGTAATGCTTATGTAACAAATGTGAAATCATAACTCATATATGCGAATTGATAAAATAACACATGCGAATTGATATCTAACACATGCGAATTGATGACTTGTTGTACATGATTAACTGATAACTGCGATTTTGTAAGTGTTTTTAACTATAGCATGCGATTTTGTAGAAATAGAATCTGATGGTGACTTTGAAGGACCAATATCAACTCTGATAAAAATTAACAAGAATAGAAAGTGATTGGTGTTTCAAGAAAGTTCAGAAGATGATGACTTTGTTAAGCCACCCCCAAAAAAGAAAAAACATGAGAAGAAAGAAGATAAGAGGAAATCAAAGATCCACACAAAAAACATTCAAAAAAAGGGCAACAATCTAAAACAGAACATAGAGAGTTTTTCAAATACAGCAATGAAGCAATACTGCTGAGATGCCAACCTAACTCATATATGGATACTGTTAGAAGATTTTCAAAAAAACAGATTGATGATGTTAGGGATATGGGGTTTGGAGCTATTCTGGATATCAACATCAACCATATTTCGACAAGATTGGCATATTGGCTAGCGAGAAACTTTGATGAGAAGTTCGATAAGCTAAATGTAGGAAAACACCAAATAAAAATAACATCGGACACAGTTTATGAGGTATTTGGAATGCCAAAAGGTCCAAAGAAGGTTGAAATAATAGTCGATAAGAGAAAAGTCAAAAAACAAGAGAAAATTGAAAAAAGTCAAGAACCGGGAAATGCGGTCCGGGATACATTCATCCGCCAGTGGGGACAAAACGCGAGAATTACCCATGGCTTAATTGCAAATACGATGGAAAATCAAAGAGACGGAGGGAGTCTGTTTAAATTAAATTTCCTTGTATACTGGATGACGTTCTTTGCAGAAATTACAAAGGCAACACTTGCAAATGATAGATGTTTGCTCGGTGTAGAAGATGTTGAGGAAATAAAAAATCTAGATTGGTGCTCATATCTACTCGAAACCTTGCGCCGGACACGAGCGGGCTGGAAGAACTATAAGATACAGTTCGTAGGACCTGTTGCCTTTCTTACGGTATACATTACTACATTTAATAACATATTTAAAATACTAGTTTGTTCTTTTTATATAATTAAATGATCTTGCAATTTATACAGCTTCTATACACGCATGAGTACAACAAAAAGCTTAACCTGTATGAGAAAGCCGTGGAGATGCCAGTTATTCGTTATATAACATCTTCAGAGATTGATAAAGTCGAAGATCATATTTCGGATAACGGACCTCTATGGATATCAAGTGAGAGTGAAGAAGAAGAAGAAAGTGAAGAAGAAAATGAAGAAAAAAATGAAGAAGAAGAGGGTCCTCTGGAGGATGATAATACACTACGACCACCGGTTGACACGACGATAAGCTACAAAGAAGGACTGCGCGCGCAGTACAAAACGAAGAAACCAGGGCAGAGCCAAAAGATGACGAGATCATTGATGATTTCATGGATTTCAAATGTCTCAGATGAACATTGACTTTGAAGTTGGAACGCAGACACAGAAAATGATGGATTATTGCAACACTCCTGCACAACTTTCACCATCGGTATTCTACGACACAGCCCACGAACAACAACTAGAGGCTTCGAGAGCAAACAAAAAGGTAAGTGTAAAAAAATATTAATTTAACTTATTTAATTTAATCAATTATATTTAACTTCTATATTGATGTAACAACTCTCACTAAATTCAATACTTAGTATGGTAATTTTCTATTAAGGAAACCCTAATTAAGAAACCCAAGCAATTCTGCATAAACCCTAAAATTTTTAGAACAACTGGAATTGGGATCAGGGCCCCTAAAACTCAAGAGGGGTAAACCCTAGCCAACGATTATCCTTATAATTTGCTGTAGGAATTGAATTTCGTCGAATTATGACTCACCAAGGCTATGTTGGACATGAACCTACCCTACCCTAAATTGACACCCCAGGCGATACGCGGCACATGCCACGTATTCTTCCGCGACACGAGGGAGATGCAAAAATCCAGTATAAATAGAGGGCCTTGGGACTTGAATTTTGACATTGAAACGACGTAAAAATTCCAAACGTACGCTGAGTTATCGTAGGAACAGTCCAACAACACACACGATTCACGAATCGCTGCCGCAATCAGGGTAATAACTCGATCGCTATTACGATTCAACGTCCGATCGATTGAAACTATCCAACGATTGTTTGAGTGCTGCTCAAATTGAGCTTATACTTTGTTATTCATCGTGATTTCGACTTGAATGTTTGAGTGTTGTCCGAAATCGGGCTATACTCTGTCATTCGTTGTGAATCCGCTGAATTGTTAAGTATCACACTTTGTTAATCGTTGTGAGGGTTTGATCTCGTGAATTGACGTAACTGCGGTATTAGTTACTAACCCCGTTTGCGTGTATTGTGAATTAAATTAGGTTAATCAAGGCTAATCAGTAGGCTTATACTCTGCTCGTTAAATCTGCAATGTGAGTCCATTCTCTTTTCTCACAGTTTGTGAGTCATTCTCTTTTTATCAACTGTTTTACAATACTCCAAATTATTTTCAAAAGTTATAATTACAGGGACTAAGTCGTGGATATCTTGAATCACTGGCTAGTGGGGTATTATGCACATTACTAATTTTCTCTCAGTTAGGTTCATTGACCTACTAGGGATAATCATCACTATTTGGGTTCATTGACCTAATAGTGGTATGACCATCGTCACCATTGTGACACGGCGCCAGATAAATATAAGATATAAACCATTGTAATCGCTCTTATGCTGTAATTTTATAACTAAGGGTCATTTTATAAAACCTGAATGAACTCACTCAGTATTTCCCGCTGACAAAACCTTTTTCAAACATGTTTCAGGTGATCTGTTATGATCCAGGAAAAGTGCCGTGAAGCACTACAAGCTTAAGAAAGTGGCTCGTGATAAAATAAAGAAACATGTTTTGTAAAATAAAAGATTTCCCAGTGAAATCAAATGATTGTAAATTACCGAGGTTTTATCCCTAAATTATGTAAACGAGCAGTTTTAAATATTGAAAGATCCTGTTTTAAAAGACTTCCGCTGTCGCCTAAATTAAATACCACGGGATTTCTGTCCCGCGGCTCCTGAAACGGGTCAAACCGGGTCGGGGGCCGTGACAGAAAAAGGTGGTATCAGAGCCACTGATTTAAGCTTACTATTGATTTTAGCCTATTAAAGTAATTAAGAAATACTTAGGAATTTCTAATTGCTATTTTGTGATTATGTGTTTTATTATCTGACTAATTGTGTACAGTATGGGCAGATCTTTATATGTTAGCCAATGTAGCGATTAACACAAATCTGACCCAAATTTTAGCACCTTCATTATCTACAGTCTAGAAATCTTATTCAGTAAATAAATAAATTTACAAATAAAACCTAGTGTGTTTTAAATTTCAGTGTTTCGGTAGTTACCTAGTATGAAATAATATTTAAAAGTTTTTCTATAAATTTTTTTTATGAATTTTAAACTTAGTAATTGTGTGTATTTTGCTAAACAGCATGAGTGACTTGTCTGACGCCCTTCAGCATTTAAATCTCTATCCAGTAAGAATAGAGGTTTCCAGAGATTTCAATAGGTATATACCAGACATAGAAGAACCTATAGAATTCAATGCTTTATCTCTCGAGAAACCCAAGCCTAAGAAAATGGAAATTGGGGAAAGTTCTAGGCAAATTGAAAGGTTACCATCTCAGGAAGAGCTAGATTTTATATTGGCAAGCTATAATACTATTAAGCCTGTTAATAAAAATGTTTTTATTCACTTTCTTGAAACACAACTACCAATGAACTTAGAACCAGCTATTCCAAACCCTTCAATCCACTCGCAAATAGACGAATGGTTAACTAATGAAATACAGTTCCAAAACAATCCCTATAAGCTTTTTCCTCAGTTTAATCCAGAACCTTTACCAAATCCACCAATGAGTAACGAGAATATGGCTGAACTCCGCCAATTTGGCAAAGAACCAATGGATACTGGGAATAGGATCCAAGAGATTGGGGGACAGATCTCCTGGAAATACGATGAGAGGGAACGCCATTACTAGAATATCATTTGACAAAGGATAGAGGAGTTATGGAACTATGGTTGTATAATAGTAATAGTCAAAACTAGTCTGTAAAATAACCTAAAATAAAACTTTGTAAGATAATGGTGTGTATTGATGCATATTATTAAATATAAATGGAAATCAAGAAATCAATAAGTTTGGCTATATGCGTATTGTGAAATTAATATAATTATTTTATGTATAATTGTTATTATTAATACTAATAAATATATTATCAGATGGAAAACGCTAGTAATGAACCAGTTAATGAGGTTAATCAATCTGAGCAACAACCGGGGGATCAATATATGACTAGGCAGGATATAGAAAATATCGTTGCTCAAGGGATAGCCAACGCTATTCCAGCAATAGTTGCTCAAGGGATAGCCAACGCTATTCCAGCAATCGTTGCTGCTGTTAAAAATCCAGTAGAACCGCAACAAATCGTTCCTAGCAAACGTATTTCTGAAGATAACTTCAGTAATAGCGTAAACGGAGGCAATAATCATACTAATCATGAGAATGAACCACGACAAGCTCCGATCCCTAAGAAAATGAAAGCTGCAACGCCTGGTTGCACTTACAAAGAATTTCTGGCTTGTAAACCCACTGAGTTTGCAGGCAATGAAGGAGCGACTGCAGCACTACGTTGGTTAGAGAAAACCGAGGCAGTAATTGCCATAAGTAAATGTGCTCAGGATGATCAGGTCATGTACGCGTCAAACCTTTTCAAAGAAGGGGCGCTAGAATGGTGGAATACGGTGTTACAAGCAAAAGGAAGAAGGATGGCGTATGCTATGAACCGGGAAGAATTTAAGAGCTTTGTAGAAAGAAAATTCTGTCCCGAATATGAAAAGGAACAAATGACAAATAAGTTTTTAACCCACCGGATGGTGGATGTAGATTGTCGAAAGTATACTTCGACATTTTTCGAGTATGCTCGAGTAGTACCAACCCTGGCTTCGCCAGAGCCGGTACTTATTTCCCGTTATATTTGGGGATTGATTGCTGAAATCCGTAATATCGTCAAGGCTGCGAAACCTCGCACGATTGATGATGCAGTGGATTTAGCCAATACTCTGACTGACGAACTAGTACGGACAAGAGAAGAAAATAGAAGGAAGGAAGTAGCCCAAAATATTACCTAAGATTCCGTCCGGGTAACCATCACAATTTTAAGAAAGGAAGGAATGGGCAATCTTCCACTAGCCCATTTTGCAATTCTTGCAAAAGAAAGCATTTTGGAAGATGCAAAGGATATTGCAATTTTTGCAAAATTCCGGGGCATCAAGAAGAAGACTGCAGGAGGAAGAGATTTTCAGTCTGCTATAACTGTGGAGAAGCTGGACATCTTAGGCCAGATTGTCCAAAACTGAACAAACTATCTAACAATAAAGCTAAACCTGCAGAAGAAGCAAAAAGGAATGGAAGAGCCTTCCAACTGACTGCTCAGGAAGCAGAGCTCATTCCAGATGTGATAGCTGGTACGTTCTTAGTTTACAACATTTACACAAAAGTATTATTTGACACTGCTGCAAACCAAAGTTTTATAAATATTTCATTTTGCCAAACTCTTAACTTACCTTTAACCAGCATTAGGCAAATTTCTACAGTAGAAACGGCAGATGGGAATTCAGTTAAAATAAATAAGGTTCTACAAAACGTAGAAATAGAACTTGAAGTCATAAATTTCCGCAACCCCATTATCTATGAAATTAGTTGAATTTGATGATGTGTTAGAAATGGATTGGTTAGTAAACAAACATGCTTAAATTATCTGTGATAAGAATTCCATAGAAATTTGTGCACCCACTAGAGAAGTAATAATGATTACAGGAGATAAGCCATGTAAACCAATAAAGTTTATATCAGTAATGAAAGTTGCTAAATATGAACAAAAGCGAGAAATAGTATAAATGATTTCAGTAATCATTAATACCAAAGATAAAGAATTTAAGGGAATTTCTGTAGTTTCAGAATACTCAGATGTATTCCCAGAAGAATTACCGGGATTACCACCAGATAGGAAGATAGAATTTAGGATTCATCTAATTCCAGAAACTATACCAATAGCTAAGGCACCTTATCGGTTAGCACCCACAGAAATATTAAAACTGAAAAATCAATTAGATGAATTATTAAGTAAAGGTTTCATACAACCTAGTTTATCTCCGTGGGAAAGGGCACTAGTGTTGTTTATTAAGAAAAAGGATGGTCCGATAAGAATGTATATTAATTATAGAAAATTGAATAAGGTTACAATTAAGAATCGATACCCATTACCTAGGATTAATGATCTTTTCGATCAACTTCAAGGAGCTAGATATTTTTCTAAGATATACCTACGTTCCGGATATCATCAATTGAAAGCAAGTGGAAGACATACCTAAAAAACTGCTTTCAGAACTAGGTATGGTCATTACAAGTTTACAGTCATGCCCTTCGGATTAACGAATGCACTTGCAGCATTCATGGACAAGATGAATAGGATCTGTAAAACATATTTGGATAAATTTGTAATTATCTTCATCGACGATATACTTATTTATGCCAAAAGCCAGGAAAAACATTATCAGCACTTGCATGCACTCTTAACTTTGTTAAGAAAAGAGAAGCTTTTCGCCAAATTCTCGAAGTGTGAATTTTTGCTGCCAGAAGTACAATTTCTAGGTCATATGGTGAATCGTGAAGGTATTCACGTAGATCTTGATAAGATAGCAGCAATTACCAAATGAAAAGTTCCGCAATCCGCAATGGAAATTAGGAGTTTTGTAGGTTTAGCCAGATACTATAGACGGTTTATTAAGGATTTTTCCAAGATAGTTATATCATTAAATAAGCTAACCTGTAAAACAGTTAAGTTTGAATAAGGACCTAAACCAGAAGAAGCCTTTAGGATATTAAAGCATAAATTAACAAATGCCCCAATCCTAGCCTTACCAGAAGGAACAGAAGATTTTAAAGTATATGGTAATGCATCAAAGCTAGGATTTAGATGTGTGTTAATGCAACGCAAAAAGGTAATTGCGTATGCATCAAGGCAATCGAAAAAACACGAAGAAAGCTATACCACTCATAACTTAGAATAAGGAACCATAATTTTGCCCTTAAGATTTGTAGACATTATCTGTATGGAAGTAAGTTTACTGTCTATACTGGTCATAAGAATTTAAGATATATATTTGAGCAAAAAGAATTAAACATGAGACAAAGGAGATGAATGAAAATCCTAAGTGACTACAACTATGATATTCAGTATCACGAAGGAAAGGCTGAAGACGGCTAGAGATCGCCAGAAGAATTATATAATAGACAAAAGCCGTTGGAGTTTCAAGTTAGAGACAAAATGCTATCGAAAATATCTCCTTGGAAAGGAGTTGTTAGATTCGGTAAGAAAGGAAAGCTAAGTCCAAGGTACGTAGGACCATTTCCAGTAATACAACGAATAGGATCAGTTGCTTATCGTTTACAACTACTGAAAGAGTTAGCTGGAGTACATGATGTATTTCATATATCCAATCTCAAGAAATGTTTATCAGACGAATCCCTGGTAGTACCTCTTCAAGATGTAGAGGTAAATAAAAAGCTGAAATTTGTAGAGAAACCACTGCAAATAGAAGACAAGAAAGTCAAGTTTCTCAAACACAAGCGACTAGTGTTGGTCAATGTCAAGTGGGATTCAAAACGAGGACCAGAATACACTTGGGAGCTGGAATCAGAAATGAAGTGGAAATATCCTCATCTATTCCAGTAAATCTCGAGGACGAGATTTTTCTTAAGGTGGGGAGGATGTAACAACTCTCACTAAATTCAATACTTAGCATGGTAATTTTCTATTAAGGAAACCCTAATTAAGAAACCCAAGCAATTCTGCATAAACCCTAAAATTTTTAGAACAATTGGAATTGGGATCAGGGCCCCTAAAACTCAAGAGGGGTAAACCCTAGCCAACGATTATCCTTATAATTTGCTGTAGGAATTGAATTTCGTCGAATTATGACTCACCAAGGCTATGTTGGACACGAACCTACCCTACCCTAAATTGACACCCCAGGCGATACGCGGCACAGGCCACGTATTCTTCCGCGACACGCGGGAGATGCAAAAATCCAGTATAAATAGAGGGCCTTGGGACTTGAATTCTGACACTGAAATGACGTAAAAATTCCAAACGTACGCTGAGTTATCGTAGGAACAGTCCAACAACACACACGATTCACGAATCGCTGCCGCAATCAGGGTAATAACTCGATCGCTATTACGATTCAACGTCCGATCACTTGAAACTATCCAACGATTGTTTGAGTGCTGCTCAAATTGAGCTTATACTTTGTTATTCATCGTGATTTCGACTTGAATGTTTGAGTGTTGTCCGAAATCGGGCTATACTCTGTCATTCGTTGTGAATCCGCTGAATTGTTAAGTATCACACTTTGTTAATCGTTGTGAGGGTTTGATCTCGTGAATTGACGTAACTGCGGTATTAGTTACTAACCCCGTTTGCGTGTATTGTGAATTAAATTAGGTTAATCAAGGCTAATCAGTAGACTTATACTCTTCTCGTTAAATCTGCAATGTGAGTCCATTCTCTTTTCTCACAGTTTGTGAGTCATTCTCTTTTTATCAACTGTTTTACAATACTCCAAATTATTTTCAAAAGTTATAATTACAGGGACTAAGTCATGGATATCTTGAATCACTGGCTAGTGGGGTATTGTGCACATTACTAATTTTCTCCCAGTTAGGTTCATTGACCTACTAGGGATAATCATCACTATTTGGGTTCATTAACCTAATAGTGGTATGACCATCGTCACCATTGTGACATGTCACCATTGTGACACGGCGCCAGATAAATATAAGATATAAACCATTATAATCGCTCTTATGCTGTAATTTTATAACTAAGGGTCATTTTATAAAACCTGAATGAACTCACTCAGTATTTCCCGCTGACAAAACCTTTTTCAAACATGTTTCAGGTGATCTGTTATGATCCAGGAAAAGTGCCGTGAAGCACTACAAGCTTAAGAAAGTGGCTCATCATAAAATAAAGAAACATGTTTTGTAAAATAAAAGATTTCCCAGTGAAATCAAATGATTGTAAATTACCGAGGTTTTATCCCTAAATTATGTAAACGGGCAGTTTTAAATATTGAAAGATCCTGTTTTAAAAGACTTCCGCTGTCGCCTAAATTAAATACCACGGGATTTCTGTCCCGCGGCTCCTGAAACATGTCAAACCGGGTCGGGGGCCGTGACAATTGATATTACAGAATCTATTGAAAAAGATGAAAGCAAATGTTAAAAAATACCTTAAAATGGTTCGAGATGTTCAAGAGATGAACAACTTAGTGTCAGAAGCAAAAACTAAGTGTTTTTGGGATCCGGAGGTTATGAACGCTTGTAAAGAGTGGGATCAGACGCTTCAGAATAATCCCATTTGTCTGCCACCTGATCCGGTTCAAGAGCATGAAACTGCAGCCTCTCCTGTTCATCAAGAACCTGAAAACCCAGCTTCTGAGATTCATCATAAAATTACTACAAACGAAGAAGGTAGAGAGGATGAAGAAGCACAAAAAGTAATATCCAATGTTTTGGTACAATTGGCATCAGAAGGTAACACATGCGAACTCAATATTAACACATGCGATATCATGTAAAAAATCACTAAAAATTATGCATTTGCGAAACCTATGAAAAACGCATGCGATACTATCAAAAACACTTCAGATTTGATTTCGCACACGATGTCATGTATACCCCTGCGATTTTGATTCTGCTGTATTAAATAAAATAATTTGAATCTATAGGTACGCTGCAACCAGATGATGGAGGAGTCACAGACACCCTTATTGCAAACATTCAAACAGTGGAACCGGGTGTATATGCTTACCAAACAACTGCCAATGGTAATAAAACCCTTTACTTTATGAGAAAAATTAAACATCATAAATTATTGTATATCTTAAATTACTCTGGCATGCAGAAACTGGTGAAAATGAAACTGTTGTTGAAGAGACAGTGAACTTGGCAGAATCTACACAAAAAAGTCCAGGAAGAAGTGCCAGAAAAAGACCCTCAATGACTCGATACGGACGTTGAAGTTGAAAAGGAAATGGAACCTGAATGCCCTCAGGTAACTGCTGAAGAATTGCATTCAGTTGAGTTGGTTTTGAGCATAGGACCAACATTGGAAGAAGATAAAGGAAAAAAACAAACTAAGGGGAGAAAAACCACAAAGCCAAAGCAAGTTCCAAAACAAGTTATACCAAAAGGGTTAAACGAACTGCTTTATAAGACAATAGAACAAGCAAAAATAAGAGGTGAGAAAAGTTGTGCAGAGCTTGGAGACAAATTTTGTTCCCCTTACTGCAATAGAGTGGTGAACATGCATGAAGCACTCTTGACCCAAGAATTGAGTGTGATCCGCTTCACATTTGCTACCGTTGCAGGCTTGCAGTAAGTAGAAAAACATATATCAACAAACAAACATCTAATAAAAATATACACAAAACAAAAACTAATTATTTATTTTATGACTGACAGAGAAGCGTTTTACCGATCAAAAACTGAGGTTGCAACATTCAAAGCTGTGTTTGAAAGCTTTTACAGGGAACAATACGTAGCATCGAACGGAATAGATGCATTTCTAGATATTCTAAACCTTGAAGAGAAGAAAAGGGATAGAAAATCATCACCACACAGATTCTTCTTATATTCCACAATGATGGCATGTTTTCATATACATTTTGTCATTTGAAATTCTAAAAAGTAAATGCATATTAAATGATTTCGCAAACTAGTTATATCTAAATCGCATGTATTATGGCAGAATTTTTGCTTTTGAAACATTTTCATACTGTTGTAATTTCGCATGTGTTGTATATACTATTCGCATGTGAAAATAAATCAAATGTTTGCCTTTCTCCTACTGTTGTAATTTCGCATTTGGTACATAAACTATTCGCATGTGAAAAAAAAAACCATTGTTTGCATGGATTTGACTCTGGTTACATAACATACAGCCGAATATCTGTTACGACGAGGAGAAATACATAAACAACCAACGACTCAAAATATTTGCCTCGAATTTTGAAGATATGTTAAATAGATATGAGGTAAAAAAACTTGAATCGGCTGACCTGGTGTTTATTCCGGTACTTCAAGGTGACCACTTCTATGTCTTGTGCTTCAACTTAAAAACCGGCAAAATTGAGCTGATTGACAATTCAGCTGCAAAACAAGAGTTTAAGGAAAGATACAAGGGGCTTCCAGACACACTGGTAATACAAAAACCTATACATATACATGTTATATTTTATGTAAAAGCTACTAACACAATGTTACAATGTTACAGAGAAGGGTATTGGTTTTATACCTACAAAATGCTTTAAAACCAACACCGGCTATAGAAGAACTTGCAACCTCAGTGATAGAAAGAAAAGAGATGGATTGGAGGACGAAGAATAACGGCGTAGACTGTGGAGTGTTTACGATGCGTCATATGGAAACGTACAAAGGAGACCAAAAACCATGGGTGACAGGGTTTGTGAATGAAGATGAAGTAAACAACAGACAGAAAGCACAACTTCATCTCCTAAGGACAAGATATCTCAGCAAAATCATTCTATCAGAACACAACATGCATCGTCAAAAAATAATTAAAATGGCCAATGCTTTCGACAAAAGGCCAGACAAAGAGAGATATATGAAAGATCTGGATAAGATAATCCCAGAAAGGATGAGTACATATTTTGACAGGGAAAACTAAACTTCATTTGATGATGTATTTATGTTACATATTTCAACTGTTTCAACTGCTTTAGTTCTCTTATTAATTTCGCATATATTGGTGGTTCTTAATTGGCAATTGTGTTTTTATTTCGCATGTGTTTTGTTTGAAAATCGCATGTTTCACATTGAATTCTTAAAATTTGCGAAATACAAGTCCATTACATAACAAAACATGCAAATTTATTGGAACATACACCAAAAAAAAAAACAAAACAGTTCATTCAAAAGATGAAAGAAACTCTATTTTCATCTTCATTGAGCATCTTAATACAGTTATTGCACCGGCCAACTCTTTCAACTGTTTCTCATCCCTCTCACCCAAATCCACCATAAACATAACTGCAATTTCTTTAAGACTACTCACTTGCATCTGGGATAACAAGTTCAGAATTTCTTGTCTTCTCTTCATGTTTTCTGTTACACGAGAAATGTTGGCCTCCAACATCTCTTGACAAGTTTGATCCTCTTGAATCTGTTGCTGAATCCTTTTCCTCAAAACCTGCTTGATACTTGGTTCAGAAGAAGAAGAAGAAGAGGATGTTGGTAGATCTGCCATTTTTTAATTGGATGTTTGCAATAGTGATGAAAACATAGAATATATAATAAAAAAAATTATTGATATGAATTATTGAAATCAATTATTGAACTGAATTATTTGATTTCAATAATTGAAACACACTGTGCAAAAATAAAAATAATTACTCATAAAGATTGCGAAATCAAAAGCTACAATTGATAAAAATCTTTAAGGTTTGCGAAATCTCGAATTAAACTTGCGAAATTATATATCAAACTTCATTGTGTGCGAAATAACTATATTTAACATGCGAAATTATGCAACAGATCCATTCCTTTTAACAGTTGGATTATTTTAACACCACATGCGATATATGAAAAGACACATGCGATATAGTAACACAACATTTAATTCCAATAAACACTTATCTTCTACCCTGATTACAAATCTAATAATAAAAAAAAAACTTCAAATAAAAAAAAAACAAAACTCAAATAAATGACGAATCGAGCATTTTCTGAAATGGCCGTTCTGTGTGGAATCAATCAAAAACCCTACAATCGAATTGAAAACGAAGAATACTTAAATGGAACGGTTAGGAAACGAATTCCATAATTGACGGGATTCAATGATTAGCAGTCGTAAATATTAGAATAGAATGTCTGATATACCCTTATTTATTAAAATTGAATCAGGACACGTGTATGGCTGCTGTTGTAGCGTACATAATGTACGATAGTGAGATTTGTACCATACTCTTTACCTATATATATATATATATATATATATATATAGGGGAAGGTTCAAATGAAAACCACTAGTTATTGTGAAAACTCGAAAACTAATTAAAAAAGCCAAAAAAACATACCAAAAAATATATATATATTTTTTTTCATACCATTTTTCGCCACTTTTTATATATAAAAAAAATTAAAAAATATTTTGTAGTGCACATGTGTAATACTACACATGTATACTACAAAAAAAAAAATTTTTGAAAAAAAGTTTTTTTTATATAAAAAAACCTGCGATTTTTATAAAAAAAATGGAAAAAAAAATTTTGTATGTTTTTTTAGGCTTTTTTTAGTTAGTTTTCGAATTTTCACAATGAATGTGGTTTTCATTTGAACCATTCCCTATATATATATATATATAAAGTGTTTTTGCCCGTTCAAAAAAAATCTTAAAAATGGTAGTTATTGTATAATTAAAAATAAGCTTTAATACCTTAAAAATGGTAGTTAAAAGTAAGCTTTCAATCAAATAACCAATCAGCCGTTCAAAAAAAAAAAAAAAAAATCAAATAACCATGAAATTCTTATATGTCCAACTTTAAGAAAGCACAATAAAACTTTCCGTCCACGATAATAATCATTACCATAGGTAATTGAGCTTTAAGAAGTAAAAAAATATAATTTTTAGCTCATGTTAAATTCTGTTAATATATTTTTTAATTTTAAATATGTTTTTGACAAAAGAACATTTTCTAAAACTAGAGAAATACTCAATTTTTGTTGAGTTGTAAGGTGCTTAAAAAACTTTTTACATTGATCATGTGCTTGTGTTCTTACACGATAACATTTTTAATGTATGTAAATAGAAAATATAGACATTATAAATTACATGGACTTTGTATATGGAACGGGACCTATTTGTTGTAACAAATCAATTATGCATCCACTAAAATTTAATGCTTGCATTTTCTTACATATAAAAAATCAACCTCAATAAAAAACCGATTATCACATAAATTAGAAAACAACTAGGTTTAACACCCCCCCCCCCCTCGCGTTGCGGCCGGGGCTTACAAAGCAAGAACAATAGAAGAATGCTCGGCGTTCAATTTCACATAAGGTAGAAGCCAATTGTTTGTTACATTCCGCTTAGTACGATCAAGGTTGAATGATTTCGTCCTACGTGTGACTCAACTCTCGGGTCTTAGTTTTAAGGGCCCGCTTGAGGAGCGAGCAACCACACAGAAAAACGGTGCCATCACCACATATCATTCTATCTGAAAAACCCACAACTCGGGACCCGACTACTTCACTTCAGCAAACAACCACAATATAAAAAACTGAAAATAATTCAAAAAATCCAACAAAATATGAACACAAAAAGTGGAAAAATCAGGCACCAAAAAATAACACCGCATAAATAGATAGCAAACAGAATTCACACATACGACCAACAATTGAATCAGCAATCGAAGACAATGGCGCAGACGAAATCAAACCAAATCGCAAGAACCTTGATAAAAAGCATCTTTAAAGACGAAACCACTACATCAAAACCAAAAAATTAGAGACTAACCCATATGCTACTGGTTGTGCAATCGAGGAAGAGAACCACCATCGATCATTAACCTAAAGGTTAGAAATTAACTTACGAAACTGATAGACGGTGGGAAGATCTGCATCATTATCGGCCTCATACCTTACCAACAACAACCTGAGATATTGAAGAAGAATGATTCAAAACTTGGTTCATCTATCTTACAGTATTTATTGTTTAAGCTCTAAATACCAACAGATCTCATATATATATTATAAGCAAATGCAAATTAATACGTAACGGGTATAAAGGAAAAACTGACACATGTAATCAAAAGAGATGAATTAGAGATTTTGAAAAAAAAGGAAAAAGGAAACCACAATTTGACTTCACTCGGTTCAAAACAAATTATACGAAAACATATTATATATATGGTCTGGCTCGTTACCCAAAGAAGTTTACATTTAAACGTAGACTAACTCGATTTTATACCGAAACGTACATAAACTATGCACGTTAAAAATGATTTTTAACGAAAATGTATTATATTTGACCTAACTCGTTTCCTAAAAACGTTTACGTCGAAACGTAGAGCAAATCGAATTTATACTAAGGCGTCCATAAAAATATGCTCGTAAAAAATAGTTTTGTAAGTAAATGAAGTATAGGGCTAAACTTGAAAGAAACTATTAGTATAAAACTTAATAAAATTACCTAAAAGTGTGCCAAGTAGCACGAATGTCACACCACTGCCAGCGATCACCAACATCGGAAAAGCTTGTAAAAACAAAATAAATAAAAAAGGAAAAATAACACAGATCGAAAAGCAGACATAAATCGTTGAACCGCACACCCGTTTTGGCGTGTCAATGCTAAGAAATTAGCCAGAAGCATAAGCGTAAAATGTAGAAAAGAATAACAAAGTCGATTAGGACCAGCGGGTTACGACGAACCTGTCAAACAGGAAGAAAAAAAACGCGTTGCAACGGACCTGTAAAACAGGAAAAAATTTACGAAAAAACGTGGAATCTCACACGCACATTGCGGCATGTAAACTCGCAAAATTTAGAACAAAACGTAAACCGAAAAAATTGTGAAAATTAAAAGTTTGGGGACCAAAGTTGAAAAAAAAAATTTGATGGGTTAATTTTGAAAAGATGAAAAGTTTGGATTAAGAGTAAAAAAATCTAAGAGGCTAATATGAAAAGGAAGAAAACCTTTGGGTTACAAATGAAAAATTAACCTTTTTTTTTTTTTGAAAAACTCCCCATGCATGGGGTATAACACCTTAATGCCAAACAATGTTACTAATTTATAGTTGGTAAATGGTCTATGTATTTTTTTAGTAAGAACTGTATGGCTATTTAAATAGCAAAACCAATGTTATTTTGATTGTATTTAATTATTTTATTATTTTCTTAACGGAAAATTTAGATTACTGCCGGACCACTGGAGTATTATCGTGTCACTAGCAAAATTACCCAACCATATTCATCTCCACTAGACAATAATATCTATATACCAATTCAGGAGAAACCCCAATAAATATGAGAATATGTTACAAAAATATATTTACAATTATTAGAGCATTATAATTTTTAATATATTTTAAAAGTGGTTGTGAGTGGAGGAGAGAGAAAAGGTAACGATAAAGGTATAAAAAAATATTATTTATTTGAAAATGAGAGAAAAAATGTAGTGATTTTTTTAGTGTAATTTAGGATGAAAATATGATGGAATGGATGTGAATACTCTCAAAGGACCCAAATACAAGAAAAAAAATAACATAACACTAATAGCAAACAAGAGGAGAAAACCAAATGTCTAGCTTAAATGTATATTATATATAATAACAATTCACGTCGTTCCTTAGGAACAGTAAACAATCCTAGCCGTTCCTTTTGGATCCAACGGTGAGACCTCTTTTCGCGTCCGCTCATCATTCTCTCACCTTCCACTCTACGGTGACCAGCAAATATCAACCATCACCATTGCTACTTTTAGTACAACAATCACTCATCTTTGCTTGCTTCACGTTTTCGATTTCCCATCCTTCGCAATGTTTGTACCTACTTCAGTGAAGAATTGCAGAACCCTAAATTAATCTTCTCAAGATCACAACGCTGTCATCGCAAGCAAAACGGAAACCCTTTGTAGACTGAACGAAGGAATTTCTGCTCAGACCTCTGTGTAGAGACATAATTAAGGTAACCATCTTTCCCTCTCTTCATTTTTCACAATTCATTTTTCACAAAGAATATATGTCAAGTAGCATGTGCTGAAGCTTTTAATGTTGATTCCACTTCATACAATTGTTTTAATTTATACGTATTGCTACAGTGTGACGATGATGATGTTGTGATGGTGTGGTTGTTAGGGTTTGTTTGCCCTAATAAGTTGCTCATGAACCCTTGGTGGAGATAAGAACCGATGGTAGTCCAATGAAGAATGATCAGGTAATTTTAAATGTTTTGATTGTTTGAAGATGGTTTTAAACTTTTAATGTTTGAATTGTCAATTAAGTGCTTGATTTGTTGTTTTTATGGTAATTGGATTGTGCTAATTAGGGTTTGTTTGAATGGTTAGGATAAAGTTAATAAGAGTGGGTCAAAATGGAAGTTATGGAGGAGATCTTCGTTGGAAATCGGTTCAGGTTGGAAAGGGTTTAAAGGGAAGTACAGAGGAGTGGGATCGGATGGGTCGCATTAGAGATAATATCTCATGTGCAGAAGAGGCAACAAGCTGAATGAGAAGTTACATGTTCTATATATTGTGTTACCATCAGGTTTTAGGGTTTTTTTACTGACTAAAGTAATATACAAATGTTCATTAAAGTGACCATGTCTGATACTAAAGTCTTTTGTGTAGAAGAGTCAGCTTTCTGATATGTTAGGATCTCCATGGACTGATGAGGAAGTTGAGCGCATCTATAGAGCTTATACGAAGTGTGGAAAAGACTGGAAGAAGGTTTGTGCTTTCTTTGTGGTTAAACTACTCTTCCAGACCCACACTACACTTGCACATTTCAGGCTATGTGCTACATAGCTGCTTTTACAATAAGGAAGTATGAGCCAGTGACATTACTTACATGTTTCTTAATGCATTTAAGATGGAACTGTTGTAGTGTCTCAACTTTGTTGTTTTAGTTGTTGTCAAACAAAAGAAGTCTATTATATGTGGTTTGCACGGGTTGCTCTTTATATTATTATAAAAAGAACAGAACTGGAAAAAAGGATTTACGGGTCAACCCAACCAAATCTACTCTTTTAACCCATCACCAGGGCTCACACGTTTTGACACCTCTATTCATTCAAGGGTAGCAGAAAGCCATCCTTTTGTGCTTCTAAATGGATTTTATGCACAACTGATTTCTTACTCATATGTGGTTCATATGCATAGATCTTCAGACTTCAGTATGTAATTTGTGGAATATACTTGAATTGAGGAAAATGACAGTCTTGAAAGACTGGCATATTGTTTATATAAACTGAACTAATATTTTTTTTACTCTCAGGTATATGTTGGTAAAAGCGGTCAGCGTTTATTTGGGTATGTTATGACATTTTCTTTTTGGATTTCCTCTTTAGATTGCTATTCCGATTGCCAGTGTCATAGCAATATTATAACTAAACGAACTGTTACCAACCGACTCCCCGTCGTGTAGCGCGGGAGAATTATACTAGTTATAACACAAATATCGTCCTTCGCATCATACTTAATTTTATATGGGTGCCAAATAAGCAAATAAACATGCTATTATAAGTTATTAGTTGAGATCCTGCACAAACAGCCTTTCTGTTCTTACGGGGTAGAGGTAAGTCTGTCTACATCTTACCCTCCATAGACCATATCTTAGCTTTGCTATTGGTGGGATTTACTGAGTATGATGATGATGATGATGATGAGTTGAGATCCTGTACAAACAGTGCTAACTGTAAGAACCGTAAGAACAGATCTGAGTTATTGATAGTTTAAATCAAGGGTTGGTATTTATTACAAATAAACCCATACAATTAATAATTTGTACTATAAAGTTAAGGGTATTTTAGTTATTTAGTCATTTCTCATTAAATACTAATTCTACAAAGTTTTTTAAACTAAAATAACTTTTATATGCTTCATTATTTTTGAAAAATATATATATATACCAAAAAATCAAATATTTTTTATCAGGAAAAGGATACCGAAGGCTGTAACACCCCGTGTTTTCGAATGTCAAAGTCAAAGTCAAAGTCCAAGTCAACTTTGACTTCTTTGACTGTTAATGTTCTTTTTGCTTTTGTATTATGTGGAGTAAGTGTTGTATAAATGAATTGATCGAATGTTTAATCAATGCGACCGAATTACGACTGTGAATAGTAGGAAGTAACAATGCGATAAAGTTAATCAATCAATAATCAAGTTAATCGATTCATCAATCAAGCTCGAGACTCGAATTATGTGAACTCTGGTATTGTTATACGTGTGTGTGTGCCCTATGTGTTACTTGTGCGTGTTTACTTATATGTTTGGTGTGGTATTCAAGTGAATCAATCGAAAATCGAATCGAAACTCGAAAAGCAATCGAACTCAATCGAAACCGACATCGAAACGTGACTTATAGAAGATCGTATGTTAGATATAGTAGTTGGGACTGAAAGTAATTTGACTAGGAACTCTATCGTATTCGTATCATCATCCATCGAAATCGAAACGTCGAAAGTCGTCGCGAAATACTCGAAGTGGGTCGCGGATCGAACAGGAGGCATCCTGATCGAACAAGCCAGCCGATCGGCTAGCATGTTCCTAGCCGATCGAGCAGCCCATTCGATCAGAGCTCCTGGCCGATCGGCTGCCACTTTCCTCTTTTGGAGCCTATAAATAGGGCTGTCATTGTCACACTTTCCATTTTTGGAAAGATCTGACCGAACCAGCCTTCTTCTTCACCTTTTCTCAGATTTCTCTCAACTCCGGTAAGTTCTCACTCTAATTCTTGTACGTTTTTTGATCATTGCGTGATTCTACACCTTTCTATCTTTCAAAACTCGATTTCTAACCGTGAAATCACCAAGATCTAAGTGTTCTTGGGTGATGTCATCATGGTGTTCTTCAAGAACACCAAACTTTGGCCTCATTCAACCATGAATAGCTTAGATCTGACCGATTTCCACATAACAAACTAAGATTCTTACAAATCTTAACATTTTTATGAATAATTTCCAACATTCTTCAACCTTTACACTCGAAACCCTAAAACCGGTAGAAACGGAGCTTGAACCGGCTAACTAATCATTCTAACAGTTAAGAGGTTCAAGATTCGGATTCTATATACAAGGTTCACCGACGATGGGTTAAACTCTAAACTGACGTTCCGAACCGTTCACCGGCCGGATTTGGGTGATTCCTGTCCGAGTCGAAGAAACGAGTAGGAACGGAGGATAACATAGATCAACTCGTTATCAAACTACCTCGAAATGGCAACGAGTGATCAAACAGCCAAGTGTTAGACGAAAGGCCGACCAGGTCAGAGATGCTGGCCGAACGGCTAGGCTGTTCAAACAGCCCAGCCGATCGGACATACCAGCCGATCGGTCGGGCCAGCCGATCGGCTAGCACATGGTTCCACACTTTTCAAATTTTATGAAGTATGCTATTGACGAAGTAATGTTCGATCGAATACGCTACTCGATTGGTAAACATTACTGTTCGGATCATGAGATGCTATGCTTCAACACTTAATCATTTTCACAACTCGTTCGTAGTAGGGAATGCCAGCCGATCGAACAGCCTGTTCGATCGAGCGACATCCTGTTGAGAACCACTTCAAAAGTTCCCAGCCGATCGATTAAGCCGGCCGATCGAACGGACCATTCGATCTATCGACCTGAAAGGTAAGAACACTTCAGTGTTCTCATATACTACAACGAAAACTTCAAAAGTTCAAATCCTCAAACACAAACACACCAGAGGAAGAAACAATCCACTCGAATGGCCCAGCCGATCGAGCCTACCGGCCGATCGAACAGGACTGTCCAATCGGATATACCAGCCGATCGAACAGGCCGTTCGATCGAACCTGCCGTTCGATCGACCAGCCTATTCGATCCATTCACACTTGTCTTGTTTCCACGTTACTCATTATTGTGCTGTCGAACTGTTCAGGCTAACCCTACTCTCAGCGCTCCCTTCAATCCATAATCAATCACTGTGAGTATACTCGAACCCTTTTTGCTTTAGCACTTTTGGGTGTAACATACGTTACTTATCAAAATCACAATCGAACACACTATTCAAACTATTTGAACGCTAACCGATTGCATGTATTACGTGAATAAATGTATGCTTGTTGTTATGTTTACACGTGGAATGCTGTCTACCTGCCTTAGCAACGTAGTACTATAGTTTGGACTCAGCACCCGTTCCCACGGGGGTTGTTAAGGACAATTACTTGCATGATTTACGGTGGTGATCGTGTATTGCGAACTGTCTCGGACAGTCAACCCGCAGTCGTTGGTATTGAAAGGTCCATGTCGATAATTAACGTGCATCATTCCCTTCTGTGTACGTGCTGGTTATGCGTAAACTATTCGAACTCTATATGCTATTATCAAACTTGTATGCTCACCTTTACATTATATGTATTGACTTTATTTTAACATATGTGACAGGTGTTTAGGATGCTTACTTGCTTTCTCTGCTGTGAAATCGAGGCTAGGAAAGAGTCTAGAAACCAAGACAATTTATATTTATATGTTTAAATCTGAGTTGTCGGAACATGTTTTTGTTTGAAGAACATCTATGTCTGTAATAACTAAATTTATCTTATGGGTCACGGTATGGGACGTGATATTTAAACTATTCGGTAATAATAGTTGTTATGGAATTTTCTTTGAACAATATGTTTCGCTCAGTGCCGCGCCCCGATGATTCCGCCATCGGTTGGGGTGTGACAGATTGGTATCAGAGCCATAACTATAGGGAATTAGGCTAGACACGACCTAGTTCGGGTCGCTGTCTTAGAGACCTAGACTATAATTAGGAACCAACAGACCAAGCCTATATGCCTCATACTTCTTGCTTTGCACTACACAGCTATCACCTCACCATCTGACGCCGAACGAGTAATTTGGTCAAGATTAGGTGTGAAAGCCTCAAAACTCTCGACTAAATTATTTGTTCCGGCTGCGATTTATTAGCAAATGAGGAGATTATTCATCAGGAATAGGTGTGGAAACCACAAACTCTCGACCGAATTATCTGCTCAACTTCCTCAATTTTTGCTAAAACAAGGAAGAAATTGCTAAGCCAAGGGGTGAAACCCTAACCTTGGCAGTTTGTTCTGGACTTTATTTATCTCACCAAGGCATTCGACGGACTCCAACGACCTGAACTCACAAGTATGACCTAAGGAATGTGTGTTGAATGTCCAAGAATCGAGGCAGAAACACGACCCTTAACGCCGAAAGTGACGACAAGTATACTGTGAATAGTCGAGCTGCCTTGGGTAGTCGATGTCTAGTAGCCGCAGACGATCTATCTCTCGATTTTATGTGTTTCGATTCTGAGAACCGCAACCGCGTACTCTGATGACTCGTTGATTTTTATATTTTTTTTGTGCTTTCTCTGTTTTGTGCTTATATTTTGGGATGTTATTCGATTTTGCTATCATTTCAATCGACACACACGACTCGCACTGTTATTCCATCCCTAATCGATCTCCAGTTGCTGCAATCTAGACGACATTACGATATGATATGCTATACGACTAAGTTAGGCTATATTATACGATGCTATCCGATACGTTATCCGAATGACACGCGAGCTTTGAAAGATAGGTCTCTGTTTTCTGACTGCCTCTGTGATTAAGTAGTTACGTGCTTTTGTGGTTATGTGACTCTGTGCTTATGTGCCTCTGTGCTTACGTGTATCTGTGGTTATGTGCTTATGTGTTTACGTGATATGTGTTTCGACGTGATTCTAAGCTTTAGATAGTAGTAGACGTGTGAGGTGAGATTCGATTTCGTTGTATTGAGTCTCGTGACGATGTCTAATGCAGACCATGTCGTCGTCCGGACACCGAACCCCACTTACTCGCCAAGAAAAGAGAGACCGACGCCTCGCTGCTATCATCTCCAAGCAAGTGGCGAAAGCCGTGAGTGAGGTGTATGAAAATGCCAGCAAAACGTCTGAAGAATCCCGAGCTGAAAACCCTAAGGATTCAAGCAAGGCTGCTTTCAGCTTCAAGCAGTTCAAAGCATGCGGACCAAAAGAGTTCACTGGCGAAGATGGTCCTACAGCCATGTTTCACTGGTTCGACTCAGTCGAAGTCACTCTGCGCCAGAGCGGATGTCCTAAACATCTCCGCACTCTCAATGCTACAGGCGTCTTCCAGTCCCGTGCACTAGACTGGTGGACGGCCGAACGAAACAAGCGCGGAAATGATGCAGCCTACGAGCTAACATGGGAGGAGTTGAAGGCAATCATGATCGACGAATTCTGCCCTCCTCATGAACGCCAAAAGCTGGAGGACGAGTTCTGGGGAATCAAGCAGAAGGATGGAGACAACGCTGCTCTCACTGCTCGCTTCAAGCAGCTTAGCATCATATGTCCCGATCAAGTCAAGACCTCAGATCAAGCCATCAAGAAGTACATTCGAGCCCTGCCCGACTGTGTAGCCGGCTTTGTTCACGCCGCCAAGCCAGCAACGATCGAAGAAACCTACCTACTCGCTGCTGAGATAAATGACAAGCGAGTAAAGTCTGGTTTTTGGGATAAGCAAACCAAGTCTCTACACCAAGCCACTACAGCACCCACCGACTCATCTGCTCAATCCTCCAAGTCATCGAGAAGAAAGAAGAGGAACAACAATAACAGCTCCAGCAAGAAGAGCTGTGCTGCCGCAACAACTGCCACTCCTCTACAAGTCGTACCAGCTCAACAGCAGCAACAGCATCGCTCAGCTCCAGTGATCAATGCACCGCCAGCAAAGCGTGCATACACAGGCCCTCACCCACTCTGCCCGACATGCTCGTATCATCATCCAGTGGGTCTAGCCTGTCGTTTTTGCGCTCACTGCAGCCTTTACGGCCATTTCACTGCAAACTGTCGCTATGGTCCCTGTCAAGCCCCGGTTCAAGCTACTGTCAACCAAGCTCTACTTCCCGCCCCTCAAGGCCAACAAGCAACTCAAGCACCTGCAGTCAATGATCGAGTCTGCTTTGCATGTGGTGACCCTAACCACTTTGCAAACAGGTGCCCGAACAGGGTGGTTAAGCAAGAGCCCCAGCAGCAACAACCACAACAGCAGCCTCAGCAACAGCAGTAAGCAGCCCATGTCCGAACCTTCAACATCAATGCCCGTCAGGCTCAGGCGGATAACAACGTGGTTAATGGTACGTTCCTTGTGAATGGTATTTATGCTTCATGTTTGTTTGATACTGGAGCCGATAACTGCTTTGTGTCGTTTGAATTCGAGAAGCTCCTTAGTCGTAAGCGCTCTTATCTATCCTCGTCATTCGAAGTCGTAGTCGCTACGGGAAGAACTATTGCCGTTAATTCAGTACTCCGTGATTGTACTCTCGAACTCAACAATCACATCTTTCCAATCGACCTTATTCCAATGCAACTCGGAAGCTTTGACGTCATAATAGGCATGGACTTTCTACATGAAAACCATGCCGAAGTTGTATGCTTCGAAAAGATGATTCGATTCTCTCTCGCGAATGGTGATCTATTGTGTGTGTACGGTGAAACGGCGTCGAAAGGTCTCAAGCTCATGTCTTGTATTCAAGCCAGCAAGTATCTCCGCAAGGAATACCGAGCCTTCTTGGCCAACATTGTAGTAGCGGAGAAGGAAAAGAAAAAGAAAGTTGAAGTCAAAGACGTACCAGTGGTTCGTGAATTTCCTCAGGTGTTCCCTGACGATCTTCCCGGACTACCACCAAGTCGTGATATCGACTTCCGCATCGACCTCATTCCTGTTGCTAACCCCGTTGCCAAAGCCCCCTACCGACTCGCACCTTCCGAAATGAGGGAACTCTCGAACCAACTCCAGGAATTACTCGAAAAAGGCTTTATTCGCCCAAGCACCTCTCCTTGGGGCGCGCCAGTCCTCTTCGTCAAAAAGAAGGATGGATCGTTCCGGATGTGTATCGATTATCGGGAATTGAATAAGTTAACCATCAAGAATCGATACCCCTTGCCCCGAATTGACGATTTGCTTGATCAGCTACAAGGTGCATCATGTTTCTCGAAAATCGATCTGCGTTCAGGATATCATCAGCTACGGATTCAAGAGGAAGACATTCCTAAAACCGCTTTTCGAACCCGTTATGGCCATTACGAATTTGTTGTTATGCCCTTTGGTCTAACCAACGCACCCACAGTCTTTATGGACCTGATGAATCGCGTATGTAAGCCTTACCTTGACCGTTTCGTCATCGTGTTCATCGACGATGTCTTGATTTATTCCAAAACGAAAGCCGAACACGCGCAACATCTACGTTTGGTTCTCGAGTTACTTTAGGGGAACCAAGTCTATGCCAAGTTCTCCAAGTGCGAATTCTGATTGGAGGAGGTTCAGTTTCTGGGTCACATCGTGAATAGTCAGGGTATCCATGTCGATCCTGCGAAGATTGAAGCTGTCAAAAGCTGGATTACACCTAAGAACCCGTCAGAAGTTCGTTCTTTTCTCGGACTCACGGGCTATTATCGACGATTCATTGAAGGATTCTTCAAGATCGTTGTGCCACTTACCGCTCTTATGCATAAGGACAGGCCTTTTGTGTGGGGAAACGCACAAGAGACTGCCTTCCAAACCCTCAAGCATATGCTGTGCAACGCTCCAATTCTTACGCTGCCCGACGGAAGCGACAACTTCATTGTCTACTGTGATGCTGCTAACCTTGGTCTCGGCTGTGTCCTCATGCAGCGAGACAAGGTTATAGCCTACGCATCTCGTCAGCTCAAGATCCACGAGAAGAACTATACAACCCATGACCTCGAGCTAGGCGCAGTTGTCTTTGCATTGAAGATTTGGCGACACTACCTGTATGGCACTAGGTGTACAATCTACACTGATCACAGGAGTTTACAACACATCTTTAATCAGAGAGAGCTTAATATGCGTCAACGCCGATGGGTAGAACTTCTCAACGATTACGACTGTGAGATTCGTTATCACCCAGGCAAGGCGAATGTGGTTGCTGACGCGCTCAGCAGAAAGAGTTACGTGCTCAGTATCCGAAACATCCAAGCCCAGCACAACCTAGAGACCCTTATCCGCGAAGCTCAACATGCTTGCTTTAACGAGCGTACATTGAAGAAAGAGAGAATCTATCACGATGGAGCTCAGTTGGTAAGCAAATCCGATGGGATATTCTATTATCTGGATCGAATTTGGATCCCTAAGCGGACCGAATTGTGAAAGATTATCATGAATGAAGCCCACAAGTCCCGATATTCTATTCATCCCGGCGCAGATAAGATGTACCAGGAGCTACGCTACAAGTACTGGTGGCCGGGCATGAAACGAGATATCGCCCTCTACGTTGGAAGTTGTTTAACTTGCGCAAGAGTCAAGGCTGAACATCAAAGACCTTCTGGCTTACTCGAACAACCGCCGATACCTATATGGAAGTGGGAGAGTATAGCTATGGATTTCATAACAAAACTCCCGCCCACGCCATCAGGTCACGACAGTATTTGGGTCATAGTCGATCGTCTAACGAAATCAGCCCACTTTTTGCCGATACGAGAAGACTATAAAGTGGAACGACTAGCCCAAATCTACACCGACGAGATCATTCGTAATCATGGTACGCCTCGTGACATCATTTCAGATCGTGACGCTCGGTTCACTTCGCGATTGTGGGAAACGTTTCAAGCGGCCCTTGGTACGTCGCTTAATCTGAGTACTGCATTCCATCCTCAAACCGATGGACAGACTGAAAGAACGATTCGTACTCTTGAAGACATGCTCCGAGCGTGTGTCATAGATTTTGGTGGTAGTTGGAACAAACACCGGCCATTGGTGGAATTCTCGTACAATAACAGCTATCATGCCAGCATCCAAATGGCACCTTTCGAGGCCTTGTATGGTAGAAGATGTCGATCGCCTATTGTGTGGCATGAGATCGGTCACTCGCAACTAACCGGTCCCGAGATTCTACAAGAAACGACTGACAAAATCCACCAGATTCGAGACAACTTGGTGAAAGCTCGGAACAGACAGAAAAGTTACGCCGATAAAAGATGCAAGCCCCTTGAATTTGAAGTTGGTGACTACGTACTCCTAAAGGTATCACCTTGGAAGGGTGTAGTCTGATTCGGCAAGAAAGGGAAACTAGCGCCTCGATATGTTGGACCTTTTAGGATTCTGGAAAGAATCAGAAAAGTCGCCTATAGACTCGAACTACCGGAGGAACTCAGTAACGTCCACCCAACTTTCCACGTCTCTAACCTCCGAAAATGCCTTGCTGATCATGATCTAATCGTACCACTCGACGATCTTCAAGTCAACGAAACATTACACTTCGTGGAAAAGCCTGTCGAAATCATGGATCGCCAAACCAAGCAACTCAGGCGCTCTCGCATCCCGATCGTGAAAGTCCGATGGGAAGGCAAACGAGGCGCGGAGTTCACTTGGGAACTCGAAAGCGACATGAAGGCCAAGTATCCGCAGTTGTTTAAATAAATAGATCTGAAGCATCAAATTGGTAAATCACGGCGTTGTGTAGCCTTCGACTTAATTTCGGGACGAAATTCCCTAAATAAGGGGGCTGTAACACCCCGTGTTTTCGAATGTCAAAATCAAAGTCAAAGTCCAAGTCAACTTTGACTTCTTTGACTGTTAATGTTCTTTTTGCTTTTGTATTATGTGTAGTAAGTGTTGTATAAATGAAATGATCGAATGTTTAATCAATGCGACCAAATTACGACTGTGAATAGTAGGAAGTAACAATGCGATAAAGTTAATCAATCAATAATCAAGTTAATCGATTCATGAATCAAGCTCGAGACTCGAATTATGTGAACTCTGGTATTGTTATACATGTGTGTGTGCCCTATGTGTTACTTGTGCGTGTTTACTTATATGTCTGGTGTGGTATTCAAGTGAATCAATCAAAAATCAAATCGAAACTCGAAAAGCAATCGAACTCAATCGAAACCGACATCGAAACGTGACTTATAGAATATTGTATGTTAGATATAGTAGTTGGGACTGAAAGTAATTTGACTAGGAACTCTATCGTATTCGTATCATCGTCCATCGAAATCGAAACGTCGAAAGTCGTCGCGAAATACTCGAAGTGGGTCGCGGATCGAACAGGAGGCATCCTGATCGAACAGGCCAGCCGATCGGCTAGCATGTTCCTAGTCGATCGAGCAGCCCATTCGATCGGAGCTCCTAGCCGATCGGCTGCCACTTTCCTCTTTTGGAGCCTATAAATAGGGCTGTCATTGTCACACTTTCCATTTTTGGAAAGCTCTGACCGAACCAGCCTTCTTCTTCTCCTTTTCTCAGATTTCTCTCAACTCCGGTAAGTTCTCACTCTAGTTTTTGTACGTTTTTTGATCATTGCGTGATTCTACACCTTTCTATCTTTCAAAACTCGATTTCTAACCGTGAAATCACCAAGATCTAAGTGTTCTTGGGTGATGTCATCATGGTGTTCTTCAAGAACACCAAAATTTAGCCTCATTCAACCATGAATAGCTTAGATCTGACCGATTTCCACATAAACAAACTAAGATTCTTACAAATCTTAACATTTTTATGAATAATTTCCAACATTCTTCAACCTTTACACTCGAAACCCTAAAACCGGTAGAAACGGAGCTTGAACTGGCTAACTAATCATTCTAACAGTTAAGAGGTTCAAGATTCGGATTCTATATACAAGGTTCACCGACGATGGGTTAAACTCTAAACTGACGTTCCGAACCGTTCACCGGCCGGATTTGGGTGATTCCTGTCCGAGTCGAAGAAACGAGTAGGAATGGAGGATAACATAGTTCAACTCGTTATCAAACTACCTCGAAATGGCAACGAGTGATCAAACAGCCAAGTGTTAGAGGAAAGGCCGACCAGGTCAGAGATGCTGGCCGAACGGCTAGGCTGTTCAAACAGCCCAGCCGATCGGACATACCAGCCGATCGGCCGGGCCAGCCGATCGGCTAGCACATGGTTCCACACTTTTCAAATTTTATGAAGTATGCTATTGACGAAGTAATGTTCGATTGAATATGCTACTCGATTGGTAAACATTACTGTTCGGATCATGAGATACTATGCTTCAACACTTAATCGTTTTCACAACTCGTTCGTAGTAGGGAATGCCAGCCGATCGAACAGCCTGATCGATCGAGCGACATCCTGTTGAGAACCACTTCAAAAGTTCCCAGCCGATCGATTAAGCCGGCCGATCGAACGGACCGTTCGATCGATCGACCTGAAAGGTAAGAACACTTCAGTGTTCTCATATACTACAACGAAAACTTCAAAAGTTCAAATCCTCAAACACAAACACACCAGAGGAAGAAACAATCCACTCGAATGGCCCGCCGATCGAGCCTACCGGCCGATCGAACAGGACTGTCCAATCGGATATACCAGCCGATCGAACAGGCCGTTCGATCGAACCTGCCGTTCGATCGACCAGCCTATTCGATCCATTCACACTTGTCTTATTTCCACGTTACTCATTGTTGTGCTATCGAACTGTTCAGGCTAACCCTACTCTTAGCGCTCCCTTCAATCCATAATCAATCACTGTGAGTATACTCGAACCCTTTTTGCTTTAGCACTTTTGGGTGTTACATACGTTACTTATCAAAATCACAATCGAACACACTATTCAAACTATTTGAACGCTAACCGATTGCGTGTATTACGTGAATAAATGTATGCTTGTTGTTATGTTTACACGTGGAATGCTGTCTACCTGCCTTAGCAACGTAGTACTATAGTTTGGACTCAGCACCCGATCCCACGGGGGTTGTTAAGGACAATTACTTGCATGATTTACGGTGGTGATCGTGTATTGCGAACTGTCTCGGACAGTCAACCCGCAGTCGTTGGTATTGATAGGTCCATGTCGATAATTAACGTGCATCATTTCCCTCTGTGTACGTGCTGGTTATGCGTAAACTATTCGAACTCTATATGCTATTATCAAACTTGTATGCTCACCTTTACATTATATGTATTGACTTTATTTTAATGTATGTGACAGGTGTTTAGGATGCTTACTTGCTTTCTCTGCTGTGAAATCGAGGCTAGGAAAGAGTCTAGAAACCAAGACAATTTATATTTATATGTTTAAATCTGAGTTGTCGGAACATGTTTTTGTTTGAAGAACATCTATGTCTGTAATAACTAAATTTATCTTATGGGTCACGGTATGGGACGTGATATTTAAACTATTCGGTAATAATAGTTGTTATGAAATTTTCTTTGAACAATCTGTTTCGCTCAGTGCCGCGCCCCGATGATTCCGCCATCGGTTGGGGTGTGACAAAGGCCTAGCGAGAAAGGATATGCCGAAAAACAAACCCAATCGGCAGAAGAAACGTGCGATCGAATTGACCGGTCGAATGGTCTAATAATCGCGCTATCTGGAAAGGCGCCGGAGGCTCTCAATGTTGCGATGTCTGCGTTATCGAAGGCACATATCTCCTTCTCGGGGTTCTTGAGAAGGTTTTGCTGGACGAAGGTCTCCGTCGATTCGCCGGTTTGAGAACGGGTTCTAGTAGCCATTAGGAGAAAGATGAAGGGATTAGCAGGGAAAGAAGAAAGAGTGAATAATTACCTGGTGATTCTGTTGATGATATTTGGTTTTCAAACAGAAAGAGAGAAGATATAGGGGCGTAATAGATATCCATCGAGTGAAAACCGCGTTGGAAGTTGTACAATGCTATCTCGAACATCGTTTCGACTTCATAACCTCGATTTAAGAGATAAGCTTTAAAATATATCCGTTGGAGTTGGTATACCAACAGATATATTTTGGGGACAATTTTTATGGGTGGTTTTCTGCTCATATATCCTGAATAATATGTTGACTGTGTTTCATTTGTTGTGATCAGGATACCAGATCAATATATTGGTAACATCCTAATACAGTATCCTGGTAGTAACTAATTAATTCACGTGCAGATTATTGGAACAAGTCTATAACGTTCAAGTGGACTTCTTCTCCTTGAGACTCGGGCAAATCTGTTGAATTATGGACGTTGAAGCAGGAAGACGTGGACTACAACGTTCACAAAGGGAATATTCCATATATCCCGAATTTATAGAATAGTTAGTTTCATTTTACTATAAATAGGATTGATCGGATCAGAAAAAGACACACACAATCTCTCGTACACTCTTTCTCTCTAGTTGCAAACACTCACAACACACTTACACTTGTATTCGAATTGCATTGTAACACTTAGTCGATCCGCATCATATCCTGCACTGTATCCTGACATTTGAAGCAATAAGAAGAACAAGGCGGCTGCGATTGTCAGATCCCGAGGTTTTGTGCCGACGATCTAGATTGATCAAGGGCTTTCCTTATACATCCCGTGTCACCCTTTACATTTTTGCTCATTGTTTGATTGTAGATACAGCTCAATATCCTGAGCCGTATCCTGAAAACTGTTTTTGCAAACAACTTAACAAGCATATTTTCGACACACTTTCTTAGCACACTACCTCGCTTAATTGCTTCGGTAATTTTTGACCAAAACAGTGATCTCCTACCAAGAGCTTGGAATGTTGTTCATCTCAAAAAATACTTTAAGTAAGAAGGATCAGGGATCCTCAGCGATACCCGTATTCTGATTAAGGATCCGGGATCCTCAAAGGATATATGATTCTATCTTTGGTAACACATTACTTTCATTTTCATTCATTTTATTCTTATTACTTATCATAAGTCAAAGATGTTAAACATTTTAACATCTATTTTCATAAAGTTTAAGCTTTTGTAGAGTTGTTATCATTTTACAGAAGATCAAAGTGGGTGGCCAACTCTCCAAAGTTTATGGGCTTGTCCCCAGTTTGTTAGGCTTGTCCCCAGTTATTTGGGCTTGTCCCCAGTTTGTTGGGCTTGTCCCCAGTTATTTGGGCTTGTCCCCAGTTTGTTGGGCTTGTCCCCAGTTTTTGGGCCTGTCCCCAGTTTTGGGCCTGTCACCAGCTTTGCCAGTTGCGCACGATTATCCTAGTGCAGTTAAAGGCAATGGGACCAGTACCCGCTTTAGGGGCTGACAATTTCATTGTACTGGCTGAATTTAGGATCCTAAGTATAATGGTAGACGTACCATACATCCGTTCCTAAGGTTTCTAACGTTTTCACTTTAGCTAAGGTTTCGACATTTTCATGTCGCTCACGTTTGGATAGTCGCCAGTTTGGGCCATACTCCAGTTTACACAAGTTTCTTTGGGCTTGACCCCAGTTTACACCCGTTTATTTGGGCTTGTCCCCAGTTTATTTGTGCTTGTCCCTAGTTTGTTGGGCTTGTCCCCAGTTTATTTGGGCTTGTCCCCAGTTTGTTGGGCTTGTCCCCAGTTTATTTGGGCTTATCCCCTGTTATTATGGGTTCATTCCTAATTATTTGGCTTGGTCCCAAGTTTGTTTTTCTTACAGGATCTTGAAGCTTTAAAGTTATACAAGTTCTGACAATAAGGATCCTGGATCATTGAAATTTTACTTATCACAATTTGTTTATTCAGTAATAATTTACAAGGATATAGAATCCTAACTTGGATTCTCTGGTATGTTATATTCTAACTTTATCTAAGCTGCAAGTTGTCTCTAATCCTTTTTGGTTAAGGATCATTGATCCACATTTGTCCGAACACTTCAAGTTTTCTGTAAAAAGTTTAACATTATCATCAGATGTCCAATAACTTCCAGTTGGTTGGCGATGATACCTTTGAAAATAGAAAGCATACATGAAAAATAAAGAGGGAAGAAACAACAACAGATGTAGCTACAAAAAGTCTAATGTTATTACCCATTCATTATGTATCAGAATCATCTGGCTTGGATTTCACCAGCAAAACAGTGGACCATTCACTCAGGCCGGATAGGGCTATCTAACAGTTAAAGTGTCTATGCAGAAATTAAAGTGCAGGAAGGTTAATAGCGAACGGTGTAGAAGGATTCATTCTCCACAAACAAAAGGATCTTCTTGTCTGTAAAGACATTTGAGGAGTTATCTCTAACTCTATATATTGCAATGATGATTATAGCAGGTCTTATCAGTGACGACAAGCAGTGTAACGACTAGTTACCAGCAGCAACGGCTAGTCCGCTTCTAACGGAAATATGACAGCTGTGAATCCTTATCACAACTGCCATATTGGGGGCAATTGTTAGGGCATGGATTTTATGCTAAGGATCATCTATCATGAGACTGGGCATGGATCACGGATTCTTAACGGATTATGCAGGGAGTCTGAGGATCCAGGATCCTTAACATTTCTTATGTTTTCTAACAATTGTCATGTTTTTAATGTTTGTACGCAGATAATGGACTTAGTGGACTAAATCTCAACTAGAATCTCGGGAATATTCGTTCAAGATGCCCCACATGTGCTATTTTCACAACGGTTATGAGAGTGGACATGATCTTCCTAAAAAATAGGACTTTTTGTTAGCTTATTTATTCAGGGGTTGATCAAGTGTTATGGACATACATTCACATTCACAAACACACACATTCACTCTCGCAAACCAGAGCTCTCTACACTCTTAGCTATCAGTTGTAACACACTTGATCAACATCCAAAGTTGTAATCTTTTTTATGCAATATAGTTGGTGATCGGTAGTTTCCATCACTCGAGGTTTTTTATGCCGGAGATCTTCTAAAGATCAAGGGCTTTTTCCTCGTATAAATTCCTTGTGTTCATCACCTTTTTCATTCATTTCTTGTTCATACATTTGTTCATTTAACCAAGCATCTAACCTCACAAAAATCAGATTTGGTTACATTATCCTTGTGTGATTTTTGACCAAAACAGTAACAGTATGTGTTGTTTATAAAATTAAAAATGAGTAAATTGTGCTAGTTTTGTAATATTATCTGTTGTTTACAAAAAAAAAACATGAAACTGTGCTGGTTAATGTGTTGATTATAGTGTTATGCTAATTACGGGATGTGCTGACGTTGGTGGTGTGGGATGTTACCGTCGAATGTGTTGATGGTGGTGTTACCGTGCTGATTAGGGTGCTGATGTGCTGATTACGGTGTTGACGATGATGCTGATTATGATGCTGATGATGATGTTGATTACGGTGCTGATTCGATGATGAAAAATAGATTAGGAGATTATAATTTGAATTACTCTTGCATGAATCCAGGGATAATTTAATTATTGTATTTAATTAGATATAAATAAAAAGCTATAAAAAGTCGAAAATACTCGGGGGTTGGTTCCAGTACAAACCATATTTATCCTACAAACCGTAAGAACATATCATAGCACTTAAAAAAGTTAAATTAACACATACCAAAACAATACATACATAAAAGTAGCACTTTTGAATTATATTAGCACATGCAAATTAATCAAGATAATTGATTTTAGCACATATTTGAATAATATCAACATTTTTCTTAATCAGCAAATTGAAAATAAAAGGAAGATCCAAATAAATAATTAATTGCTTGTTAGTATATTTATAGGAAATTCAATATAACTGATATTATTTAGGATATTATTTTATCATTTCTCTATAATTGGTTCGATGCCACGTGACACTTTTTAAATGGTTCTTACAGTCTGTATGCGAAATGTAGTTTGTATTTGATCCTACTCTATACTCTTAAATCAATTTTTTAATTGAGGACAAATGTCATTAAAATATTAGTTCTTACAATTCATACAAAGATATTTGTTTGTATATGATCCTCTAGATATAAGTTATTTCACAAGTGTGTTCAAATTGAACAATATGTGAAAATTTGATTGAGAAAATCTAAATAAAAGTATGCTGGATTTTTATAATACTTACCCATTTGTCAGTTTATTTATCATTCTTTTTTAGCAAATTAGATTTAAGTAATCGAACCTGATTGTTTTTGACCAATGATAATCACAGCTAGATTTATTTCTAACAGTGGTTCAACTTTTTTCTTTTTGTTTGTATATTGTCTGTCGTTAAAGAACTTAACGGAGTGAAGTTTTTTCCTAATTACAAACTGATGTTCTAGCGCTTTTGATCAGAACGAGGATACGAGTCGATTGATGTAAAACTTACGTTGAAACGATGTTCCAAATATAATACGTTTTGACGTAATTTTTTATTGGCAATGATTCAGGTCAAATACTATACGTTTCGTGTTTATTTTATATATTTTTTAGTTGATCTACGTTTTGACATAAGTTTTGTCCAAAAACGAATCGGATCAAATATTTGACGGTACAAATTCAAATTACTTTACATTAAGTTTCGACGCCATCGCATGACTCGACAAATGAAAAACTAATTATATACAAGTGAAATTAAACTCATACCCTTATATTAGTCATACAGTCATAGTCGTAGATTAGTAAACTTAATAATAATAAAACAAAACAAGAAAACGATCTAAAGGGTGAAACCATAATGTTGACATGAAACTTTAATGATGGTATGATTTTCAAAATTTACAATTTTGTAAATGCAAAATCCCAACACTTCAACCAATAATTTTACAACTACTATTATTTTATTTTATTATTAAGAAAACAACTTAAATATAAACTGAACCCCTGCAAATTACTTTATATATTATCCGAGTATACGTATCCTCATACACGATACATACAACAAATCACCCCACTACAGAGAGAGAGAGAGAGAGAGAGAGAGAGAGAGAGAGAGAGAATAAGTGTATTTGAGAAGCTCATTCTTCTCTGATTTTGATGCGTGAGAGAGAAAGTAGAGAGAGAGAGAGAGAGAGTAATAGTACTGTACAAGTTTCACACACAACCATAGAGAGGGGGAGTGGGGAGTTGAGAAAACAATTTATGCATTTTGGGCTTTCTTTCTCCTCTCAAACATAACATCATCTCTGTGATTTTTTTTTTACTTTTTTGAGGTGGGTTTTCCCCAAATTTCTTCCTTTTCTGCAATGCAATTTTTGGGCTATTTTGCTTGCTTTTTAAGAGTATGCTTTCACTTTGTTCTTCGTCTTGTTTCCCCCTTTGTTTCCTTCACTAATCTGATCATCAGCCATCATCTTTCTGTGTGTATGATGTGTATTTAGTCATAGATTTATCAGCTTTTATAGCTTGACTGATGCATCTATCAGTATTTGATGATTATGCTTCTTTTGGGGTTTAATCTGTTAATAAAATGGTAATCTTTTGGATGTTTATGTGGATCCTTTTGGGTTAAAATTTTAAGTGGTATTTTGGGCATTTTCTGATTTTCAACACAAAGTTGGACGTTGGAACCCAGTTTCTTGACTATTTTGACTTTTTTCTTGACTATTTTGACTTTTTTCTTGACTATTTGATCTACAGGACTTTATGGGTAGTTTGTATGTTTAATCATCTGGTTGGTAGTTAGTCTATTTAATCTTTATTTTTCTGTTGATTATCTGATGCTACTGTTTATGCACAATGCACATTGCTAGAACTAGATATTATTGTGCTATGATGCTTTATTATTATTATTATTATTATTTTTTTTAAATTTTAAATTTTAATCAAGGGTTTTAATCCTCTTCTAGTAGGGCTCTTGAAATCTGCTTTTGATTGTGTTCTATTTATGTTGAATAATAGCACTGGATGACGATTTATAGATTAGGGTTTACAGGGTGGTTATTTGATTTTCTTGAACATTAAGTTAAGATTTTTTTTTTTTTATTTATTTTTTGGTATTTTTTTAACAGGTTTTGTGAAAAATGCTGAGGAAGAGAACTAGATCACACCAGAAAGATCAACAAAACATGGGTCATGCTCATAATACGATTCCTGAATCGTATTCTAACGAGTCTTGTTATTCAAATTCCGATGCTTTCTTGAAACCGAAACACAAAACCAATTCCTTTTTCACTGTTCCTGGTCTATTTGTAGGGCTAAACCCTAAAAACTCAGAATCCGATTCCGTAAGAAGCCCCACCTCCCCTTTGGATTTCAAGGTTTTTTCGAAACCGAACTTTGCGAATTTACCAATTCGGGCTTCTTCCACGAAACCGAACGAATCCGCTCAAAAGAGTTGGGATTGTAACAAAGTCGGGTTAAGCATTATAGAAGCTCTTGACGATGAAACAAAACCGTCATCGGGGAAAATACTCCGTTCGTCAGACAGTAAGAGCATTCTTTTTGGACCCCAGATGAGAATCTTGAACAACCCGAGTTTGAAACCAGCTAGTTTTGACCCGTCTGACTCGTTTTCTTACTCGCTACCTAAGAATTACGCGGTTTTCTCCAATAGTAACATAAACAAATCCAATCCTAAACTGATTAATCATTTAGTTCAGGAACCATTCACCAAGTTTTGGTCTCATTCTTTGGATTCCGCAAATTTCGGGCCAAACTCGACCCATTTAACAACCCGCCCCACAAATCTGAACCCGGGAAAAGATTTAGTGGCTTCACTCTCGGCAAGTGAGATTGAGCTTTCTGAGGATTATACATGCGTTAGAAAACACGGGCCTAACCCGAAAACAACTCATATTTTCGGTGACTGTATTTTAGAGCGTCACGAGGATGAGTTTATCGCTAAATCGTTGACGTGTGAAGAACATGCGATTAAACCCGCTGAAGTCGAGAATTCATACCTCCCTGATAATTTCTTGAGCTTTTGTTACTCTTGCAAGAAGAAACTCGAGGGCGAAGATATCTACATGTACAGGTCCGGTCCCTGAACTTCAAACCACAATTGTATTCTTTACGCGTATTTGCTTTTGACTGCAAGCTTATCCTTTTATTTGTCGTTTAGAGGCGAGAAAGCGTTTTGCAGTTGGAATTGCAGAGCCGAAGAGATTTTGATTGAGGAAGAGATGGAGAAGAACACTGAAGCGGGTTCGTCTTCACAAACTGAGATTACGCAAAAACCAGATGGCTGCGAGGAACTTTACGAGACCTCGATGTTCATCGCTGCATAAACGAAACTAAAAATTAGGCTGGTATTTTTGCATTTTTGTTAGCGGTCTAATCTGCTCTTACGCTTATGAATATTGAAACTCAATTCAATGACATATGCAGAGAAACCACACCGTGATTGATTACCCGTTTGATAAGTGCTGTGTGTTTTTTTTTTCTTTTTTTTTATGGCGGCCATGGATAATCATGTTTTGAAGCGTGTGGTCTCTCTTTATATGTTGTTGAATGTGTTTCGTGTTTCATGGTGTTAATGGCAGATTGGTAACTGCTAAACCAGCTAGTTTTGTCTTTATTTTTCTGCAATATTTTGACATTGATGATATCTCTATTTCTAAGGCTTCTTTTAGTTAAGAGTCTTAATATGAGAATGAAATGGTACCCTACACCCCCCCCCCCCCCACCCTATATGTCTTGGACTCATTGTAAGGAGTTGATGTATAAGCCTCCAAAATCAAGTCTTTGAATGAATATAAATTATCTTTTTGCATATAATGTTAGCAAGCAACTCTTGATCTTGATCATGAACCTCGACGACGGTACAAGCATCTTAATGCATTATATCTTGTACAACTTTGTAATTTATTGGCATTCTGATGTGGGTTTCGAAAATCTTGATGTGATTGCCTGAATCAAGGTCACATGGTGTAAACGATTGTTTTACGCAATGTTACAAGCAAGTCTTTATCTTGAACATCGACGTCACAATTGCATTGGTAGTTGTACGAATGTACGTTCGGTACAAGCATCTTATAGTATTATTTCTTGGCGTTCGGGTATGGGTTTGGAAGATCTTGAGATGTAACTGCTTGAATCCGGATTCTGATGGAATATAAATTGGTATTTTTACTCAATGTTAGTAATAAAGTCTTGATCTTGACCCTCAATTTCACATTTGCATTGATGGTGAATTAGTGGAATTCTGATTTGGGTTGGGAAAATCTTGAGACATAATTGCCTGAATCAAGATTCTGATTATCATTTATTACTACTGATCTTTTTACAAATTTGTCAAGCAAGTCTACATCTTGCATTGACACTTGTACAGTACAAGTATCCTAATTCATCATTTTATCACAACTTTGAGAATTCTTGGTATTCTGTCATGGTTTGGTAAATCTAGAGATGTAACTGCTGGAATTAAAATAGACCTTTTTACACCATTTGTTAGTATGGTTGAGAATTCCTGACCTCGTTAAGACACGATAAAAGTTGTTTAAGAAAAAATACACTGTGTATTTTTATACTTTTTTTAAAAATAAAAGTAATTATGGTTAGGAAGCTATGATTCGTCATTTCTTTTTGTTGATACATAAAATATAAAGCCGTGTTATGGACACGAGGTATAAAGTACTTAAACAAGTCGTATTTATGTTTGATACTTGTAAATTGTAATAATTGCGTCATCGTTGACATGTTAAACACGATAAGACCTGTTTTGATAGAGCCCTCTTTGCAAGTCTTGATCTTGAACCTCAACATTAGATCATGCGTACTGGGCATTATTGAGCAATCAAACAAGCCCAATCAAGCCCCCTCCCCACCCCCTTGGGCATTATTGGGCATTATTGAGCAATTTTCCCCCCCTAGGCGTTTTTTAAATAACGTCTTCTCCAAATTTCAACCATCAATCACATTTAATCTTCCTTTTTCTTGGCCAATAGCTTTTTTTGTTGGTTTTTTTAATTTAATTCTCTACACCCTTTTAACATAATGCCCACATCCCCACTACACCCATTTTAGAAAAACGCCCAATAATGCCCCTTGCTGACTGTACTGCCACATGGAGGAAAACGTCCAAGGGTAGGGGCATTATTCACCCATGGTCTCACAATTGCATTGCATTGCATTGGTAGTTGTAGTCTACACGCATTCAAATGCATTATTATTCTGCATAACTCTGATTCTTGCATGCTGACATGGGTTTGGAAAACCATGAGATCTTGATGGAACTGATTTGGGTGTAGTAGGGTACAAGTCTTGATAATGTTGGCAAGAAAGTCCTCATTTTGAACATTAGTATATCACAATTGCATTGCTAGTTGTATTGTACAAGCATCATAATGCATAGTATATAGTACAAGTTTGTGATTTCTGACATGGGTTTTTGAAAATCTTGGATCTTGAGACTTTATTTGTGGGTTGTAAGGTACAAGTGGTTGATGCATTGATGGTGTTTTTCCTTTTATATCCATGATTGGTCCTTCCATGAAGAGCTTGTTAGTGTTGGCCCCTCACCCATGTGTGCATCATTGTCATTGCATCAAATGCATCTTTCTTGTAAAGACTCGAAGCTACTTTATCTTTCTAGGCCCATCCATATGATGTTGCTTGCCTCATCTTCAAAAGAAAACAATAAATTTGCACAAATTTTTATATATATTTTTGTAACTTGTGATTTGAGTGGCATCCATCCTTAAAAGATAATGGCTTGAATGAGTTACTTGAGGGGACACCAAACTCATTAAGGGTTTGTGTCGGTCGATTTAGTTACAATAGAGTTGCCCCCCTTAACTGTAACGTTCTTTAAATTGTGGTGTAGAAGAATCATAAATTTATGAGTTACTTGAAATCGGTCTATCAAAAGGTTAAATCGAGTCAAACTCAAGCTTTAAATTGAAACTTATTTAATTAACGAGCTCAAGTTTGAGTTATTAATCATATAACCTATATATTATGTTAAAGTAAATTTATAATCATAGACATATAGATAATGTTATCATATAAATATAAATAAGAATAAATTACTTTTTGAGTTCTTGTTTAATCACTTTAGTCCAAAATTAGAAAGTTTAACGCCCTGCGTCCCTAACTGCTCATTTTTTACTGTTTTGAGTCTAATTTTGTTTATTTTATAACGTTTTGAGTCCAATTTTGTTAAAAAAAAATTGAACTCAAAAGGTTAAAAGATTGGACTCAAAAGGAGTCAAAAGGTTATAAAAAAGCATCTAGGGACTCAAGTCGTTAAACATTTTGATTTTGTAATCAAATGGTTAAAACTACTAAAACACAAGAACTGAAAAAGTAATTTACTCTATAAATAATAAATGACCCAGGCCTACGTCGAGTTCAAGTTTAAACATAGGATTTAAAACGAAATGAAATCGATTTTAACAGGAGATTAGATGGTATAGTTTACCACCCCCTAGTAAAGTTGAAAAGTTGATGATCCTTTTATAGATTTTGTGGTGTTGTGAGAGGGTGCAGAAACAATAATGCATGTACCATTTGGTTGATAGTGGTGGTAGTTGTTGTAAGTTAAAAAAGTGAAAAAGGACATAGCCAGAGACAAGGACTAGATCCGACGTTATGAGGGCCAAATCTTCAAAATGCCAAAGTGGGTTCGCTTTGGCTGAATCACTCTCGTTCGAAACTATTAGGCCATGTGGTGTGGCTTAGCGTCACCCCGCCACATCGATATTTATAGCGCCTCGGGGCGCCAATCACCATCCCACCGGAGTTAAGAGGGGGCGCTATAGCCCTTCCTCCACCGTTCTAACGCCGGTTAAAGGAGATAGAAGGTGGGGCCCACTCTTTTCAACCAATCAAATCTCATCTTTATTTTTTTTGAGTAAACTGCAATTTTACCACCTGAGGTTAGGGGTCATTGGCACCCTTACCCCCCTAAGAAAATAATTGCAATTTTACCCCCCACTGTTCACTGTTATGTTGCAACCTTATCCCCCGGCCTCAAATTTGTTGACCAATCTGTTGACTATAACTTGAAATGACTATAATGCCCTTTCATATTACCCCCAGTGTTTTGTGCACTCTATGATATTACCCCCTGCCACCACTGCCACCGCCATTCAACACCACAACCACCACTGCCACCTCCAGCCACCACCCCTCTTCACCCACCCCCACCCCCACCACCTCCACCACCACTCTTCAAACTCCACCAGGTGGGTACAAGAGGCCAACTTTTCTGAACAACAAATCAACTTAAAATTTCAACAATCTACAACACCTGATCAACCACCAAAACTTCCCATCACCACTATATTACCCTTCAAATTTGTTCATACGCACATGCACTATTCCAAATTTTCCGGCAACCAAAACTTCCCATCACCGCCAACAACCACCTCAAGTTCCGATCGTTTAACCATGTTTCTTGTACAAAAAGCAAACCTATCATCACCTTTCCGATCAACCACCAAAAAACCACCACATATCCCCAAACCCTATCAACTCTCTCATTCACAGATTCATCTGTATCGTTAAAAACAGATAACAGTCAACACACATTATGCTCTGTTTTCCACTATTCTATATGAAATCAAGATATGTTTTTTTTTTAACAAACAGGAGGAATCAAACTATAAGGAAGGAAACAAAGATGAAATATGATGTGGGTAGTTGAAAATTAATGTGGGTGTGTAAGAAAGTTTCAGAAATTTGAAATTCCACTGCATTTAGTTCTGCCCACATGTAGTTTTGGTGCCATTGAAGATGACATATTATATCAAGAAATAAAGGTGTGGGCTTTTTGGGTGATTGTGATTCCAATCTTTCTCATTGTTCTACAATCAGATATTTAAGCATAAAAGAAGAACCCACAAGAATGACGGTGGCAGTGGTGGCAGGGGGTGGCAGTGGTGGTTGTGGTGGTAAATCGGTTGTTGTCGCCGGAAACCATGTGCATCTGCGGAGGTGTGGTCGCCATTGTGGTCGCCGGAGGTGGAGGTGGAAGGATGGGGTTCTCCGATTCACTCATGGTTAGTTGGAAGCCGGTGGTGGAGGTGGAGGTGGAAGCCGGTGGTGGAGGTGGAAGCCGGTGGTGGATGGATCGCCGGAGGTGGATGGATGGAAGAAGGAGTGGAAGTGAAGAAGCTTAGGGGGTAAGATTGTGAGATTATCTTTAGTTTAAGGGTTATTATAATATATAAGGTAATAATTAACGTGAAATTACCTATTTACCCTTTCACTCTCCCATGCTTTTATTGACCAGTCAACAAATTTGAGTTTAGGGGGTAATGTTGCGACATAACCTCAAACAGTGGGGGGTAAAATTGCAATTATTTCCTTGGGGGGGGGGGGTAAGGGTGCCAATGACCCCTAACCTCAGGGGGTAAAATTGCAGTTTACTCTTTTTTTTTTGTATTTTGTTTAATAGGAGTGCCTTAAACCATTACATGCAATTTAAAGGGAGGGACTTTAAAGCCCCCAATGTGACGTTAAGTTGAGGTGGCGTGATAAAGCCCCTACCACACCTTGTAGCCTTAGAAACTAAGGGTCTGTTTGGTATGTCGTAATGGAATACATGAGGGAATGGAATGGACGAGGTAATGGAATGGACAAAGAAATGAAATGGATCATTCCATTCCACAGTCTTGTTTGGTTACCATGCAGGAAAGGAATAAATCATTACCTTGTGTTATTTGGTAGGTAAGAAAAGAGGAGTGAATTAAATCGGCGATGGGTGGTGGCGGTGATCGGTGGTGGCTAGTGGCAGTGGCAGTGATGGGTGGCGGTGGTCGGTGGGTGACGGGTGTTAGCGGTGGCGGCGGCGATGGTCGGGGTTGGCGGTGTTCGGTGGTGGCGGGTGGCGGTGGTCGGTGGTGGCGGGTGGCGGCGATGGTGGTCGATGGTGGTCGATGGTGGTGGCGACGGGTGGTGGGGGAGGCGACGCCGATGGGTGGTGGTGGTGACGGTAGCGGTTGGTGGCAGCGGAGGATGGTGGTGGTGGTCGGCAGAGCGTGGCTGTAGTGGTCGGGGTGGCGGTGGTTTGCGATGGCGGGTGGCAGCGGTAGTAGTCGATGACGGTGGCGGCGGAGGACAGTGGTGGTGGTTGGTGGAAGTTGGTGGCGGGTGATGACGACGGCAGGTGATGGTGGTAGATGGTCGATGTGATGGGCGGTGTTTGTGACGTAGGCTGAGAGAGGGAATGGAATGGAAAAAAAACAGGGGGAGTGGATGGAATGAATTTGAGGGAATGGAATGACTTATGTAATGGGTGATTCCATTACGTTGACCAACCAAACACATTTTTTTTCATTCCCTCGTAATAGTTCATTTCATTCCACCTCGCATTCCTGCATACCAAACACTACCTAAGATTGCAAACGAGTTTTAGTTGTATTACTAAACTCGAGTTCATCTAAGTCCAACTTTCTCAAGTTCAAATCAAAGTCGACGATTGAAGTTACTAAGCCTTGTGTAATGTATGGGTATAATTTGAAATTTTTTATTGCTAGACTTAGCCAAGTAAGTTTAAGTTTTGTTGAAATGTTACACGTATATTGTGCCACCTCAACGGCAACTTAGCGCCACGTAAGTACATCAGTGCCACATAAGCAATTCTAGAATGCATCTAGACAGGTTTAAAAGTGAAGTGGGGCTCGTATTTCATCAAAGTGTTTGTACTACTCGAGGGTCTATTCCTATATTCATATTCATGAAGAGTGAATTTCAAGGATTGTCCTTTATCTTTATACCCATTTTCAGGCGCTCTCCTTTATGTTCAAAGTTGACGAGTTTTGTCCTTTATTTTTTCATATCATACACGTTTTGTCCTTTAGGCTTAACCCATTTAGTCTTTTCAGTTAAATTTGGTCATGTGTTTTGCACATGAGGGCATTTTTGTCAATTCAAAGGTTGCAGAAGCTTTGAGCTGTAAATCTGTCGTTGAACTTACCTTTGAATTGACAAAAATGCCCTCATGTGCAAAACATATGACCAAATTTAACTGAAAAACTAACTGAGTTAGGCATAAATGACAAAACGTGTATGATATGAAAACATAAAGGATAAAACGCGCCAATTTTGAACATAAAGGACAACCTGAAAATGGTTATGAAGATAAAAGACAATCCTTGAAATTCACTTGGCCAATCTAAAAAGCATCTAGAAAAGATAACCGCAATTGTTAATATATTTTTGTTATTCTCTAATTAAGCTTGATTTTGTATTAAACACACGGTTTCTTATTATTGTCTACTTAGAACTTGTTTTATATAGGATGTATAACTTACCGGTTCTAAAAAGTGTGAATTTGTTGTTCGAAAAAGCATCTAGAAATCGTATTAACTATTTAGGTATTCTCTTGATTTTGCATTAAACACACGGTTTATTATTTTGTACTTAAAATTGGTTTTTGGTTACGGAATAGGGATTCTAAAAATATTTTCAAACTAAATTTTCAAGCTAATAGATCGAATTCGAGGGCCCCTCGAAACTATAAAATCGAATGTCATTATGTTAATAAAAAATGGCTCGGTGGTATGTTAACGAATTGGTCCACTACAGAAACGAGACTTCATAAGTTTAGAGACTTGAGAACTGAACAAAAAACAGAGGGGCTCGGCCGTCTTCCGAAAAGAGATGCGGCTATATTGAAAAGACAATTATCTCATTTGCAAACATATCTGGGCGGGATTAAATATATGACAGGGTTACCCGATATTGTAATTCAAGCTTACTAAGAGGAAGGTCCTCAAAGTGTTGATGTTGTAATCCAGAAAATAGTAAAGCATGATACATCTACGATTACAGATCAAGTTTCCTACACAACACTGGAACACGAGATTCGCAGGTTGTACAATGCCTCTAATGAGCGAAAAGTCCATAACAAAATCTCGCTAGCCACAAGAACTCATCAGATTGATCCCATAGTTCAAACCAAAACCAGAAAGCACAAAACGCCACCCAAGCTCAGCCACGAGTTTGACGAGTGTTGTAAGACTTGCACTTTGGACACTTATGACCCACAATATGGAACGGAACTTCAGAATTCGCTCCACAGTCGTTGCACAGAATCCATATCTTCAAATAAACAAAAACCAAAACATAAATAAAAACCAAAATTCCAGCATCAACAAGCTGAAAGCATGCCAAAGAAAGATGGCCTACCGATTTATTCTGATAAAAATCGGGCATTGGGGTAGCTGCAATCTCCATGTCAAGTTTCTCCCAAACCTTTGACATATCACAGACCGACTTAAAGCACAACGGGCATGCGTATCTGTGAAAGTAAGTCAATAACAAACAAAATGACTTCACAAAATCATCTTTAATTTCTTGAAAATCTATTTTGGATTCACTTACTGCAAGTGCTGCTGCATTTCCTTAAAACACTTCTTATGAATGGTATGTCCACAAGGCATGACGGTAACGTCATCCATCGAATCAAACAAATACTACAAAATAACCAAATTTCCGTGCCACATTTAGTATTATGTTCTCATAATATGCATGCAAGTGGGAAGTATGTAACGTGAAGATACAAACCTCGAAGCATACAGGACAATCGTGGTGCATTGCTCCTTCAACGCATGGGTGACTGTCCCTCAGAACATTGGCATAGCAACATCCTGAATCACAACAAAAGTTACTGACGCTCACACATGACAATTAAGCCACCTGTACTGTTTTGTATCGTAGAGAAGAAGACTTACGACATTTGTCACAATGAAAAAAGTTCTCCTGCCCACCAATTCTGATCCGAAACAGAAATACATATACAAGTCAGTGGAGATTCCATTAGATTCACCGTACCATTAAAAATTACCGAAAGAAGGCTATTTGCAAATTGCGATAAAGACGCACACATTATACAGGGGGAAGGTTAACGTACAATAGCCCCTTAACGTGCGAAGCGTAAGCGACTAAGTTACACATGTTATAAAATTCAAACCCTAATCACACACAGGTTAAACACAAAATCACGCATGAACAAAACACAGAAATCACACATGAGTAACCCTTAATTACGCATGTGGTCAACAGAAAAAAATAACGCATTCACGCATAGGTTGAAACACAAAATCACGCAGGACAAAAACACAAATCACGCATGAGTAAAACCTAATTACGCATGTTATATGCGTAATCAAATCACGCATGAGTAAAACCTAATTACGCATGTTATATGCATAATTACGCACATTATTTTGGTGGTCGCATACGCTTCGCACGTTAAGGAATATCCAACGGTAAATAGCATGAAAATAATACCTGCAAATACCGCAACCATCACAGTGATACTGTCTCTTCGATATCTGCAAAGAAGAGCGCAAAACATTACATAATTCTACACCAAAGCAGAAAAACCACTTCATAGAAAACACAAATACGAAATGTGAAGGACTTACGTCATCATCAAAAAGCTTGCATACTCCACAAAAGTATTTGCCCATGCACACGCCACAGTTCACACACATTTGCCGAACCTAAAAAGAAAAGCAGCAAAACAGTTGATAAAGGATTTTAAAAAAAAACACATCATGAAGAAAGAACAACTCTAAAAACACTCACCTCTTGTTCTGTGCCACAAAGAGAGCATATAACCTGAAAGCAAAGCAACATCAAACATGCTTCGTGTGAACAACAAAAACGAAGGCTTTTCGAAAACGCAAATAACTTTTGAAAGTAAGCTACCCGTTGGACTTCATGGCGAGGGATTGTATGCCTCTCTTTTTGATCGACATTGATGTCATTCTGCAAAACAATAAAATATTATCAATAACTTCAAAGTTCAAATACCGTTTTCAGTATCTAAGCAATGTGTGACGTTATTTTATTTTATTTTATTTTTAATACACACCTTTGCCTCATTATGACAATGACGACAGTTGAATATCTCGTCACAACATGGGGCGCGTATTCTGCACCGCCGACGGTAGTGTGAACATCTGTCAAGAAACAAAAGGAAACAGTTTATTGACCCGTAAGGCCGTAATAATTATATTACTATTACTACAAATAACAAAATACAAGTCATAGAGACAGTAGTAGAGTACCCGTACTTAAGGGATCCATCATCAAGAGTTTCCGAGTTCACGGTATCTGCAACAACAGGCTCATCGTCTTCATGTATAGGGTGATCTTCTTCTAACTTTGATTCCTCCGTGACAGCAAATGCTTGTGTTGTAGATTCAGCGTTGCTTCCTTGAAGGTGCAAATTTGTACCGAGATTAACTGGATCCTCCATTTAGACTAGGATCAAACTAACAACTACTACAGCGCTAGAGCAAAAAGAACCTGCATTTAAGGACATGTTAGGCAAAAAATCCTAAATTCTATAGCAAACATATCTAGTGGTCCACCCAGTGAGAATGTGGCTTTCTCTCACACAGCAGCACATGAGTTGAAATCAGCAACAACATAATCCAACCAATGTTGAAAAGCTGCAACGAGCCATCACCAAAAGTCAAAACAAGTAAGTCTAATATAACTACGGTTCACGAGTGAGAGAATTCCACGCTTCCAAGAGAAATGGAGGTATCCAGTGCATGGTTTGTTGATTCTTGAAGAAGCCCACATGATCCACCTAATTACGATACCCACACGTGGAATAACCTAATAAGGTAAAACCAATAGATCACAAAATCAAGTACGTCCTCAACGGAAAAACAAGATTAAAGAATGTGAAGAAAGCACCAGTGAAGTGCATATCTAGTTCATATTCCTGCCCATCAAGAGCAATCCTACCTCAACTGCCGTTCCTCCACACTGATACTTGAAGAATCATAACGACTCTCGAGTCTAACTGGACAATCGAAAGAGACGAGAATTGCTTGCTTCGGTTAGGGGTAAAGGGAAGTTTGTTCATTGACATAACCACTTTTCCGGTTTTAATTATTCATCATTGGCTGAAAAAGCCTAATTACCATTGGCTGATCACACAAACAGTGAGCCAGAAGCAGACGGCGACCGTCTTAAGTCCAAAGGAACACTTATGAAATTGACTCGACACGTCGAAACATAACACACGCCTATTATCTTCCTACCCTTACTTTGGTGAGAAAAATACACTCTAATCCAGCTTTGTTGCAACCTAATACTATCACACCATATTAGGCGACCTAATCAAAACAGCAGCATCCAATCAAAGTTTTATCATGATGTTTGTTTATCATCTCCAACACAACACAATTGTTTAGCTCACACTTCACACAGCATTCATTCATCATGTATGTAGCACAAAATATAAGAATCTAACAGAACAGAACAGGTCAAGTTAAACCAAACCCTAAATTCAAATCAGAATTGCCAAATTAATTACTAGTCTTTCAGCTTCACAAGCACAACATTTTTTTAACATTCAACTACTAATTCACAACTATAAACACACATAAAAATTCAGTCCAAACAATAATGAATTATCAACATACCGGAACTAAAATTAAAATTAAAGTGAATTAATAATTTAGTAATGGAAACTCAGGATAACGAACTTTCGAAGAGAAAAAAAATAGGCTTCCGATCAACGGCTCCGATCTTCTCTATGAATACGTAGAAATTTAACAAAATCAGAAAGAAAGGTTGATGATGTTGTTCAAGTGTGAGAGTGGAATGGGGTTTTATAACCGAGAGGTGTCGTGACGATGGTTCTTACTTCTTACGGATTTGCCACTGACAGGGATGTATATGGAAATATCTTCAATAGTTATCCGCAATGTGACATTTTTATATGAATAAAATAAAATAAATTAAAATCTTCGATAGTTTATGCCACGATATTAAAACGTAAATGATGGAAATCAAGTTTTATATTATCTTTTTTTATTATTTGGTGATTGAAATTTAAATTTTAAACAACGGTTGCGTATCTATATAACTTTTCGTCATTAAAATACACATTAAACCGACCAAAAAAAGAAAACAATAGCTGGTGTACATGTTAGCATCAATTTATAGTATTAAATTTGGTAATCATGGACATAATAATTACCTTCAATTATTGGAGCGTGGTTCAGTTGGTGGCACGATGATACTCTAGTGGTCCGTCAGTGATTCAAATTTGTTATTCAAAAAAAAAAGGTCCGGCTGCCTAGGTAACCCATTGCAAAAGGCAACCCCATATGCTCGTGGCCACAGACAGTGTTTGATAGCCCAAACCCACCATCACCAGTTTCAGGGAAAACTCACTGCCAAAAGGTTATGTACGTTAAAACTCGATTGAGATCGGATTCGAACTTAACATCATAACCTCAAACAATCTTCTCTTTCTCTCCGATACCAATTTAGTTATAGCTCATTGAAAATTAGGGGTAACTATTTTATTGCTTTTAATACAGAAACTCGTAAAGAAATTTTTATAACGGTTAATTTTTAATTCAAATAACCAAATTGTATTCATTCATATTTGATTCAAAATCAAAGGAATTATAATGAGTTCTTGGTTTGTAATGAACAAAGGTTAAAATAGATATATTAAAAAAAAAAAAAAAACTCAACAAAGTTAAAATACTTATATTGACGATGAAACCTATGCTTTGTGAGATGGGGGAGGAGGGGCTACGTTTAGTGTTATGAAGACTTCACTAAATGACATCATATGACTTGCGTGTTAGAATATCCATAGTGATTGAGTGTTTGAACATCCGTAGTGATTTGGTGTGTGTGAAAAAAAAAAAAAAAAAAAAAAAAAACGCAACCTAGGAGGCGACACCGCAGCACCACCTAAGGAAAAGTATCCAAACTCACCTCATGAGAGGGGTGTAACTAATAGTGTATTGTGAGTGTGGAAACAAGTGAGCTAATATGATGTAATTAATTGGTTAAAAAATGTTAAGTCGTTAGCCCCTTTTCCATGGTTGTTGCCACACCCAACATTAAAACGCCCAACAATGCCCGTGCCACGTCCACACTTATCACCACTGGTCCACTGCGTTCAGGGTCGTAGAGACGTCTGGAAGAGACATGTCCTTAAATGATTCTAATTGAAATCTTTAACTTCATTAGTTTGTTCCTTTTTTTTAACTTACAAAACAATATTATTTAATATATACAAACTCAAAAGAAATGCAAGTTTAGATTAATGTAAATAATAATTATTTAACGAAAAAATCAGGTTTGCCTCTTCAATAATTTGAAGTTCATAATGAATTAACGATGGAAGTTCATAGTGAATTAACGATGGACTAAAATTGTAAATAAACCACCTTCTGCATCTTTTAACTTGCAAATGAGCAAAACTAGAATATACTCAAAAACATTTTTTTTTTTTGTAAACTAATAAATAAAATCATTTTGTTTGATATCATTTATACTCAAAAACATTTTTTTTTTTTTGTAAATTAATTAATAAATCATTTTGTTTGATATTATTGATAGTAGTAAACCACTATCCACATATAATAGAAAAAAAAAGAGTAATAAATGAAATCCACAAAAAACAAAACAAAAATATGTGATTGGTAGGAATCAGCTAAGGTTTCTTATCATCTTTTATCTATCTAGACACACAAAAACTTAGCCACCATTGAATTGCCACCAAGAATCATTAATAACCTTTAAATCAGTTTAAGCTTATAAACAAAAGTTATTAGAAACCAAAAATCGTATATTTGTACAAAACTCAAACCCGATCTAAGCTTTCTTCCAACCACATAGGCTGAATTTGCACACCGGCGTCGCGTAAAGCATTCAACGAAGACCGATAAAGCCTCGTGTCTAAACGTGTACCCTCGGCTTTCATATCTTGCAAAAGCTTAACCAATTCATCAACTCGACTAATTTTCGAGTAAACACCCACCATGATCCCGCCCATCGCTCTATCAATCCCACCACCATTGAGTCTATACTCATTATAATAGTTTACACATGTTTCAAACTCGCGTGCCTTGCTATACGCGCTTATAACGCTCGTGTAACTAACTTTATCGGGGCTCACTTTCCTTCTTTTCATCTCTTTCCATATCTTCTCTACTTGCCTTAAGTTCAAGACTTTACCGTGCATATCGAGAAGAGAGTTGTAAATCCACACGTTCGGTTCTACACCCTTTTCTTTCATTTTAGCCACGAGTCTCATCGCGTCTCGGATCCTATTTGTTTTCCCGTACATTGCAATCATGCTAGAGTATGCCACAACACATTTGTCGAAACCTTTATTTTCCATTTCCCAAAATACCCCCTCGGCTTTTTTGTAGAGGCCCGTTCTACTGTACACATTAAGGACCGACGCGTAGGTCACTTGGCCTGGGACGCAACCTTGCGAGACCAAATCTTCATACACGTTGGCCGCAAAACTCGGCCCTTTTTGCTTTGCATAACCGTTTACAATAGCACAAAAGATGCAGTCTGAAACTCGGATATTCATTTCTTTCATGTAAGAAACAATGGCAAGTGTCTTCTCGAGTGAACGTAGATCGATGTACATCAATACGAGCTTTAAGAACACCGAAGGGTCCCTTAACATCTTTTTACCTTTGGCTTCTTGCAAAAGCTCTTCTGCTGATTCTACATCTTTTACACTCACAAATGAAGAGATCAATGAGGAGTAAAAAGACGGATCCTCCGAGAAGCCCTTTTTCGTCATTTCCCTGAAAAATTCAAGAGCTTCAACGGGTCGACCCGACTTCCCCAAAGACTCGCATAAAAGCCTATAAATTTGGGTGCCAAAAGACGTCCATTCGATCTCACTCGACTGTAACTCTTGGAACAGTGAAACGACGTTCTCGTTCTTGCCCATTTTGAGATGAGCTTCCATTGTGTGTGCATAACATTCTGCGTCTAATTCGACACCCGAAGATTTCATAAGTTCAAAAACAGTAATAGCGCTACTATACATATGAAGCTTGTTGTAGGTTTTCATGGCGGAATTGAAGGTTAGACCAGCAACTTCCTTTTCAAATTTCAAAACGTGAAGTAAATTATTAGCAAGTTTGAATCTTCTAGCTCTAATGCAGCTACCGATTAATCTACAACAGTATGACTCATCCGGGTAGACGTTAAACTTTCTAACATCTTCAGAAATCGACCAAACTAAATTCCAATTCTCCAAACGCATCGAGTACCTGATAAGATGATGCAAAGTTGATCTTTCGGGTACAAAATCCGGGTTCCTCTTAGCTTTCAGGTAACTTTCAACTCCCATTTCTTCGGTTTTCGAATCTTTAAAGAGATTGCAGATCAGAACGTTAAGATTCTCAGGTTCGGGTTCGGGTTCAGAAGAATCTTGATACGGGTCATCTTCTAAAACGGGTGGTGGGTAACTGCTGCTGGATGAGTTGAGGACCAGGGTTCTTGAAGAGGAAGAAGAGAGGTGAGAGAGAAAAAGACGTATCGGTGACGTTTTTGAAGAATTGAAGGTGAAATTTTTGTTGATGGAAGGTAAATGGAAGTCTGGAGAAGAAGGTGAAATGGCCATTGTTGTTGAATGAGATAAGGAATGGAAATTGGAGGAAGATGAAGGAAAAAAAGGAGTGGTATATATACCTTATCATCCTGTTTGGTAGTTGGTTATGCACCAGATATCATGGATAGGTGTATTCATATAAAGTTATAACTTGTACTCTGAACTTCATATGTTTTTACATAATTAGTCCTTACTGTTTCAAACATTGTAATCTTAGTCTGAACCTCTTTGGATTCATAAGCCAAAAAGTAATCTTAGCCTGAACCGGTTTCAACCCAACAACCCGTTAAGCTATTTGACTCATTTAGAAAAATGGGTTACATGACTTTTGTGTGTCCCCCTTTGACACGAATATATATGGGGCCGGTTCATCAATTTAGCTCGACACTACGTCCATCTATGCATTAAGTTTCAACTAGGCAGTCACATTTAAGCGAAAATTGACAGAATACTTGAATACCCTATACTTAACTCGTTTGGTGATCCATACGGACCATACATAAAAAGGAAACTTTAAATACTTGATTAAACCTCAATACATTTTTCGTGATCAAAGTACAAAACCCGAAATTTAAATGAAACAGAAAACCTAAACTCTTCTCGTCGTCTTCTCTAACACAAGAAGCGGGCCCAGCAAGGGAGACGGTAGTGGTGCGGGAAAGGCTAAACGTGTAATATACGTGTCATGAATGCACAAATTGAATTTTGTAGATTTCATAGTTGTTAAAAGCCATCGCCTCTTGCGCCTAGGCCCATTTTTCAGGCGAGGCGAGGCAGTTGCGCTTTAAGTCGAAGAATTTGCGCTTTAATTCTCCAGGTGATGGTCCAGGCGCACATTCCGGCGAGATTCCTAGATTCCGGATAGTTTCCGGCCAAATTCTCTAAATTCCGACAAGATTCTAGCCAGATTTCTACTTTTATATAAGGAAAACTACTTTTCTACACTAATATTTTTAGAACTTTTGGTTCTAAATAGATGATATACAGTTTTATATAATAGCTTTTGTTTATTTTATTTGAAGAATAGTATTCTTTTTCTAACACATAATATATTTTTAACTTTTTTTCATTATGCGCTTAATTTTCATCAGGCCCTCGCTTTTTTTGCGCTTTGCGCCTAGGCCCCCGGCAAGGCCTATGCGCCTTGGCCCTTGAGTGTGCTTAGCGCATTTAATAACTATGGTAGATTTTTAATCAAGGTTTTGGATTAAAACCCAATACCCTTCATATTTGAGTTATTGTTAGGTGGAACTACAGGAGTTACTAAGATTTAAAGCATAAATCAACAGAATGCTAGAGCTACAAAGTTGAGATCAAACCATCAAAAACGATACCATCATGCTTATTTAGCAGTATAGCAATTAACAACAAACATTTGCTGAATCTGTAGCTAACAACGATTCAATCATAACAGAAAACATACCGTCTGCTCATCTTAGTTAACTCCAACTCTCTTCATTCATCAATTCTGTTCATCAGTCCCAAAAAGCTTCATTCTTGACAACGGCGTGCGGATATACCCTTCCACATCATACTTCTTAGGCGAAAGCTCTCGATACTTAGCAAACCAAACCTTCGCCTCATCATCCTTATCAATCAAACTATAAATCATCCCTTTAGCAAAATACGGTCGAAAATCATTCGGATCCTCATTCAAAAGCTCATCATAACTCCTCAAAGCCTCATCAACATTCTTCTGCAAAAACTGAAACTGCGCTATAATCAACCTCACATCTCTAGCCTCCTTCTCCTTCTTCTCCTCCTCCGCAATCGCTAACGCCTTTTCCAACCGCCTGATCACCCCCTCACCCTCTCCCACACTGTCCATTATCAACGCGTTTTCGAACAACGCCTCGAAAGATAAAGGATTTTGTGTCAAAATCTGTTCTAAGGCCTCGCGGGCCGGCTCAATTTCGCCCATTTCGTTTAGTAATCTCGCCATTAGGAACTTCCAGTCCAGGTTTTCGGGCTGGGCCGACACGAGTTTTTTCAAGATTTTCAAACTTTCCTCATCCTCCCCTGCTTCTAGTTTCTTTTCAAGTAATGTTTTCATAGCGTCAACAGCTTCTGAATTGGATTCTAGAAACTCCGGCAACACAGTTTCGGGTTTGGTTTCGGTTACGGTTTCGGGTTTGGTTTCGGTTTCGGTTTCGGTGGTTGTGGTACTTTGGGTAATTGGTTCGGCTATGGCGGTGTATTTTTGGAAATTGGAGATAACGGCAGCGGTGGTGGCGGAGAATATGATGGTGCGGGCGGTGAGTTTGAGGGTTTGGATGATTGGGTTGGTGGGGGTGGTGGTGGTTTTGGTGGCGGTGATTTTGAGGGTGGGTAGTTTGGAGGGTTTTGAGAGGGGATAAGGGTGGGTTGATTTGGTAAAGGTTGAAGTGGGTGGGTTGAAGATTGTGGGTTTTTGGTGGAATGATGGTTTGAGTGTGAGTGAGAGAGTTGAGTCCATTGATGCAGGTTGGAGTTGGGGTTTTCTGGTTTAAGGTTTTTTAAGGGTTTTGACAGGTTTGGGAGAGGGGAGATGGAAGATGAAGAGATGGTGTTGTTGAATAAAACTTTATAGAAAGAAAAAAAAAACTTAGGGCATGTTTGGGTAAGCTTTGTGAAACAACTTATTGACTTATTGGCTTTTTAAAAAGTCATAATCTCTAAAATGATGTTTGGCAAAGAGGGTGTATGTGAGGGGGAAAAGCCAATAAGTCACAAAATCATGACTTTTCCAAGGAGCCAATAAGTTGTTTCAATAAGCTTACCCAAACATGCCCTTAATTCTAGCTAGGTTTTATTGGAGTACACGTTGCGGTGAGACGGAGCAAATGATAATTTTAAACAAACGATATTTGAAAATGAAACATGTTATTTCGAAAGCCAAACAGTAGAATGATTTAGTTTATCATTGTACCGTAAAACAATACCAAATAAATATTCTAGTTTAAATACAACTTCATTTTTAACAATACTTATATTAGAATCACCAATTGAAAATAAACACAACTGCGTACTTAAGTTTTTTTTTAATTAATAAACGGAAGCTATTAAAGAAATATTAAATTAATTGATAAAGGTAATATCATTTAAAAAACGAAAAAAAAAAAAGAATTATGAAAAACAAAAAGTAAATGACAAAAGGAAATGTGATTTAAAAAAAAAAAAAAAAACAGAAAATATGTTAAAAGTAAATATAATAATAAGGTATTGTATTATTAAAATAATAAAATATTAAAAAAAATATATTTCTATAAATTTAATATTGAGTAAATAACAAATTTTGTCCTTTATGTTTACATCAAATTGCAGGCACTGTCCTTTTAGCCAAAAGTTTACAGGCGTTGTCCTTAACCTTTCAAAATCTTGCACGTTTTGTCCTTTAGGCCAAACCTGGTTAGAAATCTCAGTTAAAAACTGTCATGTGCAATGCACATGAGGGTAAAATGGTAATTTCACTCTCAACACTTTCAAACTCAACATTCACTCCATCTAGGGCTGTTCAAAAAGCTCGCGGCTTGGAGCTCGCTCGAAGCTTGCTCGGATTTAGCTCGGAAAAAGCTCGCTCGATATGGCTCGGTTTGAAAGTGAGCCGAGCCGGCTCGGCTCGGTTAGAAAGTGAGTCTAGCTCGGCTCGGCTCGTGACGAGCCAAATTGGCTCGGTTTGGCTCGCTTGGTAGCTCGGCTCGGCTTAGCTCGAATTATTTTACTTATAATATATTTTATTTTTATATACATCTAATATATTACAAAAAAGTTATTATTATTTACATGTATTTAGACTTGTAGTTTGATATCTATGACATATTTAAAGGTTGATTGTCATGCTAATGAACAAATATTGTATTTACTTGAAATATAAAACTTATTTTGCGTTGTTGAACGTGATTTTGGCTTGTAATGTATTTGGTTGAACTTATTTTGAATATGTTATTTTGAAATATTGAATAAATTTTACAATACTGAATTTTGAGAGCTATGTATTAATTTTTATTTTTGAAATCGAGCCAAACCAAGCCGAGCCGAGCCAGCTCGGTTTAAAACCAAGCCGAGCCCGAGCTTAGATTTTCAGCTCGGTTTCAAATCTGAGCCGAGCCGAGCCAGCTCGGTTTATAATCGAGCCGAGCCTGAGCTTGCCCTAGCTCGGCTCGGCTCAACTCATGAACAACCCTAACTCCATCATCTTCCTCAAATTTATAGGGTTTAAGCCGCCTGCCTGCAGCTCCAACCACCAATGGCGGCTTCAACCGTCCACATCAATCCCCTTTTAAATTGTCACCGGTAGTACACTTGATGTTTGAAGTTTTCATCGGAAAAAAATGAAAGTTATCTACAGAAAGCAATTAATAAGAATATATTAGAAGAAACATACCAACAATTTTAAACAGGCATAAGAAAAGAATTTCATGATTCTCACATAATTTCAGTGTACATATAGGTTAGCACCCTAACAAGAAAACACAAATCATATCATAGTCATATAATACAACAAAGATTAAGATTACCATCAAAATTTTCACAACTTCCTCAAATGCTACTCAAGTTCAAATCATCATCATCATCTCAAATGAGATTCAAACCAATTAAACATTTGCTCAGATTTATCCCAAAAGTTAGCAGCCCTACCATTACACCCATGAGCTATAAACAAAATTGATCTTGGAGAATCAGGGATTTGCGAAATTACTTCAGTGCCATTCAAGATTTTGACCGTTGGATCTAAACTGGTATCTTTTTTATTTGCTAACCCTTCAGCACACTTCAACCCTTCAGATGGCTGGGTGGGTTTTCCGGCAGCGACATTAGTGCTAAGAGCACACTCCAAACGCATTTCATCTCCCCTAGCCAACTGTTTCAATCATCAAATTAGACTTCCCAACGATGCCCCCACCAATACTGTTTTCCCCCACTGCAAATCTCACTTTCCGGCAAAGGGGTTTTTGGATATGTGGACCATGTAGGTAAATTGAAGCTGGAAAAGATGTGTTCAACTCTCTTGTTTCTGATCTTTGTCGGTTTGTCCTCAGGTCTCGTTTCCGAGTGCTAGAGAACAAGGGGGTTGGTGGTGATTGTTGTATGCTTGGAGAAGAATGGGGATATTGGTGGTGGTTCTTGGTGGCCAGAGACAGAGAGAGATTAAGGTGGAGGTTGGACAAAAGGGAATTAGGGTAATAAATGGGGAAATAAAAAGGGTTCGAGAGGGGAAAAGACCATTGTATCCTTATGTGCATTGCAAATGACAAGAATTAACTGAGATTTCTAACCAAGTTTGGCCTAAAGGACAAAACGTGCAAGATTTTGAAAGGTTAAGGACACCGCCTGTAAACTTTTGACCAAAAGGACAGCGCCTGTAATTTGATGTAAACATAAAGGACAAAACTTGTAATTTACTCTTTAATATTAGTATTCATCGTCCTTCAACAATATATATATATATATATATATATATATATATATATATATATATATATATATATATATATATATGTAGGGGAATGTTCATTTGAGAAGAAATTTAATGTGAGAAAAAAAAAGAAGAAAGGGCATATTAGTAAAATACTATTTCATTTATAACTCATATCATTAATTTTTCTCTTTTTAATTAATTAGTTAACTAATCACTAATTATCCTACATATAATCTACAATACCTACACATGTTAAAATTTTCCTACATATACCCTACATATTATAGAATTTGATCCTACACAGTCGAAATTTATCCTACACACCTTGAAATATATCCTACACAACTCGTAATTTATCCTACACAACTAGTAATTTATTTTACACTTTAAATTAAGTTGTTTTTTTAATTTGGAAAAAAAGTATATATTTTGAAAAGTAGTTACAAATTTAATTTAGTTAGTTATTAAAGGGGAATAATGCAAATTAATGATTTATGTAAGTTTACCAATATACCCTTATATTAAAACTAAATACAAATATTAAATGAAGTAAAATGAAGCATTCTTATTGGTTGAAACTTCTTCTTTTTTCTTCTTACAAAATAATTCTTCTCGTTTGAACCCTCCACTATATATATATATATATATATATATATATATATATATATATATATATATATATATATATATATATATATATATATATATATATATATATATATTTATGTAACATCTCTAGTATCGGCTTGATTATAAACTAGTTGGTTCAGGTCGACTCGGATTTGAAACCGAGCAGAAAATCGAAGTTCGAGCTTGGCTTAGTTTTTAATCGAGCTAGCTCAGTTCGGGTAGGCTCGAATGTAAAAATAAAATTTATTACATATCTTTCAAAATTCAGTAGTTTAAAATATCATTCAATAGTTTAAACAAACATATCCCAAATAAGTTTAACATATTACATTACAAACTAAAATCAAATTTAATCAATACAAAATAATTTTCAAATTTATATACTATTATTTTGCAATACATGTGTGTATTTATAAGTTGTACATGTTGCTTTAGTGGTTTTATATGCTAATTTATTTATTTATATACTATTATTTAGTAACAAGTGTGTGCATTTATAAGTTGTACATGTTGCCAAGTGTGTGCATTTATAAGTTGTACATGTTGCTTAAACACGGCACAACATGCGTGTGTGGTTAAACCAGGGCCGGCCATGAGCATGTGCCGGGTGGGCGGCGGCTCAGGGCAAAAAACGTAATAGGGCCCGTAAGGAAGAAGAGCATCGCGCTAGACTGAGATCGTTGTTGTTGTTGAAATGGCGGAAAACTGAAACAGAACACAAAGATTTGATTTTTTTTCGGCCGATGAACGGATATGTAAATGGAGCGACATTTATGAAAAGAGTTATAACCTGTGTTTCTCAACGAAGAAGATGACCTAGTTTCAACACATAAAAGGGGCCTTTCTTTAATTATATCTCAACACATAAAGTGAGCCTTTCTTTAATAATAAGCCAAACACATTATTACTTTTAAAGTTGTAGTATAAATTAGTCTAACTTCAGACAATTATATAAACTATTTATATATCCATTTCACTTGAAATAAAAACGATTTTAACAAGCTTTTTTTGTATTATTTAACTTTTGTACCTTGTTTCTTCTTTTATTTAGTTTATGGTATCCTTTTGAATTTACATATTTAAATCTCATTTATCAAACCCATTAAATATTAAAAGAAGCTGACTAATCGTGTTTCGTGACGCGTTTGGTGTCACACCCAAACCGATAGCGAAAACATCGGGGTGCGAGCACTAAGCGTTCAGATTGCTAATGAGATTCCATAACACTATTTGTTTCGATAGAAATTCGATCAAATTCATCATAACATTGTCTAATAGCGAACACAACCAACACAAGTATCAAATACAAACCATAGCAAATATTGTTTAAATTGTTCAAAAGATTCTATGTTAACTAGGTGACGTTTCTAAGCATCTCCTAGCTTGATTCCATGCGTTCCAAAGCATCCTATCAGCCTGCAACATGTATTAAAATATCAACACAAAAGTATTGGCGAGTATACAAATTTGATAATAGAATAATAGATTTAAAACAACTCATATCCATGTGTAAAGTAACAAAATAGTTTCAGCCGTGCTAGTGTCGCAGTCCACGCAGTGATAGCCCAAGTATCCCGATGCTTTAGTGTTTACCCAAGACTCAAGGTAAACTAGAATCCTCCTAACAATACCCCCCGAGAATAATGGGAGAGGTGCATATCCTATAGCGCTACTATTGTTAAGGCGGAACTACACACTCTGGATTAAACGCCACATAGCACAAAGAGTCAAGAATCAAGAATCACAAGTTTCATGTTCACATAGGATAGAGTATAAGTTTCAAAGATTCAAGTTCAAGTTTCATAGAATACATGTTACGCCTCAAAAGTTTAAAGTAAAAAGGGGATTGAGTATACTCACAGTGATTGCTTAACAGTATAAATTGCTATTGGATCAAAGGGAGCTCTTTTTAGAATTAGCCTGATTAGATTATAATAGGATAAGAGTCGGGCAGAGTAACGAGATTGAATAAAGTGTTAAACTAGTCACTGGATCGGATGGCTGTCCGATCTGATGGCTGTCCGATCGGATGGTAATCCGATCGGATTGCCATTCGCTCCGAATGGTTAGCACCCAGGGTCACCTCAATCGGATGGTGGCTCGATCGGACGGCTGTCCGATCGGGTTATCATTCGATCAAGACTTCCCAATTTGGAAAAGTTAACAAGTGATTAAAGGATTTCAGAATGAGTGTCACCTGATAGGGTGGTTGTCCGATCGGACGACTGTCCGATCGGGTTGCCGCTCGATCGGGCGACCCTTGTTCTTGGTTACCAATTTCGTGAAAATTCTAATTTTCAAGTTTAACGGTGATGGTACGACACGTATTGAGACAATGGTAAACCTATCAGTTCACAACCGTTCTGACAGGTGAGAACCACCCTTGTCCGGTCAGTCGCATGTCTCTGACGGGTTTATGTCGGAATTCGTGCCTTGCTTGTCTTTTCCGGTAAGGACTTAGATCAACACCACTTTAGACTATTCATCAGATCTACAGTTAGTGTAGACCCGGTTCCCTCTGAATAAAGTAAAAGTTTTGAGAAAAAGATGATGATAATTCAAGTTTTATAGGAAAAATTCTAGGTTTAGCTTAGATTTTGGTTAGATTTAGTGTAAAACACATGAATTATCTTAGATCTGAGCTAGATCTTGCTTAGAATGACATCACATGTCAGTTTGTACAAACCTCCATGATGACATCACTCTCAAGAACTCAAATCCGAGAGATTTCATGGTGAAAAGTGTGATTTCAAGTGAGAATCACGTAGAGAATGATGTGTAGATTAAGAAAGTACAAGAACCTAGCCTGAACGTACCGAAATCAGCAAGAAAAGGGGGAGAAAGGTGTTCGCGCGTGCCTGTTCGAGCAGAGCTATCACATCACTCAAATTGGTGATGTGACAGGTCTATTTATAGTGAGAAAGGGTGTTGAGGCGGTGCAAGGTGGATAGGGTGGTCGGTCGTTCGAGTGGTCACCCGATCGGGTGGTCATCCGATCGGATGGCCACTCTGGCCAATCCACCTTTTCCGCGTTCCCGATTTTGATTCGTTTCGTGAGTTATTTTAAGCGTTGCGTATAGTTTGGGAAAAAGTATCTTATTATTTAGATTACATCATAACACTAAAGTCTCAAAGTTTCATAGATTCCGCCAGTGACAAGGCTCCAGTCTCTCGTTCAACCAAGAATCAAGTTTCACGAGTCTAAGGAGTCAAGCACCAAATAAGTTTCAAGAGTCAAGAATCATAGTTTCTCAAGCATCAAGAATCAAGAGTCCAAGTATCAAGTATTAAGAATTCACATAAAGAATCCATAGTATCAAGAATCAGGTGTCTAGATTAGGTATCAAGAGTCAAGTACCTAGATTAAGTATCAAGTCTTATAGTTTAAGTGTCAAGAGTCAAGCGTCTAGAATAAAGATTCAAGCATCAACATTGATGTCTGTCGTTATGGACATGCAAAAACCTATTTAAACTATTAGTATAAAATAAGCAGGGTATCGAACCAAGGGAGGATTGTGGAAAGTGTCGTAATGAAAAGGATTGATTAAATATTACTAAATGAGAAAATCGGTTTGTTTGATTTTGAGAAATAGCTAAATTAACGAATAAAAATTGTGTTTTAAATCAATGAGAAGAAAGATGGTTCCTCCAGATTTCAGGTTCTGCAGTTAACTTCAATTATGTGTTTAACCGTTACCTACATAAACATAGGTGTTAATTTTAATTCATAAATTGTGATAACCAACGACTAAGTACTTCGGTCAATACATAACGGGAGGTTATCGAATGATTATCAATTACAATCTACAAACCCTAACCCCATGTCAAATATATCCCAATTACTAGAACTCTCGAGAACTGAATGTTTTGAAATTAAGGTTTAAATAAACGTAATTGTTTACAATCAATAAATCAAATCAATGGTGAAAAGCATCGAATGCTTAGATCACCAGGTTAAAAAGATTGTGTCAACACATAATATCAATCAACTTACAAAAACCCTCCATCCGGAGGAAACCACAAAAAGTTTAGCCGCTCATCTCGCATGAAGAATCTTCAAAAGCTTGGATTGATGATGAATTCATGATCGTGGTTGATGATTTGGTGTGATGAATGATGGATTGGAGTGAAAAAGCGTCGATCTTGATGCCCTAGAGGTGCCTGGGTTCGACTTGGAAGATGAGATAATCATTGCCCCCGTTAACCAACCCTAATATATCATAAAAACCCTCAAATTTGCGTTTTTCTGTAACCCAAACCATAGGCTACGGTTTGGGAACCGTAGCTTACGGTTTCAGAATTCTGACCAACATCAACACCTAGTAGCCTACGGTTGGTGAACCGTAGCTTACGGTCGGCGGATTCTTCCAAAATTGTTTTCTTCATAACTTCTTCGTTTTAGCTCCGTTTTACGCACCGGTTTCGCCCACGTCTTCGTAATTCAACCCTCTATCATGCCATCTTCTAATATCTTCATTTTCAATCCATTAACATTCCCCAAAACTCATCCAATCTTCGTATTTAACCTGCAAAACATCATTTTCTCATAGTTATCCAATTCCACACATATAAACAACCAAATATGCATAAGATTAGACATTAAACACATATAAATCACATTCCTAAACCCATCCATCACATCCCCACACTTACCTTTGCTTGTCCTCAAGCAAACCAACTAGAAGTAGTCACCACAGTAACAATACCTCTGTAACACCCCGTGTTTTCCCAAAGTCAAAGTCAAAGTCAAGTGTTGACTGTTATTGGAATTAAAGATTAATAAAGATTAATTTCATTTTAGTTTCATTTTGATTTTCGTATTATTTGGAGTAAGTGTTGTATAATCAAACTAATCGGACGATAATCGAACTGTGAATCAACGATCGACTGTGAATGATAGGAAGTAACAATGCAATAAAGCTAGTCAATCAATAATCAAGCTAATCAAATCAATCATCGAACTCAAGTGTGGATAATTTTAATGCTTTTATACGTGTGTGTGTGCCTTATGTGTTACTTGTGCATGTTTACTTTTATGTTAAAGTGTGTGGTGAATCAATCAAATCAATCAAGACTCAAAGGTGAATCAAACTCAATGGAAATCGAACCCGAAATGGTTGTAAGGATGCTTGTATGTTAGATATAGTAGTTAGGACTAAAAGTAATTTGATTAGGAATACTATCATTCTCAAATCATCGTTCATCGAACTCGAAATATCAGAAATCGTCGCGAAACACTCAAAACTAGGCAAGCCGTTCGAACAGGGCAACCTGATCGAACAGGCTAGCCGATCGAACAGGGCAACCTGATCGAACAGGCTAGCCGATCGAACAGGCTGTTCGATCGGACAGCTGCTCGATCAGGGATGCTGTTCGATCAGCTGACCCTTTCCTCTTTTGGAAGCCTATAAATAGGGCTGTCTTTGTCAACCTTTCCACTTTTGGAAAAGCTCTGACCGACCAGCCTCTTCTTCTCACTAAATCTCAGATTTCTCTCAAACCGGTAAGTATTTCACTCTAATCCTTGTACGTTTTTGTTCATTAATCGATTCTCCATCTTTCTATCTTTCAAAATCTGAATTTCATCCATGAAATCACCAAGATCTAGGTGTTCTTGAGTGATGTCATCATGGTGTTCTTGGTGTTCATCAAGAACTTCATGTTCTTGACTTCATTCAACCATGAATAAGCTAGATCTAACCGATTTCCACATAAATAACCTAAAATCTTCCAAAGATCTTAACATTTCACGGTGAAAAAGGATTGGAAGATGAGTTTTCATCTATCTTTCAACTCTTTTACACTCAAAAAGGTGAAAACGAGACTTGAACCGATTTACAAATCAATCTAAACAAACACATGGTTCAAGATTCGGGTTCAACCGAGAGATATACCGATTCCGGGCTAAACGTTAAACTTGGGTTTCAAACCGTCTCTGACCGAGTTTGGGTGATTCCTGCTCGAGTCAGTGGGCTAAATGGAGACTTCAGTTTTGTGGTTCAACTCGTAGTCAAAATATCTCTAAAACATCAACAATTAACGGGAATAACCAAGTGTTAAGTGATAGGTTAACCGAATCGAGAAGCTGGCCGAACGGCTAGGCTGTTCGATCGAACAGCCCAACCGAACGACTATGCCAGCCGATCGGCTAGGCTAACCGATCGACTAGCACTTAGTCCCACAAACTCATGAAGTGTAGTATTGACGAGGTACTGTTCGATCGACTACGCCACTCGATTGTAATCATTACTGCTCGAATCATGAGATACTATACTTCAAAACACTTAGACTTTTCGAAACATTGGAATGTCACCCGATCGAGCATGCCAGCCGATCGAGTGACATATTTGAAAACAATGCAATGCTAACCGATCGGTTGGGCTAACCGATCGAACAGCTGTTCGATCGGCCAACTTGAAAGGCAATACAAACCATCATACACAAACACATCCTTCACATCAAAGGAAGAAACAATCCACTTGAAGGAACCAGCCGATCGAGCCAGCCGGCCGATCGAACGGATGTTCGAACGGACTTTCAAACCAATCGAACAGCCCACTCGATCGAACTGCTGTCCGATCGAATGGCCTACTCGATCCAAGTACATTGTTTACTTTTCCGCGTTACTCATCGTTGTATTATCGAACTATTCAGGCTAACCTATTCTCAGTGCTCCCTTCAATCCACGATCAATCACTGTGAGTATACTCGATCCCTTTTTGCTTTCAGCACTTTTGGGTGTTACATACGTAATCTATCAAATTCACAAACAACACAAACTATTTGAACGCTAACCTACTTGCATGTATTACTTGACTAAATGATTGCTGTTTATTATGTTTACACGTGGAGTGCTATCTACCTGCTTTAGCAACATAGTACTATAGTTTGGACTCAGCACCCGTTCACACGGGGGTTGCTAAGGACAATTTCTTGCATGGATTACGGTGGTAATCATGTATTGCGAACTGTCTCGGACAGTCAACCCGAAGTCATTGGTATCGATGGTCCCATGTTGATAATTTACATGCATCGTTTGCCCTTGTGTACGTGCTTGGTTATGCGTAAACTATTCGAACTCTATATGCTATATCAAACTTGTGTACTCACCTTTACATTATATGTATTGACTTTTATTTTAACGTATGTGACAGGTGTTTAAGCTACTAGCGTGCTAGGGAAGCGAGGCAATAATAAGCTTCTAGGAGCCAGTGACCTTAGGACAGTGTCCATATACCTGCTCCAGGGTCATAATTATCTGTAGATCTTGTACTGGCACCTGTAGTCAGTAAGATCTATAGTTAGTCGTCTAGAAGTCTTAAAACAATATTTACTTTCGGTCTGTAATAATTAAGAATTTGAGTTGTCGGAACAGTTCCCATATTGTTTAGTTGATTTCTATGATAACTTGTTATTATTTGGGACACGGTATGGGACGTGTTATATAACTGAATTGTATGATAGTTGTTGTGGAAACTTCTGAACAATCTGTTTCGCTCAGTGCCGCGCCCCGATGATTCCGCCATCGGTTGGGGTGTGACAGATTGGTATCAGAGCCATAACTATAGGGAATTAGGTTAGACACGATCTAGTCCGGATCGCTGTCTTAGAGACCTAGACTATAGTTAGGAACCAAGAGACCAAGTTTATGTGCTTATTTTATGTTGTTTCCTTCTATTCTATCATTCCATCCGAACTCCGAGCCAAATTTTGTAATTTGGACGGGATTAGGAGTGAAACCCGCAAATTCCTGCCTAAATTACAAATTTTTGCCAATTATTTTGTGCAAATTTCTATCAACAAACGGGGAAAATTATACCAAATCAGGGCTGAAACCCATAATTTGATGAAAACTTTCCTCTAAATTTTCTTAAAACAAGGAAGAAATTGCTGAGCTAGGGGTGAAACCCTAACCTTGGCAGTTTTTCCGACCTTATTTTATCTCGCCAAGGCAATTGACGGACTCCAACGACCTGAACTCACGAGTATGGCCTAGAATGCGCATGCATAATGCCCAAGAATCGAGGCAGAAACATGTCCCCTAGAGTCGAAAGTGACGACAAGTCAACTGTGAATAGTTAAATTGCCATGGTTAGTCAAAGTCTAGTAGCCGCAGACAATCCATTCTCCGATTTTGAGTGTTGCTTTGTTGATTTTATATGATTTACCTGTTTACGTGTTTTAAGATTTGTTGGTTACTCCATTTGTTATCAATCTGCGTGACCTTTGTTGCTATCCTATCTCGATTCCAATCCCTGTTGATGTGATCTAAACGAAACCAGTATGCTACGCTACGCCATACTAAGCTACTCGATGTGTTGTATGTGACCGCTATATTCAAAACTTAGAGGTAGTCAGAAAACTAAGTGTGCTACTAAGTACTGTTAGGAGGAATTACGTGACATTAACTACCTCTGTGATAAAATTGCGTACGTGTTTAGGAAATTAAGTGCTCTATTTGCTTAATTGCTTATGTGCCCAAATTGCTTCTGTGCTTATGTGCCCTAATTGCTTCTGTGCTTATGTGCCTCTATGATTATGTGCTTATGTGAATATATGTGTTACGTAACGAGAGATGCGACGTGATTCTAAGCTTTAGAGATCTAAGAACGTGTGAGACTCGAAATCGTTGTGTTGAGCCTGTGACGATGTCTATTGCAGACCATGTCGTCATCTGGACAACCTAGATCACACTCGCGCCTTACCCGCCAGGAGAAAAGAGATCGACGTCTGGCTGCTATCATCTCTAAGACCGTGGCGAAAGCCGTCAGTGATGTGTTCGAGAACGCAAGCAAGTCATCTGAGGAATCCCGAACCCTCACGCCCAAAGACTCCAACAAAGCTACTTTTAGCTTCAAACAATTCAAGGCATGTGGGCCAAAAGAGTTTACCGGTGAAGATGGCCCTACGGCTCTGTTTCATTGGTTTGACTCGGTAGAAGTCACCCTTCGTCAAAGCGGATGCCCAGATCACCTCCGTACTCTCAATGCTACCGGCGTCTTCCAGTCGCGAGCTTTGGACTGGTGGACCGCAGAAAGGAACAAGCGCGGGAACGACGCTGCATACGAGCTGACGTGGAAAGAATTGAAAGCGATCATGATGGACGAGTTCTGTCCTCCCCACGAACGCCAAAAGTTGGAGGATGAGTTCTGGAGTATCAAGCAAAAGGAGGGAGACAATGCTGGTCTCACCGCCCGTTTCAAACAACTGAGCATTATCTGTCCAGACCAGGTCAAGACTCCCGAAATGACCATCAAGAAATACATCCGTGCTCTTCCGGATTGTATTGCAGATTATGTGTTCGCTGCCAAACCCGCATCAATCGAGGAAACCTACCTACTCGCTGCTGAGATTAATGATAAGCGAGTTAAGGCTGGTGTCTGGGATAAGCCATCCAAGTCGTTGCATCAAGTTACTACCGCATCAACCGACAACCCTACTGCTCAAGCCTCCAAGTCCTCGAGAAGAAGAAAGAAGAACAAGGGTTGTGCCGCCGCAACCAATGCTGCTCCTCTTCAGTCAGTACCGCCACAACAGCAACAACCACAGCGCACTGCGCCAGTGATCAATGTGCCGCCGGCGAAGCGTGCATACACCGGCCCCCACCCACTCTGTGCTACATGTTCCTATCATCACCCGGTGGGTGTGGCCTGCCGATTCTGTGCCCACTGCAACGTTTACGGGCATTTCACTGCGAGTTGCCGCTATGGTCCCCGTCAAACGCAAGCTCAGGCTGCTGTTAACCAAGCCCTGCTACCTGCTCCTCAAGCTCCTCAAGCTGCACAGGCCCCGGCAAACAATGTTCGGACCTGCTTTGCATGTGGTGACCCTAACCACTTCGCAAACCGGTGCCCGAACAGGGTGGTGAAACAAGAAGCTCAACAACCCCAGCAACAACAACAACAGCCTCAACAGCAAGCAGCTCACGCCAGAACCTTCAACATCAATGCACGCCAGGCTCAAGCTGATAACAACGTGGTCAATGGTACGTTCCTTGTGAATGGTATATATGCATCATGTTTGTTTGATACTGGAGCCGATAACTGCTTTGTGTCATTTGAATTTGAGAAGCTTCTTAGACGTAAGCGCTCTTATCTTTCGACACCCTTCGAAGTAGAAATCGCTACCGGAAGAACCATTGCTGTCAATTCTGTGCTCCGTGATTGTACTCTCGAGCTCAACAATCATGTATTCCCGATTAATCTCATTCCAATGCAACTCGGAAGTTTCGATGTCATAGTAGGCATGGACTTTCTTCGTGAAAACCATGCTGAAGTTGTGTGTGCCCATAAGATGATACGTTTTGTGCTAGCTAGTGGTGATATTCTATGTGTTTATGGTGAAACTACTGCAAAAGATCTCAAGCTCATGTCCTGTCTTCAAGCTCGCAAATATCTCCGCAAGGAATATCGAGCCTTCTTGGCCAACATTGTTGTAGCAGAGACGGACAAGAAAAAGAAAGTTGAAGTCAAGGATGTTCCTGTTGTCCGAGAATTTCCTCAGGTGTTCCCTGATGATCTTCCTGGATTACCTCCAAGCCGTGATATCGACTTTCGAATCGACCTTATTCCAGGAGCCAACCCAGTGGCCAAAGCTCCGTATCGACTCGCTCCATCTGAAATGCGAGAACTCTCAAACCAACTTCAAGAGTTACTTGAAAAAGGCTTCATTCGCCCGAGCACTTCTCCATGGGGCGCACCAGTCCTTTTCGTCAAAAAGAAGGACGGGTCGTTCCGAATGTGCATCGATTACCGGGAATTGAACAAGCTGACCATCAAGAACCGATACCCCTTACCAAGAATCGATGATCTGTTTGACCAACTACAAGGTGCTCAGTGTTTCTCCAAGATTGATCTACGTTCAGGCTACCATCAGTTGCGGATTCAAGAGGAAGACATACCCAAAACCGCTTTTCGAACCCGATACGGCCACTACGAATTTGTTGTCATGCCTTTTGGTTTGACCAACGCACCCGCGGTCTTCATGGATCTGATGAATCGCGTGTGTAAACCGTTCTTAGACCGTTTCGTCATTGTATTCATCGACGATGTCCTGATCTATTCCAGATCGAGGGCCGAACATGCGCAGCATTTGCGATTGGTTCTCGAGTTGCTTCAGGGAAACCAACTCTACGCCAAATTCTCCAAGTGTGAGTTCTGGTTAGAGGAAGTTCAATTTCTGGGTCACATTGTGAATAGTCGGGGTATACACGTTGATCCTGCAAAGATTGAGGCAGTCAAGGGATGGGTTACGCCAAAGAATCCGTCAGAAGTTCGCTCTTTTCTCGGATTAGCTGGTTACTACCGGCGATTCATCGAAGGATTCTCAAAGATTGCTGTACCGCTTACCTCCCTTACTCATAAAGACAAGCCTTTTGTGTGGGGAACCGCGCAGGAGACTGCTTTCCAAACCCTCAAACACATGCTGTGCCATGCACCAGTTCTTACACTGCCGGACGGAAGCGATGACTTCGTTGTCTATTGTGATGCTTCAAACCTTGGACTTGGCTGTGTTCTCATGCAACGAGACAAGGTTATAGCTTACGCATCTCGACAGCTCAAAATCCACGAGAAGAACTATACAACCCATGATCTCGAGCTAGGCGCAGTTGTCTTTGCCTTAAAGATTTGGCGACACTACCTGTATGGTACAAAGTGCACGATCTTCACCGATCACAAGAGCCTACAACATATCTTTAACCAAAGAGAACTCAATATGCGTCAACGCCGATGGGTAGAACTTCTTAATGATTACGACTGTGAGATCCGTTATCACCCAGGCAAGGCGAATGTAGTTGCAGACGCCCTCAGCAGAAAGAATTACGTGATAGGTATTCGAAACATCCAGGCTCAGTATAACCTCGAAGCTCTCATCCGCGAAGCACAACACGCTTGCTTTAACGAGCGTACGTTGAAGAAAGAACGAATCTATCATGATGGAACTCAGCTCGTGAGCAAAGCCAACGGGATATTCTATTATCTGGACCGAATCTGGGTTCCGAGGAGGACAGATTTGCGAAAGATTATCATGAACGAAGCCCACAAATCCCGATATTCCATTCATCCCGGTGCGGACAAGATGTACCAGGACCTTCGCTACAAGTACTGGTGGCCTGGGATGAAAAGGGATATTGCTCTATATGTTGGTAGCTGTTTAACTTGTGCAAGAGTCAAGGCTGAACACCAACGACCTTCAGGCTTACTCGAACAACCGCCGATACCCGTATGGAAGTGGGAAAGCATAGCTATGGATTTCATAACTAAGCTTCCGACCACGCCATCAGGTCACGACAGTATTTGGGTTATAGTCGACCGTCTAACCAAATCAGCCCACTTTTTGCCAATACGAGAAGACTATAAGGTGGCCAAGCTAGCCCAAATCTACACCGACGAGATCATTAAGAATCATGGTACGCCTCGAGACATCATTTCTGACCGCGATGCTCGGTTTACATCGAGATTGTGGGAAACTTTTCAGGCAGCTCTTGGTACGACGCTGAATTTGAGTACCGCATTCCACCCGCAAACCGACGGGCAGACGGAAAGAACGATTCGTACTATTGAAGACATGCTCCGTGCGTGTGTTATCGATTTTGGTGGTAGTTGGAGCAAACACCTGCCATTGGTCGAATTTTCGTACAATAATAGCTATCACTCCAGCATCGAAATGGCACCTTTCGAAGCCTTGTATGGTAGGAGATGTCGCTCGCCTATTGTATGGCACGAGGTCGGTCATTCACAATTGACTGGGCCCGAGATTCTGCAAGAAACGACTGACAAGATCCACCAGATAAGGGAAAATTTGGTAAAGGCCCGGGACAGACAAAAGATGTACGCCGATAAACGACGCAGGCCCCGCGAATTTGCAGTTGGCGACTACGTGCTCCTAAAGGTATCACCTTGGAAGGGAGTAGCCCGATTCGGCAAAAGAGGGAAACTTGCGCCTCGATTTGTTGGACCTTTTAAGATTCTGGAAAGGATCGGTAAAGTTGCCTACAAACTCGAATTACCGGAGGAACTCAGCAATGTCCACCCGACTTTCCATATTTCAAACCTTCGAAAATGCGTTGCCGACCACGACACAATAATACCACTCGACGATCTTCAGGTCAATGAGACACTACACTTCGTGGAAAAGCCTGTCGAAATCATGGACCGACAGACCAAGCAACTCAGACGCTCTCGCATTCCTATTGTAAAAGTACGATGGGAAGGCAAACGAGGCGCGGAGTTCACTTGGGAACTTGAAAGTGACATGAAGGCCAAGTACCCGCAGTTGTTCAGATAGATCTGAAGCATCAAATTGGTAAAAATCACACGGCGATGTACGGTTCTCGGCCTAATTTCGGGACGAAATTCCCTAAAGGAGGGGAGACTGTAACACCCCGTGTTTTCCAAAAGTCAAAGTCAAAGTCAAGTGTTGACTGTTATTGGAATTAAAGATTAATAAAGATTAATTTCATTTTAGTTTCATTTTGATTTTCGTATTATTTGGAGTAAGTGTTGTATAATCAAACTAATCGGACGATAATCGAACTGTGAATCAACGATCGACTGTGAATGATAGGAAGTAACAATGCAATAAAGCTAGTCAATCAATAATCAAGCTAATCAAATCAATCATCGAACTCAAGTGTGGATAATTTTAATGCTTTTATACGTGTGTGTGTGCCTTATGTGTTACTTGTGCATGTTTACTTTTATGTTAAAGTGTGTGGTGAATCAATCAAATCAATCAAGACTCAAAGGTGAATCAAACTCAATGGAAATCGAACCCGAAATGGTTGTAAGGATGCTTGTATGTTAGATATAGTAGTTAGGACTAAAAGTAATTTGATTAGGAATACTATCATTCTCAAATCATCGTTCATCGAACTCGAAATATCAGAAATCGTCGCGAAACACTCAAAACTAGGCAAGCCGTTCGAACAGGGCAACCTGATCGAACAGGCTAGCCGATCGAACAGGGCAACCTGATCGAACAGGCTAGCCGATCGAACAGGCTGTTCGATCGGACAGCTGCTCGATCAGGGATGCTGTTCGATCAGCTGACCCTTTCCTCTTTTGGAAGCCTATAAATAGGGCTGTCTTTGTCAACCTTTCCACTTTTGGAAAAGCTCTGACCGACCAGCCTCTTCTTCTCACTAAATCTCAGATTTCTCTCAAACCGGTAAGTATTTCACTCTAATCCTTGTACGTTTTTGTTCATTAATCGATTCTCCATCTTTCTATCTTTCAAAATCTGAATTTCATCCATGAAATCACCAAGATCTAGGTGTTCTTGAGTGATGTCATCATGGTGTTCTTGGTGTTCATCAAGAACTTCATGTTCTTGACTTCATTCAACCATGAATAAGCTAGATCTAACCGATTTCCACATAAATAACCTAAAATCTTCCAAAGATCTTAACATTTCACGGTGAAAAAGGATTGGAAGATGAGTTTTCATCTATCTTTCAACTCTTTTACACTCAAAAAGGTGAAAACGAGACTTGAACCGATTTACAAATCAATCTAAACAAACACATGGTTCAAGATTCGGGTTCAACCGAGAGATATACCGATTCCGGGCTAAACGTTAAACTTGGGTTTCAAACCGTCTCTGACCGAGTTTGGGTGATTCCTGCTCGAGTCAGTGGGCTAAATGGAGACTTCAGTTTTGTGGTTCAACTCGTAGTCAAAATATCTCTAAAACATCAACAATTAACGGGAATAACCAAGTGTTAAGTGATAGGTTAACCGAATCGAGAAGCTGGCCGAACGGCTAGGCTGTTCGATCGAACAGCCCAACCGAACGACTATGCCAGCCGATCGGCTAGGCTAACCGATCGACTAGCACTTAGTCCCACAAACTCATGAAGTGTAGTATTGACGAGGTACTGTTCGATCGACTACGCCACTCGATTGTAATCATTACTGCTCGAATCATGAGATACTATACTTCAAAACACTTAGACTTTTCGAAACATTGGAATGTCACCCGATCGAGCATGCCAGCCGATCGAGTGACATATTTGAAAACAATGCAATGCTAACCGATCGGTTGGGCTAACCGATCGAACAGCTGTTCGATCGGCCAACTTGAAAGGCAATACAAACCATCATACACAAACACATCCTTCACATCAAAGGAAGAAACAATCCACTTGAAGGAACCAGCCGATCGAGCCAGCCGGCCGATCGAACGGATGTTCGAACGGACTTTCAAACCAATCGAACAGCCCACTCGATCGAACTGCTGTCCGATCGAATGGCCTACTCGATCCAAGTACATTGTTTACTTTTCCGCGTTACTCATCGTTGTATTATCGAACTATTCAGGCTAACCTATTCTCAGTGCTCCATTCAATCCACGATCAATCACTGTGAGTATACTCGATCCCTTTTTGCTTTCAGCACTTTTGGGTGTTACATACGTAATCTATCAAATTCACAAACAACACAAACTATTTGAACGCTAACCTACTTGCATGTATTACTTGACTAAATGATTGCTGTTTATTATGTTTACACGTGGAGTGCTATCTACCTGCTTTAGCAACATAGTACTATAGTTTGGACTCAGCACCCGTTCACACGGGGGTTGCTAAGGACAATTTCTTGCATGGATTACGGTGGTAATCATGTATTGCGAACTGTCTCGGACAGTCAACCCGAAGTCATTGGTATCGATGGTCCCATGTTGATAATTTACATGCATCGTTTGCCCTTGTGTACGTGCTTGGTTATGCGTAAACTATTCGAACTCTATATGCTATATCAAACTTGTGTACTCACCTTTACATTATATGTATTGACTTTTATTTTAACGTATGTGACAGGTGTTTAAGCTACTAGCGTGCTAGGGAAGCGAGGCAATAATAAGCTTCTAGGAGCCAGTGACCTTAGGACAGTGTCCATATACCTGCTCCAGGGTCATAATTATCTGTAGATCTTGTACTGGCACCTGTAGTCAGTAAGATCTATAGTTAGTCGTCTAGAAGTCTTAAAACAATATTTACTTTCGGTCTGTAATAATTAAGAATTTGAGTTGTCGGAACAGTTCCCATATTGTTTAGTTGATTTCTATGATAACTTGTTATTATTTGGGACACGGTATGGGACGTGTTATATAACTGAATTGTATGATAGTTGTTGTGGAAACTTCTGAACAATCTGTTTCGCTCAGTGCCGCGCCCCGATGATTCCGCCATCGGTTGGGGTGTGACAACCTCTAAACCCCTTATCCGATTCAACCTGTTAAGTCCCAAGTCATACTCATCCCATAGACTGACACAATCGAGATTGACAGTATGGCAAGAAAATGATGCAATTTAAAAAACTTAAGACTTGTCTATCTAAAACTAACATGTGACACACCCCTCACAATGAACTCTCCTCTCAGGTTAATATCTGGACTAGCGTGTAATGTGCTAGTATATAAAACACTCAAAAAGCAAACATGAAATCCTGTAATCATAGGCTTGTATGACAATCACACCTCCACTGTATCATCTAACATGGCACACATCAAAAGGACTTTCAGGTTTTGGGCTTAGGATAAAGGTAGGAAATTATTTTTGAGTTTTTTTTTCTTTTCTAATTGGCTCACAAACAATAACCAAACCGTGATAACTTTATTCAAACACAACTTATACTATTGGGTTGGTTTCTACCCAAGAACATAGACGATATTCATACACTTCTATTTTTATCCTTTTCTTCTTTTTTCTCATTTTTTGTTCACATATTTTTCTATTTTTTTTCTTTTTCAAATTTCTTCTTTTTTCTTTCATAACAATATCATCACGGTCGGTTTTTTTCACAATAGACAATGGGCGAACAAACGAAAGGTAATTAGGCTCAACAGGGCTACTAAGGGAGATTTGGTGACCAACACAAGAGAAACACAAACACAAAGGTGTAAAGGGAAATCCTAATGCCTTTATCATATATGTGCACATGTCAAACCCACAGTCTCAACATGTATCGAATCATACAAGTTCTAACACAGAATAACACGTAGCCTGTACTCAACAAATGAATCCATATAATGTATCCTATCCGTCTACAGGCTCAAGATCTCACCAAGAAAGGGTAAAAAGGTTAACTACATGTAGCATATGCAATTAAAAACATGTTACCCCTAGATAGACATCTCTTTTCAACTCATTTCATATAAAAATACTTGTCAAACCTACTCTCATGAAACTTAAAGGGACAACCATGACAAGGGACTAATCTAGTATACTACCGATAAGAAGCCTATTAGTGACTGAAACTTCAGGTTTTCGTATTCAATTAGCTTGTTTAAGGCGATGAAAAATTTTTAAAATTTTCAATTTTTTTCATTTTCATCGATTTCAACCACTTTCAATCTCTTCAAAGCTTTATCCACGAATCCCTTCCTGGGCTCCCCCATCCCCACACTTGGGATACATTGTCCCCAAAGGATGGTGCTTTTAAACTATAAGCCCGGGAAAACAAACCAACTAACCTAGGTGAGCGGCTAACTCATAACAAAACAAACAAAACACACCCCCTAAACAAAACAAAGTTTCACACCACCAAAAATAACAAAACACACCAAAAATGGTAAGATAGATAAACACATGCACCTGATCATGTGTCTGTAGTGATGTTGTTGTTGTGCTTTAACCAGAATAGACGCATTCCATCGATTCTTTGATATCTCACCGGGGATGTTGCGAAACATCCCCACACTTGAATTATTGCATCCGTGAAGATAGAATCAAGAACCTGTCAAAACACAAACACAACACCAAAACAAAACAACACAAAACAAGGTACACTGCTCTACATCCTCGGGCTGCCTCCCGAGAGCGCTAAGTTTTAGGTCTTCAGCCAGACCGTACCTGATGTTCAAGGTGGTTCAACTGCACGTTTTCCCTCCCATGTCTCTCCGTACATATCCATCCAGTTTTTAGGGAGGGTCACCGTTTCACTTCGGTTGGGGTTAACTACAGTTTCATTACCCCATCCAAACCCACCATCAGGTGGTTTTCCTCCGCCAAATGGCCTTCTCACACTTGACTTCTTCACCCGATATCCACTCGCCTCTAACCTGTCCTTTGTCATACTTGAATCATGTTCATTAGTAGCAACTGTATGACAAGCATCATTAACAGGATCGTAAGATTTAGTTTTTAAAAACACATTAAAGTACAACTTACGATTCTTATAGCTCATGGTTTCCGCTTCGACAATCAATCTGGGCGTTCGCGGTATATAGGAATGGGCGACCCAAAACTACATGCGGCTGCTCGTATGTAAGCGATGGTGCATAATCGACAACCATAAAATCAACCGGGTAGTAAAAATCACCAAGTTGGATGACCACATTCTTCACAACCCCCCGTGGTCGTTTCAAACTCGCATCTGCGAACATGGCCATGCTATCACACGCTTGTAGCGGACCAAAGTCATACTGGTCATACAAGCTACCAGGTAACACGCTCACTCCTGCTCCATAGTCCAGCAATGCCTTGTGGATTTTGAACTTCCTAACTCTGATGGAGACAACCGGCTCCCCCAAATCGATTCCACTTTCTTCCACAACCGCTTCATTTAGACCTGCAATCACATTCGAAGCAGACAAACCATTATCATAACAAGTATTATTAGGAACTGGATTTACCCCATTGATCAATGTGCTCCGTGGATTCTTGGGGTTTGGTTGAGTATCACTTGGCAGCTTCCCTTGTTGCTGCTTCAGCTCCTTCACATCGGTTGCAAGTTGGGCCATTTGTGTGGTTAATGATTGAACGGCTTTATCTCGCATCTCCTCCTTTTGAGCAAGATTTTTCAATTCAAGCCTTTGATTTTGTAAGTCATGAAGATCGACATGCAAAAACCTATTTAAACTATTAGTATAGAATAAGCAGGGTATCGAACCAAGGGAGGACTGTGGAAAGTGTCGTAATGAAAATGATTGATTAAATATTACTGAATGAGAAAATCGGTTTGTTTAATTTTGAGAAATAGCTAAATTAACGAATAAAAATTGTGTTTTAAATCAATGAGAAGAAAGATGGTTCCTCCAGATTTCAGGTTCTGCAGTTAACTTCAATTATGTGTTTAACCGTTACCTACATAGACACAGGTGTTAATTTTAATTCATAAATTGTGATAACCAACGACTAAGTACTCCGGTCAATACTTAACGGGAGGTTATCGAATGATTATCAATTACAATCTACAAACCCTAACCCCATGTCAAATATATCCCAATTACTAGAACTCTCGGGAACTGAATGCTTCGAAATTAAGGTTTAAATAAACGTAATTGTTTACAATCAATAAATCAAATCAATGGTGAAAAGCATCGAATGCTTAGATCACCCGGTTAAAACGATTGTGTCAACACATAATATCAATCAACTTACAAAAACCCTCCATCCGGAGGAAACCACAAAAAGTTTAGCCGCTCATCTCGCACGAAGAATCTTCAAAAGCTTGGATTGATGATGAATTCCTGTTCGTGGTTGATGATTCGGTGTGATGAATGATGGATTGGAGTGAAAAAGCGTCGATCTTGATGCCCTAAAGGTGCCTGGGTTCGACTTGGAAGATGAGATAATCATTGCCCCCATTAACCAACCCTAATATATCATAAAAACCCTCAAATTTACGTTTTTCCGTAACCCAAACCGTAGGCTACGGTTTGGGAACCGTAGCTTACAGTTTCAGAATTCTGACCAACATCAGCACCTAACCGTAGCCTACGGTTGGTGAACCGTAGCTTACGGTCGACGGATTCTTCCAAAATTGTTTTCTTCATAACTTCTTCGTTTTAGCTCCGTTTTACGCACCGGTTTCGCCCACGTCTTCGTAATTCAACCCTCTATCATGCCATCTTCTAATATCTTCATTTTCAATCCATTAACATTCCCCAAAACTCATCCAATCTTCGTATTTAACCTGCAAAACATCATTTTCTCATAGTTATCCAATTCCACACATATAAACAACCAAATATGCATAAGATTAGACATTAAACACATATAAATCACATTCCTAAACCCATCCATCAAACATCAATAAGATTCATACCAAAAGTATCATAGTATTAACATCATGTAACTACAAGGACCAAAACTGACAATCAATAAAAGTGCAGGGACTAATTCTGCCAAAAGCCTAAAGTTTAGGGACGCTGGGCGTTACACTTGGATGCGCCGACGCAAGTCTCAATGAATATGCGATTGATTGATTAAAGAGTTTATATTATATGGCGAGTGGCGGGAAGGGCCCGATCTTTTATCTCGCACAAGGCCAATTTTTTTTTTACATTCTCGGAGACGGCCCTGGGTTAAACATTTTTACGTCGTCTATTTTTTCCCGTTTGACAGGTTCGTTGTAACGCTCGGGTCCTATATCGACTTAGTTATTTTTTATATGTTTTACGTTTTGGTTTAATTTCTTCGCATTAACACGCTGCAACTTTAGTGTTAGTGGTCGCTGGTAGTAGTGTGGCATTGGTGTTCGCCCCCGCCGCAACGTGGGGTTGCTTAATACTAGTTATAATGAAATACAATATAAGGTCACCTAAACACATGCAAATATTAACCTATTTTCTATAATGCATTATATGTATTTTAAAATAAGATATATTAAAAAGTAAAACAATCCAAGCTAACGACCGAGCCAATTTGGCTTGTTACGAACGAAGTCAAACTAGGATCGCTTTCTAACCGACCCGGCTCAGATCAGTTTCAAACCGATCCATATCGAGCGAGCTTTTTACAAGCTAAATCTGAGCAAACTCTGAGCTGCGAGCTTTTTGAACAACCCTAAAAAACACTCATTTTCTCTTCAATAGTATGTCAAATCTCTCTTTATTTCTACATCATTACTTGTTATGTATATTTACTTTTATCACCAGATTTCCTATAGGATAAGATTTGTGGTCACAAAGTGAAATTACCTTGCCATCTATAGAGGTGTAAATTTTTGGGTTTTTTTTCACCAAACCAGTTCAGATTAGGTCAAATCGCGTATAAGGAAAATGGCTTGGTTTTGAAGCCAGGTTACAACAAAAAATAGTCAATTTGATTTGAAACTGGTTTCGGTTCAAAATCGGTTTTTATCGGCTCGATTCGATTTTAACCGGTTCCAACAGGTTTCATGGGAGGAGTTCTCAAACCTATATCAAATTAGAGGTTCGGTTTGAAACCGGGACCAGTATCACTAAACAATTTTATAATCAATATTAGTTTGGATCATAAAAGCAGTTCCAGATTCACACAAACAACCATCTTTACCTGAATCTTTCTCCACATTTCTTTTTTTCTTGCACGACAAACTAACCTACTCCTATTAAAAATACTTGCACCTTACAACCTTACAAGACTTAAATTATTCACATTTAATATAGAAGGAAGACATCTGATTATCACACTATGTCCCTTGAAGACTTCTAAGATGGCTTTCACAAGTTTGAATAAAAGGATTGGCACACTCCCAAAATGTCTTTCACTGCTAGCAATTAGACCCAAATCCTAACATTCAAACTAGGACCCGACCCATATTCACAGGTAATATAAAACACACAATAGAATTTGCCGCTTTGTTGCTTGAGCCCTTGGTCACTAAACATTAACCAAACCAGCAAAACCATTCTAGAAAACTAACAATCTTTAACCATCAACGAATGGAACCTCACCCTCTCAATTCATCCAAACAATGTTCATCTATCTTTGCAGCCTTATCATTATGTCAAGAAAAACAAGTCACCCTAACAATCGTGTAAGCCTCATATAATCACCAACAACAAATATTCCATCTTCATTGAACCCTACTAACATAACTTATTGCAACTGTTCATCGTCTTTATCATCTTACACTTTCTTCCATGAAATCGGACACTTAGTTGACCGAGAATCTGTTATGAATCTAAATGAAGAAGAAAGTACAGAGAAGAATTATCCAACAATCGACTAACTTCTCATTAACTGGCTAACAATCTTTATACAGTGGATTAACTAGCCCTAACTACCTAACAAACTTCCTTACTAACAACCACCTCGCACTATTTCTAAATGACACATAAGTCCCTAGACTCTGCATTATAGCACATTTACACATTTAGTCCTCTTACACTTTACAACATATCAATACATTCCCCTATAACATTTTTTACCTCAAAAATAAAATCTGGAAACCGAATTTGCAAGTCTTCCAAATTTTCCCACGTTGCTTCTGTAATAGGGAGACTGTCCTATTGAACCACTCCTTTGACCGAAGCTCTACTTCCCCATTTCACCATCTTCCTATCAAGCACTTGCAAAGGTTTGGACATAAACCTTGGATTTTGAGGTAACGGGGTAGATTGGACAGTATTTCCTCTGGCTAACTTTAATAAAGAAACATGAAATATTGGATGCACTTGGGCATCATCTGGTAAGTCTAGCTTATAAGCAACTGCACCAACCCTTTCTATTATCATAAAAGGCCCAAAGTATTTAGGTCCTAGCTTGTTGAAATGAGAAGACCTTAGTGTAGTTTGACCATAAGGGTGTAGTTTAACATAGACATGATCTCCCACCTTAAATTCCCTTTCACTTCTGTGATTGTCAGCAACTTTTTCATCCTATTCTATGCCCTTAACAAAGCAAACTTCAACAACTTAATAGTTTCCTCCCTGTCCAACAAAACTTCATCAAAAACTGCCACTCTCATATCTTTTGGAACATAAGGAACAAATAACGGAGGGGGATATCCATACAAAGCCTGGAAAGGGGTCATTCCAAGTGCAGTATGGAAGTTAGTGTTATGCCAGAATTCTACCAATGATAGCCACTTAACCCATACCATGGGCTTGTCCATAACTGTAACACCCCAAAATTTCATAATAGATTATTTGAACATTTAAATATTTTAAATGATTAGTTAAGTTATAAATAAATAAAGGAAGTTTAAAAAGTTAGAAAATATACAAGAATGACAACATAAATGACTACAAGGGCTGGATGTGTAAATTATTAAAATTAGACAAGAAATTAAAAAAGTGTAGTGTGTGGTGTGTGTAGGTGTGTGACGCAGGAGAGGAGCAGGGGAGGGGAAAAACCCTTCTTCTCTAATTCATCAAGAATTTAACAAATTGGATGTGTTTTTGGATGAAATTCGAATGCATGTGATCAATTTCTCAATCATCTAAGAGTTTCCAACATAAGGTAAGTTAGATTATGTGATTTGATGCTAGTTGATGAAATGGGTTTTGATAAATCCGTGATAATTGAATGAATTGAACTTGTATATGAGTTAGAATCATCATTTTGAAGATGATTTATGCTTGATTTTGGTTGTATTAAATATTTGTGATGAAATCCACTTGTTCTAGTAGTAGGTTGATGAATGATGATTTTGTAGATGTATAAATTTGATAAATGAATGCGTATATGCTAGAGTATTGTTAGATAATCATGTTATAGGATGGGTGAATCATGTGAAAATAGTCGATTGAAGGAGTTATGTGGTTTACTAGTAGGTTGTGCATAGAACCCATGTACATGATGCTTAAAATGTTGTACGGACACCATATGTTCGATAAAATGCCACAATGAAAAACTTGTTGGGGGTTTCCGTGGTGATCGGTTAAAAGTTTATTTATCAAAACCCGGTTCAATAAATAATAGATAGTTAATTAAGCAAGTTAATTAATAAAAACGCAGCGGAAATAAAAACATGTGATTAAAAAAACGAAACCCGACAGGATCCGGTTACATACAAATACGAGCACAGTAAAAAATATATTTAACTACGGATGAGAAAAATATACCTCGGTTAATGACTAACCGGTCGAGACACCGAGGTTCAACGAACAAGTGCTAGTAAACGAACCAACGAAACGCGTCGAACGAGGCGGCGCCAAGCAGCGGTAGACCGCGACAAACAACGGCGGCAGGGCCGGCTGGCAGCGGCGGACAACATCGGTCAGCGGCTGGACGGCGGAGGCGACAGCGGCGACGGCGGCGGCCCGCGGCAGGCATGGTGGCCGGTTGTGTTTGGGTGTTGTTGAGAGCATTTTGTGTTCTCTACATTTGTTCATCCTACACACACACACAAAAATGCAAGACCCAAAGACCCATTATATAGATCATGAAGGCCCATGCATTTTCGCTAAGTGTCAAACATGCAAAATTGCATGTGCTTTGATTGGCCACAATATAGGTGCATGACAAGTGGCGAGAAGATCCCTTGCATGTGATGCCATTGGCTGCGATGTAGGTGCGCGACAAGTGGCGATGCAAGAGTGTTCTTGTCCCACTCGGTCCATGTCCCCGTCTCTCAGTTCAATACCCGCTTATGATCATAAAAATAATTATGATCTGTCTCGTATATGGTTCGTAATTACCAATTAAATGGGTTATGTGGATTTTTAGTTCGTTGCCCAAGGTGTAACTCTTACGGGTCAAGACCCGGTCGACAGCGTTGACTTATCGAACCGGACATAATATCCAACAGCTCCCACTTGGACGGTCTCTGATAAGATCTCAACACAGACAGCCAGCGGTGTTCTAGCTACACATAGTTGCCTCCAACAGGGCATGACACTTTAAAGTCATTAACCAAGGTATCTTCTTTTTAGCAACGGTTTGCTACACGAAGACAGTAGACTTATGGCAATTCTTGTCATCTATCCTTTCTGTAAAAGACATCAATTGAACAATGAGACATGGATCAGATTCAATCTCACATGGCATTCAATCATTATCATTCTCGTTCACATATTCAAAGTGGTCCAATCAAACACACAGTAAGTTTGGGTAAGGCCTTACACTTCACCGGTTTGAATCAACGAGGGCGCCCAGATGTCTAACTGTTACATATAATGTAAGAGTACAGAATCCCATCTTGACTACATACAACTCCCATTGAACTTCAGAACCATTCCCAACCAATGCCTTTATGACTGGCAGTTACGCGACAACGTTGGACACTGATCAAAGAATAGTCTTTAGTAAACGAAAGTTCTAGTATGTATCTCAGGTTAGAGGATACTAAATGAGTATACCTAAATCAAATACATCTTATGACCATGATCCATGAAGATGATTTGATGCGAGTTACATCCAACGTCATTCATAATGAGGTTTGTGAGTCTGGAAGTCAACTCCTTGAGTCCAAAGTCAGAATAGTCTTAATTCAGAGTCGTTCCCACGAGTCTGACCGACCACGGATAATTTAGAATACAAGATTCATGGATTAAACGTACAAAAATCGAACACAGTTGTAAGATTCAAACTTTGCATTTAGCCAGTAAATCAAAGGTGAATTCAAAAGGTATAACTGTTTGAATGTTCGTACATCCAAATACTAAATCAAAGCAAATGGTTATCCAATCTAAGACCGATAGCATTCCCATGCTTGTCCTAAGACATCGGTTTAGTGAACGGGTCTGCTGAGTTTTGATCTGTGTCTATTTTGCTTATTAAGATGTCACCTCGTTCCAGTATTTCCCGTATATTGTGGAACTTTCTTAGAATGTGCTTAACCCTGTGATCTGGGCTCCTTGGTTTGAGCAATGATTCCTGTGTTATCACAGAACACCTAGATTGGTTTCTGAACACTTAAACCACATCGGGGTCGTTGATGAACCACTTCATCCAAGCAGATTCTTCCGCAACATCTGATGCAACTATACATTCGGATTCGGTGGCTGAATCTGCCACCACACTCTGTTTGGAGCTTTTCCAATAGACAGCTCCTCCATTGAGAGTGAATACGAATCCTAATTGTGAGCGAAAATCATCTCGGTCACTTTGGAAGTCAGCATCAGTGTAACACCTTACAGTGAGCTCCTCTTCCACTCCTTCAAACCCCAAGAACATATCTTTGGTTCTTCTCAAGTACCTCAGAATGTTCTTTACTGCAGTCCAATGGGCAATGCCAGGACTGTGCTAAAAACGACTGGTCATGCTTAAAGCATACAAGACGTTAAGTCTAGTACATAGCATACATGATTGAAACAATCGCTGAAGCATGTGGAATTACTTTCATTTGCTTAATTTCAATGTCCGTTGAAGGAGATTGAGATTTGTTCAACACGGTTCCTTTAGTCATAGGAACATCTCTTTCTTGGAGTTTTCATCTTGAAGCGTGTCATCATTTTGTCTATGTACGTTCTTTGACTTAGCCCTAGAAGCCGCTTAGATCTATCACTATACATTTTCATTCCCAGAATGCAAGTAGCTTCTTAAAGATCTTTCATTGCGTAACAAGATCCTAAATAGTGTTTAACTTCGTTAAGCATAGGGATGTTATTTCCAATGACTAGTATATCATCCACATACAGGATGAGGAATGATATGGTGCTCCCACTAACCTTTCTGTAAACACAAGCCTCATCTTCATTCTTGACAAAACCAAACTCTTTGATCTTCAAGTCAAAATGAAGATTCCAGCTACAAGATGCTTGCTTGAGTCCATAAATGGACTTATTGGGTTTGCACACCTTAGTTGGATATTTAGGATCGACGAAACCTTTAGGCCGAACCATATAGACATCTTCAGAGAGATGTCTATTAAGAAAGGTGGTTTTGACATCCATTTGCCATGTTTCGTAATCACAGTACGCAATTATGGCAAGCAATATCCTGATTGATTTAATCATAACAACGGGCGAGAAAGTCTCATCATAGTCAATACTTTGAGTTTGAGTGAAACCCTTCGCAACTAGCCATGCTTTATAGGTGTGTATATTTCCATGCATATCAGTTTTTCTCTTGAAAATCCATTTCCTCCCTACTGCCCGAGATTTGGGGGTAGCTCAACCAAGTCTCATACTTGATTGTCATGCATAGATTGCATCTCGACGTTCATGGCTTCTTGCCATTTCTCAGATTCTGAATCTAAGATTGCAGATTCGTAGTTAGCAGGTTCGTCAATAGACTCAGCTACTAATAAGACTTAGGGACCTTTCAGATGCCATAGACATCTATTAGATTCTTGCGAGTTCTACTAGATCTGCAAACGCTTGTGTTTTATGTCTGATTCATTGGCAACAACTACTTGTTGATCAGACAGTCCAACTACATTAGCGGTTGTTTGTGGTTCTTGAATTTCTTTTAGATTAACCACATTATTTCCAGTTTCTCGATTAAGAAGTTCTTCATCGAGAAAGTGTCCTTTCCGTTTGATGGAAATCACATTTGCATCAGGATGGTAGAAATAATATCCGCTTCTTTTATAGTATCCGAGGAAAAACAACCTTTTCGCCTTGAGGATTGAGCTTATCATCAGAATCACTTGTGATGTATGCTTCATATCCCCATACTATAAGGTATTCCAAATCGGGTTTACGCCCATGCCATATCTCATATGGCGGTTTTGTTTACCTTTTAGTCGGAGCCAAATTGACAATGCGGGTAGCGATCATAAAAGCATGATCCAAAAGGAGTGAGGCAAGTTAGTTCTACATATCATCGATCGAACCATATCAAGTAGAGTTCGATTTCACCTTTCACTCATGCCATTAAGTTGGGGTGTGTTAGGTGGAGAGGTTTGTGAAACTATTCCACACTCATTCAGATGATTTCGAAATTCAATGCTGAGGTATTCACCACCTCGATCTGATCGAAGTACTTTTATCTTTCTATCAAGCTGGTTTTAGTCATGGTTTCTAGACATGGTTCTGAAAGGGCCATGTACATCATATGAATGAGTTCTAGAAAACCATTGATCCGTTCACCAACATCGGTGAAGGGGTGCTTTGAGAGTTTTCCAGCTAAGCAAGATTCGCAATCATCAAAGGAGTCCTGTCTAGTGGATTCAAGAATCCCCTTGGGCTGGAGCCATTTTATGCATGCCTTACTTATGTGGCCAACTCAGCAACGCCTTAAATGCGTTTCATTCATACCGGCTTTGTTACGCTTAGAAAGATGATATATGTTATTACTTGTTTGAACATTAATATCATAAATACCATTTCGAGGTTTAGCCTCAAAATAAAAGACATCATTCAAGTAGGCTAAAATAGAAAAACCATTTAAAAACGTACTTGAATTGAATCCTCGTTCAAACAATGAAGAAACTGAAATAATGTTTCTGGTCAAACCAGATGCATATAAACAGTTATTTAAAGTAACTACAAGGCTAGGGGAACATGAAAAAAAAAACAAAAATGTTCCAGTTGCAAGAACTGGAACTCTCTTTCTATTACCAACTATGAGTTTCCAGGTGGCCTTGTTTCAGTTTCTTTCACTTTTCAGGCTCTTGCAACACATTAAAGATGTGGTAACCACATCCGGTATCAAATACTGTTGGCGCATACATCTGTCGACTTCGTCTTGTATCGAGTCTAGTATTATAAGTGTTAAATCAGGTCTCGTAGTTCGAGGATATTAGGGTTTGGATGTGATGTTTGTGCTAATTCCGCTTGAAAGTAGCATATGCAGTTTCAAGCGAAATCAACATAGTTAATTCCGCTTGAAATGCACCTTGACACTTTCAAGCGAAATCTCAAGTCTATATATAGGTCCTCAAGCGAAATCAGTTGTAAGAGTTTATGATTTGGATACCGAGGTACTGCCGGTTTGTCCTGTGATTGTATTTGCTGTTATATCAATCAGACAGTAGTTTAAAGTGATATTCAAGCTGTTTCGAAGTCTATTTCTCTGTTTCCGCCTATGAAAAAGACTAAAACTCCTCTGATCGACTCATTCGGGTCACGACACGATCCTACAAGTGGTATTAGAGCTCAGGAGGAGCAGTTCTGCAGATTTCAGCTTGATATCATTGTGTTTTCTTACTTCTACACCTTCTTTTATCAATTGAACAAGTTTTAACGGATAAAATAGCCTGAATTTTTCACAACATAAGCGAAATTGTGTTTTAACAAAGCCTTGAGAGAATTAGACCAAAATTCTGCTTAAAAGTGACAAAAATGGACCAAAGTCCTGATTTCACTTGAACGAGTTCTTTAATTCCGCTTGAAAAGCTAAGGCCATTTCAAGCGAAATACCTTATTCCGCTTGAAAAACTTTATTCCGCTTGAAAGTTTGAAACGAAATCAGTGATTTCGCTTCAAACGCAATTCCGCTTGAAATTCAAACGAAATCAAGTGATTCCGTTTGAACTTCTTATTCCGCTTGAAACCTTAATTTCGCTTGAAGTTGTTATTTCAGGTTATTTTCGCTTGGAGAGTGATTTCGCTTGAAGGATGATCTCGCTTGAAATATCTTATTCCGCTTGAAAAGTGTTGTTTTTGAAAAACGTGTTACCGAATCATGAGTGAAGAATTTTATAACGCATTCGCCACATCCCCGACTACTCCGGCTTCCATTGCTCAAAACATGAATTTGGAAAATGAAATTGGAACAATGCAAAAAACCCCCGAAGCTAATGAGCATTGAGGAGTATTACGGATGGAAAGATTGGTTTGAAAACTGGGTTCAAGCTAACCATCTGATATCTTGGGAGTGTATTTTGAAGAAGTATGTTCTACCACGTACAGATCTGCAAGTTGAAAAAGAAATCTCGGAATTCAATGACAAAGAACGTGACATGTACAAAGCTGAAAAGATGATGATTAGTCTACTTCAGCAAGCCATTAAAGAAGACATCTTTGTATTGCTTCAACATGACAAAACTTCAAAATCAATTTGGGATGCTCTTAAAATCAAATTTGAGGGAAGTGAAAAGATGATTAAAAGTAAAAAGGCATTGCTCAAGAAAGAATTTGATCTATTCACCAGTTTGCCCGGGGAAGATACAAAGAAATTAATTGAAAGATATTGCCACTTAGTGCGATCTATGTCCATGTTAAGTATAACCAAAGATCGAGAGGAATGGGTCGACAAGTTAGCTGACCCTTTACCTCAAAAGGAGTGGGGTACTTACTTGATGATCTTAAAGAACACTGGAGTATATGATGGTTTGAAGATTTCTCAGTTTATTGAGAAGATTGAGGGTCAAGATCTTGAACAACAAAAGATTGCAATGATGAATAATCTGAGTGGTCAACAAGACGTGAAAATGTATTGCAAAGGCAGTGTTCAAGAGGTTGAAAGAAGTCCGAGAATACAAACTGCGTTTAGTGCTGGAAACTCATCTGAAAATGTTGAACAAAGTCCTAATAGTAGCAGTGGTTTTTCTTCATACCCAAGTTTCAATCCAAAGAGTTCATCATCAAGTTTTCATTCTCAAAGTACAAAAAGTGGTGGTTGTGTGATACAGTGCAATATTGCATTGAATCTTCCAGAGGGTCAAAGTTTCTCTGAAGAAATTGCAAAAGATCATATGTCATTACTTGCAAATGTGCTACAATCCTATGAAGGTTTGGTTGCAGGGAAGATCAGAAATCCTATGCTGACGAAAGAGGATTACGATAAGATAGATGCTGAAGAAATGGAACTAATGGACATCAAATGGTGTCTAGCTAGTGTCTTGAGGAGAGCCGAAAAGTTCAAGATGATTACTGGAAGAAATGATTTTCTTGATGCACATGTTTCTACTTTAGGTTTTGATAAATCTAAAGTTACTTGTTTTCGATGCAGGGAGAAAGGTCATTTCAAGAGGGAATGCAAGAATAGAGAAGCAAGTGAAGCAAAGAATCCGTTTGGAAAAGATGATTACTACCGGAAAGCCATATATCAACAAGTTGGTCAACAAAAACAACAAGAACCACAAGTGGGTCATGGTAGAAAAGTAATAGAAGATTCTTCAAAGAGAGCATGTTTAGTCAATCAAGAAAATTTCAGCTGGGAGAAATACATTTCAACTGACAACAAAGCTTGCCTAATCAATCAAGAAGATGAAAAGTTACCTGAAGGATTTAGCTGGGATATGTTTGTGGATGAGAAAGGAGAGTTTACAGCTTTCATTGCTAAAATCGTAAAAGAACCAGATTTGTTTACAGAATGGATGAAAGTGATTGGTGTTAATGTGAAGGATCAAGAAGAAAAATCTGTTTTATCAGATGAAAGCTCACAAAGTTCAGAAAGAGAAACTGTTTTTGATCAAACACCATCTGATTCTAGCTCTTCAGATGAGGAAGAAAGACATTAATGTTGCAAAAACTCATCTATCTCCTGAAAGTTTTCAATTTTATTTTGCAGATCGCTTGGAGAAATTGAAGGAAAGACGAGCTGCAAAAGAACAAAAGAAAATGAAGTCTGAAAGTGTTGCTCAAAAAGATGAGACTGTTCAAAATGAAGAAGTTAAAATTGTTGCTGAGGAGATTGTTGAAACTAAGAAAGTGACTGAAGCTGAGAAGATCAGTGAAGTAGAAAAGATTGCGGAAGTCATCAAGCCTTGCTCAAAGTTTCTAGAACCTTGCAAGAAATGTTGACGTGTGCGCGACTACACATATTTTTACAATGAAATTACACACGATTTGGTTTTAAATTTATAAAAGTGATTATTACTTTTACATTAAAACACACACGAAAGAGGCAAGTGTACCCCGTCATATATGTAGTAAAGTATCGGTAAGAACCAAGTATCGATCCAAGGAAATAGGCGGAGAAATAATACTAGACCTTTGTCACTAAATTACCGGTAAAAACATAAGTTGTTTGGTTTTAATTAAACTAAAGTAAGCCTAAATAAATACTTATAAAACATAATAAATTTCAAATACTAAAATAGATAAATAGCCTTGCTTAATACACAACCAAAGCATGTCAACTAAGTCGGTTTTGGCACTAGAAGCATTCGGTCAATTTTCCAATTTAAGACAATCAGTATCCCTTTCGGGAATCCTAACATGACAATCATTCGGAAAGTTAAAACGATAAACACACTTTAACCACCTAAAATTGTTCTTTAACGTGCAATTGATTAATGTCTATGAAAATCTCCTAAAAATAAGTTAGTCATCCGTTAGGAGTTTTCTAACCGCACTTAATCAAGGAAAGCGACACCGATAAACACAATGCAACCACCGAGACAAGCATAAACTAGATTAAATCACAACCGAATTCATTTTACAAACCTTGCACATAAATTCACCAAGATAGCAATTTTGGCCGAAACTACTAAGCTAACAAATCATGGCAAGAATTCATAACAACACCATCTAACCCGTTAGGGTCCTTCCGTGAGGGCAAGCTTTCTTGATTAACAATAATTACATTTTATTAAACCACTAACCATTTCTAGTGTCATGGTGCCCACATTTTAACCAAGTTAAACTAGTTAACCAAATTAAAAGTTTACTAATACATGATTAATTAAGCTTCATTTTTCAACTATCTTAACTAACCAAGTACCAATCATCCAACACAATTACTTATAATCAAGAAATCAATATCAATAACAAGGTTGCAAACTAATCATCAAAGATAATCATAGAAAATACTTCAAAGTGTCATTACAAACAAATATTAACATACTAATGGCTATAATCAAGCAAGGGATTGTTGTGTTTTTGCCCAAAGGCTACAATAATACATAAATAATCAATCTAAATGCTTGAAACTTGACAAAAATATGGAAATATTTAAGAAACCAAACCATAAACAAGCATAAGAATGAGAATCCGGATAGTAATCGAGCTAAACCGAACAATGTGGCTTGAATCCGGGCTAAAGCTAATGCTTCCGGAGCCTGAAAATCGCCTGTGAAGCTCTCCAAAATTCCAGAGTTGCGAACAGAATGTTTCTGTCCGCTTTTTATATTTTTTCGATGTCGCACGGTCGTGCACCGATCGCACGTCCGTTCAGTTTTTTGCATTATTGGAGTTATTGTTCTTGACATCAGCAGAGTTGACTGGTCTTCGGTCTCGCACGACCATTCTTCATATCGCACAACCGTGCGTTTCCGGGATCATGTTGCACGGACTGCAGCACTGGTCGTTCGTCACCGGGACTTAGCTGATCATCGGATCCGCACAGGGTGCAAGGAATGGCACGACCGTGTGTCACCGGGATGGCCTTGCACGCCGTGTTGCACTGGTCGTTCATCACCGGCTGATCTTGATTTGTTGGAAATGCACGGTCGTTCCTTAGACCGCACGACCGTGCTGCATGCCCAGGTCAGTTTTCTAACAGAATGTTCGCAGCTTCATCGTTTTGTCCGGAAAGTCCTGGTTTTCACTATCATCTTGTCCGGTATGCTGTTTTAGGCCTGTAAACAAAAGTATACATAATTAAGTATCTGAATGACGATTTTACGGCCGAAAACGCATAAAATGGGGATAAAATGGGGGACTAAAATATGTGTAAATTAGCGAATATCAAATCTCCCCACACTTGAACCTTGCTTGTCCTCAAGCAAGCTAAACTAAAATGCAATAAAAGATAGAATTAAACAAGAACGATAATTTACACACTATTTTATTGAAAACAAATATAAACGGTTAGCCGGTTTTTCGAAAGACGACATCAAAAGACTCAAACCCAACAAGCATATGCAATTATATAGCGACAACCAAAAAGCCGTGACTTCACATTTAATTGACTCAACATGTTAATCTTCACACAACTCACAATGTTCACACACACTCGGTTTTATTTTTGAAACATACATAAAATGTGTACGTGCAAACACTCAATGCCTTGTCAATGAAATGTGTAATATCATAAGCTTGTTATAAGATCTCGTCTCCACCAACTAACATGCGAAAAAGTGTAAATCAAGAGGTCTTTACGGGTTGTAACGTTAGGCTTGGGCGAAGGGTATGGAAATGGACATTTAAAGTGGCGAAACGGTTAAAACTCGGTTTTAGCGTTTAACTAGCAATAAACAATACAACTATACATACTAACGCCTTAAAAAGGCGACTTTTGTTACACCGAGCTTATCAACAAGATTTAAGCAATTTAGCATTAAAAATCGCTCGATTTTTGTCAACTTCACCCTATTTTAGGGTGTTTTTTTAATATACTAACGGATTTATACAATGGAAAATAAACTATAACAAGCGCTAGTTAAACGATTATTTCGGCCGAGTTTCAACACTAAAATGTTTAAAATATAAAAAGGCTAAATATGGCTAAGTGGGCGATAATATTGGGTAGACAAAGGTAAACGGGAAGGCTCGACATGGTTAATCCTAAAGGGTAATGTAGGGTTTACGGGAAACATAACACAAAGAACAAGGCTAACACAAAGTGGTAATCTAAGTGCCTCTATCACTTCTACACAATTTCGCAAGTTCATGGTCTTAACAAGCATTCTAGTGACAAGTTCTAAATTGCACATAACATCCGGCTCACTCCTATATCCGAAATGAACAAATATATAACAATATCAAGGCTCAAATATGCTCACATAGCGGAAGGAATGGGTAAAAGTGTGAAAACTATCATGCAAGTCTTTCTTTGTTTGTCACGCTTTCCGGTTTCCTTTTTTCAAAAATATTTTGCTTGTCGAGTTTTTATCAAGTCCGAAGCTTTCTAAAACACAACCAACCGGTTTATTTACTAAAATATATACAGAAAACAGATATTTTTTTTAGAGGACAAACAAAGTTAACAAAGTTAACCCCCTCCCCACACTTGAACTTCGCATTGTCCCCAATACGAAACCCGAAATATAGAGAAAAAGGATAATAGTACTCCCCTCAAGATGATATCTGATGAAACGAGACTTCCAAAGCTGTGTCTGTCATATGCTCCGGTCCGAGATATGTCGGATCTGCAAGTATGTCATATGTACACCAAAATAGAACAGTAACAAAATAAACACAAATTCGAAGTAGCATATACTTTGAATGATTCTGACAAATTATATTCTGACAAAGAATTTCCAATAAGAAGTGTTAGATTTGAAATGATCAAAAAGGTTTTCAAAATGACAGAAATTAATATTTCTGAAATAAAAGATTTAAATCTTACTGAAAAACCTAAAAAATACACTTCAAGAGTTCAACAGCGATTAAACAAGAAAAAAGGTTACAATTCTGGTTCTGGTTTTCAAAAGAAACCAAACCATAATGGTAATTTTAAAAAGAAGGGTCTTGGTTTTATTCCACCTGAAAATTATAAAAATGATAAAATTTCTAAAACAAACACAAAATTTGTTTCAGGAGGAAGTGCTGAGGAAGAACAGAAGAAATCTTTCTGGAGACAATCAAACCAGGAGTTTCTCGCTGAAAGGAAAAGAACTGGAGTTTTTTTTATAGAAAGGAGACTAGAACCTGTTACAAATGCATTGAAGTTAGTCACATTGCATGGAACTGTTCTCAAGTTACTAAGACAAAATAGGGAGTCTCTGAAAAACTTAAAGAAAAAGTTGTCGATATTGAACCACCAACTGAAAAGTTCAAAATTTTTGAAAATTCAACCTATGAAGTTGGGGAGTGTTCAAAGAAAAATTTTTACAAAAAGAGAGCCAAAGACAACCAAATGTGGATTGTTAAGAAGTTTTCTGAGAAAGTCGGCGATGAGTCTGGTTCCACAAAGCCAGAAGAGCCACAAGTTGAGGTTAAAGAAGAGAAATTTGTACCTTCAGTGAATGATGATAATTTTCCATCATTGAAGGATGAAAAGTTTAAACAAAAGTTTGGTAAGGTTGAGATCTCAGATCAATTCTATTCTGTGAAGAAAGAATTTGATGTTGAGAAAGCATTCAGTGGGAATGTTAAGAAAATTTTTGGGAAAATGATTGAGGGTAAAGTTTAAGGGGTTAAAGAATTTTATGCTACAAAGAAGGCAACTTATAATCCAACCGAATCAGAGTTAAAATCACCCAAGGTTGGTCAGACTTGGGTGGAAATTCTTTTCCCTTAAAAATCGGACTATGCTGGAGCTCCCAAGTTTGTAATCGTGGAGCAGGAATCGGCATCATTCTAGTTAAAGTTGATTTTTGAGATTGAATTTCAAAATTGATAATTTTTTTTACAGGTGATGGACTATGCCGGAGCTTCCAGGTTGGTACGTGTGAAGCAGGAATTGGCATCTTTATTGGTAAAATGAATTTGTGTAAATGTTTTATTCCTACAAGTGGTACAGAGGACTGTTCTTACAAGTGGTAAATCGGGGACATTGAGTTGTACTTGATTTTCTACTAATGGTTAAAAATGGGGTTCATCTATAGTAAAGAAGAAAGAAACAAAGTGATGGTCTTATCCCCTAACCTACAAATGGTTTAAAATCAACAAAACTTATTTTCCGGAAAAATCATTTTGATTGAAACAAATTTAAGTGTTTTGAAATCAAATTGAGAAAATAGTTTGTTGTAAGGGGGAGTTCTGATTGTTTATGCAAAGTGGATGGAGATTTGAAGCTTGATACATTAGTTTGTCATTTTTATGTATAGTTTGTTTTCAAATTTCTTTAAATGTTTTTGCTTTTTAAGGGGAGTAAGAAATTTCAGAAAATCCAAAAACATTAGAAAATTTGAAAATGCCAAAAACATCGAAAAATGAAAAAAATGAGTTTTTGTTGTATAAAAGAGGAAATGATAGTACATCAGTGGGCTATCACAACACGCTAAAGAAATGGAATGTTTAATGTGATAAACAATCTCACTATGGATATGCCAGTAGGTTTTTGCACATTTAGTAAATTGTGACGAGATATAAACCTAAATTCAAAACTTTCTTATTTCGTGGGGAACATTTTTTGGATATATGGGTAACCCCCGAAATCTTGTTTGAAAGGTCCTTTTTTCTGAGATACTAGGTCTTTATACTCAGTGATATCTGGGGTATTATCCCGGGACTTCTGATTTTGCGGAAGCAATGGCCTAGTCCCCGTATAATACTTTGCAAATTGCTTGAAATATAGCGCCGCCCTCAGCATAAAAATGATAAAACATTGCAAAATGCTAAATCATATGATGTTGAAGAAAAGATCCTCTAAAAGGGGACACACCAAAAGTCGAGCCGTCATCTCTCTGCTGAACGGAAGTTCTGACCTGAGCTCTCACGGTTTCGCATCTAACCCCTTACAGATATCATCTAGGTATACTCACCTGTAAGATTGAATATTGGGATCTGGATACGGGAGTATATTCAAGTAATGGGACACGCGGATAAGTTTAAGTCATTAAAACATTAATATCATATCTCGAAACAGTTGAACTTTGTGTAAAAATTTAAGTGGACCAATATACTGACAATCTAGGTGAATTGTTTAAAACTTAAAATGAAATCAAGCTTAACGGTGTTGGTGATTTGTCTCATAAACTGATATGATCCTCTTACACAAACTCACAAAAATTTTGTCTGTAAATATTTCTTTACTGCATTTCATATTATTAAAAAATCCAAAAAGATTTTATGTGTGTTTTAGCATAAATTTTGAAAAATCCAAAAAGATTTTCGTCAACTGATGTTGAAAAGATGATTTTCAAAATTCCAAATGCTGAACATGATGATCATTTTGAGGGGAAATCGGTTAAATCTAAAAATGTTTGAATATTCTTCTGCAAGTGGTCACAGATATTCTGGTTGTTTTGAAAAGGAGAGTCTGAGTTGGTGCATACATCTTAATATTAAATTGTTAAAATTTATGGAATTTATTGTGTGATAGAGAATGTGTAGGAAAGCCAGTTTCTGATACCTGAGTAGAATGAGAGCCAGGTTATGATCCTGGTGCTGATGATGCTGATGAACTTAAGGAATCAAGAGATCTGATCAAGAGAATTAGAAAGCTTGAGAGCAAGATCACGATCCTGATTCTGTGAAAGCCAGATTATAATCCCAGCACATCGAAAGGAGGAGTCTGAAGTCATCCGAGAGAAGGATTAGTTCGAAGGGAGCATGTTGGTGCTGATAGAAAGAGTAAAGTGCAGTAAGACTGATCAAGATTGAAGACATTGACGACTCGACACTTAAGACTCGTCAACATCTGAGGGGGAGTCTGTTGGTGCATACATCTGTCGACTTCGTCTTGTATCGAGTCTAGTATTATAAGTGTTAAATCAGGTCTCGTAATTCGAGGATATTAGGGTTTGGATGTGATGTTTGTGCTAATTCCGCTTGAAAGTAACATATACAGTTTCAAGCGAAATCAACATAGTTAATTCCGCTTGAAATGCACCTTGACACTTTCAAGCGAAATCTCAAGTCTATATATGTAGGTCCTCAAGTGAAATCAATTGTAAGAGTTTATGATTTGGATACCGAGGTGCTGCCGGTTTGTCCTATGATTGTATTTGCTGTTATATCAATCAGACAGTAGTTTAAAGTGATATTCAAGCTGTTTCGAAGTCTATTTCTTTGTTTCCGCCTTTGAAAAAGACTAAAACTCCTCTGATCGACTCATTCGGGTCACGACACGATCCTACAAATACCCATGTGTTGCTAGAAACAGTGAAAAGTTCGATAACATAAACGAGAATATCGGAAGAAGTGCCAATGTTATTGGTCTTGTTCATATTCAGCTTGCCTAGATACCGTGGGCAGTTTCCTTTCAAGTGCCCCATTTGGTTGCATTCAAAGCACTGACGCTCCTAGGAGGGTGTGGTTTTGCAACATGCTTGTTGTTAGTGGCATTTCTGGCAGCAACAACTTTTCTCTTGCCTTTGCTCTTATGTTTCCTTTTCTTGTTATTGGGCTTCTAACACCACCAAACTTGACCATTAGAACCTGGTTAGTTTTGTGGAATAACCAAGTTTGTTCATTTGGTCAATGTATCCTTCTGTCTTTAGCACATGAGTACTGATACATGATCCTTCCAGCATTTTACAGCTTATGAGCTGTTTCATAGTGTCATATCGCTCCTGTCGGGCTTGTTTCTGTAACATGCCTTTTAGTTGCTTGGATCATGTCATAAGCATCCTTATCTTCCATGTTCTTATGAAGTTCAAGGGACATGGTGGCTTTCATAAGGCAGGCTACCTCAACGGCATCCTCGTTATGTTACTCCAGTGCCTTGCGAGCAGTAGTAGAATTACTTTCAGGCTCGGTAGGGACTGGACCATCTAAGATATACAGCTTTTCCTCCATCTTGAGAACTATTCTCAGACTGCGGTGCCATTCGAGAAGGTTGGTGTTATTCAAAATTTTTATTTCTTTTCAAGTATAGACTTGAAAATGAAGGAGTTATTTTATTAGACATCTGTTATATAAGCAAGGTGATTTTAGTTAGTATTTTCGATGTATATCTCCTTATTTCGTAAGGTGAGACGATAAGGAATGAGAATCCGGTTAGAAGCTCTTTCCAAAGGCGGCTGGGGCACGCAACATTAGCAAGAGGTTCAAGCGGACTGACAACGATTGTCAATTGTGAGAAAAGCACAACTCCCAAGGTTTATGAGGCTGCGAGGATAACCTATTGTCCATGCATTGATACGTTTGGCCTCATCTATGCCACTTTTGTTCTCGAGACAGCTGGGGCACGTAACACGAGAAGAAAAGTATAGTCGTCCTAAAACGGTCACATGTGGAAGGGTCGGATGTGTCGACGAAGCCCTGGCACCTTGGAAGGATAAACTAGACACCAAGTGTCGTGCTGTGGCTCCAACACTGATGGTTCGCATTATGCACCAAGTGTTACTAGTAGTAGGATGGCATAGACTATTGATTTTAATTTTTTACCAAATAGGGTCGTTATAGTCGGTTTTAATTTAGATATTAAATTTGCGACATAACCAAAAGGACCCTTTCACCTCTCGGGACAATTAGTTTTAGATAACCTATAAAACTAAGTTTGTAGCGACTTGGAATAACCAATTCTAAGTTAATAGAAAACTAATAAGTTGATCGTTTTGGAAAATAAAATTAATTTAATTTTGCAAAACTTAATTGGTTATTATTTGTTTCAAAACCAACCTTTGTTTTATAACAAAACTTTAACAAGTTGTAAAAACAATTTAGAACTTGTTTAATGTGATTGTTTTTAATATTTTTAAAACTCCTTTTAAAAACATGTTGGTATTTAGGTTGGTTGCGTTATAACAATTTATAAGATAAAAGCAACCACAATAGCAAGATAAATATGTAAATCCATATGGCCAAAATTGTTCGATCTTGCTAGAGCCTAATAGCAAGATCAAACGGGTCACGGGGTCACAACACACAAACAACCACAAGGATGGAATTGATTGCATCTTCTTGTCTTGAGCAACTCCCACTAACTCCAAGACTCCTCTTGGCATTCGGTTTTGCTTCGGCTTTGCTTCGGGTCTTCGTTTCAACAATATTTAACAAGTAAATACAACAAAGACAAAAGGCCTATCTATTACAACTTTGAATCACAAGACGGGCCAAAACCATAAACTAATCTATTACAACTTTGAACCATCTCGGTGGCCAAAAATAATAATTACAAAACCGAATAAAATATACAACCACAAAAAAAAGGTCGGGCCGGATTTACACATCGCACAACAATCACAAAATAAACCGGGCAATGTTTTGGTCAAGCAAAACAAATAAAATATTGACCAAAATAAAAGTGCCCTTAAAAATACTTAGATCATAAACTTTAAATAAATAAAGTTTGTGCTCTAACTCCGGTTAAAAGACCGGTACCGACTCGTATGTTGTAACCAAGGCTCTGATACCACTGTTGGGGTTTTGTGGTGATCGGTTAAAACTTTATTTATCAAAACCCGGTTCAATAAATAATAGATAGTTAATTAAGCAAGTTAATTAATAAAAACGCAGCGGAAATAAAAACATGTGATCAACAAAACGAAACCCGACAGGATCCGGTTACATACAAATACGAGCACAGTAAAAAATATATTTAACTACCGATGAGAAAAATATACCTCGGTTAATGACTAACCGGTCGAGACACCGAGGTTCAACGAACAAGTGCTAGTAAACGAACCAACGAAACACGTCGAACGAGGCGGCGCCAAGCAGCGGCGGACCGCGACAAACAGCGGCGGCAGCCGGCTGCAACAGCGGCGGCAGGGGCGGCTGGCAGCGGCAGGACGGCGAAGGCGGGGAGACGACGGCGGCGGCGGGGCGGCGACGGCGGCGGCCCGCGGCAGGCATGGTGGCCGGTTGTGTTTGGGTGTTGTTGAGAGCATTTTGTGTTCTCTACATTTGTTCATCCTACACACACACACACAAAAATGCAAGACCCAAAGACCATTATATAGATCATGAAGGCCCATGCATTTTCGCTATGTGTCAAACATGCAAAATTGCATGTGCTTTGATTGGCCACAATATAGGTGCATGACAAGTGGCGAGAAGATCCCTTGCATGTGATGCCATTGGCTGCGATGTAGGTGCGCGACAAGTGGCAATGCAAGAGTGTTCTTGTCCCACTCGGTCCATGTCCCCGTCTCTTAGTTCAATACCTGCTTATGATCATAAAAATAATTATGATCTGTCTTGTATATGGTTCGTAATTACCAGTTAAACGGGTTAAGTGGATTTTTAGTTCGTTGCCCAAGGTGTAACTCTTACGGGTCAAGACCCGGTCGGCAGCGTTGACTTATCGAACCGGACATAATATCCAACAAAACTATGTAGTTTTGAACGGATTGAGAAGTGTTGATTTGCATAAGGAAAATATAATACGTGATACATTGTGAAATATGATATGGAATGTGAATGATGCGTGGATGTGATTAATATGTAAATGAATGACATAATCTAAATAAAGATGGATTATGTGTAGGATTGAAAGAAGAAGGAGCAAGTTCCAGAATACAACAAAAGGCTCAAGAACGAGGTAAGTTCGTTTACTTACAAACTTGTGTAATGCTAGTAGTTTTCAATTTATTATTACAAACCCATGGATAATGTTGGTTGTATATTCCATTAGTTTCTAGTCGAACTATAGGAGGTATATTTCAAATTGAATGAGATGTCAAAAGTAAAGTCCCGTATTGATTCGTGTCGAACGGGTCAATTGGGATTTGATTGAGAATGTGTAAGATAAGGTTTCATGATAACCCATTATGAATGGGTTACATAGAATGGAATAAGAATGAAAAAGAATGGTATTGTGCCGAACCGTTTCTAAACGGGTCGATCGGTACTAAGGAAAAAGAATGACAAAAGAAAGTATTGCATTATGTTACCCGTTAGCTATGGGTCAACGAACTTGTTATAAGTTGATTATTCAAGAATGAATTGTGGTGAATTTAAGGTTAGGAATTATTAATGCTTTTATTTTGTTGAATGTTAGGTAAAGCACCTACTTAAACGGCCACGCCTTGCTCGGGACGAACACGAACCGCGACGCCTTCGACACGCTTCCGAATCTAGTGAATGCAAATGGGTCAAAACATTTTGGTTATGTAGTCAATTATGTCTAGTTGTTTAAATACCTTGTTAAAGACATATGGTTACCTTTTTGTATATGTCGAATAGTGGTTGTTAGACTAATATGATCATCACTCTAGGTGTGACCAATGTTTTCTTAAAAATGTATAAACTTCAGTTTGGTCGAAATTTTACATTGATATGAAAGTCTTGAAAACTAGTAGCTTATAATTGCCGTTTTGACCTCTCTTTTAAACTGGGCGTTTCAAGTTGGTATCAGAGCCAAGGTTTGAGAGAATCGAACGCAAATGGAAGCGTTCAAACTCAAACCGAAAGCTCATAAGAATGTGTGTGTTCGTTCCAAGATGCAAGGTGGAGACCAGTTATACTATGTTGATATATGTTGTTGTGTTTGTTGTTTTTGTCATCTGAAGAGTTCGGAAAACATTATAATGGGGCTTAAAAAGATAAAATAAGTAACAAGAAAGTATACAAAGGGAATAAACGTTATGTTAACGGTTGCCGGGAACGTAATGTTCCCAAAAGAAAGTTAAGGGTGCGTTAGTGACAAATCTGTTCTATTACACGTCGCCATTGTTACAGATCTGATGATTTTGAGTTATTTTTGATATTGAATTGACCGGATCAATGATCAATTCGAATTAAAATGAAGATGAATTTGACCGAATAATGATCAGATCCGGTGAATCGAATCGAATTACACCTCGGAATCAGATGAATTGGAATGAAATTGATTAAATCAGGAGCGTGCCAAGGAATGGCAGCTCTAATACCAATGTTAAGAATCGAAATGAAGAAGAAAGTACAGAGAAGAATTATCCAACAATCGACTAAGTTCTCATTAACTGGCTAATAGTCTTTATACTGTTGATTAACTAACCCTAACTACCTAACAAACTTCCTTACTAACAACCACTTCGCACTATAGCTAAATGACACATAAGTCCCTGGACTCTACACTATAGCACATTTACACATTTAGTCCTTTTACACTTTACAACATATCAGAATCAATTTATAAAAAATGTTAAGAATGAGTGTTGGGATGATCATAGGGTTTAAAAAGTTGTTTGCTTTAGCTTAAGCCCCAAGGGCTTCCAAAATGTTGTTATGGTTGAAAGATTCTCGTTTTTTAACTAAACCACAACCTGCTAATAAGTGTTTTTATATCTTTAATTCGAACCATTACGAATTTACAATAGAGTGGCAGGTAAACGGGCAACAAGCTGCGCCACAACATCCTTTTGAAGATGTAGTATACTATTTTAGAGCATCGACAAGGAAACCCAAACGGGAATCTCTCAAGAACTTGGTCTTGCAGTCGAAGAAAAAGAAGATAGTGCAAACCATTTTCACGACAACGTGTTGAATTATATGGCGGAGTAGAAACGAAATAATTTTCAACAACAAAACGACTTCAATGCTCAAGGTGGTGAAAGAGTAAAAGGCAACTACATACGTATGGAGTTATGGGTCAAATATAAAGAAAAACTTAAGGGTCTCGACTCTCGAGTGGTATATGTTGTTCTGTAATTAATAAGATCCCTGCTATTAATAAACAAAACATCAAATATCTAAATACACAGTGAATTGTATTTTATATCCTTTAAGTTTTAACCAAAATGCAATTCACTCTTAAATAGATAAAAAACCTTAAAAAATTGCCAAATCATCAAGACATTTTACATTTATTTTTAAAAATTGAAAACTAAAATTTAAAAGTCATAAAATTATACATCATTAATTTTTCTAATAACAATATATATATAAATTATGATTTTAATTAAACTTTTATGCACTATCGTATTTTGACTTTGACGCACAAGTTTTATAACAATTGGTACATCTTAGATATCTGATGTACCAATGGGATGCCCAACCTCTTAGGTTTGAGCCGATGTTGCAAATCAAGTTGATGAAGCTATATATGACAGTGAATTTACAACACCACATATTCAAATAACTTATCTCATAGACCCAAACACATACGTCGCAAATATTACATTTTATTATGTTTTACATCAATAACATTCATTCAAGAGTGAATTGCAAGTTTTGTCCTTTATCTTTAGGCCATTTTGCAAGTTTTGTCCTTTATGTTTAAATTTGACGAGTTTTGTCCTTTATGTTTAAAAATCAAGCACGTTTTACCCTTTGGGCCTTAAAAATCAAGCACGTTTTGTCCTTTATGTTTAAAAATCAAGCACGTTTTGTCCTTTATGTTTAAAAAATCAAGCACGTTTTGTCCTTAAAAATCAAGCACGTTTTGTCCCAAAGGGTAAAACGTGCTTGATTTTCAAACATAAAGGACAAAACTCGTCAAATTTAAACATAAAAGACAAAACTTGCAAAATGGCCTAAAGATAAAGGACAAAACTTGCAATTCACTCTTCACTCAAAAAAGACAATAACACATCAAAGAGACAAAAATCACAAAACTAGAATTACTATAATTGAATAATTTAGACCAATAAAAACTAAACCATAATCATTGTCGTGTCACCACTAGGGTTGGTGATACACTGACAAGGCAAAGCCTTTGGGTTCAGGTCTCAGGGAGCAAGAAATTCACCGTTTGAAAAAAAAAAATAATTATCGTGTCAGTTCCACGACAGTGAACATACCTGATTTTGACACTTGTACCCTATCATCTATTGACTCTGAATCCTCTGAGTCTGAGCTATCACTGTACACAAACTCAACTCCAAGATCAGGACACAGCTTCTCATTGAAAGCCCAGGTAGGACCTTTCCTACGATCATAGATGACAAGCTTCAGCCAATCATTTCCAAGACTCTGCTGCTCTTCAATAATCTGTCTAGCTGACTCAACTGCTGAGCTTCTAGGCCACCTCAGCTCAATCAATCCCATGGTTGGGATCTCACCTAAGCACATCGGGATCTCCTTAAGCCGCCTACAACCGTCCATAACTAACTTTTCCAGGGCGGGAAAGTGATCACTCGACATATTCCATTCTGCAAGCTCCGGAGACTGAATTTTCAAAACCTTGAGTTTTTTAAACTCTCCATCATTTGGATCCCATCTTGGTCCTTGAAAACTACCACGCAATAGTTTCAAGATTTCAAGATTCGGTAATCTCCCAAATTCCGATAAATCCTTCCATGGAAGATAACAGTTGGAAAACGTCACTTTTTTTAGGGTATGAGGTAACCGATTCAAACAAGTGAACCTTGCCTGCTCTGGGAGACTAAGATCATTGTCAATATATATTTTTAATTTTTCAAGATGAACCAAAGTGTCTAAAGGCGGGAAGAGAACCAAACCGTCAGACAGTTGTAACACAACACAAGCTAACATTTTAAGGTTTGGGGTCATTTCCAACACGGGCTGTCTCCCAAAAGGAAGACGGAGATTTGAAATGGTTTGAACTTTTGATGATGCCACAGGGTACTGTAATCTCAAAGATGGCCAAATGTATATATGCCTCAAATTGGTCATACTATTATCTTTAGAAACATGAAAATCAATCCCCATCGGACACATGAACCCGTAAACTACAAGGGTTTGTAGATTCCATAGGGTTGATACTGATTCAGGGATAACAGGTTCAGAAATGCGTAACGATAAGTATCTCAACTGAACTAACTGCCCTATGTCCGTTGGCAAGAATGGCGCTACAACTGACTTAAGTTCCAACACCCGAATATGTTTAAAGGCTGAGTAAATAAACGAAACATTTTCTTCTGGGAAGCCACAGGTGATACCCCATTTAAAGTACAAAAAAGAACGCATACTAGCGGAAAACGGTTTCGAAAAAACATAGTCTAACACATGAGTATGATTATGATTGATAAATGAACGCCGATCCGTTGAGTTAGTAGAAAAACCCGGCCCTAAAAAAGGCTCGACTTTTATTTCGCTCAGAAATTTCTCTTCTTTGGATTTTTTTAAACACAGATCATGCAAAAGATCATGCACACGACACACTTTCACGCCCCCGTCTGACCTTTTTTGGTCAACCATCACCAGACTTCTATCAATAAGATCTACCAAATACTCCTCTGCTACATTTTCTGTACCTGGTTTTACAAAACCCTCTGCAACCCACAGCCACATCAGCTTTCTGACATCAATCTCAAAGTCTTCCTTAAATGCTCCAAAATAAAGAAAGCATGATTTCAAGTGTCGTGGCAGGTGATTGTAACTTAAAGATAACGTGTTCATGCATTGTTCTGAATCACTAACAATATAAGAACCTATACTATGTAAAACTTGAGTCCACAGCTCGACTGATTTCTCAGTCTTTGCAAGAAGCCCGGATATTACAAGAATCGCAAGTGGCAGGCCTCTACATCTTTCAGCAATTTGCTTCCCAGTTTCCTGTAGATTTGTAGGGCAAGTGCCATCCTCTGCAAAAACTTTATGTCGCAATAGATCCCAGCTTTCCTCCACGGTTAAAAAACGAAGCCTGTGAATTGGGCTGTCTGGTTTGATGTTTGAGGCAACGTTTATAAGCCGACTGGTTACTAAAATTCTGCTTCCAAGATTGTCATCAGGGAAACAGATCCGTATTTCATTCCAGGCCTCTGCACTCCATATATCATCAATAACAATAAGATAACGTTTACCTTTTAACCGTTTGTAAATCAATTCACACAACTTTCCGATGTTCTTTTCTCCAGCTCCAGACTCGATTGAAAGAGAATTACAAAGACTCAACAACAAATCCAGCTTTTGATATGTCTGAGAAACCGTAACCCAACCACGAATATGAAAGTGGTATGTTACATAAATATCATCATAAGCTCTCTTTGCCAGAGTGGTCTTCCCAAGGCCGCCCATCCCAACAATGGAGATAACGTCTAGCTTCTTTTGATCCCCAACAAGTGTATCCAATATTTCTCTTGTTTCAACATCAAACCCAACAATCTTTTCTTCTTTAGGTACTGCAATATTCACTCTTGATGAACTTCCTTCATCTTTCAAGACATTTGGCGCCTCATGATTTGCAAATTCCATCTCTCCTTTGATGGCTTGGATCTCTTGCATGATACCGTCAAAATCGAAACAAGGATCTTGGTCAAAATCAACATCAAACCCAACAATCTTATCTTCTTTAGGTACTGCAATATTCACTCTTGATGAACTTCCTTCATCTTTCAAGACATTCGGCGCCTCATGATTTGCAAATTCCATCTCTCCTTTGTTGGCTTGGATCTCTTGCATGATACCGCCAAGATCCAAACAAAAATCTTGGTCAAATCCAACATCAAACCAAATAATATTATCTTCATTAGGTACTGCAATATGCACTCTTGATGAACTTCCTTCATCTTTAAAGACATTCGGCGCCTCATGATTTACGTCGTCAAGATCCAAACACGGATCTTGGTTAAAATCTTTTGGATTCTTAACTGCAAAACTAGAAATAAATGAATCAACCATATCTTCTACCTTGCTTGCTACATCTATGATCCTTATCACCAATGCTTTCACTTCCGGGACTGTGTAACGAGTCTCCTCCGAACAAGAAAGAAACGTTCTTAATGAGGTTAGCTCCTTGTACAGCCACTCGAACCGATCCCTCTCTTTAAGAATCCATGGACTTTTGGAAATATGTGAAGGACAATTGAAGTCAATGAGCTGCTTCAAGGTCTCTATTAGACAGTCCACGTCGGTATCAATCATGTTTAGTGTGTAGATTTGTCCTCTAAATCAAGAGCATGCTACTATTCAAGTTATAAATACCTGTGATCAAAAGTGTCATATTTAGAATCAAAAAGCTTTAAATCTACAGGTGGTAATGAAACTAGATAAATCAAACATTTGAGCAAAGCAATATTATATCCAGATGCAAGTAATGAATTCAAAAATAAAATATGTAAATATATGCAAAACCCTAATTTCAGTTATGAAAGATCCATTCATTCCCAGGAGTTAAGAGAGAAATATAACTTACATAATGATCAGGAGGAAGAAGCAATTCGTATGGCAGAACTTTGAAATGAAAATTACAAATGAGTGGATCTATAGCTAGCTAAGCTAGGGGTTTGACTTTGATCAATCAATCACCAAATTACCATGACTTGGTAAGAGCAATATTCAACGTCAACAGGTGATTATGTGGTACTGGTATGTCGGTCAGTCAAAATCAAATAATGCATTTGTTCCCTTTTCCTGCATTTCATTCTTTTTTTTTCTTTTTCACTTGGTTAATTTTAATTTATCTTTTACATAGAAAAGTGTAAATGTTTATGCTCTATTTATTTATGTTTAAATAATATGTTTGTAATACTTTTCATATTAAAGTAAAACAAGAAAAAATAGACGACATAAAAACGTTGAATTACACACGTACGTTGTGTCGTGTTAAGTCGCAAAATTTAGAAGAAAACGTAAAAACGTTGAATCATATACGCATGTTACGCCGTGTGAACTCGCAAAATTTCGAGTGAAACATAAACAAAAAATTTGCAAAACATGAAAAGTAGAAGATCAAAGTTAAAAGTAAAAAAGTTGTGAGGTTAAATTTGCAAAAGATGAATACTATTGGATTAAAACTAAAAAAAACAAATACTTTTTAGTTAAAAGTATAATATCAAATTTATTTTGAAAACTCTCCTAAGCCTCTAATACAACTAATTTATGCATAACAATGTTGAAAATTTATTATGTGGAAATATAACTATATTTAACCCTTACATTATGGGGTGTGGAGGAGGGTAGTCCGTGAAGGATGGCCCTCCACGTTATCCATCACGTCAACATCCAAGGAGGATACCCCTCCAAGGATGGACCAATGGTGTGGAGGATGAGTCTTTCCCCTTTTTAATTTTTTTTTCAATTCAACATATTTTTAAACATTAAATAACCTATAAAATAAAATCATTACATATTAAAAAAAACATTACATAACTTAAAAAAAGAGTAAATGTCACTTTACATCCCTGAGTAAACCTCATTTGAAAAAACGCAACAATCTAGTCCCTGGGGTTGTCGATTGAGTTCAATCACGTCCCTGCTCCAATATTCCGCCAGTCAACTGTTTATTGATTTGGGTAATTATGTCATTTCACATGTTTTAAAGCAAGTTCGTGTTTAGCAAGATAGAAATGAAGAAAGAACGAGAAGAAAAGATAAGAAAAGTTTGTTGTGTTTGGAGATTGGTTTCGTGAACGAGAATCAATTCGAACTGAAAATAGCAAACGAGAAAAGAAATAAAAGATAGAAAAAACACGATGGTGATTGGGGGACTTCCAGTATTGACGGAATCGAACTACAAGGTATGGTCGACCAAGGTGGAGGGATTTCTAAAAGACTGGCTTTTGGGACGTTATTGAACCTACAGTCCATATAGCTGTAGATGAAAGGAAGATGTACACAGCATTGGCGTACATATGTCAAACCCTGCCGGACGACATCTTGGTACAAGTTGGCATACTCATGAATATGGCGTGCTTTGAAGATTCGGCAACTTGGAATTGATCATGTACGAAAGGAAGAACATGAAAAAGCAGCTCAAGAACCCGCTGAGAAAGAAAGACTGGATGAGATCGCTGAGAAAGAAAGATTAGATGTCATTGTAAAAGAAGAACAAGCACGTCAGAAAGAAGTTCAGGAAGCTATAGAGAAAGAAGAAGCTTTGCAAGCTATTTTGGAAAGTGAAGAAAAAGAAAGATTAAATAAAGAAAAAATTGCTTTGGAAGAAGAAGAGAAGATTGTGAACCTTCAGGTATGTTTTCCTTACTCAAACAACCTTAAAGTTAAAGAAATTGTTAAGATCAGTGAGCAGCAACGAAGCAAGGAACATACTACTGGTCATGATGACGAGAGAAACGATCTAGTAACGTATGACAGGAATGATGCAGCTAACAAATCTACACATTTAGAACCGTATTTGAAAGTCAATAGTCGAGCATCTATTGAAGAAAAATCAGAACTGAATGAAAAGTTTAGAAAAATAATGAGAAAGAAAAGCCCAACAGGGTCTGATAAAGAAAGAAAGACTAACCCAGCTGCGAGTTTTTGGTCAAAGTCAGATTGCCAAGAATGTTTGAATGAGCAAAGAAAGAAAAGAAAAGTGAGGAAAAAGAACTTGTCAATTGAACAAGTGATGCAACAAATATGTAAAGATAGAATATTTCAAGAAAAGAAAGTGAAGAATGAATTTGCATTGGAGATATATGTGGTTGGTTTGAATGATGAGCGTAATATAACCGTTAAACAGCTTTGTTACAAACAATTGAAAAGAAAGAATAAAGGCGAACCAATAATAGAAAATGAAGAGTTGAGAGTGCTATTTGGGATTCAAGACCTTGGCGGAACAAAGTCAAGAAAGTTTGAGTCGGGTTTTAGGATTAAGGGGGAATGTTGAAAGTTAATCCTATAAGGATTATTTTGATTAACCTCATCAATTGAATGAGGGGAAAATTGTATTTATAAACAAAACATATAATTATGACTCCTATAATTTAGGAGATGTACAATAATGTAAAAGATACATAATATAATACAAAAATATAAACTATTATCTAATACCCCCTTCAATCGGAATGGTGGCGGCCCAAGATGCAACATAGCACGAAACCGTTCGAACGACGCACGCGGAAGACTTTTAGTAAAGATATCTGCCACCTGAAGATTGGTCGGAACAAATTTGTATAAAGCTTCCCCGAATAAGCAAGTTCCCTGATAAAATGATAATCTAAGTCAATATGTTTTGCTCGCTTGTGGGAGACCGGATTCTGAGTCATGAACAAGGCACTTTTATTATCACAAAGCAAAGTAGGCCGATCAGGAGGCAAAGCATGAAGTTCTCTAAGAAGATGAGTAATCCAAACAATTTCAGCAACAGTATTCGCCATTGCCCGATATTCTGATTCACAACTAGAACGAGAGATTGTGGGTTGTTTCTTGGCACTCCAAGAGACAAGATTACCCCCGAAGAAAATAGAATAGCCATAAGTGGAACGGCGGGTATCCAAACAACGAGCCCAATCAGCATCCGAATAGCCAATAATGGAGGATGTATGAGGCCGAGTATAAGTTAAACCAAAAGAGAGGGTGCCTTTAACATACCGAAGAATCCGTTTAACAGCTTGAAAGTGAGCAACCGTGGGAGCATGAAGAAACTGAGAGACTTGATTAACAGCATAGGATAAGTCAGGACGAGTAATGGTAAGATATTGCAAAGCTCCAACCAAAGACCTGTAAGCCGTAGGATCAGTGCAGGGTTCTCCATCAACAGTGAACGACTCATGAGGAGTTAAGGGAGTGCTGACAGGTTTGGCATCATACAAATCAGCACGGTGAAGAATATCTTGAGCATATTTAGCTTGAGTGAGAAATAAGCCCTTGTCAGTGTAGGCAACTTCAAGACCCAAGAAATAATTTAGAGCACCCAAATCTTTAATAGCAAACTCATGATTAAGATGAGAGATAAAGGTGTTAATATCAGAGTCATTGTTGCCAGTAAGAATTAGATCGTCAACGTATACCAGCAAGTACATGAGGCAAGAACCACGCTTGTAAATAAACAAAGAGGTGTCAGGCCTGCTACAAGTGAACCCATAGGAAACAAGAAAAGTACTTAGACGTTGAAACCAGGCACGGGGGGCTATTTAAGACCATACAAGGCCTTAGAAAGCTTGCATACATGATTGGGAAAACGAGAATCTGTGAACCCTGGTGGTTGCTCCATGTAGACATGTCACAGCCCCCGATCCCTAATTCCCGGGAACGGGCGGCCGTGAGCCAGTTTTGGTGGTATCACGATATTTACTTATTTGGCAGCGGAAATTTCATCAGGACCGTAGTTAGGAAATATTTTATCAGAGTAAAACCACCATATTTGATATTTAACACATGGGCAAAAACCCAAGTTTCTTATTACAATATACTTATAAGGACAAAACCTTATTTTATTGAATTTTTAAAACATCTTGTTTTAGATAACTTTTATAGCCACTTATTTTCCAAGCCGTCAATGCTCTCGAGCTGGCTTTTTCCCCAGTTGGCTTTCACATTGTGTTACCTGAAACATGTTTTAAAAATATTTTATCAGCAGGAAATACTGGTGAGTGAATCCCAATTTAATTAAAACGAGTTTTATCAATTACCACAGTATTGAGAGCGATTACAATGTTTATATCTACACAATTACCCATTCAGTACTTGCCACTCGACGTATCTATGGCTATGGTCATATCACACATTGGCTACTCGTCGTCCAATTGTGAAGGTTATCAAGTAATGTATACAAAACCCCATAATACCGGCGATAATTGAAGAATTACACGACTCATATACTGGTAATATGATATAAACAATTTGAGGTTTTATAAAACAGTTGACACAAAAAGGAGATTACTCACATTGCTATTTTAGGTTTTCCTTTGTGACTTCCTGGTTATAATCTAGTTGAATAAACAATGCACACGCGTTAGTATAATAACCCATTTTAACATTAGTAATACCCTCCCCGAGACGGCATTCCAACGACTACGTCGGGCAGAACCACGACAGCCGTTACGGAACCCTAGATCAATCGGGCAGCGTATCTAATACGTATCCAGGGGTTATAATACTTACAACGAGGCAGAGCTTCGCTAATTTAGGGGGTATAATGCCCGCGTATTATAAGCCTACTACAGAAATTGTGATTTGAGAATGAAATTTGGGACGAACAGAAATGAAATCCGATACCTGCTATTTATAGTGCCTGAACCTGGGTCTCTCGCGGCCCGCGTTAAATAAGGCCAGGCCTTACGCGGCCCGCGTCAACATGCGGTCAAAGCGTAGCTTGGCTGATTCGATACGTAGGTCCGCCACGATGATGACACGTGTCATCACCGGGCTGCGCCACCGTTTGAGACACTCGCGGCCCGCGTTATCTTAAACGGAACCATACGCGGCCCGCATGAACTAAAGATTTAAGCGAAGTCTGGTTTCATCCTTGCGCGGCCCGCGTTAAGTTGAGGTGAGGTCCCATGCGGCCCGCCTCAACTTAATTGTTATTGTTTTTATTTATTTTATATATTATAATCTATTTTGGGGCTCGGTTTTCACATACGGGGTGCATATAAAGGCATATTGATATATTTAAAGATATATTAGGGTGTCGGTTTTACCGAGGGTTGTTATATCCTCCCCACCTTATTTTAGAGCTCGTCCTCGAGATCTACTAAAATGACTATAGATATTTCTTTTTCATTTCAGATTCAAGCTCTCTTGTGTATTCAGGTCCTCTTTTGGAGTCTCACATTATTTTAACTAAAACTAATTTCTTGTGCTTGAGATTCCTGATTTGAATGATATTGTCAGTTATTTCCTGCACTATCTCAGGTCCAGATAGTTGTTTTTCTCCAATTTCTACCCAATAGACTGGGGTTTGGCACTTTTGTCCATAAAGTGCTTCGAATGGTGCAGTATTGTTACTTGTGTGATAACTAAGAAAATTCTTATGAAAGGTAAATGATCGTTTTGACCTTTTGGTGAATTTACTTGGATTGCCTTTTGATTACATAATATACTGGCTTTATTGGCTATTAACCAATCCATTCTTAAAATAATATCAAATCCTACTAGATTTATTGGGTAAAGAATTGTAATAAACTTATGGTTTAGAGTTTCTATTCTTGCTCCCTGCAAGATTTCAGAAATCTTAATGGTTTCTCCATTGGCTGTTTCTACTAGACATACTTGTGGTAGTTTAGTTAATGAGTGATTTGCAAAACGAAGTATTAATAAAACTTTAGTTTGCACTTGAGTTAAATAATACTGTAGCAAAATATCATTAACTAAAACATACCAGCTATAACGTCTGGGATGATCTTGACTTCTTCTGTAGTCAGAACAAATGCTCTAGCATTTCTAGTATTCTTGTTGTCTGTGGCTGGAGCTAATTTTGGACAATTTGGCTTGATATGACCTTGTTCTCCGCAGTTATAGCATATCCTGTTGTTTTTCTTTCTGCATTCTTCCTCCTGATGTCCCGATATTTTACAGAAGTTACAGTATATAGGGCATTTTCCAGAATGCTTTCTCTTGCAATACCTACAGTAGGGTGAAGAGGTAGAACCTATATTTTTCTCATGATTAGAATTTCCAGAGTGGAATTCTTGTACAAGTTTCTGGGTTAGGTTCCTTCTCTGATCCTCCTCTCGGGTACGGACTAATTCATCAGTCAAGGTATGTGCTAGTTCTACAGCTTCTTCTATGGTTTGAGGTCTAGCTGCCTTGACTACATGTCTTATCTCTCCAATTAATCCCCAGATATAACGAGAGATTAACACTGGTTCTGGTGAAGCAAGATTTGGTACTATTCTAGCATATTCGAAGAATAACTTAGTGTACCCTTTGCTATCCACACCAGTCATCCTAAGGTTTAAGAATTTGTTTGCAATTTGTTCCTTTTCATTGGGTGGGCAGAATTTCCTTTCCACCTTTTCCTTAAACTCCTCCCATTCCATATTGTAAGTTCTATCAATTCCCTTAGTTTGGAGGATAGTGTTCCACCATTCTAAGGCTGAGTTCTTAAACAGATTAGAAGCAAATAGTATTTTATCTTCTTTTGCGCATTTGCTTATTCTTAAGACTGCCTCAGTTTTCTCTATCCAACGTAGGGTTGCAATGGCCTCTTCGTTGCCCGAGAATTCCATTGGTTTGCAGGACCAGAATTCTTTATAAGAACAACCATAAGGCATGGTTCTTCTTCTTTTGGGAATAGGCATTTGAAGTACCGGTCCATTGTTTACACTGTTTTCTGGTTCACTTGGTCGCTTACTGCTATGCTTACTTTTATTATCAGCATCCTTAACAGTTTGAAGTATAAATGGCATAGCATCTATAATTCCCTGTGCTACTATGTGTTGGATAGCACTATTATCCATTTGGTTTCCATTGTTATTGTTGTTTGGGTTCTCATTATTCAGATTATCATCATTCTGAATATTATCATTCTGGATCTCCGGGTTATTATCCAAATTGACTTGATTTTCTTGGTCGGCCATCTAAATTTTAAACATCTAACAAATATTAATATCATAGATTAATATAGTAAATCACATAATCACAAAATCCCAAAAATAGGAATTTTTTTTTTTTTTTTTTTAAAACAACTATTGCTAGATTACAACTGAACTTTCAAATTATACTAACAGTTTATTTTATAGTTAACGTTTCCGGCTTGTAGGTGTTGTAGGTGCTAAAACTGGTTAGCATTTACTGCTACAGTAGCTAACATGTAGAGATTTGCCCATTTTTCATCTAATTTATCTTCCCAAGGTGGGTTACTGCCTATTTTCTGGGTTTCCTGAAACTTTTTCATGTTCTCTTGACTTTTTCTAAGGATCCGACTTCTTTTACTAGGGATAAGTGGATTTTCATACTGTGCTTTACGGACAAATATTCCTTCTTCAATATCTGCTAAATATCCTGAGAAATTGGTTTGGGATAAACTTCCCTTTTCTTTGGGTGAACTATCTAGTTTATAATAGATGTCCGAAATTCTTCTCTTACTCATACTGTAAACTAACAAATAGTCAAATAACATATCATAATAATCATGCATGTATTTCCATAATTTATTTCCTAACAAAATATAACTTTAAGTGTCAGCAGAACACTTCTTTGGCTTGAACCAGTGGCTAGGCTCTGATACCACCTTCTGTCACAGCCCCCGATCCCTAATTCCCGGGAACGGGCGGCCGTGAGCCAGTTTTGGTGGTATCACGATATTTACTTATTTGGCAGCGGAAATTTCATCAGGACCGTAGTTAGGAAATATTTTATCAGAGTAAAACCACCATATTTGATATTTAACACATGGGCAAAAACCCAAGTTTCTTATTACAATATACTTATAAGGACAAAACCTTATTTTATTGAATTTTTAAAACATCTTGTTTTAGATAACTTTTATAGCCACTTATTTTCCAAGCCGTCAATGCTCTCGAGCTGGCTTTTTCCCCAGTTGGCTTTCACATTGTGTTACCTGAAACATGTTTTAAAAATATTTTATCAGCAGGAAATACTGGTGAGTGAATCCCAATTTAATTAAAACGAGTTTTATCAATTACCACAGTATTGAGAGCGATTACAATGTTTATATCTACACAATTACCCATTCAGTACTTGCCACTCGACGTATCTATGGCTATGGTCATATCACACATTGGCTACTCGTCGTCCAATTGTGAAGGTTATCAAGTAATGTATACAAAACCCCATAATACCGGCGATAATTGAAGAATTACACGACTCACATACTGGTAATATGATATAAACAATTTGAGGTTTTATAAAACAGTTGACACAAAAAGGAGATTACTCACATTGCTATTTTAGGTTTTCCTTTGTGACTTCCTGGTTATAATCTAGTTGAATAAACAATGCACACGCGTTAGTATAATAACCCATTTTAACATTAGTAATACCCTCCCCGAGACGGCATTCCAACGACTACGTCGGGCAGAACCACGACAGCCGTTACGGAACCCTAGATCAATCGGGCAGCGTATCTAATACGTATCCAGGGGTTATAATACTTACAACGAGGCAGAGCTTCGCTAATTTAGGGGGTATAATGCCCGCGTATTATAAGCCTACTACAGAAATTGTGATTTGAGAATGAAATTTGGGACGAACAGAAATGAAATCCGATACCTGCTATTTATAGTGCCTGAACCTGGGTCTCTCGCGGCCCGCGTTAAATAAGGCCAGGCCTTACGCGGCCCGCGTCAACATGCGGTCAAAGCGTAGCTTGGCTGATTCGATACGTAGGTCCGCCACGATGATGACACGTGTCATCACCGGGCTGCGCCACCGTTTGAGACACTCGCGGCCCGCGTTATCTTAAACGGAACCATACGCGGCCCGCATGAACTAAAGATTTAAGCGAAGTCTGGTTTCATCCTTGCGCGGCCCGCGTTAAGTTGAGGTGAGGTCCCATGCGGCCCGCCTCAACTTAATTGTTATTGTTTTTATTTATTTTATATATTATAATCTATTTTGGGGCTCGGTTTTCACATACGGGGTGCATATAAAGGCATATTGATATATTTAAAGATATATTAGGGTGTCGGTTTTACCGAGGGTTGTTATAAGACAGTCTCAGTGAGGTTGCCATTTAGGAAGGCATTTTTAACATCCAACTGATGTAGTTGCCATTGATTCAAAACAGCTAGAGAAAGAACAATGCAAACCGTCGAAGCCTTAACAACTGGACTAAATGTATGAGAATAGTCAAGACCAGGTACCTGTGTAAAGCCCTGTGCAACCAAGCGAGCCTTATATCGTTCAATACTGCCGTCAGAGTGATACTTAATGCGATGAACCCATTTAGAGCCAACAACATTCGTAGAGGATGGTTGGGGAACAAGAGTCCATGTCTGATTGTGATAAAGTGCATCAAGTTCTTCATGCATTGCAGCAAGCCATTTAGGGTCTTTGACAGCAGATTTGAAACCTCGAGGTTCAGTAGCCGAAGCAAGAGCAACATGAAGCGCATGCGTGGTAAGAGAAGCAAGATCAGCCCGATGCTTAGGTTTAAAGATGCCTGCCTTAGAACGAGTTTGCATTGGGTGAACCGAAGTAGACTGGTCTGAAACAAACACATAAGTCGGGCCAGAAGAGGTAGCCGGAGATGATGTAGCAGCAATGTTTGGGCTGGGCCAGAAACCGGGACAGCCGACATAGGAACCAGGGCGGCGGGCTCGGAAAGAAGCTGCTGGGCGGGCTCGGAAATAGTCTGCTGGGCCGAAACAGGCTGCTGAGACGGAATAGGTTGCTGGGCCGGAGCAGGCTGCTGAGCCGGAGCAGTGGGCTCGGCCTCGAAGATTAAAGTAGGCGACACAGTAGTGGCGAAGATGGCATAAAAGTAGTGGGCCGAGGATGGATAACTGGGCTGATAAAAGAAGGCTCATCAAGAAAACTTGTAATGCCCAAAGAAGAGAGATCAGTATTCTGTGAAGAACCAGAAAAAGGGAAAACCGATTCGTTAAAACGGGCATGTCGAGAAATAAAAATTCTCGAAGTGGATGGGTCAAGACAACGATATCCCTTATGTTGTGGGCTATAGCTGATGAAAACACAAGGTAAGCTCCGAGGTTCAAGTTTATGCTTGCTGTAATCACGAAGATAAGGAAACACCTGACAACCATAAATACGACAATTATCATATTGCGGATGCTGTTGAAATAATAACTTGTAAGGCGACTCATTGTCCAATAAAGGGGTGGGCAGACGATTGATAATATAAGTTGCAGATGTGAACGCATCAACCCAATAAGTAGCAGGAATATGAGCATTAAATAACATCGCCAAACCAGTTTCCACAATATGTCGATGTTTCCTTTCAGCACGCCCGTTTTGTTGAGGCGTATAAGGACATGAAAAACGATGAAAAGTACCATTATCCTCAAAAAATTTTCAAACCGTGTGGTTTACAAACTCAGTTCCTCCATCACTTTGAAAAACCTTGACCTTTCGTGAGCACTGTGTTTGAACAAGATTTAGAAAAACTGGTAAAACAGAAAAGAAATCTGTTTTTCTTTTGAGAGGATATAACCATGTAAATCGAGAGAAATCATCAATAAATGCAACATAATAACGATAACCATCTGTAGAACAAATAGGTGCAGGACCCCACAAATCACAATGAATCAAATCCAAAGGTGAAGAAGCACGTTTTAAATTAACATCAAAAGATAATCGTTGTCCTTTTGCAAGTTGACAAGGAGTGCAAAGTATAGGTTTTGGTAATAATGAAGTAACATTCAAAAGACCTAACTTATTTAATAAAGAAATAATACTAAAAGCAACATGTCCTAGACGAGCATGCCATAACTCGTAGGAGGCTTTATGTGAACGTCCAAGAGAGGCAACAAAAGCTTGTGGGGAGTCCTTAAGCACGTACAATCCTTCTTCACAAGTGCCTTCAGCGAGTACCTGCTTGCTTAGCTGATCCTGAATATGAAAATAATAATCGGAAAATAAAACATCAACTGGATGATCTTTAGTTAACTTGCTTATAGACAATAGCTTATTCGTAAGACCAGGAACCACAAGAATATTACGAAGAGTAAGATTACGAGCTATTGTAGACATCCATGTGTGAGAAATAGGAAGTGTCCTACCATTACCAAAAACAACACATTTTTACCTTTGTAGGGAGTCGAATTTTGAACCGAATCCGTATTAGGAACCATGTAATCTGTGGCACCGGAGTCAGTGCGCCAATCAGGAGAATCACCTGTTACATGACATTGAGCATGAAAAGCTTTGGCCAAGGACTCATCTGAAGGAGCCTGAGAAGCAAAGGAATGAAGTTAAGGACAGGCGCTCGCATAGTGACCGTTTGTACGACAAAGCTGACAGTGTGGAGGACGACGCTGCTGTTGACCACGGCCACGACCACGTGAGGACCCACGTCCTGAAGAATAAGAGCCACGACCAGGATTGGAGCCGCGAGAGGGTCCACGGGGCTGTTGAGCATTAAAGGCAACCGTGGGGGGTTTCGGTTCCATGCAAGGTCTGTATAAATAATTCTTGACTTTCAGTTTGAGCAACAAGGTCACGAAACGAAGGACGAGTTCTAGCCGTACGTATGGTAGTGGAATAAGTCTCATAGGCCAGTCCAAGACCACATAGATACCAGTGTAAGCGATCCATCTCATCAACAGGATGACCGATAGCTGAAAGTTGGTCACATAAATTTTTAAAACGACGAGAATATTCAGTGACCGAAGACGTACCCTTTTTAATCAGACGGAGAGAATCACGTAACAAGTGTATGCGTTCAACTGAAGCATTGTTGTAGGCTTGTTCGAGTGCAGTCCAGATAGCATGAGCACCTTTAAGACCAAGAACCTCGGCAGCAGCTTCCTCTGTGAGACAGGATTTAATGAGAAGGACTGCTTTTTGATCCTTTTCGGACCAAGCGGCGGCATCAGGGTTCGGAGAAGACTTGCCATCAACAGTAATCTGGGCTGGAGGCGATGAAGCATCAGCAGCAACATGGGCCGAGAGCTTGTGAAATTCAAGAACCAAAAGGATTTGCTCCCTCCATACGAGATAGTTGGAGGAGGAGAGCTTCATGTGCATCATGTGGTTAAAGGTTGTCATGGAGAAGATAGAGTCGGAAGTGGCTGAAGAAGACGCCATGGAAGAAGCCAGGATCGAAAGAAGAGGAAGAAACAGCAGCGACAACCAGGAAAAATTAGGATTGGGAGAAAATTATGGCTGATACCATATAAGTATTATTTTGATTAACCTCATCAATTGAATGAGGGGAAAATTGTATTTATAAACAAAACATACAATTATGACTCCTATAATTTAGGAGATGTACAATAATGTAAAAGATACATAATATAATACAAAAATATAAATTATTATCTAATAAATCCTAAAACTCATATGAGTTGAAAATTGAAGGACTAAAGTGAAAGATTGATATAACTAGTTTTTATTAAAGTTTGGTTTATTTTAGGTAATTATATAGTAATTTGTTTAGGAAAGGTTTAATAGCTTAGAGAGCAAGTTTAGTAGTATCATAAATAGGGGTCTAGGTTAATGTTTTTATTTGTCCATTTTCTTTGTAAGTGCGTACGTTTGTTTGATTGAATAAGAGTCACGGGTTTGTCACCCCAATAACTCATATTCAAAAAGTTGGGTGTGGCTTCCGGAAAAAGAAGGTGAGTTTTCGGTTGCGTCCATGAAAACAATGTTATTTGATTCTTATTGTACCACTGGCCGTTTGTAAGGGAATGGAATAGCTGGGTTCAATTGAAAGCAAATATTATGGTTTGGAAGGCTGAAATGAGTAGACTCCCAAACGCTCACGACATTAAGATCTAAGAATGTGCAAGTCAGGTCAATCGTATGTAAGTTATGTGGGAATGACTGCTAATTCCCTGCTCTCTTTTGGCAAGCAGTGGCATCTTGGTGTAGGGTGCCACCCATATTTGCTTTTTTCTACGAAGGATCTCCTGATGGTTCACAAGAAGCAAAGAATAGAACGACGAATAAAAAAAGTTTTTTTATGGCATTATGATTACGACATATTGAAGTATTTGGAAAACAAGGAACGAAGCCGTCTTCTCCGTTACAACAGCTAATGTCGCAAAAACTATGGAAGAGATCAAGTCGTATAGCTTCCTTTGGATAAAAATAGATCTCCGTTTAGTTCTTTGTCTTGGAAAAACTAGCGTACTTTTATTGTGGAATCGTTGTTGTTGTTTTGCTAGCTCTTGCAAGTCATTGGTTAAGGATATATCGCCAGTCCAAAAAATATATTTTTTATTAGCGTTTAAGTTAAGATATCATTCATCCATCCTATTTTATTAATTGTTTGTAATTTTGAGTTGTATTATTATTATGTAACACCTCGAAATTTTTCGTCCAATAATGTATTGACACGTGTCTTGAGTTTGCACGTGGTATTAAATACTAAATAAAGGACTAAAGTTGACAAACATTGAAAGTATGTAAATTCGAGGGTTAAAAATGTAAACGAGGGATAAATACACTGTACAGTAACCCTAAATGATGCTCGTACCTTCAAACGGATAAATCATGGATCGTACGGAACGAAATGCGGAAGAAAGTGAGAGATTACAAACTGCAGGGGTTAATTGTGTCAACATGTTTAAGTGATACCTCTGAGTGACCCTTTAACATACCCAAGGCTTTGTAACAGTAAATTACGCTCACTAGAATATCCGATATAAATTTCGCGAAGTTCCGTTTTAAAACGAGAAAGTTATGATCAATTTCGTATGCGAGGGGTTAGAAGTGTCAACAATAAAAGATAAGGCTTTTCGGATAGTAATTAAACTAACCGGGGACTTATCGGCGCGGGTAAAAGTCACGAGGCCCTTATTCGTAAATAATCGAGGCCCAAATCGCAAAGTTACCCCTTCGAAACCGAAAGGTCGGGCTAATAATGGCAAAAGATTTGAAAATCTTGAATTGCAGGCCTCAGGCGGGCCGCATTAGAGAAACAAGGAAGCTCATGCGGGCCGCGAGCCATGTGAAGATTCGGTTCCTGACATAAGGATTCAGGCGACCCGCGTAAGGGTAGCCTGATCCTTAATGCGGGCCGCGTCAGGCCGCCAGATGCAGAAAACATGCACAGGTTCACTGTTTGATGTTTTAACCGACCTTGGGTGCAATTATGGCAGCAAGGGCGCCCCCTACATGTCCCCTAGCACTCAGGGACAGCTGCTGATCATCCATGAGAAATTATAGACTTAGTTATGATGATCTTGTGCTCCAATTTTCACTATAAAAGGCCATGTTGTGCACACATTTGAAACACACCTCAAACCTGCTTTCTTGATCACTTCTGGAGCTCAAGAGCATTCTTCTAACATCTCTGGTCGTGCACGAAGCTTCTGTAAGTATGCCTAACCCTTTGTGGTTTAGTTTTCCATAGTTTTAGCTTAAAAGTCAATCCGTCGTAATTAACGATTGACTTAACGATAAATCACAAATGGTCCAGTGGTTTGACGAATCAAAAGTAGTTATATGTTTGTAATCATGTGGGCATTAAACCCCTAAAAGGGCACCCTCTGATTCCCACTCTAACTAGTCCGAATGTCGAGTCAAACTTGCTTAGAAAAAGTCAACAGAATGCTATTTTGCGATTTTATGCATAATCGGTAATGTAGATAGCGTGTAACCTGTTTTAACACTCATATAACATGATAATAAGTATATTAACTAGTCTAAGCTTGTTTGATCCGACCATTTACTGTTTTGAACCGGTTCGGAACCAAAAGTCGCAAAACTTTGACTTTTGCTTTGACTTCAGTTCTGACCCGTTATGGTATGATTTAGATATGCCTTAGGACTCTCTTAGGACCAGGTTACATGATGGTATAACCATCTGTGACCGGTTCGTTGTTTGTCCGAGTCTTTAGCACATTTCCGTTAAATGCTTAAAAGTTGACCGTAACGCCCTTTTCAATTTAAAACGAGAATTTTTGACATGTTAAAGGACAATAACCTTAGTCACTGATTTCTAAGCGTGTCCCTAAAATCTCACGTCAATCCGAGGTCCAGAATAGGAGATATGCTAAATAGCGCAATTACGGAAACTTTAGTAATTAAATGGCGCAATTAGCATAAAGCCTATCTAAACCCAAATTTCGACACCAAACCTTTTACACACTGATGTAAAATAATATTTTGGAATTTTTAAAGATTTTTAATTATTTTTAACCTGCTCATAACCTGCGGTTATGGCATCGGTTCGGTAAATACCGAATATACCCTTTTCGAGCATAACTTGAGTTCTACAAGGTCTTTTGACCCGATTCCATTTGCTACTGATTTTAAATAATAAATAGAGTATTTTGGACTTTGTAAACTGTTCGGAAAACTCAGATTTCCTGTAGAACTCAGAAACCTCTTTTATGATCTTTAAAATGACCGAAATACCCCTACGAGGCATATAATGGATTTAAACTCATTTCGGGCATTATGGAAGGTATCCTACTGATACCACAACCTCTTTAAAGCGTATTGACTTAGGAAACTTGTGTAGGACTCTTACGGTTACCCGTTACGCCTTTTGCGCGCACGGTTCGGTTTATGTAACTAGTTTACATAAACTAGCCGAAAGGGGTCAAACCTTATTGTTTTGACCTCAAAATCCAGAGTGTGGTTATATTACCCATATAAAACAAGTCTTCAAACTTGTTGGGTCCAAACCACATCCCATTCCCGGTTTTCGCCTTTCACGCAATTAAGCCGTAATTATCCTTTGAAACCAACCGGTCTAGCTAAGGCTACATTAAAGACCCGTTAGGATTCTAATAGGTTGTTATAAACCTTCGTTCCAGAATAGGAGACCAGTAAAAGATACTTTCATTTATTTGATTGAGGATATTACTTGCAAAGGTAAATACTTTTAACTTATTTTCCGTTATACGGGCTTGGGTTACGGTATATAAAATACCGCTTGGTCGGGCATCAAATCTTCCATCGTTTGGTGGTTAATTGAATAATTTGATCAGACCGTTTAAACAGTTTTGTTTACTTAAACGCCTTTGGGGGGTTAATGGCCATGTCCCGGATATCCTTGGCAGCATTTTACGAAATGGCCACGACCTAAGCGCGGAGTGTAGGCGTACACTCGTCAGTGCATAAATAGTTGATGTGGTGTGTCTATTGATCTTTAACCCGGTACGTCCGGGCTACTGAATGCATAAGAAACATGTAATTCGTTCACAATATTATAAATTTAAATAATTCTCCCAAGTTATAAAGAGTTTGTGCCTTGTGCATTCAAATCAATTTTTATTAAACCTTTTACAAAAGTGTCGGTTGAATGTATTTACCAGTGTAAACTGACGTATTTTCCCAAAAAGATTAAATGCAGGTACTAAGCGTAATTGGCTGGATATTTCTCCTTAGCATCAATAAAGAGTCTCGCAAGCTTGAGATGCCTACGTCTGTTGAACAATACTTATATTTTATTTTGATCCCCTGTGGATTATATTTCAACGATCGTGATACTTTGATTATTACATTCAATGGTTGAAATATATTTATCTTTATGCTTCCGTTGTGCATTTATATATTGTCTGGTTTGACTATATTGTTGCCAACTACGTCACGGTAATCCCCCACCGGGCCCACCGGTGATACACGTGGAAATCGGGGTGTGACATATTATTATTATTATTATTATTATTATTATTATTATTATTATTATTATTATTATTATTATTATTATTATTATTATTATTATCTCGTTTACATGTAGGTATAATCCATATATTGAAAGCAACTTCTTACTGTAGGATAAAAATGCTTTCTTTATTTTGGAGCATTTAAGGAAGACTTTGAGATTAGTGTCAGAAAGCTGATGTGGCAGTGGGTTGCAGAGGGTTTTGTAAAAACCAGGTACAGAAAAGTAGCTGAGGAGTACTTGGTAGATCTTATTGATAGAAGTCTGGTGATCGCTGACCAAAAAAGGTCAGACACGTGTAACACCTCGAAATTTTATGTCCAATAATGTATTGACACGTGTCTTGGGTTTACACGTGGCATTTAATATTAAATAAAGGACTAAAGTTGACAAACCTTGAAAGTATGTAAAATTCGAGGGTTATAAATGTCAAACAAGGGTAAGTATACTGTATAGTAACCCTAAACAATGCTAGTACCTTCAAACGAATAAATCGTGGATTGTACGGAAGCAAAACGCGAAAGAAAGTGAGAGATTACAAGCTGCAGGGGGTTAACTGTGTCAACATGTTTAATTATACCTCTGAGTGACCCTTTGACGTACCCGAGGCTTTGTAACAGTAAAATACGCTCACTAGAATGTACTATATAAATTCCGCGAAATTCCGTTTTAAAACGAGAAAGTTATGATCAAGTTCATACGAGAAGGGTTAAAAGCGTCAACAACGAAAGTTAAGGCCTTCCGGATAACTAACAAACTAACCGGGGACTTAACAATGCGGGTAAATAACACGAGGCCCTTAGTTGTAAATAATCAAGGGTCAAATCGCAAAGTTACCCCTTCAAACCCGAAAGGTCAGGTTATTAATTACCAAAGATTTCGTTGTTAATTACAAAGATTTCGCAATGATTATAAAAGATTCAAAATCCAGAAAAATTAGACCTAACGCGGGCCGCGTTAAGGTCTTGGGTTAGTTAATGCGGGCCGCGAGCCTTCTGCAATTACGCGTCCTGATATGAGAACTCAGGCGACCCGCGACCAAGATGCATGAACCTTTAACGCGGGCCGCGTGGGACACACAGTAACAGAAAACATGGGCAGCTTCAATGATTTGGCTTGTAGACGAACTTGTGAGCAATCAATGAAGCATGGGCGCCCTCTACTTGACCCCTAGCACCTCTGGACACTTGTTGATCATCCATGAGCAATGTAGGATGTGTTGTGATGATCTTGTGCACCAAACTTTACTATAAAAGGCCATGCTTGGTTCACAAATGAAACACACCTCAAAACACATTCTCTGATCATTCCTGGAGCTCACAAGCTTTCTTCTAACATTCCTAAGTCATGCACAAGTCTCTGTAAGTATGCCAAACCTTCTATGGCTTTGTTTTTGCTTAGATTAACATAAAAGTCAATCCGTCGTAACTAACGATTGACTTTGCGATAAATCACGAATGGTCCAGTGAATTGTCGAATCAAAAGTAGTTATGTGTTGGTATTTATGTGGGTAATAAACCCCTAAAAGGGTTCCCCCTGATCACCACTCTAACTAGTTCAAATGTCGAGTCAAACGTATACTTAAAAAGTCTACAGAAAGCCATTTTTGCGATTCTTGCATAATCTGTAATATAGATGATATGAAACCTGTTTGAACACTTATAAAACATGATATTAAGTATATAAACTTGTCTAAGCTCGTTTGATTCGGCCATTTGCTATATTGACCCGGTTCGGAGCCGAATGTCGCAAAAGTTTGACTTTTGCTTTGACTTCAGTTCTGACCCGTTTTAGTACAATGTAGATATGCCTTAGGACTCCCTTAGGACCAGGTCACGTGATGGTATCACCCTCTGTGACCGGTTCGTTGTTTGTCCGAGTCTTTTACGCCTTTCCGTTAATTGCTTAAAAGTTGACCGTAACGCCCTTTTCAAAATAAAACGAGTATTTCGGACACGTGAGGGGACCATAACCTTGCTTACTAAATTCTAAGCATGTCCCTAAAGTTTCACGTCAATCCGAGGTATAGAATGGGAGTTATGCTAAATAGCGCAATTAAAGTAAACTTTTGTAATAAACGGCGCGATTAGCATAACGCCTAACTAAACCAAGATTTCGACACCAAACCTTTTACTCACTGTTGTAAAATAATATTTTGGGATTTTTAAAGGTTTTTAATAAATTTTAACCTGCTCATAACCTGCGGTTATGGCTACGGTTCGGTAAATACCGAATATGCCCTTTTCGGCCAAAACTTGAGTTCTACAAGGTCTTTTGACCCGATTCCAGTTGCTACTGATTTTAAATAATAAATAAAGTATTTTGAACTTAATAAACTGATCGGGAAACTCAGATTTCCTGTAGAACTCAGAAATCTCTTTTATAATCTTTAAAAAGACCGAAATACCCCTACGGGGCATAAAATGAACTTAAACTCGTTACGGGCATCACGGAATGTATCCTACTGATACCACAACCTCTTTAAAGCATATTGACTTGGGAAACAAGTGTAGGACTCTTACGGTTACCCGTTACGCCTATTGCGCGCACGACTCGGCTTATGTAACTAGTTTACATAAATTAGCCGATACGGGTCAAACCATATTATTTTGACCCCAAAATCCAGAGTGTGAATATTAAACCCATATAAAACAAGTCTTCGAACTTGTTGGGTCAGAATCACATTCCATTCTCGGTTTTCGCCTTTCACGCGATTAAACCGTATCTATCCCTTGAAACTGACCGGTCTAGGCTACGGCTAATATAAAGACCCGTTAGGATTCTAATAGGTTATTTTAAAACCTTCGTTCCAGAATAGGAGCCCCAGTAAAAGATATCTGTGATTTAATCAATTAAGGACAATACTTGCAAAGGTAAATACTTTTAACTTATTTTCCGTATTACGGGCTTGGGTTACGGTATATATAAAATACCGCTTGATCGAGCATCAAATCTTCCATCGTTTGGTGGTTAATTGAATAATTTGATCGGCTCGTTTAAACAGTCTTGTTACTTAAAAGCCTTTGGGGGGGGGGGGGGGTTAATGACCATGTCCCGGATATCCTAGGCATCATTTTACGAAATGGCCACGACCTCGACATCCGGGTGTAGGCGTACACCCGGCATTATGTCTATATTAATAAAAGACGTAACCGTTGGTTTACCCACCTCGGTTTTACGCAATTGGTGTGTCTATTGATCTTTAACCCGGACTAGATCCGAGCTACTGAACGCAAAGAAGGAACATGTAATTCGTTCACAAGATTATAATATTAAATAATTCTCCCAAGTTATAAAAGAGTTTGTGCCTTGTGCATTCAAATCAATTTTAATAAACATTTTACAAAAGTGTCGGTTGAATGTATTTACCAGTGTAAACTGACGTATTTTCCCAAAAAGATTGAGTGCAGGTACTACACGTAATCGGCTGGTTATAGCTCCTTAGCATCTTAAGAAGTCTCGCAAGCTTTGATGCCTTGTCTGTTGAACAATAATTTTATTATTATTTTGATCCCCTGTGGATACCATTCGACTATTTGTGATACATTCGATATTACAATCAAAGGTTGAATTATATTTATCTTTATGCTTCCGCTGTGCATTCATATAATTGTGTGGTTTGACTATATTGTTGCCAACTACGTCACGGTAATCCCCCACCGGGCCCACCGGTGATACACGTGGAAATCGGGGTGTGACAACACGGGTGTGAAAGTGTGTCGTGTGCATGATCTTTTGCATGATTTGTGCTTAAAAAATCCAAAGACGAGAAATTTCTGCAGGAAATTAATATTAACTCGTTTTCAGGACTGGGTTCTTCCACTAACACAACGGTCCGCCATTCATTCACTCATAATCACGCGTTAGACTATTTTTTTCTAAACCGTTTTCCCCTAGTACCCGTTCTTTCTTGTTTCTTAATCCAAGTGTCGTATGTGGCATATCAAAAGAATGTGTTTCGTTAATTTACTCAGCCTTTAAACACATTCGGGTGTTGGAACTTGTGTCACTTACAGTCCCATTCTTGCCAACTGAAATAGGGTAGTTAGTTCAGTTGAGATACTTATCGTCCCAAATTATGGAACCCGTGATCCCTGAATCAATATCAACTCTATGGAATCTACAAACCCTGTAGTTTACGGGAGAACAAGTCCGATGGGGATTGATTTTCATGTTTCTAAAGATAATAGTATGAGCAATTTGAGGCATATATACATCTGGCCATCTTTGAGATTAGAGTACCATGTGGCATCATCGAAAGTTCAAACCATTTCAAATCTCCATCTTCCTTTTGGGAGACAACACGTGTTGGAAATGACCCCAAACCTTAAAATGTTAGGTTGTGTTGTGTTACAACAGCCTGATGGTTTGGTTCCCTTCCCTCCTTTAGACACTTTGGTTCATCTTGAAAGATTAAAAATATGTACCGACAATGATGTAAGTCATGGGTTTTTACCAAAGCAGGCAAGGTTCACATGCTTGAACCGGTTACCTGATAACCTCAAGAAAGTGACATTTTCCAACTGTTGTCTGCCTTGGAAGGATTTATCAGAACTAGGGAGATTTCCGAATCTTGAAATCTTGAAAATACTGCGTGGTAGTTTTCAAGGACCAAGATAGGATCCAAATGATGGAGAGTTTAAAAAACTCAAGGTTTTGAAAATTCAGTCTCCGGAGCTTGCAGAATGGAATATGCCGAGTGATCACTTTCCCGCCCTGGAAAAGTTAGTTATGGACGGTTGTAGGCGGCTTAAGGAGATCCTGATGTGCTTAGGTGAGATCCCAACCATGGGATTGATTGAGCTGAGGTGGCCTAGAAGCTCGGCAGCTGAGTCAGCTAGACAGATTATTGAAGAGCAACAGAGTCTTGGAAATGATTGGCTGAAGCTTGTCATCTATGATCGTAGGAAAGGTCCTACTGGACTTTAAAGGAGAAGCTGTGTGCTGATCCCAAACTTGAGTTTGTGTACAGTGATAGCTCAGACTCAGGGATTCAGACTGTTGAACAGATGATGGGATACAAATGTCAGAATCAGGTATGTTCACTGTCGTGAAATTGACACGACAATGATTATGGTTTAGGTTTTGTTGGTCTAAATTATTTAATTTCAGTGATTCTAGTTGTGTGAAATTTGTCTCTTTGAAGTGTCATTGTCTTTTCCGAATGTTATTATGTAATCATCGATGTAAAACATAACGAAATGTAATAATTGCGCATCTTGTGTGTTTGTACTAAATGGAGTGTAAGGTCACCGGATTTGGAGTGTAAAGTCACTGAAATGGGAACACTGAAAGGCTTGACTGCACGGCTGCAAGAAAAGTGATGAAGAAGAAGACCTAATTTTAGTCTATGTTGTGTTGTAACGGGCCTTCTTAAAACTTTTTATCAAAGGGCCTAATTGCCTAAAACACAAAAAGTAAAGAGAAATTATGGAATGCCTAAAACGTAAATAAGTAAAGAGAAATTATGGAAGTCTAAAAGTTATAATAACTAATATGGAAATTTATATTTTATCTAATTTTATGATGGAAATTTATATTTTTATTTATGATGGAAATTTATATTTTTATCTTATTTTGATTATAATATTTTATATGTTAAGTAATGATTCTGGTATATTGAACCATATTTCATGGTACACCGTACCTGTTCGTACCGAAATGAACCTACCCCCTTCGTATCGAATACACTAAATCTAGTGAATCGCATACCCGGTCTGCGTACCCGTACCGCGATTTAGGTAACTATGGTTTTATTGGTTATTCTTCTAAAATCAATCAAAAATTTATATTTTATGTGCATTGTAAAAGGAAGTTGAATGACGCAGTGGATCGTGGTGAATATCAAAAGTCCTTGATATGAAAAATTCAACAATTGAATAATTTAATCATAGTCCTTGCTATGGACAACATCAAAAGTCCTTCCTATCGACAACTCAACATGAGGTTAGCTAAAACATTGTTATGTGTGTGTTGAATTGTGATTGTTGTGTTGAATGTTGTAAAGAACTATGCTTAAAGGGAGGGGTATGTATAATACCCATATTTAAACAATACTGAGTCTAACTAACCATAATTACATTGTGATGATGTCAAAATTCCCACCACATGAGATGTTGAGAGTGCCACAAATCAACAGTATGGAACACTAAAGCTAGGGGGTTGCTAAGAAGCCAAAGCGATTTAATAAGGGTTTGTTTGGTTCGTGGAAAACAACGGAAAGGGAATTGGAATTTGAAAACTTTTTGTCAAGAATTATGTTTGGTTGGTTTTTGATGGAAATGGAACCAGAAAACATTCCATCAAATTCCGTCAATCAAAGGAATATAGACTTTCCAATGGAATGTTTTATGATTACCAAATTGCCCTTATATTTTCATTCGTCACCAATTATGTTCGTTTATGTGCTTCAAATAAACCTCTCGTGTTGATGAACAACAACAAAAGATCTAACACAAAAAAGTTGAAATACAAAATCAAGTTCACACTGAATTCAGAATTGGAAATCCATTCTCACGCCCTAACATCAAACTGCTGAGGCTTGTTCCAATCCAAGATCAGCCATAAACATTGACATTTTCTATAATCATGATTTAAGATTACTTATCTTCTGCAATTTATTTAATCTCATTAACAATGACAAACCCAATAACAATGCAACTATCCTCTTACCGATTTAAATGACATGAATTAAAATTTAATTCGTCCCATGGAATTTGAACGACAATATGATTATCTGAAGAAACACGAGTCCACATGAGCCTTGAGTTCTATAGGGATGCATTGATTCTGCAAAATGTACATCATCGTTAGTCAGTCACAGAAAAGGGGGCTTCCTATGACCACCCTCCGGCATGAGGATAAGTATTTGATTTTGGAATGAAGTGAGAGTTAAGAGCGATAGTATGCTTAGAATTTAGAATTGATACCCGAGGAGGATGTGACTCATATTTAGAGTCGGGGTGGTGTAAAGTTATTGGTGAGATGTGACTATTGGAACGTCCTTTTGGTCGCCTATGAGGCAGCCGTTAGTGATGACTTGATGGGCCCACTGTTGTGCATGGGTGTCATTGTCTGGAATGCCATTGTTCATGGGTGTCACTGTCTGGAATATCCTTTTGCCCAGCAGAAATATGATTGACTGGATGTCACTGTCTGCAATGTCATTGTGGTCCCCTAGGTGATAATTCGTTGGTGATGAAATTTGTGTCTGACATGTCGGGCCCACTGTTGTGCAAGGGTGTGTACATATCTGCACAACATTCTTGACATGGCGGCATGACCATTGGCGCTCTATACGCTCAGGTAGTGTGGGTTGACCAGGATTTGTTCGGACTTGCCTAAGGCTGGGTTCATATCTTCCCCAAGTACAGTGTTCTTCTCCCATACACAAGCGTTGGCATTCTGACAAACTCTTGCGCATGTTGTGTACGCACGTGTCAATCTTTTGCGGGTTATGGCCGTTATTGGGATGTGTTGCGGATTTTCGCGTAGCCTCACCCTAGAATTTTGAAATTTTGGCAGATGGAAGTTTTTATTTGGGGCTGATATGACGTCTTATACAACGATGTCTTTTGGTGTCAGTGTTATCTGTCATGATGGTGTTACTTTTTTGCAAGGACTTGATGGGACCCAAGTATACATTTCGCCGTCTCTCATTTTTCCGCCTGACATGGAGCATAATTCCTTTCTAGGTAATAGCAATATTTATAAATATATAGAATTTTATCTAAAAAGTTGATTAATGACAAATCTATTTATTAAATGCAGGGTTGAACCAAACTACCAAGGATTGTTAAGGTAAACAGGCAACAAGTTGTGCCGTAAGTCCTTTTTTATAGCCTAACCAAGTCATTTAGAAAGTATATTCATATTTGGGTGGATATTGGGCACTGATGGTGACAAACCCACCGAAGTCGGGATTTAGAGAAAACGGTAGAAAGTGTGAGAATGGTGAGAACGCTTAACGATCGTCCGATCAAACCAATCTATGGACTAGATTGGCGCGGTGGCGTTTTGTAACACCTCGCAAAATCATATCCAATATAGTATCGACACGTGTCATGAACTTTAAACGTGTAAAGAATTGATTACGAGGGACTAAAGTTGACAAACGAAGAAAGTATGTGTGTAAGAGGATCCAAAGTGTCAACATATGAAAATTTTGCCTTTCAACGCCCCTACACGATGTTTATACCCTTAAACAAATAAATCATGAGTCGTATGAAGCCGTTTGTGGAAGAAAGTGAAAGTTTACAAGACGCGAGGATTAAATGTGTCAACATGTTTAGGTAATACCTCTGAGTGACCTTTAAACGAACCCGGAGCCTTGTAACGATTAATTATGCTCCCAAGAATAAGTAACGAAAATTTCACAAGGTTTCGATATCGTTTGAGATAAATACGCTAACTTTCGTAAATAAAGGGTTAAAAGCGTCAACGAGGAAAAACATGTATTTTCGGTTATCGTTTAACGCAACCGGACCTAATGATGTTTGGTTACATCTTATGGATCATAAAAATATAAATTTTATGGTTAAATGTGCTTAAAATGGAAGTTATGAGGTTTTGAAGGTCCAGGGGTCAAATCTGCCAAGTTTAAAACTTGTTTGGCTGGTCACCCTTGTGGTGGCGCTGCGCCACAGCAAAGGTCTCCTGCCGTCGTGCGACGTGACGGCCTAAAATGAACAGAATTCTTGCACAGCTGCAAGTTTCAGCAAGTTATCTTCTCCAAACCATTTTTAAACTCACATAACTTGAATTCTATGGACTCTTTGATGGTTTTTAAAACCACTAGACACTTGTATGCTCAAGATTACACCTGGGGGACACTTGCTTTGATCCTAGAGCATTCAAAAACCTATATAAAGGGGCCAGGTTTGGAGCTCATTCCTCACACTTCAAAAGATTTCTTATACTCTCAAGCTTTGGGGCTTTCAAACCCATTCTCTGGAGCATCCTACATTGGAAGCAAGCTCTCTTAGTCTTAATCTTCTTGCTAAGGACCCTTGTAAGCGTTCTTATCCCCTGTAATTAAGTTTTCATTTGTGTAATGACCGAAAGTCAAAGTCGACATAATTCTGCTTTGACTTTGTGATTAATCACAAATGGTCCAGCCATTATTCGAATTGAAAGTGGCTATGTGTTGGTAATTATGTAGGTAGTAAACCCTTAAAAGGGCACATCCTAATTATCACATTATCTCAGTCAATTGTCAGGTCAAACTACTTAACAGAAAAGTCAAACGGGGCTGTTTTTGCAAATTAACTCATAACTGATAATGCTGAAGTTATGAAACATGTTTTAACACTTAAATAACTTGGTAAATAATATAAGAACATGTTTAGGCATGTTCAACCCGACAATTCTGAGTTTAGGCTCGGTTCGCAACTGAAAGTCGCAAAAGTAGACTTTTGCTTTGACTGTCAGTTCTGACCCGATTTAGCTTAGTTTAGTTATGCCTTAAGGTTCCTTTGGGACCACATTACATGTTAGTATAACCCTCTAAGATTATACTATATGGTTCCTTTGAAATCTGAATCATTTGCATATTTCCGTTAAATGCTTAATTGTTGACCGTTATGCCCTTTTAATATAAAAAACGAGATTTTTGAAAATGTGAGAGGACAAAAACCTTTATTACGGATTTATACGCATGTCCTAAAAATTTGACATCGGTTCTTGATCTAAAATAGGAGTTATGCAAGATATCGTAAATGAAAGCCTTTTTATTAATTAAATGACATTTTTAGTATAAATCATATTCAAACCCAATTTTTTGACACCAAACTTTATACCTACTGTTAAGATATAATATTCAGGGATTTTTGGGAGTTTTTGTTGAATTTTAAACTGATCAAAACATACAGTTCTAGTGTAAATTCGGTATTGATGAAATTGCCCTTTTCATTGATTAAATGAGTTTTATGAATCATTTTGATACCAAACCTTTTCCAACTGATTTCATATGATAAATAAAATATTTTAAGTTTTAGAAACTGATCAGGACTTCAAAATTTTATAAACATTTCAAATATCGTCAAATACCGACTTTTACGCCTATTAAGCGCATAGTATGGTTTAAAATCATATTTAACGCTTAAGACTCATTACTTACTGATATTAAAGATAAATTTTTATACTTTAACAGTAAGCTAAAGTCTTGAACTCAGATTTTCAAATTTGACCCTTAAAGCATATGTGAAATGACCAAAATGCCCCTACGGTGCATAGTTTGGCCATAAACGATTAAGTACACATATGTATGATATCTTGCTGTTAAAACTACATAAAATAAATATTTTCACAGAAGGCTTTGGACCAGATCTTCAGCTTATATTTAAACCTCTTTTATAAACTTTAAAATGACCAAAATACCCCTACGGGGCTTAAATTGATTTTTTATTTTGTTTTGGGCATAATGGAAGATATCCTACTGATATCCTAACATATTTAAAGCATATTAACTTGTGGAACCTGTACATGACTCATTTGGTTACCCGTTATGCATATTCGCGTTCGGTATGGTTTATGTAACTTGTTTGAATAAAATAACCGAAACGGGTCAAACCCTATCATTTTACTTCAAAATCCAGAATGTATTTAGTTTACCCATTTTATACAAGTCTTCATACTTGTTGGGTCTAAATCACATTCTAATCCGGTCTTCGCTTAATCTTGCGTTTTGAACCGTATACCTTTCTTTAAAACTAACCGGTCTAAGTTATAACTTAAATAAGACCCGTTAGGAATCTAATAGGTTATTAAAACCTCCGTTCTAGATTAGGAGTCCGGTAAAAGCTATCTGTACTTGCTGATTGATATACGGCTAGGATTAAAACTTTATTTTAGCTCAGGTAAATACTTTTAACTTATTTTCCGTTATACGGGCTTGGGATACGGTATTTAATAATACCGCTTGGTCGGGTATTGAATTTTTAATCGAACAATGGTTAAATCATTGAGATAACCCATTTAATCTGTTTTGTTTGATCTAAACCTTTGGGGGGTTAATGACCATGTCCTGGATATCCTCGGCTCATTCATTGAAATAGCCACGACTTAAGCACGGGGTGTAGGCATACACCTGCCGGTGCGTATGTAAAAAGATATACCCGCTTGTTGAGGATAACTCGCCGTGGGTTTATATTATGTGGTGTGTCTATTAATCTTGTTCCGACTTCTATCCCGGATCCTGAATGTATGACAAACATATAAATCTTTTACAAGATTATTTTTAATAATTGTCCCAAGTTATAAAAGAATATTTGTGCCTTGTGCATTTAAATCAATTTTATAAACCCTTTTCAAAAAGAGTCAGATAATTGTATTTACCAGTGTAAACTGACGTATTTTTCAAAAAAGGTTAAAGTGCAGGTACTACACGTAATGGGCTGGAACTCCTGAGTGGTTAAATAAAGAGTCTTGCAAGCTTTTATCACTTAAGTCTGTTGAACAATATTTCTTTGTTTTGATCCGCATGTGGATCCACTTTACTACCGTTGTGTAATATTTTATTATACTTTCGAATCGGTTTGTATTATTATTACTTTAGACTTCCGCTGTGCATTGAACCGTGATTAATTGAATATGATGATATCAACTATGTCACGATACTCCCCACCGGGCCCACCGGTAATACGTGGAAATATCGGGGTGTGACACGTTTTCGTAAATAACATCAATTTTATTACGTGGACGCGCTTCATTAAGGGTAAAAGGGTCTTTTGACTACTCCACACAAAACGCCATCTCATGAAATAAAACGCCAAAAACAAAAATCATAGACCATTCTAAGAAAAACGCCATTAAATATAAAACGCCAAACTTAATTATAGTAAAATCTCGCCTAAAAAAACCGCCAAAAAAACCGCCAAAAAATCCTATATATACATCTCAGACCTTCAATTAAAAACACACACAAAAACCCAAATGCCATATTTTATATAATCCATTCGCCTTAGAAATGCCAAAAAACCTAAACATCAAATATCTTCTACCCCAAAACGTTTTTTTGAAATTCAATTTGGCTGTCAGTAAGATTTCGCTCAATGAAATAGACAAAATCCTTAAGTGAGCATATTGTTCATTTCATTGAGTAAAATCTTATTGACTTATCCTAAACTTTCATCCAATTTTAAACGCCAAAACATACAAAAACATTATTGAGATTTGTTGTCAATAAAGTTTAGCTGTATGGGGTGGACAACATTGTCAGTTATCTTTCTTAACCGAGGATTAACAATGTTGTCCATCTCATACAGCAAAACATTATTGATTTTAGCATGATCAAAATTTGAGGTTTAAGGTGATCTTATTTCGTGGCGTTCTTTTTATCGGTAAAACGCCAAAAAAGTTAAAAAATCAAACATCGTTGATTGTAAAAATTCAAGATTGTTGGCTGAAAGGATCTAAACTGAATAACATTTTACTGCATGAGATGGACAAATCTTCAAGAAAAAGATGCTGATGTCAGACTGTGTGCTTCCAAACAGCAACACAAAAAACTACTTGAAAAACAAAAAAAATAAAATGAATCATACGAAAGTCGAACCAGCCAGTTAACATGATTCAAAAAAGAAGAAAGAGACTGGTGACAGAGAAGATTTGGAAGATCAATTGTTTATGTATTCTTTTTTTTAATTTTCCTTTTCAGTTAATTGTTATATAATAAAACGCCATATATAATAAAAACGCCAAAACAGCCAAAATGCTTGTTTAAACGATATCATCCAGTTAAACGCCACAAAAACTCCCAAACTATAATAAAATTATTATAAAAAACCCAAAAAAATAATAATAAAAAATAAAAAGCAAACTTGAAAATGTAACTAGAAACAGTAAATACAAAATCAGTAATACTGAATAATCTAAAACGCCAAACTTGAAAGATGGGACGTGTTACAGACTTCAGAGATAAAGCTTATCAAAAACATTAATTACAAAACAGTAACTGAAAAGACGAACACTTTATTATAATAATGCACCGCCTAATTTAGGCGCCAAAAGACATACTATAAAATGATACGTCTCTGCAACTTCCATTTAATCAAAAAAAAAAAAAAACAAACGCCAATACTATTAAATACCACCCACTGTAAAACGCCAACAAATAAACTGAATGAATTGTTATCAGAGGGGAGTAACTCAGAAAGATATTGCTGCAAGAGATGGACAAAATTTCAAGAAAAAGATACTGATGCCTGTCATATGGCATTTTGTATTTTTTGTTCTTGAAGAATGTTTGGATGAGGAGAAGAGATCAATGACACTGAAGAGTGGGTTCACTATAAAAATGAAGATCCAGATAAAGAAAAAGCGAAAAACCCACTCACACGCCATAGATCTATGTCCCCAAACATCCACAAAAAAGCCAGTTCAACAGACGAGTAGGCAAAACAAAAATCAAACCGATGGGTTTGTTAAGTTTTACATAAAACGCTATATATTTGGTGACAGTTCTTGTACTATTAAAGAAGAGAGGGACTAATGACAGTGAAGATTGGGAAAAGAGATCCGATTAGGATTTTTAATTTATTTCATTCCCTTGTATTTTTTTTTTCATGTGGTTGAAATATAATTTAACAATAGTAAAAAGCCAAGATACCACAAACGCCAAAATGTTTATAAAAAATAATAGAATAATAGTCCATCTTGTTTAAAACCCCTTGGAAAACGCCATTCAAATAGATTTCCTGCCCCTTGGGTTTCAATGGCATACGATGTGAATAAACGCCATAAAAGCCATAAACGCCAAAATGTTGATACAATGAAACCATTAAAACGCCATTAATTATTGAATTTGGTTAACGCCAAAAATCTTAAAAACCAAAAATTAAAATAACATTGGGAAAAAGCGGAACTGGAAAAGTAGAAGATGAAAGGACAAAAAAGCCCCTCCGCCCTTTTCTAAGCGGCGTGACACGTGTTGGGCCAGGAAGCGTTCTCACCGTTCTCACACATTTAAGCGTTTTCTCTCGATCTCGTTTTCTCTAAATCCTCCACTTGTGGCCTAGTGGTAGGAGACTTGGGTTTTCCAATAGAGACTCAAGTTCAATTCCCACTTGTGTCATATTTGGGTGGATATTAGGCAATGATGGTGACAAACCCACCGAGGGGGGTTTGATCCTAAGCCGCACCCCGGTTTTCATCCGGCTGTTACTTCAGCGAGGCAACTCATGTGGAGGCAGTACGGTTTCCGGATAAATGCCGTAACCAAGTCTGGCCAACCCAGCGCGGGCCCGATTAAGATAACGTAAGTCTGGGCAGACTTGGCTAGGGCGGCCGATTAGGCTGTGTGACATTGGGTCACTCAAAAAGAAAGTCACAGTTCAACAAAAAAGAAAGTATATTCATAGATTTTTGAGCCATAACACATGATCCTTAAAACAACCTCAAGAAAACCAAAAATATCAACTACAAAAAACGTTATCCCCTGGTGTAGAATTCTTATGGCTACTAGTCATATAATACATTTACACTATGTTCCCGAGTCTCATTTAACAGGGGGAGGGGAAGGAAAAGAGATGAAAATATGAAAAACTATGTTCCCGAGTTTCATTTAACGGGGGAGGGGGGGGGAGAAGGAAGAAAATTTATCCATATATTCATCCTCCTAAATTGGAGAGATTAGGAGAGAAAATCCTATAAATTACTAAATTACCCTCCAATCTAATTAAAATGTTTTATGTTTTAAGGGTATAATGGTAAAATTGTTATTTTCTTTTCTTTTCATCCTAACTCGGGAACTGTCTGATTTCTTCTTTTTTCCTTTACATTTCATTAAACTTGGAAACACGAAAAAAATCACATCTTTTCCCTACTTTTCTCTCTTAATTCATTTTCCTTCCCCTCCCCCTGTTAAATGAGAGTCCAGAACATAGTGATGAAAAATATTAAGGGCATGTTTGGCTAAGCTTTTTTAACCCAACTTATAACTTATTGACTTAATCAAAAAGCTAAAAAAGAGTTTTAGTGTTTGGCAAACCTAAAAGTTCTTTTCAAAATGACTTTTTGAAAAGGAGAAAAAGTCATCAAAAAATCATTTTTGAGAAGTTAGGGGCTTGTGACTTTTTGATCAGCTTATAACTTTTCAAAAACCAAATTACTATATTACCCCTGATTTAACACTCCTTATATTTGTTGACTTACGAAAGAATGTCCCTTTTAGTCATTTTACATCAATAAGCTAAGCCAAACACTTCTTGAAAAACAACTTATTGACTTATTCACTTTTCCCACCCAATAAGCTAATCCAAACAATTTTTGAAAAACTCATTTTCAAAAAATCATAAGTCAATAAGTCATTTTCACAAAAAAAATCCTTTTTAAGTAAAATAAGCTTAGCCAAACATGCCCTAAAAGTAATTTATTTTAACATAAATAATATAAACATTTTTCTTTGTGAAAAATATACTAAAAATGGAGATAAGGAGATGGGGTTAAAAGAGAACGGGAATGGGAAAGTAAAGTAGTTACTGACTTATCCTAAGACCACCCGTAGTGGGGCGGTTTTTTGTAAAAAAATTTTGAAAAAAAACGCCAAATAACTCCCGGGTCCCATTACACCCGACGTTTTTGTGCGTTATTTTCAAGAAAAATTGAGTTTGGCGTTTTTTAGAAAACGCTTGGAACGAGTTGTCTGACCAATCATAAATCCCAACGGCTACATAACGGCTACTTATTTTTTTTTTAAACCTTTTACCTATATATATATATATATATAGGCAAAATTGCACTTTTCGTCCTTTATGTTTCAGGGTTTCTGCAGGCGCTGTCCTTTAAGTTTAAAAATTACACTCTATGTCCTTTATGTTTGCAACCTGTTACAGGCGGTGTCCTTTCTCATCAACCCAGTTAACTTTTGATGTTAAAACCTAAGGGACTTGAAATGAGGGACCTTTTATGTAAAAAAGTGAAACATGAGGGACCTGAAATATACACTCTTCTTCTCTCTTAAAAAACTTTTCACTACACCAGCCTTAACAAAATCAGTTCGCTCTTCTTCTCTGTTTTAACAGATCGAAAACCTTCAAAGTGAAACACGAGGGACCTGAAATATACACTCTTCGTGTCTGAACCGTTCGTTAAGGGGTTTGACCCGAGTATCCGACCGAGTTGACCCGCACATCCAAACTGAACCCGAACCAAACTCATACCCGCACCACACCATATCTGACCCGTAACCTGAGACCCGACGGTACCCTTGTTTCTTGTAAACCCCAAACTGACGTGAACCCGACATCATCCGAACCAAGCTGAAACATCTCGGACCAAACTAATCCTGAACTCGTGTCTGAACTGATTGCTCAAAAACATCCCAAAACTGACTCGAACTTGAGCCGTCGTGACGCGAAACCTGAACCGGAAACCCTGAAACTTGAACCATTATTCCCGAACCCACCTGAACGGAGTTTCCATGGCTCCGACAGCTACTGTTGTCGTCGAGTACCTCCGTCGCCGCCGTTGATTTGACGGTGTTGGTCGCCGGTGACGTCGCCAGCGACGTCGTCTCTCTCCTCTCACTCTGTCTCTCTCATCTCACTCCGTCTCTCTCCTCCCTTTCTTTCTCCGCTTATTTGGTCAAATCACCGCCGTACGCCACCACCAAACGGTGGTGGCCGGCCGCATCTAAAACAGAGAGGTGTGGGTGTTGTCGGGTACACGGAGAAGAAGGGGGAGCTGTCGGCTGTGGTCGGAGCCACCTGCTCCTTGCCGGTTGTTTCGTCGGAGAGGGAAGGGAGGGGGATCGAAAGGGTGAGGAGCAGGGAGTATGTATTTGTCTGCAGTTGTATAGAGAGAGGGGGTGTTGAAGATGAACTCTGCATTTTTTTTGTCTGTGTTTGTTGAGTTTTAGATAAGGTGAGAGAGTGGATATGAGGGAAAGATGATTTAATTTTGAAGGTTTTCGATATGTTGAAACGGAGAAGAAGAGTGTAATTTCAGGTCCCTCATGTTTCACTTTTTTACATAAAAGGTCCCTCATTTCAGGTCCCTCAGGTTTTAACATCAAAAGTTAACTGGGTTGATGAGAAAGGACACCGCCTGTAACAGGTTGCAAACATAAAGGACATAGAGTGTAATTTTTAAACTTAAAGGACAGTGCCTGCAGAAACCCTGAAACATAAAGGACGAAAAGTGCAATTTTGCCTATAACTCCCGGGTCCCATTACACCCGACGTTTTTGTGCGTTATTTTCAAGAAAAATTGAGTTTGGCGTTTTTTAGAAAACGCTTGGAACGAGTTGACTGACCAATCATAAATCCCAACGGCTATATAACGGCTACTTATTTTTTTTAAACCTTTTACCTATATATATATATATATATATATATATATATATATATATATATATATATATATATATATATATAAAGTATAATGTACTTCAGGGCTTAACGTACATTAACGTACGCGACCAAAATAGAACGTGCGTAATTATTGTCCCATGCGTGATTATCACATTTTTTGATCAACTAACTTGCGTAATTATACTTCCATGCGTGATTATCTCCAAAAAACTGATCCCATGCGTGATTAACTACTCCCATGCGTGATTAACTGGCTCCCATGCGTGATTAACTGATCCATGCGTGATTTTTGCCCTGATCCGATGGTTACCGCGTCGCGTACATGAAGTACGATAAGGCTTTTTGTATGTTAACCTTTCCCTATATATATAATTCAAAATTAACCAAAACTCTCTCAAAAACACTACAATTTTATAAAAAAACTTGATGGATTCCCCTAGTTCTTCATCCATGGTAAATTTTTACTACAAAGAGTTTTTTGCGGATGACGATGATTCCACCGATGAGGAGGTTGAGCAGGAGGCGGTTACGAGTGCTTGTCAACTAGCAGTGAGATATGTTAAGCATTGTCGTCGGCCCCAACCAGAAAAAAATAAAAGAGGTTATATTGAACGAGACCGACGCGCGGCACACGATTGTTTGATGAAAGATTATTTTGATGAGGCGTCGACGTTTTCGAACCAAATGTTTAGGCGTCGTTTCCGAATGAGTAAGCAGTTGTTTCTACGCATAGTCGACGACTTGGAAGCCAACTACGATTATTTTAAAAAAAGCGGATGCGAGAGGGGCACTTGGATTTACCGGTATCCAAAAGTGTACGTCGGCGTTACGAATCCTTGCTTATGGAAACACAACCGACATCAACGACTAGTATCTAAAAATGGGCGAGAAAACAACGCGAGACACATTGGAGCATTTTTGTCGCGGTACAATTTCTATACTTTACTATAATGTTTACAATTTTTTTTTGAAGCTTATGTTTGTGTATGTTTTTTTATAAAGGTATTATTGATGTGTATGGTGCGCGTTATCTTAGAACGCCCACATGGGATGACCTTCAAAAGATCTACGAGGTACCACCTGAGCGTGAGGAAGAAACGGCGGATGAGGAAGACGAAGATGGCGAGGGTGACGAAAGCGAAGACAAAAACTAGTGTTTTTTTATTAATTTAATCGGATTTTAATTTTTTTATTTCTAGTATTGTATTTTTTTTAATTTAATGAAGTATTTAAAGTTTAAAAAAAATAAATAATTGTGAAATGATTGCATGAGCGTTATTGAAATAATGCCCCACTACGTCACTTTTGTAATAATGCCCCATACTGACTGGGATAACACGTGTCGAATAATGCCCTATGATAAATAAGGGCATTATTTTCTTTCACCGGTACACATGGGTCTAACTACCACTTAATCATTCGTTGACGTTGAAACTTGCCCTATCGAATTTGGGGATTTAACAAAACCCTAAATCGATCCACTCATTTCTAAATTTCAATTGATCTTCTTACATACGCACACACACACACTTTATTCAACGTTTTCCTATACGGATTCGACCGCCAATTCGCTGTTTTGATACACCAAACATGATTGACACTGATGTGGACTGTCTATTGGAGACCTTGAAGCACCTCATTGACTGCAATTATCCTTCATATATTTTCAAAAGTCCATGGATTCTTAAAGAGAGGGATCGGTTCAAGTTGCTGTACAAGGAGCTTACCTCTTTAAGAACGTTTCTTTCGTATTCCGAGGAGACTCGTTACACAGTCCCGAAAGTGAAAGTTTTGGTTATAAGGATCATAGATGTAGCAAGCAAGGTAGAAGATATGGTTGATTCATTTGTTTCTACTTTTGCAGTTAAGAATCCAAAAGATTTTAACCAAGATCCGTGTTTGGATCTTGACGACGTAATGCAAGAGATCCAAGTCATCAAAGGAGAGATGAAATTTGCAAATCATGAGGCGCTGAATGTCTTGAAAGATGAAGGAAGTTCATCAAGAGTGAATATTGCAGTACCTAAAGAAGATAAGGTTGTTGGGTTTGATGTTGAAACAAGAGAAATACTGGATACACTTGTTGGGGATCAAAAGAAACTAGACGTTATCTCCATTGTTGGGATGGGCGGCCTTGGGAAGACCACTCTGGCAAAGAGAGCTTATTATGATAGTTATGTAACATACCACTTTTATATTCGCGGTTGGGTTACGGTTTCTCAAACATATCAAAAGCTGGATTTGTTGTTGAGTCTTTGTAATTCTCTTTCAATCAAGCCTGGAGCTGGAGAAGAGAACATCGGAAAGTTGTGTGAATTGATTTACAAACGGTTAAAAGGTAAACGTTATCTTATTGTTATTGATGATATATGGAGTGCAGAGGCCTGGAATGAAATACGGATCTGTTTCCCTGATGACAATCTCGGAAGCAGAATTTTAGTAACTAGTCGGCTTATGAACGTTGCCTCAAACATCAAACCAGACAGCCCGATTCACAGGCTTCGTTTTTTAACAGTGGAGGAAAGCTGGGATCTATTGCAACAGAAAGTTTTTGCAGAGAATGGTACTTGCCCTGTAAATCTACAGGAAACTGGGAAGCAAATTGCTGAAAGATGCAGAGGACTGCCACTCGCGATTCTTGTAATATCCGGGCTTCTTGCAAAGTCTGAGAAATCAGTCGAATTCTGGTCGCAGGTTTTAGATAGTATGGGTTCGTATATTGTTAGTGATTCAGAACAATGCATGAACACGTTATCTTTAAGTTACAATCACCTGCCACAACACTTGAAATCATGCTTTCTTTATTTTGGAGCATTTAAGGAAGACTTTGAGATTGATGTTAGAAAGCTGATGTGGCTGTGGGTTGCAGAGGGTTTTGTAAAACCATGTACAGATAATGTAGCAGAGGAGTACTTGATAGATCTTATTGATAGAAGTCTGGTGATTGCTGACAAGAAAAGGTCAGATGGGGGCGTGAAAGTGTGCCGTGTGCATGATCTTTTGCATGATTGTGTTTAAAAAAATCCAAAGAAGAGAAATTTCTTTGCGAAATCAAAATCGAGCCATTTTTAGGGCTGGGTTTTTCTACCAACAAAACGGATCGCCGTTTATTCATCCATGCTTATGTGTTGGACTATGTTTTTTCAAAACCGTTTTCCCCTAGTATACGTTCTTTTCTGTATTTGAAATCGGGTCTCTCCTGTGGCTTCACAAAAGAAAATGTTTCGTTTATTTACTCAGCCTTCAAACACATTCGGGTGTTGGAACTTGTGTCAATTATGGCCCCATTCTTGCCAACTGAAATAGGGCAGTTAGTTCAGTTGAGATACTTATCGTTACGCACTCGAGAACTTGTTATCCCTGAATCAATATCAACCCTATGGAATCTACAAACCCTTGTAATTTACGAGATGTCATACCCGCTTGATTTTCAGTTTTGTAAAGATAGTAATATGACCAATTTGATGAATATATGCATTTGGCCATCTGTGAGATTACAGTACCCTGTGGCATTACCGAAAGTTCAAACCATTTCAAATCTCCATCTTCCTTTTGGGAGACAGCCCGTGTTGGATGTGACCCCAAACCTTAAAAGGTTAGCTTGTGTTGTGTTACAACAGCCGTACGGTTCGGTTCTGTTCCCTCCTTTAGACACTTTGGTCCATCTTGAAAAACTAAAAATAAATATTGAGGTTGATTATAGTCATCGGTTTCTCCCAAAGCAGGCAAGGTTCACTTGTTTGAATCGGTTACCTCATACGCTTAAGAAAGTGACATTTTCCAACTGTTACCTGCCATGGAAAGATTTATCGGAACTTGGGAGATTACCAAATCTCGAAATATTGAAATTATTGCGTGGCCATTGTCAAGGACCAAGATGGGATCCAAATGATGGGGAGTTTAAAAAGCTCAAGTTCTTGAAAATTCAGTCTCCTGAACTTGCAGAATGGAATATGTCGAGTGATCACTTTCCCGCCCTGGAAAAGTTAGTTATGGACGGTTGTAGGCGGCTTAAGGAGATCCCGATGTGCTTAGGTGAGATCCCAACCATGGGATTGATTGAGCTGAGGTGGCCTAGACGCTCAGCAGCTGAGTCAGCTAGACAGATTATTGAAGAGCAGCAGTGTCTTGGAAATGATTGGCTGAAGCTTGTTATCTTTGATCGTGAGAAAGAATTTACACGGCCTTTTGGGGGGAAGCCATTTCCTGAATTCTCTGCGCGTTATAGGTACGTACATGTTGAACTCATGAAAAATCTATGTTTACGCTTGCTGTTTTTTTTAAATAACATTATGGAGTTTGTGTTCAGTAATACCTCAGATGATTCAGAGTAACAGGATGATTCAACATAGGCAAAGGTCTGAATCAGGTGTTATTCTAGCATGTACGTCTATATTTTTAATTTATCTTTTCATCAAAAGTTATAAATAATTTCCCTAGTTTTTGACATTTTTATTTTTAATTTACCTTATTCACTTTTTTCATGTCAGACACTTTTCTCTCAATGACAATGACACCTTTATTTATCATCACCACTTGATCTTGACGACGTCGAGTTTAGAGGTTTGCTTCGGTTTTAAAACTGATGATGGCGATCATTTAGATTTACGTTTTGGTCTATATTCCTTATTTTTACAATGATTCTGTTTTTGTAAATTTTCATCTCTTTGACGTGTCATTGTCTTTTCTAAACGTTTGGATATCAGGTATTTGTGTTTTTGTCTTTTAAAAGAGTTATATTTAAATATGTGCATCAAACCGATTGCAACATTGAGTTAAACCTAAATAAATATGGTTTGCATCTACATCTAAATTTATTTTTAGATATGTTTTAAAATTTTAGCAACGAGTATATCAACAAATCAAATAACATATTTATCCTAATGAATACAAATCTTATTTACATATCTTCGTTTAACAACAGCAACAAAAATGAAGAAGAATAGATGTGTTAACTAATCAAACCGGCCAAACTGAAGCAGGTGGATCGGTTTGAGATCTAAGTTGTTCGGTTCATGGTTTGGTTTTCATAGTTTGACAATTTAATGGTTCGGACCGATTTTAAAGACAGAACCAACTTTGTAAACCGAACCAACTGTCTAACCTTTATTATTATATGTTTTTTTTTTTTTTACAATTTTCGAATGTGTTGTTGTGGTTGTGTAATAAACAATTTCATGGTTAATGCAGGTCTGTATATTATCGTTTTTTGCTCCCAAAAGCATCAACTTTATGAACCAACTGTTGTCTAATCTTTGCTTATTCTTAGACTCTCCGTAGTGGGCTAGCACCCCTTCCACATCACCGTCAAACCACTACATGGGGGTGTTAGCCCCTTCTTTGTTACCCACTAATGGGTGTGAAGGAGATGTGAGATGTGGTTCACAAGTTATCAACCAATTACTTCATTTTTATTTATTTTATTTTTCATTTATTTAATTTTTAGTTAAATACACATTTGGGGGTTTAGTTAATTAAAGTCTCGCTACCTACATGACGTGGCACAAACTTATTAATCGTTATTTACTTATCTTGCATTTATATTTCATTGGATTGTTCAACATATTTTGCTTAATGTGCCAAGTCTTGCATTTTTCACTACCTACGCTATATTGGTTTAATTTTGACAGAATGTTATTTCAAGGTTAGGTTTTGAACATTTAGGGGTGTTTCAGATCGCTTAAGAATGTTTATTATTGTACTAAAGTTAGAACTTAATAAGCAAACCAAACATCTCTTGTTAGTTGACTCTTTAATTCTTGGAGCTTAATGTTAGTGCAAGTAACTATGGGTTCTTTCTGTAAATAGTCAAGAGACTTTCTTTGCTTGATCCAACTAAGGAGAGAATACATGGATATATAGACAGAGACTACAACTTTCCTAGTGAGGAGGAGCATTATCTAGGACACTAGTACGTTAAATAAATATATAAAATATGCTAAAAATATATTGATATACTCTCATTAATACACTGCCTTAGTCGAAGCAGTAGGCGAGCGAATGTTGAGATTGGACTTGAACCGGTCATAAAGAAGACGTGACAATCCTTTTGTGAAAATATCTGCATATTGAAAATCGACAGTGAGGAAAACTAGGGGTGAGCATTTGGTACTTGGTACCAGTACCGAATTTCCCGTACTGATTTTTCCGGTACTAAATCGGTACTCACTTTTTGGAGTTTTCGGTACCTGTATTTTACCGAATTTTACCTCTAAATACCGGTATTATACCAAACATTTTCGATAGCGGTACCAGAAAATTCGGTACCAATACTAGTACCGAGCTCATCCCTAGAGAAAGCTGCTCCTTCTCCTGTCTTTATGATAAGAAAATAACAGATGGCTTCTTTACAACCACTTAATCACCTTGGAGGTCACTTGCATGTAGTAGTGATACTTCTCTTTATTTTATTCTCTTTTTTTTTTCGAACGGCCAACAAACTCAATCCCGAGTACTCTCGGGGCACCCACTGGACAAACGGAGTACTCCGAGAGTAACCCGAGTCCACCACCAATTCCGGGGAAAACCCGGTAACCCACCCGCCCGTAGGCACGACAGTGAAATTACCGGTAAAACCCGTTTGGCTCAAGGATCCAACCCAGGTTTCCCTGGGTTTCCTATCATTGCCCACCAATGCCTCACTCTGCACCAAGTGAGAGTCGAACGTGCATCTCTCAAAAGAAATGCAAACCCTCTACCACTTGATCTAGAGATCATTCACATTTTATTCTCTTTTTAGTTTGTTAAATTACCTTTTAAATTGAGATATTATTCACTCATCCTAGTTTGTTAATTGTTTGTAACTAGTTCGTGACCCGCATAATTACTCTCTTTAATTTCACGTTGATCACTTCTTCGATATTCTTTGGTGGTTAAAAATTGAATGTATTAGCTTGTTTTTCTGAACGTGCATATAAAATTACATCTCCAAAATGTAGTAGTCAATTTATGTGAGATTGTAGTTTACTAGTTTTAGTTATTCTTATAAAATATTTAATTTTCCTCTATACGTATGAACAAATATATACCTAATACCTATACAAGTGTCATTTTATTTAAAAATACCTGATACCTATACAAGTGTCATTTGGTAATCAAATTCTAAAGGGTGATTTGTGTAAACGTTTTCTAATCTCTTTGAGTTTTCGGAGTTATGCTTCATAATATTAAGTGCAGTGGTGGGCCTGGGATTCTTTTTTCATGGGGGCCAATTGAGGGGTTTAGCTTAACCAAATACCCACAATGGGGTTCAAGCACATTTTGTAAAATTAAAGTTGTACTTTGAAGCTGTTAGCATTTTTAGGACGTCACACACTCCATAATATTACACCACCTAAATGCCTACAATGGGGTTCAAACCCTCACATCGTTCCAACTGCAAACCCTCCTTGTGTAGTTGCAAACCCTTCTCGTCAAGTTGCATTTGAGAAATAGTTTAGCAAACTAAGAATTTGGGATGACGAATGGTGACGAAGAATGGAACTAAGCATTTGACCATGTGTTTGGCCAACTAAGAATTGAGAACAACACATCCCTAATTCTGAGGATGGGGATACCTACCTGACCTGAAGAGTTATACGTACCACATCCAGATGACGAGAACGTCAATGAATGCACCCACGGGTATTATCTTAGCCCCGTCCAATCCTGTACTGTCATATCAATTCTACACCCAAGTACCCTAGAACCAGCAAAACATTGGTGATGCCTACCCACAAGTATCATAAAACCATGGACCCCACCTTTTTACTCCAGCAACCAATCACACACACCCTAAGCAGCAAAGGTTTACCGCAAAACATAACCCGCATGACAAACCGCAGGGGCGGCGGCAGTGTTGCCTAGCGACTTCGAACCTTAATTGGGTTTGCCGCATGACACCCCTTCCCCCTTAAGCTATCCTCATCGACTATATCATATGATAAAATACCTCACAAAATACCTCATCCGTAGGATATGTACATGGAATATTATATGTTACTGAATTTGTTCTTAAACTAGTCTTATCCCCTGCGTTGCGGGGCGTAAAATCGTGCTATCAACGTTGCTGGGCGGGGGTTTAAAACCGTGATAAGTAGCAACCAAACGTTGACAACCAAAACCAAGACAAAACATAAAACAAAATCACGAATTTTTAACACCGAGTAACTCACGTGACGTAAAACATTGACGAAGTCGAATGTATACGAACACGTATTAAAAATCTAAGGGGGTAAAAAGAACCCCGATGGACAAAATGTGACCACCAAACAACATACTAAGTAGCAACCAAACGACGACCAAACCCGGGAAAAAGCGAAAACAAAAACGACTATAAAAAGTTAAGCTTATTTATAAAAAGTTAAACGACTATAAAATCATAAATATATTCGATTACTAAACTGTTCACAACAACCTACGCTAAATGTTATATTATAAAATTTTTTCTTGTAGCCAACAAGTTCTACAAAGTTTTGTGATGAATACGCTGCCAATAACTATAAGGGTGTACGGTGTGGGAGTCGGCAAAGGGCGGCAAACGGGTTTGCCGATCGGCAAACACCGCCGCCGACCCAATGCCAACGCGGCAAACAAAAGCAATCAGTGACAGCTTGCCGACTCGGGAACATTGAATTTTTGACCGTTGGTGAGTTTTCCAACGGTAATAATACCGTTCAAAGTAAAAAAAAAATTATTTTTTGTTTTAAAAATTACACTATAAATAAAAAATCAAATATGTTCATTCTCAACCACTGTTTAAAACTTTCAAATATTTTGAAAAATTACACTATAAAAGATGGAAGGTTCAAACAAGGGTGAAGGCAAGAAGAAAATGGTAGGGTCCGGTTCGAAGTCGAGGGCTCAAGATAAACGTGGTTCGGGTAGTACTAGTGTCCCGTTTCATCCGCACCTTGGGTTTGCGAATCAAACCCAACCTCCATTTTATTATAACCAACCCATGCATCAACCTTTCGGTTATGATACCCAACCCACCCAAAATTGGATGCAACACGGTCCGACGATGACTCGACCCGGTTATTATGAATACTCCCTAGAAGCGCAAAATGCCTTTGACCCGTTTGCTTTTCAAACCCCAATGTCACAATCACCGAGAGACGTACAACATGACTCCGATGAGGAGTTCGTGCAGGAAACCCAAGAACAAGAGTTAGATGATGATGATGAAGATGTTGCGGTTGAAGAAAATCCCGTGAACGAAAATGTAGCAGAACCGGAAAGAAAAGGAAAAGCCAAACGGGAAACTTGGACGCCTAGACAAGAAGAGGCGTTGGCAAAGGCTTTTGTTCATTGCACTTTGAATAAAAAGAAAGGCAATCAACAAAAGGCAGATGGGTTTTGGAAGAAAATTCTAAACCACTACAATTTAACGGTCGGAGGAAGTAACCGAACCCACCACCAAGTTCGGTCAAAATGGATGACGATGCAAACAAAAATTAACACATTCAACGGTCTTTATCATCAAGCGGTAATTTTTTTATACGGTTTATTTTTTAACGAAATATTTGGATTTAGTTGTTGATAATTTATTATTTTAGGATCGTTTACGTCCTAGCGGGAGTGACGATGCTTATGTAATGAAACAAGCGCTAAAGGATTACAAAAGCAAAGAAAAAATTGAATCCGCTCATGTTGCGGCTTGGGAGGTTCGTAGAACAAATCAAAAGTGGTCGCTGGTACCTTTGTTGAATGAAGAAAGCTCCGGTTCGGGTCTAAAAAGAAAGTCTTCGGATTCGGGAAATTATACACGAGGATCACCGAATGTCGAAATCTCGAGCGGATTCGGATTCGCTATTCCCGACATAAACGAGGATCCTTCACCACCACCAAGACGACAAACGAGAAAAGAGAAAAAGGACAAAGGGCCGTCTTCAAGAAACGAAGATCCAAGAGATGTAACACACAAATTCGAAGAGTACAAGGCCATGAAAAGAGAGATAATGGAAATTAAACTTATACGAGAAGAAAAATACTTGACCTTGGCGGATGAGCAACGAGAGGCGTTGCGACAAACATTGTTCGACAAGGACTTGGAGACGTATAATCGGCCTACCGACAATGTTCACCCTGCGATGTTGGAAATCACACTCGCTAGAAAACGTGAGATCGCAAAAAAAATATGGATGGCCTTGTGATTTTTAGTTTTTTTTTAAGTTAGATTTTACATATGTTTTATTTTTATTTAAGATGTAATGCTTTATTTTTAATTAAGATGTAATGCTTTATTTTTATTTTTAAAAAGTTTATGTTTTTTTCATTTTATCTTAAATATAAAAAAGAAAATAAAAAAAAAGTTTGCCACTCAGCAAGTGTTTAAACCATTGCCAACAATTTTCATCAAAGTTTAAACACTTTTGACTGATTGACATGGTGCGCTCTGATTGGTCGGTTTTTTGGTTTGCCACTCCAAAGTGTTTGACCACTCCTTACACCCTAATGTCTTTCCATGTATATTTTTATAAGTATGTTTATTATTATGGTAGAGGATCCTGTAAAAAGTGCTCAAAGTGTGAGAAGTGTATTATAACACTATATATAATACTGTATAACACCATATAAACACCGTATAACAATATGTAACACATATAATACCATATAACACTATGTAACACTATATATCATTATATAACAAATATAACACTATAGGTTGTCTGATAGCATGTCTATGATAGATGTATAGTGTTATATTTGTTATATAATGATATATAGTGTTACATAGTGTTATATGGTATTATATGGTGTTACATATTGTTATACGGTGTTTATATGGTGTTATATAGTATTATATATAGTGTTATAATACACTTCTCACACTTTGAACACTTTTTACACTATCCTTACCCTTATTATTATTATTATTATTATTATTATTATTATTATTATTATTATTATTATTATTATTATTATTATTATTATTATTATTATCATTATCATTATCATTATCATTATCATTATCATTATCATTATCATTATAACTATAATGTCTTTCCATGTTAGAAAAAGGCTCTAAAGACCTTTAACAAAAACAAATTTGTTGTCATACGGCGCTACGTAAACGCACTTTTTTCTACTCATGACACCACCAAAGGGTGTTGTGGCATGTTTCCAAAGGGCTTTAACCAATAATTTGTCTAATATTTTTTTACCGATCATTAGTGTTTTTCTACCTTTGACACACCCCCTCAAACCCTCAAGGCTCTCCCACCCCTTAGTCCCTATCCAGCCCTTCCCGTCACAGTGTTTGTGTCCCTTGTCGCATTGATGTGGCTGGTGAGGCTACCTTGTTAAGCACACACACATAGTCTTAGTAAAAAGTAAGCATCAACAATTTATTTATTTGAACCTAAATAAGCATCAACAATTTATTTATTTGAACATAAATAACCATAAACAATTTTATTCTTTGTAAAAAATAAAAATAAAGGGAAGATGAGTAACAGAAAAAGGCGGGAAATGGGAAAGTAAAGTGACCTACCAACCACTAATCATGTCACACCCCAACCGATGGCGGAATCATCAGGGCATGGCACTGAGCGAAACAGATTGTCCAGAAGTTTCCACAACAATCGTCATTACTATTTAGTTTAATTAATACGTCCCATACCGTATCCCAAATAATAAAACAAATTATTACAGATAACAACTAGTCAAATATTCTGTTCCGACAACTCAGATTCAAATATTGTTTAAATGCTTCTAGAGACTCGATATGCAAGATCTACAGACAACTATGCTCTAGACGCTTATTCTAAGCTCGCCTTCCTAGCAGATGAGCATCCTAATTGCCTGTCACATATGTTAAAATAAAGTCAATACATAAAATGTAAAGGTGAGCATACAAGTTTGATAATAGCATATAGAGTTCGAATAGTTTACGCATAACCAGCACGTACAAAGAAGAAAACGAAGCATGTTAATTATCGACATGGATCTATCGATACCAATGACTGCGGGTTGACTGTCCGAGACAGTTCGCAATACATGATTACCACCGTAATCCATGCAAGTAATTGTCCTTAACAACCCCCGTGTGAACGGGTGCTGAGTCCAAACTATAGTACTACGTCGTTAAGGCAGGTAGACAGCATTCCACGTGTAAACATAACAACAAGCATTCATTTAGTCACGTAATACATGCAGAACGGTTAGCGTTTAAATAATTGAGTAGTGTGTTCGATTCTGATTTTTTATAAGTAACGTATGTAACGCCCAAAAGTGCTAAAGCAAAAAGGGTTCGAGTATACTCACAGCGATTGATTGATGGATTGAAGGGAGCGCTTGAGAGTAGGGTTAGCCTGAATAGTTCGATAGCATAACGATGAGTAACGCGTTAAATGGAAACGAGTGATGATGGGTCGAACAGCCTGGTCGATCGAACTGTAGGTTCGATCGCACGGGTGTTCGTTCGGTTAGACAGTCCGTTCGGACAGCCTGTTCGATCGGCCGGTAGGCTCGATCGGTTGGACTTTTCGAGTGGATTGTTTCTTCCTTTGAGTAGGATGTGTTTGTGTACGATGGCTTGTCCTTTTGAGGCTTTCGTTGTAGTATTTGAGAACATTGAAGTGTTCTTACCTTTCAAGTCGATCGATCGAACGGCCTGTTCGATCGGCCGGCTTAACCGATCGGTTAGACACTTCAGTAGTAAGTCCTCAGCAGGATGTCACCTGATCGAACAGCATGTTCGATCGGGTGGCACTCCAATACATCGAACGAGTTGAAAATCGATTAAGTGTTGAAGCATAGTATCTCATGATCCGAAGAGTAATTCAACCCAACCCGTAGTTCGATCGAACAGCACTTCGTCCAATACTAGACTTCATGAAACTGTTAAAGTGTGGGGCCATGTGCTAGCCGATCGGCTGGCCTGGTCGATCGGCTGACATGTCCGATCGGTTGGGCTGTCCATTCGGACAGCCTGTTCGATCGGTCAGCATTCTGACCTGGTCGGCTTGTTCGTCTAACACTTGGCTGTTCTGATTGTTTGACGTTATATCGAGGTATTTTGACAACGAGCTGAACCATGGCACCTTCGTTCTTACTTGCTTCCCCTGCTCGGACAGGAATCACCCAAGTCCGGCCGGTGAACGGTTCGGAACAGTTGTTTAACGTTTAACCCGAAATCGGTGAACCTCGTAGATAGAATCCGAATCTTGAACCACACAACCATTAGAATGTTTAGTGAGTTAACTCAAGCTCCGTTTCTACCGGTTTGAAGGCATTGAGTGTAAAAGAGTTGAAAGAAAGTTGGAAATCCTTCTTTCAATCCTTTACACCATGTAAATGTTCAGATCTGTGATAGATCTTAGTTTGTTTATGTGGAAATCGGCTAGATCCAAGTGATTCTTGGTGGATTGAGGCCAAAACATGAAGTTCTTGAAGAACACCATGATGACATCATCCTAGAATACTTAGATCTTGGTGATTTCACGGTTAGAAATCAAGATTTGAAAGATAGAAAGGTGTAGGAGTGTGCATAGATCAAAATCGTACAAGATTTAGGATGAAATCTTACCGGGATTGAGAGAAATCTGAGAAATAGTGAAGAACACGAGCTGGTCGGTCAGAAGGTTTCCAAAAGTGGAAAGAATGACAATGACAGGCCTATTTATAGGCTTCCAAAAGGGGAAAGAGATGACCGATCGACCAGGCACCCCGATCGGACAGCCTGCTCGATCGGACAGTCCGTCCGATCGGCTGGGCTGTTCGATCGGCTGGGAGCCTGATCGATCTAGTTCGGTGCGACGATTTCTGATATTTCGATTTCGATTGAAGACGATACGAATACGATAGAGTTTCCTATTCAAATTACTTTTAGTCCCAACCACTATATCTACATACAAGCATCTATATTTCACACTATTATTTCGCTACCATTCATCATAATTCGATTTCGATTGAGTTCAATTGAGTTTCGAGTTTCGATTCGATTGATCACCACACATAACATAAAGTAAGCACGCACAGGTAACACGTAAAAGGCACACACACACGTAATATAATACCAAATTCGCATAATTCGAGTTTCGAGTTCGATGATTCGATTAGCTTGATTATTGATTGATTAATTTTTTCGCATTTTACTTTCTACTATTCACAGTCGTAAAGCGTTTCGCGTCGATTAACAGTCGATTACCTCGATTCTTTGATTAATAGCACTTACTCCACATAATACAAAACATAAAACATAGAATAGACTAATTACAGTCAAAGAAGTCAAACTTGACTTTGACTTTGACTTTGACATTCGGTAACACGGGGTGTTACAGCCTCCCCTTGTTTAGGGAATTTCGTCCCAAAATTAGGCTGAAAGCTGCACAGCACCGTGAATGATCTTACCAATTTCTCGCTTCAGATCTTTATTTAAACAACTGCGGGTACTTAGCCTTCATGTCGCTTTCGAGTTCCCAAGTAAACTCCGCGCCTCGTTTGCCTTCCCCTCGGACTTTCACGATAGGGATGCGCGAGCGTCTGAGTTGCTTGGTTTGGCGATCCATGATGTCGACATGCTTTTCCACGAAATGCAGCGTTTCGTTGACTTGAAGGTCGTCGAGAGGTACAATCAGATCATGATCAGCTAGGCACTTTCGGAGGTTTGACACATGGAAAGTCGGGTGGACGTTACTAAGTTCCTCCGGTAGTTCGAGTCTGTAGGCAACTTTGCTGATTCTTTCCAGAATCTTAAAAGGTCCAACATACCGAGGCGCTAGTTTTCCTTTCTTGCTGAATCTGACCACACCCTTCCAAGGTGATACCTTTAGGAGTACGTAGTCGCCAACGTCAAATTCAAGGGGCTTGCGTCTTCTATCGGCGTAACTTTTCTGTCTATCCCTGGCCTTCGACAAGTTGTCTCGAATCTGGAGGATTTTGCCAGTCGTCTCTTGTAGTAGCTCGGGACCAGTTAGTTGCGAATGACCGATCTCGTGCCGCACAATTGGCGATCGACATCTTCTTCCATATAAAGCCTCAAATGGTGCCATTTGTATGCTGGCATGATAGCTGTTGTTGTACGAGAATTCGACTAACGGTAGGTATTTGTTCCAACTACCACCGAAGTCTATGACACACGCGCGGAGCATGTCTTCAAGAGTACGGATCGTTCTTTCAGTCTGTCCGTCGGTTTGAGGATGGAATGCGGTACTCAGGTTAAGCGTCGTACCAAGAGCTGCTTGAAACGTTTCCCACAATCGCGAAGTAAACCGAGCATCACGGTCCGAAATGATGTCACGAGGCGTACCATGATTACAAATGATCTCGTCAGTGTAGATTCGGGCTAGTCGTTCTACCTTGTCGTATTGGCAAAAAGTGGGCAGATTTGGTCAGACGATCAACTATAACCCAAATGCTGTCGTGACCTGATGGCGTGGGCGGAAGTTTGGTTATGAAATCCATAGCTATACTCTCCCACTTCCATATGGGGATTGGAGGTTGTTCGAGTAAGCCAGAAGGTCGTTGATGTTCAGCCTTAACTCTCGCACAAGTTAGGCAACTTCCAACATAAAGAGCAATATCCCGTCTCATGCCCGGCCACCAGTACTTATAGCGAAGATCCTGGTACATTTTATCGGCACCGGGATGAATTGAATATCGGGATTTGTGGGCTTCGTCCATTATAATCTTTCGCAAATCGGTCCGCTTAGGGATCCAAATTCGGTCCAGATAATAGAATATCCCATTTGCTTTGCTTACCAACTGAGCTCCATCGGGATAGATCCTCTCTTTCTTCAGAGTGCGTTCATTAAAGCAAGCAAGTTGGGCTTCGCGGATGAGGGTTTCGAGATCATGCTGGGCTTGGGTATTGCGAATACTGAGCAAATAACTCCGTCTGCTGAGCGCGTCAGCAACAACATTTGCTTTCCCTGGGTGGTAACGAATCTCACAGTCGTAATCGTGAAGAAGTTCTACCCATCGGCGTTGACGCATGTTAAGTTCTCTCTGGTTGAAGATGTGTTGTAAACTCCTGTGATCGGTGAAGATCGTACACTTGGTACCATACAGGTAGTGTCGCCAAATCTTCAATGCAAAAACAACTGCGCCTAGCTCGAGATCATGGGTTGTATAGTTCTTCTCGTGGATTTTGAGCTGACGAGATGCGTAAGCTATAACCTTGTCCCGTTGCATGAGAACACAGCCAAGACCAAGGTTGGAAGCATCACAATAGACAATGAAATCGTTGTTTCCGTCGGGCAACGTGAGAATAGGAGCATTGCAAAGCATATGCTTGAGGGTTTGGAAAGCAGACTCTTGTTCGGTTCCCCAAACAAAAGGCTTGTCTTTATGAGTAAGGGAGGTAAGCGACACCGCGATCTTAGAGAATCCTTCGATAAATCGTCGATAATAGCCCGCTAGTCCGAGAAAAGAACGAACTTCAGACGGGTTCTTAGGCGTAATCCAGCTCTTAACTGCTTCAATCTTCGCGGGATCGACATGAATACCTTGACTATTAACGATGTGACCCAGAAACTGAACCTCCTCTAGCCAGAATTCGCACTTGGAGAACTTGGCATAGAGTTGATTCCCCTGAAGTAACTCGAGAACCAAACGTAGATGTTGTGCGTGTTCGGCCTTCGACTTGGAATAGATCAAGACATCGTCGATGAACACGATGACGAAACGGTCTAGAAATGGCTTACACACGCGATTCATCAGATCCATGAAAACCGCGGGTGCTGTCACACCCCCAAAATCCCACATGCGGAGTACCACCGCTTGGAGGCGTGACATGACCAGGATCAAGCCACCAATCATATTGAACATGTAAGTAAATAGTAAAAGTTATCCATCAATACGAGAGGTGTTTATCAAAACCAACATAAGTAGATGTAGCGGAAGCATTAATGTATAAAACCCAACATAAGTATTAACGTATGAAATGTCATAAGTGTTTAATAAGCAATCACGATCCATTTGCCCACAACGACCTGCTCCTCCTTGTGCAAGCTCCATTAGTACCTAAGGTCCTACAAGGCATGCAGCAGAGAGTCAACAACTAGTTGAGCGAGTTCACAGAAAGTAAGTTCAGTAATAGTAATGGTATAGTACGCATTGCGTTCGTTCATTTAATCATGTATCGTATTAGTTCGTATCGCAGCCCTCTAGGCATGTATGCGAAGATTAGGGAAAGTTCTCAAGTATTCTAGACTATGTATATTTGTATCGCTGGCCACCCTGGCATGTGTGCGAAGTTTAGTATGTATAGTTCGCAGCCTTCCTGAGGCATGTGTGCGAAGATTAGTCATAATATCGCAGCCAACCCCTGGCGTGTGTGCGAAGATCAGTTCAAGTATGTATACTAGTCTAGCCGTATCTTATCATTTACCATCATTAGATTCCATTAACTAAGTACGCACGAAATAATCATCCAATCCCATTCCCACCCTGGGAACCCCATGCCTTGGCTGTGTGAACTCACCTTGGTTTGCTCGGCAGATACACAAAAAGGTTCCTTGAACTAAAGTGGTCAATCTCGTCCTAACAGGGTTACCACACAAGTCAGGTTTTGACTCAAGTAATGCACGTATGAATCACAGCAAACACGCATCGCACGTTAGCAGTCAAGAGCATAACATAATCATACTTGTGCGTTCTAAAATCTAAGCCCAATTGTACCCGGCCCAAAACAATCCAATATTCTTCTCGGCCCAAAAAGATCAAACAGTCCAATAAAGATCAGATAACAATTTCCAAGTATTCGGCCCAAACAGTTGGGCTTGTAACAGTAAAAGTCCAATAGCAACATAGTCAGTCTCGAGTCGAGACTATCGGTCTCGAGTTATGCTGGTGTCGAGATCTCGAGTCGCAACGAATGAGATCTCGAGTCGCAACAGGGGTGTTCTCGAGTCGCAACAGAGCGGGTCTCGGTTTGTCATGGTCCAGTCGAGACTGTTCGGTCTCGAGTCGCAACTGGACTCGCAATGCCGGTCTCGGGTTATCATGCTCAGGTCAAGATCACACGGTCTCGACTCGCAACCGTGTCGAGACTATCAAATTGTAACAGATTTCCTGATTTCATGCAGATCGGTTACACTTTTAGTAATTTCCAAATTTACAGCTAATCAATTAACACCAACAGTTTCACAACATCCTAATTCTTGATCAATCAGGTAATTATAACACAAATTCGTATGAACCCTAATCTGATTCAACATGAACAATAACATAATGATTCAAACAAGCTTTGTGACATGTAATTCATACAAACTCTAATCTTAGTTCAAGAACACAACTTAATAACATTCAATCAGATTAAACATAATGATTCCCTTACCGATCAATACTACAATTCGGATCTATAGAATAACATCCAAAGAGCATATTTCAAAGCACACGTATGAACCGATTACATGTATCCATTTAGTTCTCATACAACATGAACGATAACAATAGTTTAACAAGCATCAACAATCGGTTCTAGCTTATCATTATAAATACATTCTAACATGGAATCGTAACATCAATCAACACGAAATCATAAAACAAGACACTAACCGAAAGATAGAGGGTTTCGAAGGAACAAGGGGGCTTCGAGAGAGAGGGCTGCCTTCGGTTCCGAGAGAGAGAGAGAGTTTGTGTGTGCTTGGTTGCCAAAGTTGTGAAAACTAAACCCTAAGAGATGTGTGTATTCATATACGTGTGGAAAGAGATGTGGGCCGAAACCCCACATGGGCCACCTAGTGGTCTCGAGTCGGACATATGTGTGTGGGCCGAAGAATGTTTTATGAAAACAACTAAGTGTTCGGTCCAAGTAACTTATACACGTTCACATGAAATCACATAACACGTAACACGTATCATTTATTCACTCAATATAATTCACGTAATCACAATGTTTTAAACAGTTACACGTAATATAAGAGACGGTAAAGTACGAGTTGTCACATTATCCCCAACTTAAAAGAAATTTCCTCCCGAAATTTGGTATGCACTCACTGAGGAAGCTAGGTAAATTGTATCATTCACTGGTTTTCCTGGGGTGTCACATCCTCCCCCCGTTGATCTGGAATTTCGTCCCGAAATTCCGCAGTAGTAGCTTCAGCCTCAGTAGTGGTTGCATTGGTTCCGAATAACTGGGGGTACTTTTCTGTCATCCTGTCTTCGCGTTCCCAGGTGTACTCTGGGCCACGTCTGGAGTTCCAACGAACTCGGACAAGAGGGATTCTCTTGTTTTTTAGGACCTTCACATCCCGGTCCGTAATTTCAACTGGCTCCTCGACAAACTGCAACCGCTCGTCGATAGTGAGTTCCTTAAAAGGAACTATGAGGGTCTCATCTGACAGGCACTTCTTCAGATTTGACACGTGAAATAAATTGTGAACTGCACCGAGTTCAGCTGGTAGGTTTAGCTTGTAGGCCACTTTGCCTATTTTCTCAATAATCTCGAACGGTACGACATACCGCAGATTTAGTTTGCCCCGTTTGCCAAAACGAACCACACCCTTCCAGGGTGAGACTTTTAATAAAACCCGGTCCCCGACCTGAAATTCCAAAGGCTTCCTACTCTTGTCCGCGTAGGCTTTCTGACGGTCGCGTGCTGCCGCCATGCGTTGTCGTATCTCTGCAATCTTTTCTGTGGCGTCCACTACAATCTCTGGACCCGTAATCTGACTATCCCCCACCTCCGCCCAACAGAGAGGTGACCGGCATTTACATTCGTACAATGCCTCGAATGGAGCGGCTTGTATGCTGGTGTGATAACTGTTATTATATGAGAACTCCACCAAAGGGAGATGTTTTTCCCTGCCGTTGCCGAAATCAATAACGCATGCCCTAAGCATGTCTTCAAGAGTTTGGATCGTTCGCTCAGACTGCCCATCCGTCTGAGGATGATATGCTGTGCTCATGTCTAACCGTGAGCCGAAAGATTTGTGCATCGCTTGCCATAGTTCTGATGTGAATCGTGCATCCCGATCCGAAATGATGGAAGTGGGCACCCCGTGCCTCGAAACAACTTCTTTAAGGTAGATGTCTGCGAGAGTGGAGAACTTATCCGTTTCCTTTATAGCTAGGAAGTGTGCAGACTTGGTGAGTCGATCCACGATCACCCATATGGTATCATTTCCCCGCTGGGATCTAGGTAGGCCTGTAACGAAATCCATGGAAATTTCTTCCCATTTCCATTGCGGTATCTTAGGTTGTTGAAGTAGGCCCGCTGGTTTCTGGTATTCAACCTTGACTCTCGCACAGGTCAAGCATTTGCTGACATAGGTAGCGATGTGGGCCTTCATGCTAGGCCACCAATAAGTAGTTCTGATGTCGTGGTACATCTTGTCCGACCCTGGATGTACCAAGTAGCGAGACTTGTGTGCTTCGTCCATCACAAGTTCGCGTAGACCGCCATAAAGTGGGACCCAAATACGCCCCGTTACATAGTAGGCGCCGTCTGCCTTCTGTTCTAATCGCTGCCGTGAGCCGCGTAGGGCTTCAGCCCTGACGTTTTCGGGTTTCAATGCTTCTACCTGAGCATCTCGTATCTGTGCAGGAAGGCTAGACTGAATCGTAAGCTGTAGCGCTCGCACGCGCCAAGGTAAAGTGTCTTTCCGACTGAGAGCGTCAGCCACAACATTGGCTTTGCCTGGATGGTACTTGATGGCGCATTCGTAATCGTTAAGTAGTTCAACCCATCGTCGTTGACGCATGTTCAATTCCTTCTGCCTGAAGATATGCTCGAGACTCCTGTGATCGGTGTAAATTGTGCACTTGGTACCGTACAGGTAGTGTCGCCATATCTTGAGCGCGAAAACAACAGCTCCCAGCTCTAAATCGTGCGTCGTATAGTTTCGTTCATGAACCTTTAGTTGACGAGAAGCATAGGCAATAACTTTATCTCGTTGCATCAATACACAACCCAGACCCTGTATTGATGCGTCACAATATACTACAAAGTCATCCGTGCCCTCTGGCAATGAGAGAATAGGTGCGCTGCAAAGCCTATCCTTTAAGTACTGAAAAGCAGTTTCCTGCGTATTACCCCACCTGTAAACGATACCCTTCTGCGTCAGTAATGTGAGCGGATGAGCGATCTTTGAAAAGTCTTTGATGAACCACCGATAATAACCTGCCAAACCCAAGAATTGGCGTATTTCTGTCGGTGTACGCGGTGTTGGCCAATTCCTGATCGAATCTACCTTGGATGGATCGACATGGATCCCATCCCTGTTCACCACATGGCCTAAGAAGTGGACTTCACGAAGCCAGAAGTCGCATTTAGAAAACTTGGCGTACAGCTGCTCTTTTCGAAGGAGATCCAATATCAGGCGTAGGTGCTGCTCGTGCTCCTCCTGACTCTTGGAGTAAATCAGAATGTCGTCGATGAAAACAATGACGAACTTGTCAAGATAGGGTTTGCACACCCTGTTCATAAGGTCCATAAATACGACAGGTGCATTCGTTAGCCCGAACGGCATGACAAGAAACTCGTAGTGGCCATAACGAGTTCTGAATGCGGTTTTGGAGACGTCCTCCTCCCGGACTCTCAGTTGATGATAACCAGACCTCAAGTCTATCTTGGAATAGTAACACGACCCTTGCAACTGGTCGAATAAGTCATCTATGCGTGGAAGAGGATAACGGTTCTTCACCGTCACCTTGTTGAGTTCCCTGTAATCTATACACATCCTGAAGGTACCGTCCTTCTTTTTCACAAATAATACTGGAGCTCCCCATGGCGAAGAGCTTGGACGAATGAAGCCCTTTTCCAAGAGCTCTTGTAGCTGCTTTGACAGTTCCTCCAATTCGGATGGAGCTAGACGATATGGTGCGCGAGCTATGGGTGCTGCTCCTGGAGCGAGCTCGATCTGAAATTCGACCTGACGGTGAGGCGGTAATCCAGGTAAATCTTCAGGAAACACCTGAGGGTAGTCACGTACGACTGGAATGTCTTCCAATTTCTTTTCCTTCACTGATGCGTCTGTAACGAGTGCCAAGATTGCGGTGTGACCCTTCCGCAGACATTTCTGAGCCTTCAAGAAAGAGATGATGCCGACCACTGCACCACTCTTGTCACCTTGAACTTCGAGAGGTTCTCGACCAGAACGTGGAATACGAATGATCTTCTCACTGCATAAGATCTCTGCCTGATATTGGGACAACCAATCCATCCCAATGACGATATCGAAGCTTCCCAAGACTAAGGAATAAGGTCGATCGAGAATGTTTGACCGGCTAAGACGATACTACAACCCCTGACTATCTGCGTGGCTTCTAAACTCTTACCATTAGCTAGTTCTACGACGTGTTTGGTGTTTAGAGGTGTTGGTGCACGTTTTAACAATTTACTGGCTTTCACAGAAATATAACTTGTATCCGCACCCGAATCAAATAAAACAGTAACATAAATATCGTCAAGGAGAAACTTACCCATAACCACATTGGGATCGTTCATTGCATCTCCTCGTCCTAACACGAAAGCTCGACCCCTTGCCTCGTTGCCATTGTTGTTGTTGTTCCCACCGTTGTTGTGCCCGTTGCCCTGGTTATCGTTGTTGTTGCGGTTCTGGTGCTGGTTCAACTGAGGGCAATCGCGTTTGTAATGACCTTCAGCCCCACACTGGAAACATCCCCGGTTTCCACGTTGTGGCTGCTGCTGCTGTGGGTTCTGAGGAGCTGGTGGTGGAAGTTGCTGGTTCTGATTAGCTGGCCGTGAGCTTCTACAATCCTTAGCCTCATGACCCATCTTGAGGCATCTTTGACAACGTTCCCTGCGACATCTTCCACTGTGGTGTTTGTTGCACCTACTACACCATGGGTGAGTTCCCCGATATCCACCCTGTCCCTGACTACCTGATGATTGCTGATTCGGACTCTGGTAGTCGTTGGTTCTACGCTGCTGTGTTTGGGACTGAACAGAAACTGATCCCTTGCTGGAATCCCCCTCCCATTTCCTCTTGTTGTCACTGGGAGTAGCAGAAGTAGTGACAGCAGTAGTGGTAGCACTGATGCGTTTTGGCAGCTTGTTCTGATCCACCGCCTGATCCGTAAGGCGATGAGCAAGACGCTGAATGTCTTGGATGTTGTCGAGGTTTGCCGATGTAACATGGCTCTGAATCTCTGAGGCTAGACCCTTGAGGTACAATTCGATACGCTTGATTTGAGGGTCCACCATGGTTGGACACAAGATGGCCAGTTCGTTCGATCGTTTCGTGTAGGCTTCAATTTCTGACCCCGTCATTTTCAAGTGGTAGAACTCATCTTCCAACTTGTAGATGTCATCCCGCGTGCAGTATTCTCGTTTGATGAGTTCCTTGAAGTCGTTCCAGGGTGTGGCGTTAGCAGCTGCCAACCCTAAGATCTGTACTTGCGCGTTCCACCAGGTGAGCGCAATCCCTTCCAACGTGCCCGTGGCATACTTGACCCTGCGAGCCTCAGGGCATTCGCACATTTCAAACACTGACTCTAGCTTCTCAAACCAGTGGAGGAGTCCCACTGCCCCCTCTGTGCCGCTGAAAGTACTTGGACGACAGTCCATGAAGTTCTTGAAAGTGCAGACAGGTTGCTGCGCGTGTTGACCTATTGTGTACGAATAGGATAAGGTTTAAATACAAGGGCTAGTCTAGGAGTGTAGGATCTAAAGATCCTAGTGTGAGTTATGACTACAGGATATACTACCTGCTTGAGCAGCTGCAAGTGCCGCAGCAACTTGAGCTTGAACGAGAGCCTCTAGCTGGGCTTGAGTCATGTTAATTCGTCCAGACATGATCTTCATAGTAAAAGTAACGTAAGTGAGAGTGGTTCGCGAGTAGGGCGATGACAGAAAAGCGTAAGCACGTAGGTATTCTCATGTAATAAGGTCATGTGTATCTAAGCGTAATGCGAGCAAAGTTCTATATAGTTCTAGCATGCAGGTAATAAACATAAACCTTATTACCTAGGATGTCGAGTCTTGCACGTGGAGCGAAGCGTCGTTGTGGATCGTTGAGAGCATTGTTCTGGTTATAGTCTGGTTTTAATAAAAACGTTTTCCCATATTAAAACCGAGTTCTCTATAACCAATGGCTCTGATACCAATCTGTCACACCCCCAAAATCCCACACGTGGAGTACCACCGCTTGGAGGCGTGACATGACCAGGATCAAGCCACCAATCATATTGAACATGTAATTAAATAGTAAAAGTTATCCATCAATACGAGAGGTGTTTATCAAAACCAACATAAGTAGATGTAGCGGAAGCATTAATGTATAAAACCCAACATAAGTATTAACGTATGAAATGTCATAAGTGTTTAATAAGCAATCACGATCCATTTGCCCACAACGACCTGCTCCTCCTTGTGCAATCTCCATTAGTACCTAAGGTCCTGCAAGGCATGCAGCAGAGAGTCAACAACTAGTTGAGCGAGTTCACAGAAAGTAAGTTCAGTAATAGTAATGGTATAGTAAGCATTGCGTTCGTTCATTTAATCATGTATCGTATTAGTTCGTATCGCAGCCCTCTAGGCATGTATGCGAAGATTAGGGAAAGTTCTCAAGTATTCTAGACTATGTATATTTGTATCGCTGGCCACCCTGGCATGTGTGCGAAGATTAGTCATAATATCGCAGCCAACCCCTGGCGTGTGTGCGAAGATCAGTTCAAGTAGGTATACTAGTCTAGCCGTATCTTATCATTTACCATCCTCACCCTGAGGACCATATCATTAGATTCCATTAACTAAGTACGCACGAAATAATCATCCAATCCCATTCCCACCCTGGGAACCCCATGCCTTGGCTGTGTGAACTCACCTTGGTTTGCTCGGCAGATACACAAAAAGGTTCCTTGAACTAAAGTGGTCAATCTCGTCCTAACAGGGTTACCACACAAGTCAAGTTTTGACTCAAGTAATGCACGTATGAATCACAGCAAACACGCATCGCACGTTAGCAGTCAAGAGCATAACATAATCATACTTGTGCGTTCTAAAATCTAAGCCCAATTGTACCCGGCCCAAAACAATCCAATATTCTTCTCGGCCCAAAAAGATCAAACAGTCCAATAAAGATCAGATAACAATTTCCAAGTATTCGGCCCAAACAGTTGGGCTTGTAACAGTAAAAGTCCAATAGCAACATAGTCAGTCTCGAGTCGAGACTATCGGTCTCGAGTTATGCTGGTGTCGAGATCTCGAGTCGCAACAGGGGTGTTCTCGAGTCGCAACAGAGCGGGTCTCGGTTTGTCATGGTCCAGTCGAGACTGTTCGGTCTCGAGTCGCAACTGGACTCGCAATGCCGGTCTCGGGTTATCATGCTCAGGTCAAGATCACACGGTCTCGACTCACAACCGTGTCGAGACTATCAAATTGTAACAAATTTCCTGATTTCATGCAGATCGGTTACACTTTTAGTAATTTCCAAGTTTACAGCTAATCAATTAACACCAACAGTTTCACAACATCCTAATTCTCGATGAATCAGGTAATTATAACACAAATTCGTATGAACCCTAATCTGATTCAACATGAACAATAACATAATGATTCAAACAAGCTTTGTGACATGTAATTCATACAAACTCTAATCTTAGTTCAAGAACACAACTTAATAACATTCAATCAGATTAAACATAATGATTCCCTTACCGATCAATACTACAATTCGGATCTATAGAATAACATCCAAAGAGCATATTTCAAAGCACACGTATGAACCGATTACATGTATCCATTTAGTTCTCATACAACATGAACGATAACAATAGTTTAACAAGCATCAACAATCGGTTCTAGCTTATCATTATAAATACATTCTAACATGGAATCGTAACATCAATCAACACGAAATCATAAAACAAGACACTAACCGAAAGATAGAGGGTTTCGAAGGAACAAGGGGGCTTCGAGAGAGAGGGCTGCCTTCGGTTCCGAGAGAGAGAGAGTTTGTGTGTGCTTGGTTGCCAAAGTTGTGAAAACTAAACCCTAAGAGATGTGTGTATTCATATACGTGTGGAAAGAGATGTGGGCCGAAACCCCACATGGGTCACCTAGTGGTCTCGAGTCGGACATATGTGTGTGGGCCGAAGAATGTTTTATGAAAACAACTAAGTGTTCGGTCCAAGTAACTTATACACGTTCACATGAAATCACATAACACGTATCATTTATTCACTCAATATAATTCACGTAATCACAATGTTTTAAACAGTTACACGTAATATAAGAGACGGTAAAGTACGAGTTGTCACATTATCCCCAACTTAAAAGAAATTTCGTCCCGAAATTTGGTATGCACTCACTGAGGAAGCTAGGTAAATTGTATCGTTCACTGGTTTTCCTGGGGTGTCACAGGTGCGTTGGTTAAACCAAAAGGCATAACAACGAATTCATAGTGGTCGTATCGAGTACGAAAAGCGGTTTTGGGGATGTCTTCCTCTTGAATGCGCAATTGATGATAGCCTGAACGTAGATCGATCTTCGAGAAACACTTAGCACCTTGCAGCTGATCAAACAAGTCATCGATTCGAGGTAGAGGATAACGGTTCTTGATGGTTAACTTATTCAACTCCCGATAGTCGATGCACATCCTGAACGACCCATCCTTCTTTTTAACAAAAAGGACTAGTGCGCCCCAAGGAGAGGTGCTCGGGCGAATAAAGCCTTTTTCAAGTAACTCCTGGAGTTGGTTCGAAAGTTCCAGCATTTCGGATGGAGCGAGTCGATATGGAGCCTTGGCTACGGGATTAGATCCAGGAATGAGGTTGATGTACTGCAAAGTACATATGTTTATAGTGTATATTTTGGTCAGTTTTCAGTTGTTTTGAGTCGAGTTTAGGTTAGAATTTCGATATTGCTGACGTTAAGCTTTGATTTCAGGTCCCGTAGCTTAAAGTGATGAAAAACGAGTAAAAACGAGCAGTTTAGAAGAAAACCGGGATTCGTACGCGCGTCGGAGGAGCTGGAAATCGAAATTGAATAAAAAAATTAATAAAATCAAGGCATGGAGGCGCCGCGTGACGCCACACCCCCTTGGCGTCGCGCGAGGGGTGTATTTTCGGAGAAACATTGTTAGCAGCTAGGGTTTTGATGAGGGATTCCCAAGAAACTGAACACACAATCCTAATTACGAAAAAAAACCCTAGGTGACTTTGGAGAGGAGATTTTGAGTCTTTCAAGGTGATTTAGCTCGCGGGAATCATTCGGTTGAAGCTTGGAGCGTGGAAGTGAAGATTGTTCGGGTTTTATCTCCCGATTTTCTTTAATTTCGTGTTTTCAATATTTTCCGATGAATTCTTGTTTTGAACTTGATTTTTTTATTATGAACAACATGTTTCTTGGCTAAACCCTAGATACTACCTAGACAAGATGATAGTTTGATTAATGTTTGGAGCTTTTAGCGGTTTATTGTTTGATTATGGATTGATTTCTGAAAGTAAAGTGTTCTAGAATTTCTGATTTGGTGCGTCTGCGTATTTACTTTTGGTTGTTGATTGTTTACTGTTTCACATAGATTTTGGTGAATGCCATAGAGTTTGTTAGGAAATGTGACCGTTGCCAACGTACCGGCAACATCTCATCCAAGGATGAAATGCCCCAAAATCCCATCCAAGTTTTGGAAATCTTTGACGTGTGGGGCATTGACTTCATGGGACCTTTTCCATCTTCAAGTGGGAATAGGTACATCCTCGTGGCCATTGATTACGTTTCAAAGTGGGTTGAAGCTCAAGCTTTGCCCACTAATGATGCCCGAGTGGTGGTGAGATTCCTTAAAAAGTTATTCACGCGTTTCGGAGTCCCTAAAGCTATCATAAGTGATCGTGGTACGCATTTTTGCAATTCCGCCATGGAAAAGGCACTTGCACGCTACGGTGTCACTCACCGTATTTCTACCGCATACCACCCGCAAACTAGTGGCCAAGTAGAGAATGCTAACCGAGGGGTGAAGAGAATCTTAGAGAAAACGGTAGGAAAAAGTAGAAAGGATTGGTCGGAAAAGCTTGACGACGCTTTGTGGGCTTTCCGCACCGCCTATAAGACACCGTTAGGAACAACACCCTTTATGATTGTGTATGGCAAAGCTTGCCATCTTTCGGTAGAGTTAGAGCATAGAGCTTTGTGGGCATTGAAAACCGTTAATCTTGACCTTACCGAGGCCGCTAGAAGGAGATTTTTCCAGATTCATGAGTTGGAAGCCTTGAGGGATGCCGCCTATGAACGATCTTGGAGTATCAAGGAAAAAACTAAGGCGTTGCATGATAGGAGGTTGCGAGGCTTGAAAGAGTTTAAGGTAGGTGATAAGGTGCTCCTATTCAATTCGAGGTTGAAATTGATAGCAGGGAAGCTAAAATCGAGATGGAGTGGACCGTATGTGGTGAAAGAAGTGTTTCCATACGGTACGGTTGAATTATACGACGAAGTCGACAAAGGAGTATGGAAGGTAAACGGTCATAGATTGAAACATTACTTGGGAGGTCCTAGTGATACCACCGAAGAGGAAGAAATTCCTCTAGAGGACCCACCCACCTTCACCAACCAGTGAGTGCGAAAAGCTTCGTGTGTAGAGTATGTACCGTTTGTAAATTTCTTAATTTTTCATTTTTTTCGTAGTTTTTCGGTGTTTGTTTTGTGTAGTTGAGAATTTTGCAGGTTTCATCACCGCTACGGAACGGAAAAAGCATGAGAAAAGAGGTCCCAGGTATGTTTCTTGGACACTTAGAAAAAGTTTTATGGGTTTTGGATGGCTTGGGAAAGTGTTGGAAATTTTTCTAAGGCATGAACAAGAAAATTTTACGAAACCTTCTGTGAAAAACGGCCCTTGGCGTAACGCCAAGGGCCTTCGCGTCACGCGACCCCTAAAGGTTCAAAAATAATTGTTTTCTGTCCCGCCGCGTTACGCGAGACCCCCCCGACCCCTGGCGTTACGCGACGCCGTGAAGAACCGGATAAAATTGTTTTCAAGTGAGCCTGTTGCTGAAATGCTTTCCTTTTCACATCTACAAACCCTAAGTCGCGAATTTCATAAAAATCACCATAACTCACTCGTTTTTCCACCAAATCACTCCATCACTCTTCGTAAATCACCACAATCACATTCCCCACAATCTTAACCATCAATTTCACCCGAATTCGCGCTCCATCCTCGCGTTTTTGGACAAACTCGTGCACCACAAGTTCAAGGCGTCATTTTTCTTGCTAAATCCGAATCCAAGGTATGATTTCTGTGATTTCTCGCTAGTAGGTAACTTTATTGCTTAGTTGTAGTGTCGGGTCAGTCATGTTTTAGATCTAGGGTTTGTGTAGGTTGATAAAGTTAGGATTTTTGAGCCTTTAGTCATGTTAGTGGTATGCAGGTGGTTATGTTTGGGATGTTTACATACAATGGGGCTTGCGGATGGTTCGGGTTGGTTTGCTTGGGGTTGTTTGAGACTTGTGGGGTATGTTTGGACAACTAGACAACATGTTTGAGCTTTACGGGTTTGTTTGGCTATAACTAAAGAATTTTTGCTAAAAAAATAGGTTTTTGAACTGATTTTTGCAAACGTGATTAGTTTTCTAAACGGATTTTGTTGCCACAAACGTTGCGTTAAGGTTTAAAAAGACAAACTCTCACGTGTTTCGCCTCAAGTGTGGGGATATTTTGGCACTTATGCTTAATTGAGGACAATTAAAGTGCCGGGAGGAGATAGTGTACATTGAGTCGTAGGTCGTTCGAGTCATTGAGTATAGTAGTTTCTTTAGAGTAGTATTTCGAGTTTAGTGTCGGGTTTACTTATATGCATGTACAAGTTCACAACATTTTGCCCGTACTCAATCTCCATTCAGGTAGAATGATGTGTAACTTAAGCTTTTGTAAATAGTAACCCATGTTTTCGAAATCAGCCGCGAATGAAATGCTATACGGCTATTGTTTGATTAAAAAAAAGAGAAAAAAAATCTGATTGTAAACTCTCTTGGTTTTGATATAAAACGGTTGGGAATTGGTCAAGTGATCGTTCTTTTAGTCCTATAAGCTTGAGGCGGGAGTAGGTGTACTGTTGATTCTAGTGTGAGACCCTAGGTGGATTGACCGCACTTAAATTAAAATCACATGATAAGGGATTAGGATTGGGTTCGGGTTTAAAGGGATAAGTATATTCGCAATCGCAGCTAACGCAAGCCTTGGTTTTAATTAAGTATATCTATGTTGTCGGTCCGAGTGATTATTTGTCTATGATTCCGTTGCATAATTCTTTTTCGAGGACGAAAAAAGAGGAAGTGTGGGGATGTTTGATGTACTGCAAAGTACATATGTTTATAGTGTATATTTTGGTCAATTTTCAGTTGTTTTGAGTCGAGTTTAGGTTAGAATTTTGATACTGCTGACGTTAAGCTTTGATTTCAGGTCCCGTAGCTTAAAGTGATGAAAAACGAGTAAAAACGAGCAGTTTAGAAGAAAACCGGGAATCGTACGCGCGTCGGAGGAGCTGGAAATAGAAATTGAATAAAAATATTAATAAAATCAAGGCATGGAGGCGCCGCGTGACGCCACACCCCCTTGGCGTCGCGCGAGGGGTGTATTTTCGGAGAAACATTGTTAGCAGCTAGGGTTTTGATCAGGGATTCCCAAGAAACTGAACACACAATCCTAATTACGGGAAAAAAAACCCTAGGCGACTTTGGAGAGGAGATTTTGAGTCTTTCAAGGTGATTTAGCTCACGGGAATCATTCGGTTGAAGCTTGGAGCGTGGAAGTGAAGATTGTTCGGGTTTTATCTCCCGATTTTCTTTATTTTCGTGTTTTCAATATTTTCCGATGAATTCTTGTTTTGAACTTGATTTGTTTATTATGAACAACATGTTTCTTGGCTAAACCCTAGATACTACCTAGACAAGATGAGAGTTTGATTAACGTTTGGATCTTTTAACGGTTTATTGTTTGATTATGGATTGATTTCTGAAAGTAAAGTGTTCTAGAATTTCTGATTTGGTGCATGTGCGTATTTACTTTTGGTTGTTGATTGTTTACTGTTTCACACAGATTTTGGTGAATGTCTTTCACATAATAAATTTGTGTTGATTATTTGCATCCTTGCGGGTTCGGGTGATCTTTGGGTAAATCGGCCGATAGCCTTAGAAACAGTAATTAAAATACAATTAGAAGTAAATATTCTGCTTAACTTGTCGCTGAGAGGCTCGAGTTAGTTATTAGGTCTCGGTGCAGTATATATCTAAAATAGATTTTGATAGAAGTCGGTTTTAGTTCCCTAATTGCATTTGTGTCTAGTAAACCAAGTCAGAACCTAGAATTGCCTTAGATTGTCGCGTTGAGAGGTAGATAGTCGTATTAGGGCACTTTTAGAATCGTTAGAGGACTGAGAGGAAGTCTAACAGTCGGTGGTACGTGCGCGACTGTACATATTTTTGCAATGAAATTACACACGATTTGGTTTTAAATTTATAAAAGTGATTATTACTTTTTACATCAAAACACACACGAAAGAGGCAAGTGTACCCCGTCATATATGTAGTAAAGTATCGGTAAGAACCAAGTATCGATCCACAGAAATGGGCGGAGAAATAATACTAGACCTTTGTCATTAAATTACCGGTAAAAACATAATTTGTTTTGGTTTTAACTACACTAAAGTAAGCATAACAAATACGTATAAAACATAGTAAATTATATATAAATAGCCTTGCTTAATACACAACCAAAGCATGTCAACTAAGTCAGTTTTGGCACTAGAAGCATTCGGTCAATTTTCCATTTTGAGACAATTAGTATCCCTTTCGGGAATCCTAACATGACAATCATTCGGAAAGTTAAAACGATAAACACACTTTAACCATCTAAAATTGTTCTTTAACGTGCAATTGATAAATGTCTATAAAAATCTCCTAAAAATAAGTTAGTCATCCGTTAGGAGTTTTCTAACCTCACTTAATCAAGGAAAGCGACACCGATAAACACAATGCAACCACCGAGACAAGCATAAACTAGATTAAATCACAACCGAGTTCATTTTACAAATCTTGCACATAAATTCACCAAGATAGCAATTTTGGCCGAAACTACTAACTAAGCTAACAAATCATGGCAAGAATTCATAACAACACCATCTAACCCGTTAGAGTCCTTCCGTGAGGGCAAGCTTTCTTGATTAACAATAATTACATTTTATTAAACCACTAACCATTTCTAGTATCATGGTGCCCACATTTTAACCAAGTTAAACTAGTTAACCAAATTAAAAGTTTACTAATACATGATTAATTAAGCTTCATTTTTCAACTATCTTAACTAACCAAGCACCAATCATCCAACACAATTACTTATAATCAAGAAATCAATATCAATAACAAGGTTGCAAACTAATCATCAAAGATAATCATAGAAAATACTTCAAAATGTCATTACAAACAAAGATTAACATACTAATGGTTATAATCAAGCAAGGGATTGTTGTGTTTTTACCCTAAGGCTACAATAATACATAAATATTAATCTAAATGCTTGAAACATTAACAAAATTCTGGAAAGATTAGAAAGCCAAACCATAAACAAGCACAAGATTAAGAATCCGGATAGTAAACGAGCAAAACCGGGCAATGTGGCATGAATCCGAGTGAAAGCAGAAGCCTTCGGAGCCTCAAAATCGCCTGCAAAGCTCTCCAAAATTCCAGAGTTACTAACATAATGGTTCTGTTATGTTTTTATGCTTTTTCGCTGTCGCACGGTCGTTCTCCGATCGCACGACCGTGCACTTTAAGCAATTATTGGTGGTGGTCCACCATACTGCGTGACATCAGCAGATCGTTGACCAGATTCGATATCGCACGACCGTTCTCCATGTGGCACGGTCGTTCATCACCGGCTCGTTGTTGCACGCCTGGTCGCACCGGTCGTTCACTTCCGAGGTTGGCTTGATCATCGGAGATGCACCGGGTGCATGATATGGAACGACCGTGCATTCCCGGGTTGGCTTTCAATGCGGAGTTGCACCCTCGTTCACTGTCGGGGTCTTCACGAATCATTGGTGACGCACGGTCGTGCATCAGGTCGCACGACCGTTCCACACGCCCAGGTCAGTTTTCTACCAGAAGTTTCGCAGCTTCGTCGTTTTATCCGGAAAGTCCTCGTTTTCGCTATCATCTTGTCTGGTATGCTATTTTAGGCCTGTAAACAAAAATGTAGATAATTAAGTATCCGAATGACGGTTTTACGGCCTAAAACGCATAAAATAGGGGTAAAACGGGGGACTAAAATATGTGTAAATTAGCGAATATCAGTCGGTATACACAACAGCCTTGTAGGGTTTCCTAGGTTTCTTCCTGAGAAGGGTCGGGAAGTCTTAGCATTGAAGTACCTTAAGGTTCAGTATTTTACGATCCCGGCTCCATACAACAATAATACCGTTAGAAGTCCATTCATAGTTAAACTGGATTCAAGTCTAGGTAGTCGTTAATCTCATCTGAATCGAACCCTAGTCTTCATTCGTGTTTTAGTTTAAATTTCATTTTAATTGCAATTTTAGGATTTTAGTAAAAACCCCCCTTAAAACACAACAATTGTTTAGTCGTGTCAGTGTCTAGTCTAAATAGAGTCGTTAACGTAATTCATTAGAGTCCTTGTGGGTTCGACATCCGGACTTACTTTTCTGTGCTAGAGTCGACCGGTTCACTTGCCGGTGAGTAGTTTAGTCAGGTTAGAGAGTCTAGATTTTTATTACTTGAGTCTTAATTTAGGGTAATTTTAGTTTATTTAGTTGAACTACTTTTTCCACATCAAATTTTTGGCGCCGTTGCCGGGGACTCTTGGCAATTGCGTTAACTGCTTAATTTGGACTTCAACTGATATCGTTATGTGCTTTTTGTATGTTTGTGAGTCGTAGGAGTCCAAGTAATTTTAGTGTCTTTTTCGTATTCTTCGAGTCTTCTGTTGGAGTTGTCTTACTTGTTTATTCTTGGTTTTGCAGTTCATGCCCCACACGCTTTCGCAGGGACCAGTGAAGCCGCCAATTGACAAGTCTTCCTTCTCCACACCTAGTTTTCAGGTAAAAAAATCTTCAACTTCATCTTCAGCCCCTTCTGACTCTACACTTCAATCTAAACCACCGAACTACGACTTCACCCCGAAGTCATCACCCCATAATTCCCCACCACCCTCCCGTCACCCTAGTCCACCACCAGTTCACCAAATGGCCGATAACCAAACTGTCCACCAGCGTTCCACCGCGGGTTTTACCGCAAACTCACCCATCACCCTTCCTGAAATCACCAATGATAAGTCTTGGCAAATTCCTTCATACATCATGACTGCCATTAACAACTCTTGTCAGTTTCATGGTCGTGATGATGAGGACGCGCTAGCACATATCAATCGCCTCACCCGTCTGTGTAGCACCTTCGGCATCGAAGGTGTTAATCTTGATGCCCGCTTTCTCCAAGTCTTTCCCTTTTCACTTGCTGGCCGCGCAGCCACATGGCTTGATTCGCAGCCAGCAGGTACTTACACTACTTGGGCTGGACTTAGGGATGCCTTCCTTACTAAATATTTTCCACCTGCGAAGGCCTCTCGCCTTCGAGATCAGATCCATTCCTTCAGAATGGAGCCTGACGAACCTTATCACTTAGCATGGGAGAGGTTTCAAACATTGCTCTCACGTTGCTCCCAACATGGACTGTCGGATTGGGCCTTAGTAGAAAGATTCTATAACGGTCTTACCCCTGAGTGCAAAGCCCGATTCGATACATCTGCAGGAGGCCACCTAATGGGAAAGAAAACTGTGGCTGACTGCAATGACCTCTTTGAGAGCTTCGCTCATGCTGATATAGATCATAGTGCTACCGGCAGGAATTCCAATCCTGTGATTACTTCCTCATCTTCTTGAGGAGTGAACCAACTCGTTTCAGACTCAAAGGTAGTATCTCAGCTTGATTATATCACCAAAGAGTTGCTAGAAATTAAGAAGAAGGTAGATAGATGCGAAGTTTGTAGAGGTGGACATGACACCATAGAATGCCCAACACTTACCCTAGAACAGGTCAAGTATATAGCAGGTCAAAATAGGGGTCCAACTAACCCATTCAACGATAGTAACCCTAGTTGGCGTGCTAACAATTATCGCTCATCAGGTAACCCCCCTGGTTTTTCATCAGGTCAATATCAAAGTAGGGGGCCAGGTTTTTATTCTAGTGGGGGGTCGGGTCAAACAGGTCCATTTGCTAGTTCAGGTTCAGGTGGGCAGTTCAGAGGTGAGGGGTCAAGCCAAGAGGTTCAACCTAAGAATGAGGGGTCAAATGGTAGTTTGTCTAGGATAGAGGACCTTCTTTCCAAATTATTGGTTAAGGATCAGGCTACCCAACGTACCTTGGAGGACCATGCTACGCTCCTCAAGAATAATCATTCAAGTTTCTTAGACCTTCAACGGCAAGTTGGGGATATTGCACGCCAGTTGCAAGAACGACCTCCCGGTCAATTTTCGGGCAACACAAAGCCCAACCCATCTGGTAGTTTGAAGGCAATTTCGACCCGTAGTGGTAGGACTCTAAGAGAGGTAGTGAGACTCGAGAGTGTTGAGATAGAAGATGAGGAGCCTGTAGATGAAGAGATTGAAATGAAGGCGCCCGGTAAAGTGCAATCTAGGTTCATCCCAGCAAGTACCGCACACACCGGGGGGCCTTCAAGTGAGAAAAGCGTAGGTAAAAAGCCCATTCAAGTTGTTCCATCACCCAATGTTGATATTTCCCGTGCTCCGTTTCCTTCCCGCCTTAAAAATCAAACTTATTCCAAAGAGTACGGGAAATTTTTAGAAATCTTTAAGCAGCTTAGAATCAACCTTCCTTTCATAGAAGCTCTCCAATCAGTGCCCAAATATGCAAAATTTCTAAAAGACCTTCTAAAACGCAAGGATAGGTTAGGAGAGGTTTCTAACATTCCCCTTAGTGGAGGATGTTCCACCGTAGTGTTGAACAAGGTACCGGAAAAATTGACGGATCCGGGCCTTTTTACCATCACGTGCTTGTTTGGGAGTGATACTGAGTGTAGGGCCCTAGCCGATCTAGGAGCGAGTATAAACCTGATGCCATATTCCATGTATGAGAGGTTAGGTCTAAGAGAGTTGTCCCCTACACGCATGTCTTTGTCTCTAGATGATAGATCCGTTAAGTATCCACGTGGCATTATCGAAAACCTTCTAGTCAAAGTGGATAAATTCGTCTTTCCCGTAGACTTTGTCGTTCTTGATATGGAAGCCGACGAAAAGGTTCCTATCATTCTAGGACGCCCATTCTTGTGTACCGCCAAGGCCATCATTGATGTCTTTGACGGGAAAATCACACTCCAAGTCGGTGAGGAGAGAGTCACTTTCGAGATAGCACACTCCATGGAACACCCTAGTGGTTCCGATGATCTTAGTAGTCCTTGTCATTCGGTCTATTTCATAGAATCGTTTCTATCTTGTGTCGACCATTGCTTTGACTATATTAGTGGAGCCGACCTAGTTGAGAGTAGGATAGATGAGGTAGTTGACAAGGTAGAGGAGGTTATGAGTGAGAGTGAGGGAGTAGAAAAGGACGAGTGGGTCCCCGAAGTGCTAGAATTGAGTGAGATCAAAAGTGAGAGTGAGAGTACACCTATAGAGAAACCCGCCCCATTAGAACTCAAAGCCCTCCCGTCCCACTTAGAGTACGCTTTCTTAGGTGAGAGTTCCGAGTTTCCCATCATTATTTCATCTAAGTTAGAGGGGGGAGAGAAGGGTAGGTTGTTAGAGGTGTTGAGAGAAAATAGGGAAGCCATTGCATGGCGTCTTTTGGATATCAAGGGCATAAGCCCCGCCTATTGTACCCACCGGATACTCATGGAAGATGACTATAAGCCGGTGGTGCAACCTCAACGGCGCTTAAATCCGAACATGCAAGAGGTCGTTAAGAAAGAAGTGCTTAAGTTGTTAGATGCCGGGGTGATCTACCCCATTTCCGATTCACCATGGGTTAGCCCGACCCAAGTTGTCCCAAAGAAGGGTGGGATGACGGTGATCATGAATGAAAAGAACGAGTTAATCCCTTCCCGTACCGTTACCGGTTGGCGTGTATCCAGAGACTACCGAAAGTTAAACGACGCCACCCGGAAAGACCACTTCCCCTTGCCATTCATTGACCAAATGTTGGAGCGTCTAGCGGGTCAACAATTCTATTGTTTTCTCGATGGATTTTCGGGTTATTTCCAGATCCCCATCGCCCCGGAGGATCAAGATAAAACGACGTTCACATGCCCTTACGGCACTTATGCGTATCGCCGCATGCCTTTCGGGTTATGCAACGCTCCGGCTACTTTCCAAAGATGCATGGTTGCTATATTCCAAGACATGCTTGAGACTTCCATGGAGGTTTTCATGGATGACTTCTCGGTTTATGGCACCACTTTCGAACAATGTCTTTTAAATCTTGATAGGATGCTTAAGAGGTGAATAGAGACAAATCTTATGTTGAATTGGGGGAAGTGTCACTTTATGGTGACGGAGGGGATAGTTTTAGGACACAAGGTGTCGAGAGAGGGTATAGAGGTGGATAGGGCCAAGATAGATACCATAAGTAGATTGCCTCCACCTACTAGTGTCAAGTCTGTTAGGAGCTTCCTAGGTCATGCGGGCTTTTATAGGCGTTTCATAAAGGATTTTTCCAAGATCACACGCCCCATGACCCGACTTTTAGAGAAGGATGTACCTTTCGTCTTCGACGAGGAGTGCATCAAGGCGTTTGACTTTTTGAAAGAAAAACTTGTTAGTGCCCCTATACTTGTTTCGCCCGATTGGAGCTTACCTTTCGAGCTCATGTGTGATGCAAGCGATTATGCCGTAGGTGCGGTTCTAGGTCAAAGAGTCGATAAACACTTTCATCCAATCTACTATGCGAGCAAAACTCTAAATGATGCTCAAGAGAACTATACCACCACGGAAAAGGAACTCTTAGCCGTAGTGTTTGCGTTTGATAAGTTTCGCTCATATCTCGTGCTTTCCAAAACCACCGTGTTCACCGACCATGCTGCTTTGCGATTTCTGTTCCAAAAGAAAGACGCGAAGCCGCGTCTCATTAGATGGATTCTTTTGCTCTCCGAGTTCGATATAGAAATTAAGGATAAGAAGGGAGCGGAAAACGTGGCCGCCGATCATTTGTCACGTTTAGAGGATCCAAAGAGAGAAGAGGTGCGTGAGGATTCCATAGGAGACACTTTCCCTCATGAAACCATAGACTTTGTTAGCGCCGAGGTAGAGGGTTTGCCATGGTTCTCGGATTTAGCGAATTATTTGGCGACCGGTGATCTTGTGAGGGGTATGTCTTTTCAACAGAAGAAAAAGCTTCTTAGGGAAACTAGGAAGTATATTTGGGACGACCCGTACCTATTTAGGATAGGTGGAGATAGAGTGCTTAGGAGATACGTTTCAAAGGAGGATGGTTTAGACATCCTTAGACATGTGCACGAGGGTTTAACGGGAGGCCATCACGGAGCGAATGTGATGGCACAAAAGGTATTTGATAGTGGGTTCTATTGGCCAACGGTAATGAAGGATGCCATAGAGTTTGTTAGGAAATGTGATCGTTGCCAACGTACCAGCAACATCTCATCCAAGGATGAAATGCCCCAAATCCCATCCAAGTTTTGGAAATCTTTGACGTGTGGGGCATTGACTTCATGGGACCTTTTCCATCTTCAAGTGGGAATAGGTACATCCTCGTGGCCATTGATTACGTTTCAAAGTGGGTCGAAGCTCAAGCTTTGTCCACTAATGATGCCCGAGTGGTGGTGAGATTCCATAAAAAGTTATTCACGCGTTTCGGAGTCCCTAAAGCTATCATAAGTGACCGTGGTACGCATTTTTGCAATTCCGCCATGGAAAAGGCACTTGCACGCTACGGTGTCACTCACCGTATTTCTACCGCATACCACCCGCAAACTAGTGGCCAAGTAGAGAATGCTAACCGAGGGGTGAAGAGAATCTTAGAGAAAACGGTAGGAAAAAGTAGAAAGGATTGGTCGGAAAAGCTTGACGACGCTTTGTGGGCTTTCCGCACCGCCTATAAGACACCGTTAGGAACAACACCCTTTATGATTGTGTATGGCAAAGCTTGCCATCTTCCGGTAGAGTTAGAGCATAGAGCTTTGTGGGCATTGAAAACCGTTAATCTTGACCTTACCGAGGCCGCTAGAAGGAGATTTTTCCAGATTCATGAGTTGGAAGCCTTGAGGGATGCCGCCTATGAACGATCTTGGAGTATCAAGGAAAAAACTAAGGCGTTGCATGATAGGAGGTTGCGAGGCTTGAAAGAGTTTAAGGTAGGTGATAAGGTGCTCCTATTCAATTCGAGGTTGAAATTGATAGCAGGGAAGCTAAAATCGAGATGGAGTGGACCGTATGTGGTGAAAGAAGTGTTTCCATACGGCACGGTTGAATTATACGACGAAGTCGAAAAAGGAGTATGGAAGGTAAACGGTCATAGATTGAAACATTACTTGGGAGGTCCCATTGATACCACCGAAGAGGAAGAAATTCCTCTAGAGGACCCACCCACCTTCACCAACCAGTGAATGCGAAAAGCTTCGTGTGTAGAGTATGCACCGTTTGTAAATTTCTTAATTTTTCATTTTTTTCGTAGTTTTTCGGTGTTTGTTTTGTGTCGTTGAGAATTTTGCAGGTTTCATCACCGCCACGGAACGGAAAAAGCATGAGAAAAGAGGTCCCAGGTATGTTTCTTGGACACTTAGAAAAAGTTTTATGGGTTTTGGATGGCTTGGGAAGGTGTTGGAAATTTTTCTAAGGCATGAACAAGAAAATTTTACGAACCCTTCTGTGAAAAACGGCCCTTGGCGTAACGCAGTTTAGAAGAAAACCGGGATTCGTACGCGCGTCGGAGGAGCTGGAAATCGAAATTGAATAAAAAAATTAATAAAATCAAGGCATGGAGGCGCCGCGTGACGCCACACCCCCTTGGCGTCGCGCGAGGGGTGTATTTTCAGAGAAACATTGTTAGCAGCTAGGGTTTTGATGAGGGATTCCCAAGAAACTGAACACACAATCCTAATTACGAAAAAAAAACCCTAGGCGACTTTGGAGAGGAGACTTTGAGTCTTTCAAGGTGATTTAGCTCGCGGGAATCATTCGGTCGATAGGGAAGATATGATTGTTGAGCTCGAGAGTACAATCACGGAGAACAGAATTAACGGCGACAGTTCTTCCAGTAGCGACTTCGACTTCGAATGATGAGGGGAGATAAGAGCGCTCACGACTAAGGAGCTTCTCGAATTCAAATGACACAAAGCAGTTATCGGCTCCAGTATCAAACAAACATGATGCATAAATACCATTTACAAGGAACGTACCATTAACCACGTTGTTTTCAGCCTGGGCTTGACGGGCGTTGATGTTGAAGGTTCTGGCACGGGCTGCTTGTTGCTGCTGCTGAGGCTGCTGCTGCTGTTGGGGCTCTTGTTTCACCACCCTGTTCAGGCACATGTTTGCAAAGTGGTTAGGATCACCACATGCAAAGCAGACTCGAGCATTGACCACGAGTGCTTGAGCTGCGGGTTGGCCTTGAGGGGCTGGGAGTAGAGCTTGATGAGCGGCGGCAGGAGCTGCGGTGTTACGGGGACCATAGCGACAGTTAGCTGTGAAATGACCATAGAGATTGCAGTGAGCGCAGAAACGACAGGCGATTCCCACCGGATGATGATATGAGCATGTCGGACAAAGCGGGTGGGGACCTGTGTAAGCACGCTTTACTGGCGGTGCATTGGTCACTGGAGCTGGTTGGTGATGAGACTGCTGCTGAGCCTGTACGGCTTGCAGAGGAGCAGCAGTTGTTGTGACAGCACAGTTCTTGTTGCTGGAGCTGCTGTAGTTGTGCTTCTTCTTTCGGCGTGATGACTTGGATGGCTGAGCAGTGGAGTCGGCAGTCGGTGCAGTAGTAGCTTGATGCAGAGACTTGGATGGCTTATCCCAGAAACCAGACTTCACCCGCTTGTCATTGATCTCAGCGGCAAGCAAGTAAGTCTCCTCAATTGATGATGTCTTGGCGGCGTGAACAAAGTCGGCAACACAATCAGGTAGAGCTCGAATGTACTTCTTGATGGCCATGTCTGGCGTCTTGACTTGATCGGGACAGATAATGCTAAGCTGCTTTAAGCGAGCAGTTAAAGCAGCGTTATCTCCGTCCTTCTGCTTGATGTTCCAAAACTCGTCCTCCAGCTTTTGGCCTTCAGCTCTTCCCAAGTCAGCTCATAAGCTGCATCATTCCCGCGTTTGTTTCGTTCGGCCATCCGCCAGTCTAGAGCTCGGGACTGGAAAACGCCGGTTGCATTTAGGGTACGGAGATTTTCAGGACAGCCGCTTTGGCGCAGAGTGACTTCAACCGAATCAAACCATTGAAACATGGCGGTAGGGCCATCTTCTCCGGTAAACTCTTTTGGTCCGCATGCCTTAAACTGTTTGAAACTGAAAACGGTCTTGTTAGCGTCCTTAGGAGCATCGGTTCGCGACTCCTCAGACGATTTGCTGACATTTTCATACACCTTGCTTACAGCTTTTGCCACTTGCTTGGCGATGATAGCAGCGAGATGCTTGTCTCTCTTTTCTTGGCGAGTAAGAGGGGTTCGGTGTCCAGATGACGACATGGTCTGCAACGGACATTGTCGTAGGTCTCAGACACAACAAATCGAATCTCACCTCACACATCTACTACTTACTAAAGCTCAGGAACACGATAAGGCATGAATCACACAAACACATAGGCACAAAACCACAGATTCACGTAATCACAGAAGCACAGAAGCACATATAGCACAGAATCACAGAAGCACATAAACACATAAACACCTACGCATTTAATCACAGATGCAGCCAGAATACAGAAACCTATCCTTCCAAGTTCGCGTATCGTTCGAATATAGTGATCGCGAATAGCATGTCGAGTAGTATAGTATAGTCGTATAGCGTGTCGAGTAGTATAGCATAATCTTAGCATAATATTGTCTAGAATTGCAGCGACTTGTTAGCGTCTTGAGATAGAATAGCAATACGAGTCGTGTGTGTCGATTGAAGTGATAGCAAAAATCGAATTATTTTCAAAATCAAAACTCGTAAACAGACAAGTACACTTAAAACACATAAAATCAACGAGTTATCAGAGTTGGCAGTTACGAGCTCAAAGTCGAAACACATAAAATCGAGGAATAGACTGTCTGCGGCTACTAGACATCGACTACCCAAAGCGATTCGACTATTCGCAGTGGACTTGTCGTCACTTTTTGAACTTCGGGTTCGCGTTGCTGCCTCGGTTCTTGGGCATTCAACACACATTCCCTAGGTCATACTTGTGAGTTCAGGTCGTTGGAGTCCGTCGAGGCTTTGGTGAGATAAATAAAAATCCGGAACAAGTTGTCAAGGTTAGGGTTTCACCCCTAGCTTAGCAACTTCTTCCTTGTTTTAGTAAAATTTAAGGAGATTATTCATCAAAATAGGGATTTCACTCCTGATTTGGTATAATTCTCATCGTTGGTTTTGAGAAATTAATGAAGAAATCATTGATGAATTGATAAAATCAGCATTGACCAAGCAATTTAGTCGAGAGTATGCGGTTTTCACACCTAATCCTGACTAAATCGCTTGATTTTATTTGAAAATTCGAGTGTAGTGATAGCGAGAAATAGCTGGGTATAGCACATAAGCTTGGTCTGTTGGTTCCTAACTATAGTCTAGGTCTCTAAGACAGCGACCCAGACTAGGTCGTGTCTATCCTAATTCCCTATAGTTATGGCTCTGATACCAATCTGTCACACCCTAACTGATGGCGGAATCATCGGGGCATGGCACTGAGCGAAACATATTGTCCAGAAGTTTCCACAACAATCGTCATTACTATTTAGTTTAATTAATACGTCCCATAGCGTATCCCAAATAATAAAACAAATTATTACAGATAACAACTAGTCAAATATTCTGTTGCGACAACTCAGATTCAAATATTGTTTAAATGCTTCTAGAGACTCGATCTACAAGATCTACAGGCAACTATGCTCTAAACGCTTATTCTAAGCTAGCCTTCCTAGCAGATGAGCATCCTAATTTCTTGTCACATACGTTAAAATAAAGTCAATACATAAAATGTAAAGGTGAGCATACAAGTTTGATAATAGCATATAGAGTTCGAATAGTTTACGCATAACCAGCACGTACACAGAGGAAAACGAAGCATGTTAATTATCGACATGGATCTATCGATACCAATGACTACGGGTTGACTGTCCGAGACAGTTCGCAATACATGATTACCACCGTAATCCATGCAAGTAATTGTCCTTAACAACCCCCGTGTGAACGGGTGCTGAGTCCAAACTATAGTACTACGTCGTTAAGGCAGGTAGACAGCATTCCACGTGTAAACATAACAACAAGCATTCATTTAGTCACGTAATACATGCAGAATGGTTAGCGTTTAAATAATTGAGTAGTGTGTTCGATTGTGATTTTTGATAAGTAACGTATGTAACACCCAAAAGTGCTAAAGCAAAAAGGGTTCGAGTATACTCACAGCGATTGATTGATGGATTGAAGGGAGCGCTTGAGAGTAGGGTTAGCCTGAATAGTTCGATAGCATAACGATGAGTAACGCGTTAAATGGAAACAAGTGATGATGGGTCGAACAGCCTGGTCGATCGAACTGTAGGTTCGATCGAACGGGGTGTTCGTTCGGTTAGACAGTCCGTTCGGACAGCCTGTTTGATCGGCCGGTAGGCTCGATCGGTTGGACTGTTTGAGTGGATTGTTTCTTCCTTTGAGTAGGATGTGTTTGTGTACGATGGCTTGTCCTTTTGAGGGTTTCGTTGTAGTATTTGAGAACATTGAATTGTTCTTACCTTTCAGGTCGATCGATCGAACGGCCTGTTCGATCGGCCGGCTTAACCGATCGGTTAGACACTTCAGTAGTAAGTCCTCAGCAGGATGTCACCTGATCGAACAACATGTTCGATCGGGTGGCACTCCAATAAGTCGAACGAGTTGAAAATCGATTAAGTGTTGAAGCATAGTATCTCATGATCCGAAGAGTAATTCAACCCAACCCGTAGTTCGATGGAACAACACTTCGTCCAATACTAGACTTCATGAAACTGTTAAAGTGTGGGGCCATGTGCTAGCCGATCGGCTGGCCTGGTCGATCGGCTGAGATGTCCGATCGGTTGGGCTGTCCGTTCGAACAGCCTGTTCGATCGGTCAGCATTCTGACCTGGTCGGCCTGTTCGTCTAACACTTGGCTGTTTTGATTGTTTGACGTTATATCGAGGTATTTTGACAACGAGCTGAACCATGGCACCTTCGTTCTTACTTGTTTCCCCTGCTCGGACAGGAATCACCCAAGTCCGGCCGGTGAACGGTTCGGAACGGTAGTTTAACGTTTAACCCGAAATCAGTGAACCTCGTAGATAGAATCCGAATCTTGAACCACACAACCATTAGAATGTTTAGTGGGTTGACTCAAGCTCCGTTTCTACCGGTTTGAAGGCATTGAGTGTAAGAGAGTTGAAAGAAAGTTGGAAATCCTTCTTTCAATCCTTCACACCATGTAAATGTTCAGATCAGTGATAGATCTTAGTTTGTTTATGTGGAAATCGGCTAGATCCAAGTGATTCTTGGTGGATTGAAGCCAAAGCATGAAGTTCTTAAAGAACACCATGATGACATCATCCTAGAATACTTAGATCTTGATGATTTCACGGTTAGAAATCAAGATTTGAAAGATAGAAAGGTGTAGGAGTGTGCATAGATCAAAATCGTACAAGATTTAGGATGAAATCTTACCAGGATTGAGAGAAATATGAGAAATAGTGAAGAACACGAGCTGGTCGGTTAGAAGGTTTCCAAAAGTGAAAAGAATGACAATGACAGGCCTATTTATAGGCTTCCAAAAGGGGAAAGAGCTGACCGATCGGCCAGGCACCCCGATCGGACAGCCTGCTCGATCGGACAGTCCGTCCGATCGGCTGGGTTGTTCGATCGGCTGGGAGCCTGATCGATCCACAGCCTGCTTTGAGTGTTCGGTGCGACGATTTCTGATATTTCGATTTCGATTGAAGACGATACGAATACGATAGAGTTTCCTATTCAAATTACTTTTAGTCCCAACCACGATATCTACATACAAGCATCTATATTTCACACTATCTTTTTGCTACCATTCATCATAATTCGATTTCGATTGAGTTCGATTAAGTTTCAGTTTCGATTCGATTGATCACCACACATAATGTAAAGTAAGCACGCACAGGTAACACGTAAGGCGCACACACACGTAATATAATACCAAATTCGCATAATTCGAGTTTCGAGTTTGATGATTCGATTAGCTTGATTATTGATTGATTAACTTATCGCATTGTTACTTCCTACTATTCACAGTCGTAAAGCGTTTCGCGTCGATTAACAGTCGATTACCTCGATTCTTTGATTAATAGCACTTACTCCACATAATACAAAACATAAAACATAGAATAGACTAATTACAGTCAAAGAAGTCAAACTTGACTTTGACTTTGACATTCGGTAACACGGGGTGTTACAAATCATCCGTTGACTTTGGCCTTTTTATGGAAATTGAGGATTTATCAAAACCTTACATCCATCCACTCATTTCTAATTTTCATTTCTATTACATACGCACACTGATTATTCAGTCTGTTGCTCTATACAGGGGCAGAACTAGCATTCAACGAGCCGTAGTCCGGGCTACGGCTCAACTTCGTATCAGTGGTGTACGGTGGTGGAACTACAGGAGGGTCAATGGAGGCATGTTATTGAAGTTTGAGTCTTGCAGTGTAAGTAAAGAGAATGAGAAGAGAGAACTGGTAAAAAAAATTGAAAATAGAAACATCATGGTGCTTATTACTTACCTGCAACACTATGTATCGTTTAGGGTTTTAAGGAAGAACGATTAATATTAAATATTTTAACTAAAACAGTTCCAGATAGGGGTCTATATATATGAAAAGTTAAAACCTATATTTTTAAGTATTTATTGGTTTTTGTTTTTATTCTGTACCTAATAGGTGACATGCCAAATAACAACACATGCTTATCTTGTACGATTTCTAACTTTTATTAGTAAAATATAACCCGTTCAAAGTTTATTATGTTAATTACGGTATGCTTTGTTAAATTTATTCATAATTTTATCTGATTAAAGTATATTATTACATATATTTTTTCTGTTAAGATTCTAGATCATCTGTAAGTATTCTTTTCTCCTTGTGCTTTGATAGTTTGATTTCTTGGTTAGTTTGTGCTTCGATATTTTGAATTTTGTTAGGTTATTCAAAATTTTGGTGATGATGATACAATTCCGAAGATGCAAGTCCGATCTAATAATTAAATATAAACCTAGCCCAATTTAATACCTAAAAACTTATTGTCAATATTAATTCATAAAGCCTAGCCCGAATGTGAAATACACAATATTAACTCGTTAACCTAAATACTAATAACATGAAAAAAAAAACTAGTTTATAAAATTTAATTCGGTAAGGTCTAAGGGTCTTTTTTTGCTCGCCATGGCATTTGAATTTTCAGGATCGGCCATCCCCAGTAATGTTGGTAAAAAAATTTGTTCTATAAATGTACAGTAAAAAAAATTGAGATACCCCTGGATATTTCTAGTTCCGCCACTGGCTCTATACGAATTGATTCTGGGTAAATTACTTTTTGAGTCCTTTGTTTTTCAGGTTTTAACAACTTGAGTCCAAAATCAAAAATTTTAACGCCACTTTTCTTAACCATTTGAGTCCCTACAATCACTTTTCTTAACCATTTGAGTCCAAATTTTTAACACCATCCACCAAGTTTGTTAACCACAAGGGCAATTTAGTCATTTACACACAAAGTACAACTCTTATATGCATAAGAGTATAATGAACAAGTCTTTAATGCACAACAGTAAAATATTATATATAAAATAAATAAAAGTTTCATCTTTACACAATTCACGCTGCACTTTCTCTCTCTCTAGAGATCCTACCACCACCACCCTCCATCACCGCACCACCACCATCCCCACCTCTGCACCACATAAACATGTAACGTGCTGCTTATGTCACCAAATTCCCAAACATTCATCCCAAATCACATGTCCAGAACATCAAACTGAGCTAGGGGTGATTTCCTTACCTCAGAGGTAGTTACCAACTCTTCTTCGTTCTCAATGAAACTTTATATTTGAACATTACTTTCATTTCAAGCTTGTAGACACGAATCTCACAATCTTCGCAATCTAAAACGATTAATAATAATCTCTCGTGAACAAACTAAATTTACGATGCTTTCATTATCTATGTGAAATTCATGATTACGCTATGTGAAACTAATTGAACATTTTATATGCTATGTGAAACTAATTGAGCATTTTATATGCTATGTGAAATTAATGGAACGCTTTATATGCTATGTGAAACCATATGCTCTGGGACGCTTTAGATGACATCTTTTCAAAAGTCTTCCTCTTAGATTTCGAGAACGAAATCTCCTAAAGTAGGGGAGACTGTAACATCCGTCAAAATGGGTTCCCAATATGACCCGTTTTGAAAATCCGAATCCTAACCGTTGAAACCTCAGAATTTTTCGCGGATTTAAATAATCGTTGAAAGATTTTTATTGTTAATATAATGCGTTTATAAATATGGTTATGAATTTATTTGTTTAAATAATTAAATTAATTAATAGTACCACTTAAAAGTTTTATTTACTTTTATAAAAATAATCTAGTTAGACTCGTTAGATTTTAAAGTTAGTTAAGGTGATACAAGTTAACCTAGTTAGTTATGTTAAGTTAGTTAGGAAATCTAAACTAAATCAAGTTAATTTAACAATTTAATTTACTCCCTAAAATTAAGGGACTAATCTGGTACTTTTCCAAAGATAAAGTGCAGGGACCAGTTCTGTCAAAAGGTGAAACTTGCTAAAAACTAAAAAAAGTTAAATAGGTGACCCGTGAGGATCGAACCCGGGTAGCCTCACTCGCCAAGCAACACCTTAACCGCTGAGACATGTCTTGAAATCGATTTAATTTATGAAGGTTTAACATTTAATAACTGGTTACATTTGAATTTCCTTTTTCACTTTGCGGCCAAACTCGTAAACGCGTACATCACAAACTCTTTCCTTTTTTGCTCTCCTGATTGTTCGGTGATTCGATTATTCTGCGTTTCCTTTTTCTTCGTCAATCAAGGATTGTTTCCATATATTGTGGGACCTTCCAACGCTATAAAAACCCGAAGACTTCACCTCCATTTTACCCCACACAAATCTGTTTCGACAAACATACACAACCACTTTTCGTTACACTTCAAGCACTTGCCGGAGGAACCAGACGCGACTGGAAAACACGAGTACGTCGCTGGAGATCGGAGTTCCGCCGGAGACGTCCAAAATCACCACGGAGATCCAGGGCCGGCTCTATAGGCTTGGCAACCTAGGCACGGGCCTAGGGCCACCAAAAAATAAGGGCCTCCAAGTTTAAAAAAAATTATATATACTAGATGTATGTATTAGGCCCAAATAAATACGTTTATTTCAAAACTAAACTGATTTTTCATTCAAGGAGTCCAAAATAAATATTGTTTAGCAAAAAAATGTCAAGTTTCAAAACCCATTTCGCCTTGATTTCCAACTATTACAACACAACAAGCATCGACCTAATCATCAATATCTAGCGGCCTAAAGCCCCTAAATACAGCCGCAATCATCGTTCCCACTTCCCATCGCAACCTGCTTTCAATTTCTAGGATAGCGGCTATCACGAAACGAAAAAAGTAGGCAATCACCCATTGCGTCAGGATTGGAGGAGAATTTATCGGCGAATTAGGTCCCCTACTTCATAGTTCGCTTAGGGTCTCCAAAAACCTCGGAACGGCCCTGCGGAGATCCCCTTTCATTACGTTTCGTTCGTCGAAGGAACCCGCAACTGTCGGAGAATTTAGACGTTCGCCGGAGTTCGAAGTGCTCGTCAGAAATCGCCGGAGACTTTCGGAGTTCACGACTAGAATCATGTCACACGTATTCGCTGCCGGATCCTCATTCTTGTTCGGTTTTAAAAGAAGAACACACCGGAGCTTTCGACGAACTCGACTTGACCCAACTCGGATAATCTCTTACCATGGTTCTCTTGGAATCCTCCGATCCTTACTCGTGTGCTTTTACAAGAAAACGCAACGCAATCAATGTGAGTATACATGATCCCATTTTCATTTTTTAAACACTTTTGGGTGCAACTTGTATTCTTATGCAAATTACACAAACACGTTAAACTACATTTATTCACACTCTATCCAAATTACACATGAAATGTTTGATTCTTGTTATACACACTACTAGAAAACTAGGCAATAGCCACCAAAATTTGCAACCGAAAGAAAATGGTAGCAAAATCAGTTACCATTTTCAACCAAAATATTATTGGTAGCAAATACATCTCAAATATCCAAAATAATAATAATTTATATAATACGGCCGTACAATGGTGACAAATATCTATAAAAATATAACGTTTTATGAAAGTTGCCACTGGTTTTTTACCGCCATTCAGCTTGCCATCATCACGTCACATGGTCACAATTTAGAGAGAAAAATTTAACAAAAATATCAAAAATTTATCCGCTCGCCCAAAATTTAAGCGTGAATATCAATTATGTTATCAGATCTAGGTTTTGATTCTGAAGTTTCTCCCCAAAATCACTAGAACCATAAACTTTGCTCCACCATCATTGATCGAATCATCCTCCGCTCAACCATCACCGATGGAATCATCCTCCGCTCCCCCTCACTGTCAATGATCTCCCCTGAATCACATGGAAATGATTAGACTTCAGCAACAAGCAAATCATTTTGTTTTCTTAACTGCGACCAACGTATTGATGTTCTTAATATGAGGTGTGGATTTTGCTTTTGTTTCAATTTTTAGATTCTACAACATTGCGGTTAACTATAAAATCACCACCAGGGCAAGAGATCACTAAAATAAACATGATAAGAAACCTCTCTTAGCATTACCGGAAGACGGCCACATGACCGATGATGTTGAATGTTGGGCGGTTTGTGGTGGTCGGTTGTGAAGACTGAAGAGGAAGAAAAAACGACACTACAACATGTTCAACCCGTGGGAAACAGAGTCGATTGCACAGGTTTATTTAGTTTCCTACGCTTGATAATATCGAAGAAATTAACCTATTGTTTGTGAATTGTATAAAAAATGTTAGCTCTGATTGAATCACAAATAATTTTTCAAATTAGGGTTGTTAAGGTTTTATGTAGGTTTCTCTTATTTTGACTTCATTGCCTGACTATACGTGATTAGAACAAATTTAGATGTTGATTATTGTATATGATGTTGAAGGCTTGAGTGATATGACTGATTGAATTGAACTTCGAAGTGCATTCTGTTTTTCGAGTGTTACATTGTATTTCTTTTCACTTGGGTAATGTTCACCTAAAAGGGAGCTTAAGAATAGTGTTGGGTTTTTTGGGCCCATGAGGAAGCCCAACAATTATTTTTATGGCCCACTCTTATTTTTCATGTATGGTTAAAAAGGATTAGTAGGGGTTTGAGCTGCTAACACCCTAAAAACACAAATCTCTCACACAAAAGAAGAAACAATTTCCGTCACTTTAAAACCTAGCTGCAGAGATCGTCGATTTCCCGGAGATTGAACCGTTGGATCACTCTGATTTTTGGACACAGTCATCACGACATCAGGGCGACCTTATCCAACGGTCAGTTTGTCTTAATCGCATCCGGAAGTCTGTCTGCACAGCCTCTGTTTGCTGCTGCAGAATTTTGGTGATATTCCTTCTTTTGTCTTTGTATTTTGATTCCATATGCTTGAAGTTGTTGATTCCAAGTGTATGATGATTATTGTATGCCTCTAGTATACCTAGGGAAGACTTTGTATTTTTCTAATTTGGTGATATTTGAAGCGGCTCTAGTAGTCCCGTGGTTTTTACTCTCGTTTTTTAGAGGTTTTCACGCTAAAATTTGGTGTTCTTGTTATTGTTTTCGGATTGTTTAGATTGTAGTCGATATACCCTATTTGTTTGCATCCTCATAGGTTCATTCAAGTTTGGGAAAATTGTTGGTCAAACGAAGTTTGCTTCCGCGTTTGTGTTTACCGTTTGTGACCGGGTTTCACGCGTTTTTCCCATCATAGTGGTATCAGAGCCATAGGCTCTTGTTATTGGGTTGAAACTTGATTGAACGATGGAAGCTAATACAAGTAGGATTGTGAATTTGAATGGTTCTAATTATCATGTTTGGAAAGGCAAGATGGAAGATCTCCTTTATATTAAGGATTATTATATGCCTGTTTTTAATACCGACAAACCGGGTGATAAAACAGATGAAGAGTGGAATATATTGCACAGAAAGGTTTGTGGTTATATTCGCCAATGGGTTGATGATAATGTTTTGAACCATATTAGCGGTGAGACTCACGCTCGTACTTTGTGGAACAAGCTTGAGGAGTTGTATGCTCGGAAGACCGGAAACAATAAACTGTTCTTGATTAAACAGTTGATTAACTTGAAGTACAATGATGGAACTCCTGTTACTGATCACTTGAATGTTTTTCAGGGTATTATTAATCAGCTTGCAGGAATGGGTATCAAGTTTGAAGACGAGGTACAAGGCTTATGGCTTCTTGGTACTTTACCGGATTCTTGGGAGACTTTTAGGACATCATTGTCCAACTCTGCAGCAAATGGTATTATTACTATGGAAATGGCTAAAAGCGGTATTTTAAATGAAGAGATGAGAAGAAAATCACAGGGTTCCTCTTCACATTCGGATGTCTTAGTCACAGAAAGCAGGGGGATAAGTCAAAGTAAAGGTCCGAGTAACAAAGGGAAGCATCGTAGTAAGTCCAGAGGTAAGTTTGCTGATTATGAGTGTCATCATTGTGGTAGGAAAGGACACACAATTAAATTTTGCAGACAATTAAAAAGGGAGAACAAGAAAGCTAATTACAACAATCAAAAGAACAATCATAAAAAGGATGATGGTGGCAATGACACAGCTGAAGTTAATACTGCTACCGAAGAGTTCTTCATTTGTTGTGATTATGATATGGTGAACATTGCACGTGATGATTCGAGTTGGGTTGTTGACAGTGGTGCTACGTGTCATGTGACATCACAAAGGGAATTTTATTCATCTTACACACCTGGTGATTTTGGGGTTGTTAAGATGGGTAATAACGGGCTATCAAAGATTGTAGGTGTTGGGGATGTTTGCTTGAAGTTTGACACTGGGATGGAGTTAGTTTTACACAATGTAAAACATGTTCCAGATATTAGACTCAATTTGATCTCCGCAGGTTTACTTGATGATGATGGTTACCATAGTACCTTTGGTGATGGTGTTTGGAAACTCACTCGTGGTTCTTTGATCGTGGCAAAATGTAAAAGAAGTTCAAAGTTATATAGAACACATCCGAAATCTCCAAAGACTCGGTCAATTTGTTAGTGAATGCCGATATGACCGACTTGTGGCATAGGAGACTTGCTCACATGAGTGAAAAAGGGATGTCTATTTTGTTGAAGAAGAATGCCTTGCCCGATTTGCACGATGTTCATTTGAAGAAGTGTTCTCATTGTCTGGCAGGTAAACAGAAAAGAGTTTCTTTCAAGAGTCACCCTCCTCATAGGAGAGACAATATACTTGATTTAATACATTCGGATGTTTGTGGTCCTATGAAGACTAGAACACTTGGGGGCTGCTTGTACTTTGTCACTTTTATCGATGATCATTCGAGAAAAGTTTGGGCCTATACTTTGAAGTCTAAAGATCAAGTATTAGATGTGTTTAAGCAGTTTCATGCCTTAGTTGAGAGACAAACTGAGAAGAAGCTCAAGTGTATTCGAACAGATAATGGAGGTGAGTACATTGGTCCTTTTGATGCTTATTGTAGAGAGAAAGGTATTCGGCACCAAAAGACTCCTCCAAAGACACCACAATTGAATGGTCTAGCAGAGCGGATGAATAGAACATTGGCTGAAAGGGTTAGATGTCTGTTGTCACATGCAGGGTTGCCTAATTCCTTTTGGGGTGAAACTTTGAACACCGTAGTAAATGTTATTAATCGTACTCCTTGTGTTCCTTTGTCTTTTGATGTTCCTGACAGGGTTTGGAGTGGCAAAGATGTTTCATACGATGATTTGCGGGTCTTTGGATGCAAGGCTTTTGTGCATATTCCCAAAGATGAAAGAACAAAGCTTGATGTAAAGACCAAGCCATGTATATTCGTTGGTTATAGGGGAGATGAGTTTGGACACAGGTTTTATGATCCAATCTCGAAGAAACTCATAAGAAGTTTCGATGCTGATTTTATTGAAGATCAAAGTTTGAAAGATATTGAGAAGACAAAGATAGTTCCTCAACATACTGATGATCTTACTGATTTGGATCCAGTTCCTCCACAGCACTCTAAGCCGCATAATGAAGATGATATTCAACATGATGAACAACACGGTACTGATAATCATGATATTCCAGAGCAACAAGAGTTAGATGAGGGTCCTCATCCAGAGTTACCAGTACCAGGTATGCCAACATTTATCCCACTCAGACGGTCTACAAGAAACCGTCATCCTTCCACCCGTTATTCTGCTAATGAGTATGTCTTGCTCACTAACGGGGGAGAGCCCGAGTGTTATGAAGAGGCCATGGAAGATGAACATAAAAGGGAGTGGGTTGAAGCCATGCAAGATGAGATGAATTCCTTGTATGAGAACAATACCTTTGAGTTAGTAAAGTTGCCCAAGGGTAAAAGACCTTTGAAGAACAAGTGGGTCTACAAAGTGAAGACTGAAGAACATACCTCGCGGCCTAGGTACAAAGCCAGATTGGTGGTTAAAGGGTCCAGTCAAAGAAAGGGTATTGATTTTGATGAGATTTTCTCTCCAGTCGTGAAGATGTGTTACATTCGGGTGATTCTTGGTTTGGCAGCTAGTCTTGATCTTGAGGTTGAGCAAATGGATGTCAAGACAGCTTTCCTTCACGGTGACTTGGATAAAGAAATCTATATGGAGCAACCTGAAGGTTTTCAGGTTAAAGGTAAAGAAGACTATGTCTGTAAGCTTCAGAAAAGTCTTTATGGGTTGAAGCAAGCACCAAGACAGTGGTACAAGAAATTTGAGTCTATTATGGGGAAGCAAGGCTACCGAAAGACTATTTCAGATCACTGTGTTTTCTTTCAGAGGTTTGGTGGTGATGATTTTATCATTTTATTACTCTATGTTGATGACATGTTGATTGTAGGCAAGAATGCAGAGAGAATTGTTCAGCTGAAGAAGGAATTGAGCAAGTCGTTCTCTATGAAAGACTTGGGGCCAGCAAAACAAATTCTTGGTATTCGGATTACTAGAGATAGAGCTTCAAAGAAGTTGCACACGTCACAAGAGCAATACATTGAGAAGGTACTTCGCAGGTTCAACATGGATAAAGCCAAATCGGTTAGTTCACCTCTTACTCCCAACTTTAAACTAACCGATAAAGATTGCCCTTCTTCGAAGGAAGAGATTGAAGACATGGAAAAAGTTCCATACGCGTCAGCGGTTGGAAGCTTGATGTATGCAATGGTGTGTACAAGACCTGATATTACCCATGCAGTAGGTGTTGTTAATCGGTTTCTGTCAAATCCTGGTAAGAAGCATTGGGATGCGGTTAAGTGGATTCTTAGGTATCTGCGTGGTACTTCCAAATTGGGTATAACATTTGGGAATGAAGATCCAATGCTTGTTGGTTATACAGATTCTGATTTGGCAGGAAACAAAGACAACATGAAATCCACTTCTGGATATTTGATGACTTTTGCAGGGGGAGCTGTCTCATGGCAGTCAAGACTGCAAAAGTGTGTTGCTTTGTCTACAACTGAGGCTGAGTATGTGGCAGCAACAGAAGCATGTAAAGAACTGTTGTGGTTGAAAAGGTTTATGCAGGAGCTTGGCTTTATGCAACAACGCTACGTGGTTCTTTGTGATAATCAAAGTGCTATTCACCTTGCTAAGAATTTTATGTTTCATAAGAGAACAAAACATATTGATGTGAAGTATCATTGGATTAGAGATGCTCTTGAATACAAGTTGTTTAAACTTGATAAAGTTCATACCGATGATAATGGTTCCGATATGTTGACTAAAGCTTTAGCAAGGGAAAAGTTGAAGGTTTGTTGCTCGATCGCCGGTATGGCGAACTCTTCCTCATAGGCCAAAAAAGGGAGAATTGTTGGGTTTTTTGGGCCCATGAGGAAGCCCAACAATTATTTTTATGGCCCACTCTTATTTTTCATGTATGGTTAAAAGGGAGTAGTAGGGGTTTCAGCTGCTAACAGCCTAACACCCTAAAAACACACACAAAAGCTCTCACACAAAAGAAGAAGCAATTTCCGTCACTTTAAAACCTAGCTGCAGAGGTCGTCGACTTCCCGGAGATTGAACCGTTGGATCACTCTGATTTTTGTACACAGTCATCACGACATCAGGGCGACCTTATCCAACGGTCAGTTTGTCTCAATCACGTCCGGAAGTCTGTCTGCACAGCCTCTGTTTGCTGCTGCAGAATTTTGGTGATATTCCTTCTTTTGTCTTTGTATTTTGATTCCATATGCTTGAATTTGTTGATTCCAGGTGTATGATGATTATTGTATGCCTCTAGTATACCTAGGGAAGACTTTGTATTGCTCTAATTTGGTGATAGTGGATTTGAAGCGGCTCTAGTAGTCCCATGGTTTTTACTCTCGTTTTTGAGAGGTTTTCCACGCTAAAATTTGGTGTTCTTGTTATTGTTTTCGGATTGTTTAGATTGTAGTCGATATACCCTATTTGTTTGCATCCTCATAGGTTCATTCAAGTTTGGGAAAATTGTTGGTCAAACGAAGTTTGCTTCCGCGTTTGTGTTTACCGTTTGTGACCGGGTTTCACGCGTTTTTCCCATCAAATAGATCACTCTTACGAGATCGTTGCTTTAGAACTACCTATTAACTTGTTTTAATTGAGTCACCATGCCTTTTAATTAATTGATACTTTTGAGCTTGGTCGACTTCATTGCATGTATTAAAAAAGTTATGATTTGGAAATCGGGTTTTTGTCAGTTAGTTTGTCAGTTAAGGGGAGTGATGAGGGTGTGGGTAAACATTCGACAAAACAGTTTGTGGCGGCGACGGTGGGTGACGGCGGCGGTGTGGTGGTGGAGGAGAAGAAGAAGGTTAGTTTGAGAGTGAGAAGGAAGCGTGCTGCTATGAATACTACAAAGCATTTGTGGGCTGGGGCTGGGGCTGTTGCTGCTATGGTTTCAAGGTTGGTTTGTTTATCTTTGACTTTTAGCTGACTTTTTGTGGTCAAATGGAAGTGATGGTCAATGTTCAGATTAGTAAGATTTTTTTGAAGGAATTGTAACGAAATGTGATTATGGATGATAGACCTACATGGGCACCGGCTAAAGGCAGTAACGAACCAACTTGACCCATTATTGCTTTTCGTTAATTCTGATTTCTTGATTCTATTCATTGGTTGTTTTATAGATTGAAAAGTTGAACTTAGTTATCAAGGAGCTCGTTAAGGAAAAAGATGAAGAAAAAGAAAGGTTCAATGGAATTATTGCGGGTTGTTGGCTGAAAAAGAAAAAGATAAGGTGGATAAAGATGCTATGTTTGATAGGATGTCACAAATTGAAGCTATGTTAACAGCTACAGTTCGAACATAGGCTATAAACACTTGGTTTTGAATGTTAGATGTTTATCTTATTTGTATAATTTTAGTTATTTTATGTTTTAGTTGGTATTTTTTATATGCTTTTGAAAACGAGATGTTTTATATAATTTTTGGATTTTATTAGACTTTTTTTATTTTATTTGTAGTTTTATTGATATGTAATTTTGATGAAAATTGCAGGGAGAAAAAAAAATCTAAATTAAAAACCAATATTCCAAACCAAACCAATATTCCAGTAATCAGTAAATGGCAGCAAATAAATGGTAGCAAATGGTGGCTAAATGGTGGCAATATCAATGGCTAAGTGGTAAAAGATTGTGGCTAAATGGTGGCAATATCGGTGGCTAAGTGGTGGCAATATCGGTGGCTAAATGGTATCAAAACGTGCAAAAACCGATGGCTAAATGGTGGCAATATCAGTTGCTAAATGGTATCAAAACGTGTCACAACTTGGTGGCAAACAAGGCGGAGCGTAGCAAACATGAAGCGGTGGCAAATAATTTTGACCAATTTTGTGGTGGTAAAATAAGGTAGCAAAATATAAAAATGGTGGCTATTTGGTGGCATTAGGGCAATTGACACGGATGTTTTTGTCACCGTATTTTCGGTGGCAAACTGGTGACAACAAGGAAATTGCTACCATTTTGTAACCAAAAACTACATGACAAAAACCATGTTTTCTAGTAGTGACATGTGATGCTAATGTAAACACTTCATGACTATATGCTCATTAACTTCGATCAAGCCTACCTTAACAATTATAGCGCTATAGGTTGTAACGCCCCGCCCATTATTCTTTTGGGTATTGTTAAGTTAAACATGTTAACCATCCCGCTAGACTCTTGGGATAGGCACTTTAATTGCGTTGGAAACTTTGGTTTGAGCATGTAGAGTAACATCATTTCGGCATAACTGTTAACTTGCATCATCTTATTCATGTTGGATATGAGCACATTTAAACACTTTATTCTACTATGCTATGTATCAAACTTGTATACTCGCCAGCATATTTTGTTGATCATTATTTTAATACATGTTGCAGGTTGATAGACAAGATGTTGAAGAAACAAGATTAGGGTGGACTAGAAACTCACCTATAAAATAAATTATGTTTGAACAATTGTTTCATGTTCGATTTATTTGAACGATGTATGACATTTTAGTATTTTATGAAATTTGATTTAAATTATATTGTCACAATAGTGTTATGATGCTTTGAGCAATTTGTTCGTCTCATCCCGATGTGTCCGCCATTGGTTGGGGTGTGACAGATTGGTATCAGAACCATAATTACAGGGAATTAGGAAAATTGCTATACTTTTACCTAGTCTATAGTAGGAATACTCTGATACCATATTGGTATCAGAGGCATAACTATAGGGAATTAGGAAAAGTAGGAATGCTTTTACCTAGTCTATAGTTTAGGAGTTTTATCCTTATGTGTTGTTTAAGACTACTTTCCTTCTATCTTATTTGCTTCTCTTTATTCTCTTTGGTCTTTTAAAAGATAATTATGAAAATAAAGATATAGATATAGGGTGGGGTTCTAGAGTGAACACTAGTGTATTTGTGAACTGAGTGAACAAATCCTGACCATTGATCTACACACGTGTAGACCAGGATCACATCATCAAATCGTAAAATACACTAGTGTATTTCAACATCAAATCCTGGCCATTTATCTACACACGTGTATGGCCAGGATTAGTTCACTCAGTTCGCAATCTACACTAGTGTTCACTCTTGAACCTAATCCTATAGATATATTTATATGATAATCTTGTGATTTTTCAACTAATTAATTAAACTCTTAATATTTAAATTTTTTAATATAAATACATATTATCTGGAAACTTTTCATATTAAAAATAAACTATAATGATTCGATAATACCTTACGGAGTACACAAAACATATAGATAATGATTAGAGTTAATTACTGTTTTCGTCCCTGTGGTTTGTCAAAAATCACTATTTCAGTCCATTAGTTTAAAAATTGCGATTTCAGTCCCTGTGGTTTCACTTTCGTAACCATTTCAGTCCACCTCGTAACCATTTCAGTCCCTGTACTAACAGAATAAATGGATTGAAATGGTTAGGAAAGTGAAATCACATGGACTGAAATAGTTACAAAAGTGAAACCACAGGGACTGAGATCGCCATTTATTAAACCAATGGACTGAAATAGTGATTTTTGACAAACCACAAGGACGAAAACAGTAATTAACTCTAATGATTAAGTTAATAATATTTTTTATTAAAATAAAATAATATATACCAGTGATTTTGATATTAACATCCTATAACCCACATTGTAATTTAGTATATATGTTTAATAAATACCATGGTTGTAAAACAAGGTTTCCAAGGCCGAGTACTCTCCGAGTAGTCGCTACAAGGTATGCTGCCGATGCGACTTTCTCTAACTCCGCCTAATTACTCGGAATCGATCAAATGCGGTTAAACTTGGCCAAAATCGGATCTATTAGGTCAATTCGGGCCGAGTTTGACTTAAAAAATAATAAAACATAATTTATATGACTATCATACTAAATAATAAATATCATTTTCACGTATTTTGTTATAAATATTAGTAAATTTATGTTATTAGACAAATATTTAATTTCCGAAAACTAATTTATTTATAATTTAACATGTCCGAGTACTCCCCGAGTACTCTCCGCATATGCCGAGTACTCTCAACTCCCCGGTCGACCGACTAGGGAGCGCCTAACGACTTTTGCAACCATGATAAATACTAATACATTTAAATTAATAGACTGCCATATGCCATATATCCATACACAAGGTCAATTTCTAAGAGTATTAACAGAATGATGTATTTATATGTTTGATATATTTATTAAGATTGATGGAAGAAACATTAACAGCATTAGAATAAATATAATTAAAGATATTCACTAATTAATGATGCTATTTTTAAATGTAAGCAACCATATCTTTCAAATGATTATTTGTTTTATTTATTTTCAGCATTAAATTATTCTAAATAAAATTATCATATGATTCTTTTCTTTTTAATTCAAGTGTACAGGTTTATCAAGAATTTGAACAAATAACTAAATACCATAAATGTAAGTTTTTTTTTTTTAATATTTTAGGGTTTAAATCGTTAAAATCAAAATAAAAAAAAAATAAATTATGGATTGAACTAATTTTTTTATAGATGTTACAGTCTCCCATACTTTTGAGAATTTCGTCCCGAAATTTAATTAGAGAAAATTGTTAGATATATCGTGAATACTTGGAAAGGTTGAAATGTAAGAGTTACATTTTATGATGTTGAGTTTAGAGGAAACAAAAGAACTAAACAATGGAAAAGAGTGTTTTGTAGAAAAATTAAGTGATGAGGTTTGTGTGTGTTCAAGGTTGAGGATGAAAAATGTTGAATTGTTTGAGAGAGCAAGAAAAGATTGTTGATGTATAGTTTGTATTCCAAAGGTGGGATGCACCGTTTGGAGTTGGAATGAAGGCAAGTGGTTATTTAAGATTAGCTTAGAATGAGTTTAGACAAATCTAATTGATATCATTAACATTAGTCACGGTCTAAGAACTTCAAGTGACAAGAAGAACGTTAAGAACACTTATATATAGGAAGTACCAATCCACCATGTCCGTATCACATTTCATTTGTTTTGTTAATCCTAATCACAATAGGTTCTATGTTATGGCACACGACAAAACTTACTATGCTTTCCATGCGTTGAATTTTATAATTACGTGTGCACCCATAACTACTCGATTCGTCGCATGTTCCACATAGTTCATCCCGTTGTGTGTGGGTCAAAAGACACAAAAAGCAAGATTTAGGTAACACATTACGAACAAACGTACGAAACAAGCACACAATTAAACATAGCATGATAAAGAATAAACGCGACACTAAAAAGTTATGCATAATAAAGTGTTTTCCAACCTAGAGGTAGTACTAACGTTATCTAGCTCCCTCAAGTTGAACAAGAATACATCACCCTTGAGAAGTTGAATAAGAATACACCAACATGAGTGTTAGATGTTGTTAATGAATGACGATAGAATAATAAGACATGTATTCATAGTCTAATGAAATATACACAAATAACCACTGTTATAAGAAAAGATTGGTTTACGCATACAGATAATAATCAAGTTTCAAGTTCGTAGATACGAGTAACATGTAGTGATGAACATATACGTATATGTGTTTCAAGTTCTTTTGCGGGTATTGTAAAAATTTATATGTGAATCGTCCAAGTGGGTAGAGTGACGAAAGCGTTTTTAAAGAGGCAATGCATAGATACGAGTATGAGCATCGGCAGGTTTTCCCACACGTCCCGGCATGGGAGATTATGTGAACCAATAAGACGTGGGCGCCGGTTCCAAACGATGTTGCAAGCGCTAAACGAACGAAAACCTCGGAGACTGGAAGTTATAGTGCGGGGGGGGGGGGGTTCGGACGCACGTTGTCAAATAAATATAAATGACGAGCCAGAATTTGACGACGAAGAGAACGTAGTTCGAGAGGAGGTACGTCCCCCTGGAAGGGACAAAGCCAAAAAGGCAGCGGCTGCAAAAAAACAAGCCTCATCGGAGGGCAGTTCGAGAATGGACGATTTGATGTCTCAGTTCAAAGCATACACCGATGTCACAGCTTAAAAGGTACAAGCGAAGCAACATGGAGTAGATGAACGGGTTCGGTTGAAGCAAGAGGCAATAGAACTACAGGAGTGGAAGATAATGACAACCGATATCAACACGTATCCGAAAGAAGACTGTCACGTTTTGCGTAAAATGAAAAAAAAAAAGATCGCCAAAAAATGGAATTCTTAGGATTTTTAATTTTTAGCATTCTAGTATTTTTTTTTTTTTTTTTTGAAGTTAAGGGTTTTTTTAAGTTATGTAATGTTTTTTAATATGTAATGATTTCATTTTATAAGTTATTTAATGTTTAAAAATATTTTGAATTTAAAAATAAAAAATAAAAAAGGGGGAGACACATCCTTCACACCATTGGTCCATCCTTAAGGGGCATCCTCCTTGGATGATGATGTGACAGGTAATGTGAAGGGTCATCCTGGACTACCTTCTTCTACACCCACAATCTAAAGATAAATTATATTTATATTTTACTTTAAAATGAAAAGTATTAAAAACATATTAATTAAACATAAATAAATAAGCATAAACATTTACATTTTTCTATATTTATATTTTACTTTAAAATAAAAAGTATTAAAAACATATTACTTAAACATAAATAAATAAGCATAAACATTTACATTTTTCTATGTCAAAAATAAATTAAAATTAACCAAGTGAAACAGGAAAAAAAAAATGCAGGAAAAGGGAACAAATGCATTATTTGATTTTGACTGACCGACATACCAGTACCACATAATCACCCGTTGACGTTGAATATTGCTCTTACCAAGTCATGGTAATTTGGTGATTGAAAACCCCTAGCTAGCTAGGTCCACTCCATTTGTAACTAGTTTAATACCCGTTCGTTGGACGGCTTACGCTAACAGTGTAACAAACAAAGATAATGTATATTGAGGGTGTTCAGCAACGCTTTTCCTTTTCTTCTTTTCCATATCCTTTTTTGAAAAGGTTGCAACCATCTAACTTTTTCTTTTCTTCTTTTCAAACCACTAAACCTCGTTCTCAAAACACATTATCCAAAAACTATAAAAATGACCTATTAACTTTTAAGAGGTCAAAAACTTAAAAGGAGCTCAAAATAAGCAATCTCAAACACCCACATTAAGTGGACACAAATCTAAACAACATTATAAACAAAAGCACCATTTTTAACTTATAAAAGGAAAACGAACGTGAACAGTGTACAACCACACAACAATATAAAATAAAAATGACAGAGTGGCAAAACATGAAATGGTGTCATTTTAATGCAAAAGTAAACGGTAGGCACCACTGTGGGAAATTGTTTCAACATGAACACGGACTCCAACGACGACAACCGAACATTCTAATATCATGTGCCTCAGGCATGTTTGGTTCAAACACGACCGTACTGAAGCCTGTAGAGCGTAAAACATTCCCTAAAAGTGGAACAAAACACGTGTAAGTAAATAATACGACACACTAAATGAAAGTAATTAAAAAAATTTAAAGAGATTATATATGTAATAACATACATTCGGGCTGACGAACCAACTTGACCCGAGACACATACAAAATAGATTTTCGTTTTATTTCCCTATAAGTTTTTAGAATATCAGTATGCCTCGTGTCGTATAAAGATATCCGCATTATATGACCGCTGTCACAAATAATAATTTTGTTAGAAACCAAAAAAATCTTACTTACAAATACCAAAAAAAGAAAGAAAAAGAAGTTTGAAAGTTTTGAAAGATAAAAACGTACGTCACGTCTTGAAGAAGAATAACAAAATGAAAATGATCCTTTATACGCTCACCCGTGATAATTCTCCCTACAACATCTATAACGAAGTTAATTATTTTTTATATTATGTATTAAAAAAGCATAATATACAAATATAAGTGTAATGAACAACTTATATGTACCGATCATTAGTTTAACTGATCTCCTATCGTGCATCAGAGTTTTGATAGAGGGAACTAACGGATACAGACGGAACCCTCTTGGGACATGGCTCAAGAATGGAATAAGTTTAGTATATTCACTAATTACGATCTTGAAGTCACCAAAAACCAAGATGTGCCTTTCATGTTTTGGCCACTCTTTGTATTCGAAGTTTTCAATTTGGAAACGACTTAATACAAACATGTTGCCAACCAAATTCATGTCATCGTAAAAGTGAATTAAACATGCTGGGATGAATGTGGCTACTTTTTGTCTCTGAAAGATGAAGAGATTTTTAGTGATTTAAGTAAGAAATAAATTTTTATTTAAAAAGAAAGAAAAATGACACTTACGGCTTGATCGAGAAAGATAACCAATAATTTGTTTTCACCAGCGATAGACAAAACAAACTCGACCCAAACGAATGTAACGGTATACCAAACTCCGTATTGTGTGAGAGATGAAAAATAGTCAACGATGGAATGCACATCCATTATCAATTAGACATTTAGACCTACAACTTTAATGTTATATGACAAAAAACAAAAATTGAATGTGTTGTTATAATTGTAGTAGTTGAAGATATTGATTTAAAAATTTACAACTTATATGAATTCAAAATAAGGTTAACATATTATTTTATTATAAAAACATAATTTAATCCCTTTAAGAATATTATATTTATTGTGCCTTTGGGCTGCTATACATAATTCAAATTAAGGTCAATTTATTATTTGGTAAGTTGAAAGTCGGGAGTGGTACGGTAAAAATCATTGTTATTGGTCAATTGGTGAAAGTTAAGATTATTTAAATCCAATATCCCTATAATGTATATCAAAATTCTTAGTCAATGTCACATGTTTGTGTAATTTTATTTTATAAGTAGGCCTTCAAAATTATAGGATATTATTAATAGGTCTCTATAACCTTACTAAATTCTAATATATTTGATTTTACCCAACTCGTTTTGTTGGACTCGGTTTTACCCGACATGTACTTAACCCCGGTTTTACCCGACATGTACTTTACTAAATTCTAATATATTTGATTTTACCCAACTCATTTTGTTGGCACATAAAAATTGGAAATAGAAATAATAATAATTGGGCTTATAATCTCTAACCTAATAAAATGAGTTTGATTTACACTTGGGCCCAACCCATTTATTCAAACTAAATATATAAGTCAGTGTGTTATACTAAAAACCCTAAAACCATATACACACATTCAGCAGCCGACATCATCTTTCAGACATCTGCTTTCTCTGTCCGATCATCGGCGACCGGTACCGGTTACGGCCGGCTACCGGGGTCCCGTGCTTGCTCGCATGTCACCCCACACAACCCCAAGCTCCCTCTTCATCTTAACCCGCCGCACATACGCTGCCCTGTCCAAAGAGAGAGAGAGAGAGAGAGAGAGAGAGAGAGAGAGAGAGAGAGAGACATCGGAGAACATGAGAGATCGGAGATCGGAGCACATACGCGGCGACTTTAATTCCTTCCGACAAGTTCACCGGTAAAACATGGTGGTGTTTTTGATGAAATAATCCAATCATTGCAACATCAAGTTGAGGTAATTCTTGTTGTTAAGTTACTTGGAAGATCTTTTGTTTTAATAGGAAATTAGGGCAAAATTAAATGATGAAATTTGGGATTTGTTGAATTTCTGAAATTAAAACATTTTTTTTTTGTCAAAGTTTGGTTCTTGTGAAAAATTTGTGAAAATCTTGGACATGAGTTTCTGTTTTAGGGTTTATGTTAATATTGAGAAATTTTAATTAGGGTTTTTTGGATAATTGTTTAATGAGGTGAGATTTGGTTACAGATAGATGAGAATGTTCAAAGAGAAATCATTAATCACAGCCTAATAATTATTTTGGTTTCATAGTTTTTGTTAATTGTATTAGTCATGATATTTAATATTTTTTATTGTTTAATACGGATTGGATATATATCAATCTATTAAATCGTTCTTGCTTGAATTGCATGTTTCTTTAAGTTGTTTTATTTTGACTACCGTTTGTGACTATATACACCGTTAGTGTCTTAACTATTTATATAGTAACTCAACGGGTTTGGCTAGTATTTACTTAACTCAATGGGCGGATCTTAGTATGGGTAGGGGTGCACCGCCCCTTGTTTTTCCGCTTCGTAGTGTAGATTTTACCGAAAACTCTAAAAAAATATACGTATTGAGCCACCCCACAAAAAAAAACCACGTTTATCCTTGCTCTAATGTATCAGTTCTCTTTGCATATATGTATCTAAAAACTATTGGAAAAAAGGTTATTATACTTCTACACCGTTGGATAATAAGTGTCCTTTCAAAAACGCAAAGAAAGCTAATAGTGTTTAGTTATTTACACTTTATTTAAATCTGGTCATTCACAAAATATATACAATTCACAATAATTATACCATGTGTAGTGGAAGACACAAATAATGCTCCCACCCTTGGGCATTTTACGTCATGTGTCAGTCAAGTCAGCAATAGTGTATTATAGGGCGTTTTTTTCTAAAATGGTTGTAGTAGGGATGTGAGCATTGTGGGGCATTATGTTAAAACTGGTGTAAAAATTATATAAAAAAACCATCAGGAAAAGGGTATTGGCCTACCAAAAAGTTGAATACATGTCGTCGGCCAAACAATTCAAGAAGAGGCGTGGAAAAAAGGACGTCATATGCTTTTTTTGAAAAAAAAAAGCCTCGGAAGGCAGTTGATAAGGGGCGTTTTTTTTGGGAAAAACGCCCCAAAACCCTCACTACGGGTGGTTTTACAAAAATTAACAAACTATACATCATTCTATACATGTAGGGTATCTATTGAATGCTGATTTTCATATTGTAATAACTTTGATAATAACTACTTATATTTGTCCACTTGATAAGATCGACATACGAAATCATAGTAGTGGGTCTCCACTAAAGATAATTTTGTATGCTAGAAAATGATTAACAATAAGACAAACTTACAATAGGCATTTTAGTATGTATGTTCAGATTTACAGCTATAGTCCGAATAATTTAAGACTTGGTCGTCGTTTATACATAAACACTTTTTGATATAGTAATACATACATGATTTTTAGGTTGTAATAGCTCTTTATTATTTATACATAAACACTTTTTGATATAATGAACTTGTTGGAATTTTCAGGTTCCTAAATGTATCTTTATTTGGGCAAAATGGGAGGCACTCAGGCTGCTAAATGGGATCTGGGCTGGCATAATATATTGGAGTGGATTTCAGCTTGTTAAACAAATGACGTGCTGACGCAGGTATATGATCCTTATGCGTTTAACTTCTTTCAGTCTACGCATATTATGCCTAAAACATGTAGTATTAAGATTTGTATGCCTAAATAAGAAAAGGTTATGCCTAAAAATTCTCTAGTTCTTGTGGACTTTGTAGTGAAGATGTTGAAAGTTTGAAGAAGCTTTATCTACACAATCCCTACATAAATAAACATTAAAAAAGAGAAGCTTTACCTGGGTTTAAAGAGAACGTAGGAAGAATGTAGGAATCTTTATATACGTGTAATCCTGAATTAAAGTCAGCATTAGAAATATCAATGTATCTAAAACACATAAACAATAAAAATGAGAAGCTTTACTAACCGTTGTTTAATGATTTGAGAAGTGCATGAATGTAAAAGTGAAATATGACATAGAAGCTATATTTAAAGTCTTCAATGAAAGCAGTTATTTTTACTTACAAGAGCGGTTAACTCTACCCACTATCACCATGTCTTAATCCCACTCACTCACTTCCTACAATTTAGGATTAAATAAGTTACAGGTTTTCCTATGGTTACAATTCATTTATTTTAAGGCAACTTATTTTTTACAATCTCCAATTATGTATTTTCACTTCAAAATTCCAAATCTATTGGATTTAATTAGTGGTGGGCTGGTGGCAAAGTGGGCAAGTTGGATGGGTTTGGGTAATGGGTCAAGATGGGTTTTGGGTTAGGATGGGTTAAGATGTGTTTAGGTTAATGTAGGTTTGGGTAAACATGAGATGAAAAAATAATTAAAAAAATAAAAAAAAATTCTAAAAAACTAATTTAAAAAATAAAAAAATGCTAGGTTCAACTCGGCACTACGTACGATATGGGGCAAGTATAGTGAAATACAGCGGTGAACATATTTTGATCTTTTTTTCTTTCTTTAAGTCGAACCCATTATGGTTAGCACTTGTTTTGATCCAACTTATTTCGTTAGAACTTGTGTTGACATGTTAACCGACCCAACCTGTCAGTTTTGCCTGGTTTAGCTAACTAATGTTGTTATTCTTATGTGTTTTTTTTATTAATTTTCGATAGATGAACTATAGTCCAACAGAAGCAATGTTACAAACTGCTATGAGAACCTTTTTGACTTGCAAGACTACACGTATGTTAAGCTCGATCGCCTTGATGAGTTGGAGATTACAAAATTCGGTAACATCAAACCTGGAAGTTTGTTTTTTGAAGCTTATGTTGGCAAAGTCATGTATGCTAAAGAAAGTAAGAGTGTACCGATTTCCTTGCTTGAATTTTTTATTTAATTTGTTTTCTAAATCTTACTCTTACACCATGTTGTATGAGCGTTTAACATCAAAGCTTACATTTGATGCTGTTGGAAAACTTTAGGTTAAAACTAAAAAATGTCAAAAGGTTTAAAATGAGAAACACAAAAACCTTTGGGTTAAAACTTAAAAAAAACAACTTTTTTTTTTGAAAAACACCCAATACACATCTTACAACCATCAAAGCAACAAAAATTTGGAAATTTATAGTTTGGAAATAGATACCTCATCACAAGCTGCTCCATGTTTTTTTATTGTTTTCTGCTCATCATCCAAATTAGCAAGTCCCATTTCCTGAAATAAGAAATCAATGAAAATTGATGATCATGAACATATCAAGAGTTATAAGTTTATATTAACGGTATTAACCTGATTACATGCAGGTCCATTATGAACCAACGTTTTCTGCTGCTCATCATCCAAACTGGTAAGTTTCATTTCCTAAAATAAAAAATCAATCAAAATTGTTGATGATAGAAATATCTAAGTTTATATTAAGAGTATCAAATAAAAATAAAAACCTGATAACATTCTGGTCCACTTTTTATGAACGGATTCTGATCCGCATCAGTCAAATTGTTGACGTTGATCTCCTAAAACAACAAAATCAATACAAATGTTTAGTGTATGGATAGGGACAGTAGCAGGTTTGTAAACAAATGCTTTTACTAACCTTTGCTGAAGTGCCCGATAAAGTTGCTAAGGGAGGTTGATTTTCATTGGTAGAACACTTTTGGTCGCCTAGTTCGAGTTCAGTTATACTTTGCTTCATTTTTTTTGCTGAAATGCTTGATCGAATATGTTTGAAATTGTTACATGCAGGTGCATTATATAGCACAAGATCATGGGCCTAAATTTCTGGAGAAAACTTGCAAGAGGAGTGGAGATCATGGGCCTAAATTTCTGGAGCAAAACCACCAGCAGAAAACTGCAAATAACCTCCATTAGAGTGGTTATTTTTGGGAGTTTAAAGGGCTGAGATTTAATCTCAGCATGATCCGACGGTTGAGATGGATTTCAAAGTTAACTCCCACTTAATGGGTTCCATATATATATATAATTTTCATTTCAAAGTTCTGCTCTACGAATTGCTTCTTCCTGATCATTATGTAAGTTATATTTCTCTCTTTAACTCCTGAGAATGAATGGACCTTTCATAACTGAAATTAGGGTTTTGCATATATTTACATATTTTCTTTTTGAATTCATTAATTACTTGCATCTGGATATAATATTGCTTTGCTCAAATGTTTGATTTATCTAGTTTCATTACCACCTGTAGATTTAAAGCTTTTAGATTCTAAATATGACACTTTTGATCACAGGTGTTGATACATACATACATATATTTATAACTTGAGTAGTAGCATGCTCTTGATTTTAGAGGACAAATCTACGCACTAAACATGATTGACACCGACGTGGACTGTCTAATAGAGACATTGAAGCAGCTCATTGACTTCAATTGTCCTTCACATATTTCCAAAAGTCAATGGATTCTTAAAGAGAGGGATCGGTTCGAGTTGCTGTACAAGGAGCTAACCTCATTAAGAACGTTTCTTTCTTATTCGGAGGAGACTCGTTACACAGTCCCGAAAGTGAAAGCTTTGGTTATAAGGATCATAGATGTAGCAAGCAAGGTAGAAGATATGGTTGATTCATTTGTTTCTACTTTTGCAGTTAAGAATCCAAAAGATTTTAACCAAGATCCGTGTTTGGATCTTGACGACGTAAATCATGAGGCGCCGAATGTCTTGAAAGATGAAGGAAGTTCATCAAGAGTGCATATTGCAGTACCTAGTGAAGATAATATTGTTCGGTTTCATGATGGTTTTGGCGGTATCATGCTAGAGATCCAAGTCATCAAAGGAGAGATGGAATCTGCAAATCATGCGGCGCCGAATGTCTTGAAAGATGAAGGAAGTGCTTCAAGAGTGAATGTCACAGTACCTAAAGAAGATAAGATTGTTGGGTTTGATGTTGATTTTGACCAAGATCCTTGTTTCGATTTTGACGGTATCATGCAAGAGATCCAAGCCATCAAAGGAGAGATGGAATTTGCAAATCATGAGGCGCCGAATGTCTTGAAAGATGAAGGAAGTTCATCAAGAGTGAATATTGCAGTACCTAAAGAAGATAAGATTGTTGGGTTTGGTGTTGAAACAAGAGAAATATTGGATAGACTTGTTGGCGATCAAAAGAAACTAGACATCATCTCCATTGTTGGGATGGGAGGCCTTGGGAAGACCACTCTGGCAAAGAGAGCTTATTATGATAGTTATGTAACATACCACTTTTATATTCGCGGTTGGGTTACGGTTTCTCAAACATATCAAAAGCTGGATTTGTTGTTGAGTCTTTGTAATTCTCTTTCCATCGAGCCTGGAGCTGGAGAAAAGAACATCGGAAAGTTGTGTGAATTGATTTACAAACGATTAAAAGGTAAACGTTATCTTATTGTTATTGATGATATATGGAGTGCAGAGGCCTGGAATGAAATACGGATCTGTTTCCCTGATGACAATCTTGGAAGCAGAATTTTAGTAACCAGTCGGCTTATGAACGTTGCCTCAAACATCAAACAAGACAGCCCGATTCACAGGCTTCGTTTTTTAACCGTGGAGGAAAGCTGGGATCTGTTGCGACATAAAGTTTTTGCAGAGGATGGTACTTGCCCTACAAATCTACAGGAAACTGGGAAGCAAATTGCTGAAAGATGTAGAGGCCTGCCACTTGCGATTCTTGTAATATCCGGGCTTCTTGCAAAGACTGAGAAATCAGTCGAGTTCTGGACTCAAGTTTTAGATAGTATAGGTTCTTATATTGTTAGTGATTCAGAACAATGCATGAACACATTATCATTAAGTTACAATCACCTGCCACGACACTTGAAATCATGCTTTCTTTATTTTGGAGCATTTAAGGAAGACTTTGAGATTAATGTCAGAAAGCTGATGTGGCTGTGGGTTGCAGAGGCTTTTGTAAAACCAGGTACAGAAAATGTAGCAGAGGAGTATTTGGTAGATCTTATTGATAGAAGTCTGGTGATGGTTGACCAAAAAAAGGTCAGACGGGGGCGTGAAAGTGTGTCGCGTGCATGATCTTTTGCATGATCTGTGTTTAAAAAAATCCAAAGAAGAGAAATTTCTGAGCGAAATAAAAGGCGAGCCTTTTTTAGGGCCGGGTTTTTCTACTAACTCAACGGATCGGCGTTCATTTATCAATCATAATCATACTCATGTGTTAGACTATGTTTTCTCGAAACCGTTTTCCGCTAGTATGCGTTCTTTCTTGTACTTTCCATGGGGTTTCACCTGTGGCTTCACAGAAGAAAATGTTTCGTTTATTTACTCAGCCTTTAAACATATTCGGGTGTTGGAACTTAAGTCAGTTCTAGCGCCATTCTTGCCAACCGAAATAGGGCAGTTAGTTCAGTTGAGATACTTATCGTTACGCATTTCTGAACCTGTTATCCCTGAATCAGTATCAACCCTATGGAATCTACAAACCCTTGTAGTTTACGGGTTCATGTGTCCGATGGGGATTGATTTTCATGTTTCTAAAGATAATAGTATGACCAATTTGAGGCATATATACATCTGGCCATCTTTGAGATTACAGTACCCTTTGGCATCATCGAAAGTTCAAACCATTTCAAATCTCCGTCTTCCTTTTGGGAGACAGCCTGTGTTGGAAATGACCCCAAACCTTAAAATGTTAGCTTGTGTTGTGTTACAACTGTCTGACGGTTTGGTTCTCCTCCCTCCTTTAGACACTTTGGTTCATCTTGAAAAATTAAAAATATATATTGACAATGATCTTAGTCTCCCAGAGCAGGCAAGGTTCACTTGTTTGAATCGGTTACCTCATACCCTAAAAAAAGTGACTTTTTCGAACTGTTGTCTGCCATGGAAGGATTTATCAGAACTTGGGAGATTACCAAATCTTGAAATTTTGAAAATACTGCGTGGTATTTTTCAAGGACCAAGATGGGATCCAAATGATGGAGAGTTTAAAAAACTCAAGGTTTTGAAAATTCAGTCTCCGGAGCTTGCAGAATGGAATATGTCGAGTGATCACTTTCCCGCCCTGGAAAGGTTAGTTATGGACAGTTGTAGGCGGCTTAAGGAGATCCCGATGTGCTTAGGTGAGATCCCAACCATGGGATTGATTGAGCTGAGGTGGCCTAGAAGCTCAGCAGCTGAGTCAGCTAGACAGATTATTGAAGAGCAGCAGTGTCCTGGAAATGATTGGCTGAAGCTTGTCATCTATGATCGTGATCGTAGGAAAGGTCCTACCTGGGCTTTCAAGGAGAAGCTGTGTCCTGATCTTGGAGTTGAGTTTGTGCACATTGATAGCTCAGACTCAGAGGATTCAGAGTCAACAGATGATAGGATACAAGTGTCAAAATCAGGTATGGTCACTGTTGCTGTCGTGAAACTGACATGATAATGATTTTTTTTTTCGAACAATGAATTTCTTGCTCCCTGTGAGACTTGAACCCAAAGGCTTTGCCTTGTCAGTGGACCACCAACCCCAGAGGTGACACGACAAAGATTATGGTTTAGTTTTTATTGGTCTAAATTATTTATTTAATTATAGTGATTCTAGTTTTGTGAAATTTGTCTCTTTGATGTGTTATTGTCTTTTTTGAATGTTATTGATGTAATCATTGATGTAAAACATGATGAAATGTTGTGTTTGGGTCTATGAGATAAGTTATTTGAATATGTGCATAAAAAGTGACTACAACATTGAATCAGACGTGTTGTTGTAAATTCAATATCATACTGTCATATATAGCTTCTTCAACTTGATTTGCAACATCGACTCAAACCAAAGAGATTGGGCATCCCATTGGTACATCTTAGAACATTCTATTCTATTCTATAACATCTTAAAACACAAAGTCGGTGGAGACTTTGTGTTTTAAGTCCTCAACATTTACAAAAAATACACATTTAGTCCTTTTGTGTTTTAAGTCATCAACCTTTACAAAAAATACACATTTAGCCCTTGAACATTTATATTTTTTCAATTTTCATATATTATAATTTTAACTCTAATACTTTTACTTTCTAACCTCTTATACTTTTAATTTTTTCACTTCACACCTTCAAACTAAGTAAGTTACACATTCACTTGTAACTTTTGGTAATTGACAGCTTTGATCTGCTAACTTTTTCTACTTAATAACTTGACGTATCATCTTATTTGAATTGCTTTTACGACTTTAGACCATAACGTCACACATTATTATACTATTTTTTATCTATGTATAACCATGTTAATTTCTAAATTACTTTTACAACTTTACACGATTGTCTAAAATATTGTTACAATGAGGGAGGGCCGACTGCCTATTTCAACAAATGGCAAGAAAATACTATTCCCTACCATGTTTTTTATATATGTTACAACTTTACACCGCAATGTTCGAGCCATACTATATATATATATATATATATATATATAGGTAAAGGGTACTGTACAAATTCCCTTATCGTGCATTACGTACGCTACAATCTCAGCCGTCCGATCATCTTCCCGCAATGAAAATCGCATGTGGTTTTTTTTTTGTAATAATTTCGCATGTGATAAATTTGATGAAATAGCAGGTGTTTTTTTGTAACAATTTCGCATGTGTTAATTCAATTTCGCATGTGATAATTTTGATGAAATAGAAGGTTGTTTTTTTTGTAACAATTTCGCATGTGGTAATTCAATTTCGCATGTGATAATTTTGATGAAATATTTGTAACAATTTCGCATGTGGTATTCAATTTCGCATGTGATAATTTTGATGAAATAGCAGGTTGTTTTTTGTAACAATTTCGCATGTGTAATTTTTAATGAAATCGCATGTTAAAAAACCAACATGCGAATTTGTTACAAAAAAACAACATGCGAATTTCAATGCGGGAAGATGATCGGACGGCTGAGATTGTAGCGTACGTAATGTACGATAAGCGCATTTGTACGTTAACCAGCCCCTATATATATATATATATATATATATATATATATATATATATATATATATATTTCTTGAGAGTGAACTAAGTGAACTAATCTTGACCCTTGATCATTTTTTAGATTAAAAGGGTAAGATTGACATTACCCAAGTATGTTTAATTAAAATCCCTTAATTTTCTCATCTCTTAACTCTCTCTCTCTCTCATTTTTAATTATTTCTCCATTATTTCTTTATCCATAGATTTTGTTTTAATTTTAACTTGAATATTGTTTTTCTTTTATTATCCGTATATATAGATATCATAATACATTGTTTTTAACTTTTTATAATTTTCAATAAACATTAAAAAATTTCTCTGAGATTGAAATTGTAATTATTTTTGGGCATTATTATTATTATTATTTTTTGAATATGTGATGAAGTTATTTATTTTTGCATACATGTGATATGTTTCGTTTTCATTAATTTCATAATTTTTATATGAATCTACTCGTGTGGATGCCTAATATACTATATGTTGTTAATATACACATATGTAACCATTTCTGAATATAATACACAGATGTATAAAAGACTGTACACATGTGTATAAACTAACAGCTGTGTATCTTATATAAACTGATAGTTAGCGAAACTGTACACATGTGTATAAAATAACAGCTGTGTATATTGTATAAACCGATACTAGCGAGACTGTACATATGTGTATACACTAACAACTATGTATCTTGTATATACGGAAACTAGCGAGATTTTAGGGATTTTGATTATATTGTTTAATAAATGCAATTTACAAAAGACATAAATACCCTTCTGTCATTTATTTTAAAGGGGAGTTACAACATTATAATTACAATCTTGCCATTGTTTAGAAATCTCTAGATGATGTAATCCAATGGCCCAGATTAGTTCACACAGTTCACTCTCAACCTAGTGTTCACTCTAGAATCCTACCCTATATATATATATATATATATATATATATATATATATATATATATATATATATATATATATATAGGGTGGGGTTCCGCTACAAAGTCCATTTTTCCTACAAAGTGTACAAAGTCTCAAAACACCACATTTTCAAACATAAAACATACTCAAAACCCACAAATAACATAGTAAATATCACTAAAACACAATATCCAAACCCTAACATTTCTTGAAAACTTCAAACACACCATCATACAACTATGAATATAAAACACAAAATGATAATCAACATAAAACACACTAATGTTAGTCATTCGAGAATCAAAGCCTTATCATTCAAAACACAACACAAAACCCACAAATATGGTGTTTTAGTAACCTCCACTATGTTATTTGTGGGTTTTAAGTGTGTTTTATGGTTCACATTATGGTTTTTTATGACTTTGTACACTTTATAGGAAAATGGACTTTGTAGCCAACTCCCACCCTATATATATATATATATATATATATATATATATATATATATATATATATATATATAGGTAAAGGGTAGGGTACAAATCTCATTCGTCGCCATTTATTTTCATTTATGTACTTCAAATAAACCTCTCGTGTTGATGAACAACAACAAAAGATCTAACACAAAAAAAATTGAAATACAAAATCAAGTTCACATTAAAGTCAGAATTGGAAATCATTCTCACGCCCAAACATCAAACCGCTGAAGGCTTTTTCCAATCTAAGATCAGCCAAAAACATTGACATTTTCTATAATCATGATTTAAGATTACTTATCTTCTGCAATTTATTTAATCTCATCAACAATGGCAAACCCAGTAACAATGCAACTATCCTTTTATCGATTTAAATGACATGAATTAAAATTCAATTCGTCCCATGGAATTTGAACGACAATGTGATAATCTGAAGAAACACAAGTCTGTGTGGGCGCTGAGACTCTAGCTCCCATAAGGGTGTGATGATCTCATAGCCTTGAGTTCTACAAGGATGCGTTGATTCTGCAAAATATACATCATCGTTAGTCCGTCACAGAAAAGGGGGCTTCATATGACCACCTGATCGGAGTGTCGCGCTCCGGTCAAAGATAATATTTATAGTCCCAAATTACCCTTAACAAATAGCTAGTGGTAGTGAGGGGTCGAACCACGAAGAGTATGTGGTTTGCGAATGGATTCGATTGAATTATGAAAAGGTGTCACACTTATGAAGCTTGCTATGATATATTTTTGTATTTTTGTTTGATTGAAAAATGTGAATTATTAAAATTACTAAAATGATTGGTTTGATTGATTACTAACAACTAACAATTGCAAAATGTAAATAACGATTCAGACAAGATAGAGAAAACAAGGTTCACACCTGGTTCGGTAATTGCATTCCTAGGATTCCTACACGTTTTAGGATTGATTCAATTGCAAAAACGACTAACGAGTTTAGTGTTACACGGCTTAGGTGCCAAGAGCTATCAACGTTATAAAGAACGGACCACAATGCACTTCGTTACCAAGAACATGTAAACTCTAACCTAGACAAGACATAATTGCACATAAACATTTCATAAAGTCAAATTTAATCTTCACTCGACAGTTTATGAATTCAATACAAATGCAAGACAATTGTCATAAGTTTCAAATCAAGAAGCAATTTGTCACAAAATCAATCCAAGAACAATGTTAACCCTAGACTTACAAATAACCTACACCGGGGTGAAAAATTAGCCGCTCATGGTGGAAATGACACGATCAACGGATGCACGAGACTTGAATTGGGTCATCTTGGAGCTTGAAGATGGATAATTGGATGAATGATTAGGGTTGTGGATGGTTGGTGATGATGGATTTGAATGAGTGATATGATGGTGAATTAGGATTCTTGATTGTAATTCGGATGATGATTCGGATGTTGATTCGGGTTGTAGATGCCAAGGTAGATGGAATGGTAGGTGAAAGATGGATGGTAATGGCTCCAAGATGAAGTTCAAAACCCTCAAATTATGTAACTCCCCGCATTCATGACTAACCCCCACCTTTCATTCGTTCATTTGACCCAATACACGCGCAGCAACATCTGAGGACCGTCGCCGACGGACCTAACCACCGTCGGCGACGGTGTGTGGTTTTCTGTTTTTGGCCGACGGCCAAACTAGCTGTCTACGGACATTTTTGGGCCACGGTGACTTGCAACAACCGTCGGCGACGGCCCTTATGGGCGTCGGCGACGGTGCTTAAAACCCCATCTTTCTGTTTTTCGCGTTTCTTGAGTCCGGTTGACCCGTTTCGTGTTCCGGTAGTTCAGTTTTCGCTCCGGTGACCCGTTTAGCTTCCAATTAGCTCCTTAAACTTCACAAGACCTGCAAAACACAAATCCTTTTACAAGTAGGCTATTCGGGATAAAAAGTTAAGTAAAAACGTAAACTTAGACATAAACGAACACCGGTTTTCGACCACGTATCACATCCCCACACTTGTCTTTTGCTTGTCCTCAAGCAAATCTGTGGTTTTTTTCACTTTCACGTGGGTCGAACAACGAATACACTCCCCATTCCCGAGACGAAGGTTAAGGTCCAATGTCATGCTAAAGTTCAAACTCTTTACAATTTTCAATGTATCTAACGGTAATGTGATTTCAAATACACAAATGGTTACCCAAGATTAACCCGCCCGTGAAACCAACAATTCATGCATATCCCTCACAATGTTCTCTTCACTCGGCTTATAATTTGGCTAATATTTATAATGTATTAGCACTTCAAAGGATATTCACTCAAAACCGATTAGAACACATACCCGCATAAGCTTGCAACTCAATCATTCTCCACCATTGATCACGAACACTAAGCACAAGTCATAAGGTCTTGTTAGGGTTGTAACGGGGCTAGGCTAAGGGTAGGAATTAGGATATTTTTAAAATGGCTAAGGTGATGAAAATTCAATGTTTATTACAAACCACTAACTTAACAAAACTAAATATAAACATCAACTATGGGCAATAATCTTTCACCCTTTTATTCGACAACTACTAATACTTCTTTTTGTGTTTTTCTCAATGCTTTTTCAACTCTTTTTTCATAACTTTTTTTATACAATTAAAAGCAACTATACAAATATAATTCCTATAATCGAATTTTCATCACACGGGTTTAAAAGAAAAGGTATAAAGGTTATGGGCTATAGGGTAGTCAAACGAAAGGTTTAGGCTCAAAATGGGCGACTAGGGGATTTGTTTGGGTATGGATAGATAATGGTTTTAAGAGAAAAGGTTTACCTAATGCCTTAATCATTCTCGTGCTTGTATTCGGTCTATAGTCTCAAACGTATCAAAAGTTGCAAGTTCTACAATATATGACTAATGGTCCACTCAAACAAAGAAACATAGGTATGTAATCTATGATATAAAAGTGGCTCAAAACCTCACATATCTAAAAGGGTATGGTATGTGACATGCATAAGATACTAGTTCCATAAGCGGATTATTCCCAAATAACCACCCGCTAAATACCCATCATGCTATTAACTTGAACTTGACCATGACAAAAGACCAAATGGGTTGTGACATCCCTCGTTGACTTAGTTACTTGTGCTTTTAAGATCGCTTTTGAAACAAGATATTTTGAAAATTTTTTGAAATTTTCCCCCATCCCCACACTTGCGGTAAACATTATCCTCAATGTGTAGTGTTTAAATGAACGGGTCAAAAACGAAAATTTTTACTACTCCCCCATCCCCACACTTGAAGTACATATTGTCCTCAATGTGTCAGAACTAGAGTATTAAACGCACAAGGGATGTGACACGGCTAACTCCCCCAAGATTTCACCCCGGAAAAATAAAATACAATTTACATTCCACTTATTTGCTAACTAAAAATCAGAAGTAAAAAGAAACATATGCACCTGATTTCTGAGCTCATTCCTCGTGTGCTCCTCTTCTCTTCATGAAAGTGGTTGTCCCATGAACCCAATGTGCCTACAAATCTTAACCCTTGTGTAGAAGCATGCTTCTCACAACCATTAAAATTTGTTAGTTACCTAGTTCTACCACTTTTATGAAATTATTACCAAGTCATACATTATTTTACTTTGATTTCTGTGGAAAATAATTTACAACAACAACAACCTAACTCACTTTCGTAGGAATCATGGTTGCATTTAGCTTATGCAACAAGCCCTTTTAAACCTCCCAATAGCTTGGGAGGACGAGAGATCTCGTGAGGGTTATATAGGGAACACACCCACAAAGTTCATTTAACTAGGCAAAAAAATTAAATAAAACAAAATAACAATAATGAAAACGAAATAATATACAACAACAACAAAAACATACCTCGCCTCTACCGCTGATATCTCTCATTAGTGTTCACTGGCGGGTTTGGCTGGTACGGATAACCAGTGAGGGACATATCCCTATAGTTATCTAGCGGGCTCGACTCTCCTTGCGGTGGCGGTTGGTACGGCATTGGAATGAAACTAGAGCCGACTGCCTCGGGCCAATGAGGGGTTGGATCGGATGGGCCTTGCGGACGAGGAAGGTTGGGGTAATCGGTCCACCCCGAGTGTTCAACATATGGGAGACCGGCTTGATAATCTCTTTGATTGCGCTCTTGGTCATGGAGCACCTTGGCGTTATTAATCGCCATTTGGTTAGAGAAAGCCAACGCTCCCCATCGGCGTTGGTCCAACTCTCTTTGTGCGTTTTGGCGCCTAGCCTCCTCTTCTTCCCATGCCCGTCTGTGGGCCTTTTCTTCCTCTTGCAACTGTAACAGGCATTCCATTTGTGACTGTTGTAACGCATGTTGCAGCTGTTGTTCCTCCAACTGCTTTTCCACCCTCTCGCGGAAAGATACTTGAAAACCCCATTGTTCCTGCGAGTACGCCCCTTGCGCCTCTTCCCATTCTCTCCTACTAGCATGGTACTCTCTCCCCTCACCAATACCTGCCGATACATTGTCGTAAACCGCTTGTTGTCCACGGGTCCACAACCGATATGACGGTATCTGCCGTTGGTTCACAAAATCTGCTACATCAGCAGAGATTTCCCTATGCTTCTTTCTGTACCAACGCCTTTGTCCCCGCGGACCAGAAGGATCCGTCTCCTCCTCAACATCAGGCATCTCCTCATCGCCTTCTTCTTCATCCCCCTCTTCATCATTGAATCGGTAACTATCTCCCTGCTCATCTTCAACCGTGTGCAAATGACCAAATGCTTTCACAGTTATCTTCCAATGTCGCCTCATGGTGGCGAAGCTGAACTGATCAATGGGCTTAGACACCCACAGTGACTCCGGAGGCAACGCATTCTGTTGCAGAATCATGGCGCTAATCAACCTCGCATAGGGAATCATCTTCCGCTTAAAAGACTCCCTTGTATCCCATGTGTTGATCATTACAATTTGACGCCATGATAGCTTGGGTGTCCCATATAACAACGCGTGCACAACCCGGCAGTCGGGTGCCTTCACTTTACCACGGTCCCCAAATCGTACCATAACATTCTCTAACGAAATGCCTTGGAGTATTTTGCCCTCCAAAGACAAATCGGTTCTTGAATCTCCCGCACCCCCGGAACCTGGCAGTGTGTCCTCTAACAGTCTCACCGGATCAGCATCATTTCTTTTATTGTCCAAAAACTGATCATACCCATAATAGTCATAAGCTTAAACTCCAAGCGATTCAAATCTCGCAATAGCATTAATATGCTCAAAGGACATGATCATTTGGTTCTTTCCAATGTTGCCGATCAACTGCCACCTATGAGCCGGCCTATCAGAATGTTCGAAACGGAGAGTAGATAGCCATTCACAAACAGCCCCCAAATATACCCGAGTGGTGATATCATCACACCAGTCAATCACCCGCTCCCAACCAAGCTTTTCGAACTTTTGCACTATGCCGATCTTTCGAAACTCCTCGACATCTACTGTACGCTCACTGTAACACCTCGAAATTTTGTGTCCAATAATGTGTTAACACGTCTCATGAGTTTACACGTGGCATTAAATATTAAATAAAGGACTAAAGTTGACAAACCTTGAAAGTATGTAAATTCGAGGGTTATAAATGTCAACGAAGGGTAAATATACTGTATAGTAACCCTAAATGATGCTAGTACCTCCAAACGAATAAATCATGGATCGTACGGAGCGAGACGCGGAAGAAAGTGAGAGATTGCAAGCTACAAGGGTTAATTGTGTCAACATGTTTAATTTATACCTCTAAGTGACCCTTTGACGAACCCGAGGCTTTGTAACAGTAACATACGCTCACTAGAATATACTATATAAATCTCGCGAAGTTCCGTTTTAAAACGAGAAAGTTATGATCAAATTCGTACACGAGGGGTTAAAAGCGTCAACATGAAAAGTTATGGCTTTTCGGATAGTAATTAAACTAACCGGGGACTTAACAGTGGGGGTAAAAGGCAAAAGGCCCTTAGTTGTAAATAATCGAGGGCCAAATCGCAAAGTTACCCCTTCGAAACCGAAAGGTCAGGCTAATCATTACAAAAGATTTGAAAATCTTGATAATTAACCCTCAGGCGGGCCGCGTTAAGTATAAGTAGAGCTAATGCGGGCCGCGCGCCAGAGGAAGATACGTTTTCTGACATTAGGATCCATGCGGCCCGCGTGTGAGTTGCTGAATCCTAATGCGGGCCGCGTACGAGTCCCAGATGCAGAAACTTTGGACAGATTCAATGATTTAGCTTGTGAACGATCTTGTGAGCAATTAATGAATCATGGGCGCCCTCTACATGACCCCTAGCACCCAGGGCCACCTGCTGAACATCCATGATGCCTTGTAGGTTGATGTGTAATGATCTTATGCATGAAATGTTACTATAAAAGGCCATACATTGTGCACAAGTAAATCACACCTCAAACCTGCATTCTAAACCATCTCTGGAGCTCTCAAGCACTCTTCTAACATTCTAAGTCGTGCACCAAGCTTCTGTAAGTGTGTCTACCCTTTTATGGCTTAGTTTTTGCTTAGTTTAGCCTAAAAGTCAATCCGTCGTAATTAACGATTGACTTTGCGATAAATCACGAATGGTCCAGTGATTTGTCGAATCAAAGATAGTTATATGATGGTAATAATGTGGGCATTAAACCCCAAAAAGGGCACCCTCTGATTCCCACTCTAACTAGTTCAAATATCGAGTCAAACGTGCTTAGAAAAAGTCAACAGAAATGTCATTTTGCGATTTCTTGCATAATCTGTAATGTAGATGATATATAACCTGTTTAAACACTCATAAAACATGATAATAGTCTAAGCTTGTTTGATCCGACCATTTTCTGTTTTGACCCGGTTCGGAGCCTAAAGTCGCAAAAGTTTGACTTTTGCTTTGACTTCAGTTCTGACCCGTTAAAGTATGATTTAGATATGCCTTAGGACTCTCTTAGGACCAGGTTACATGATGGTATAACCCTCTGTGACCGGTTCGTTGTTTGTCCGTGTCTTTTACACATTTCCGTTAAATGCTTAAAAGTTGACCGTAACGCCCTTTTTAAATTAAAACGAGAATTTCGGACATGTGAAAGAATCATAACCTTAGTTACTGATTTCTAAGCATGTCCCTAAAATTTCATGTCAATCCGAGGTCCAGAATAGGAGTTATGCTAAATAGCGCAAATTGCGAAACTTTAGTAATTAAATAGCGCAATTAGCGTAACGCCTATCTAAACCCGGATTTCGACACCAAACCTTTTACACACTGATGTAAAATAATATCTTGGGATTTTTAAAGATTTTTAATTATTTTTAACCTGCTCATAACCTGCGGTTATGGCAACGGTTCGGTAAATACCGAATATGCCCTTTTCGGCCATAACTTGAGTTCTACAAGGTCTTTTGACCCGATTCCAGTTGCTACTGATTTTAAATAATAAATAAAGTATTTTAGACTTTACAAACTGTTCGGGAAACTCAGATTTCCTGTAGAACTCAGAAACCTCTTTTATAATCTTTAAAAAGACCGAAATACCCCTACGGGGCATAATATTAACTTAAACTCGTAACGGGCATTATGGAAGGTATCCTACTGATACCACAACCTCTTTAGTACATGTTGACTTAGGAAAACAGTGTAGGACTCTTACGGTTACCCGTTGCGCCTTTTGCGCGCACGGTTCGGCTTATGTAACTAGTTTACATAAATTAGCCGAAACGGGTCAAACCATATTGTTTTGACCCCAAAATCCAGAGTATGATTATTATACCCATATAAAACAAGTCTTCAAACTTGTTGGGTCAAAATCACACTCCATTCACGGTTTTCGCCTTTCCCGCGATTAAACCGTAACTATCCATTGAAACTGACCGGTCTAAGCTTCGGCTAAATTAAAGACCCGTTAGGATTCTAATAGGTTAATTTAAACCTTCGTTCCAGAATAGGGGACCAGTAAAAGCTATCTGCAATTTATTTCAATTAAGTAATTATACTTGCAAAGGTAAATACTTTTAACTTATTTTCCGTTATACGGGCTTGGGTTACGGTATTTAAAATACCGCTTGGTCGGGCAATTGACCCCAACTCATTAGTAGTTGGGTATTATCAATGTGACCCGTTTAAAAACTTGTTTTGTTGGCTTTACGCCTTTGGGGGCTTAATGACCATGTCCCGGATATCCTTGGCAGCATTTACGAATGGCCACGACCTCGACATCCGGGTGTAGGCGTACACCCGGCATTATGTCCATGACTATAAAAGTGTAGCCGTTGGTTACCCGCCACGGTTTTATGCTATGTGGCGTGTCTATTAAACTTTAACCCGGCACGACCCGGGCGACCGAACGCATAGTAACATTTAATTCTTTACAAGATTTGATTATAAATTATCCCAAGTTATAAAGAGTTTGTGCCTTGAGCATTTAAACCAATTTTATTAAACATTTTACAAAAGTGTCACTTGAATGTATTTACCAGTGTAAACTGACGTATTTTCCCAAAAAGACTAAATGCAGGTACTATGCGTAATTGGCTGGGATTTCTCCTTAGCATCATTAGAAGTCTCGCAAGCTTAAGATGTCTGAAGTCTGTTGAACAATACTTTTGTTATTATTATTGATCCCCTGTGGATTTTATTTCAACAATGGTGATACTTTGATATTACACTTAACGTTGAAATATATATTTATCTTTATGCTTCCGCTGTGCATTCATATAATTGTGTGGTTTGACTATATTGTTGCCAACTACGTCATGGTAATCCCCCACCGGGCCCACCGGTGAGACACGTGGAAATCGGGTTGTGACAGGTTGGTATCAGAGCCAACACTGAGTGAATTAAACACTAGCCTTTGTGTTTAATCTCAGTTACACAATTGCACATACTTGAGTCTAGACAAGAACATAGGACAAATTCGAATTGTTATTCCAGTTTGTCTTTTTATTGTTTATTGTTATTTAAAGTTTTGAAAGCAGGAAATATGCCACCTGCAATCAGACGAGGAAGAGGCAGAGGAACGATCATTACTCACAATGATCACGAGGCTGGACCTTCGAACATGCGAGCTCCTTCCAGTACAAGAAGTGAGGAACCACAGAGACGAAGAAGAAACCTCTTTGAACCTGCGAGACATTCTACCTCGCATAGCTCAACACCCTCATACCGCCATTTGTTTGGACCAGATTCGGAAAATAATCCCAATAACCCTCAACCATCCTTTATACCTCTCCAGCGATCTGCTTCGCACCGCTCTTATGGCGATCCTTCACCTTTCTTCATAGGACAGTTTAACCCGGCGGATTATGTCCAGGAGCCAATAGGGTATAGCCCTTTAGGACCAGGGAATCACTTTTCTGAAGATAATGCAGTGGATATGGACGAGGATACAGACCCCGTCGAGCCTGCAAGGGGTACTCCCAACCATCCGATCGAGATTTCTGATGGGTTATCCTTCCATGGAACACCCTATCAAGGTCCCAATAGCTACCAGGCGAGGTTTGACCAATGTAATTGGTACTTTACACCTTCACATCATTTCTCGCCTCATGATCAACAGCAACAACAGGATCCTTCTGAGGATTGGTTTGTGGCCGTTACGCCACCACCACCGCCACCGGTTCAACCAGTAATCCCAGATCCGCCAAGGCGAAGAAGATCAGGCGCACGGATGTCCACCCGAGGAGGGGAATTTCATTTCAGCACCCCTCGCCACTCGAGTGCGAGTCACTTTCCGTCAGTGCCTGAAGAAGAACCACAATTAGGGGAACCTTCTGGACACCCTGCAGAGGTGAATTCTGCACCAGTTGCACCACCTCCGCCACCATTCGAATATGATAATCCGATACCAGCGTACGACGCTTCCACGGCGTACAATCCGTTCGAGCAGCCGACTCACACGCACTACAACTATAACTATGATGCCGATCCATATGTGGTAGCGGCTAATTATAATGCCCTCCATGGAACCTCTTGGAGACCAGATTACTCAGCTCATGGGTATCCAATACCTCCTAGACCTCCGGTTCAGCAACCGTCGCAACAGCCACGTTTTTCTCCACCGGAGCAAGAAGAAATACTCCACCGTTTAAACCGTGTGGAACGAGACTTCGAACAAGAACGCAAGAGTAATCGTGGATTTCTCAAAGGCTTAGCAAACCTACTGAATGGAAGGAAGAAACGAGACCATTAGTCTCCTTATGTAATGTTGTATTTGCAAATTAGTCCCTGCGTGGACATTTATCGTATTTTAGTCCCTACGTGGACTTATCTTTTAAATCCCTGCGCGGACATCTATCTTGTATTTGGTCCCTGCGTGGACTTGTTTTTCTATAAACCTCTGCGTAGGTAGTTATTTATTTAAAAAGTCCCACTTAGGGCAGCGTGTAGTCGTATTTGAAGTTTATGGAATGTTATGTTATAAATTTCATTTTTATATATGAAATAAATCAAAAATCATTCCTTTTAAATTTAAATCTGCCTAAATAAAGAATCTTAAGAGTGAAACCTAGCCAGTTGTCTTTATAAGATCCGGCCAAGATGGTAAGACCTGATTAAAAGATTCAGATTCCCAGTTAACCTCTGTAACCATGTTAACGTTCATGGCAGATGTGATTCGTTAAAAATCGCACGCGTCATTCTTATATAAGAATCCTTCTAAGGATTTCAAAGCCCAAATTAATGATTTATAAATCATGGGTTAAATCATCAATAAAGATGATTATTTATTAAACATCCATTAGTGATGTAGTGCCTACGGGCCAAACTTGTTAAACATCCATTAGCGATGTAGTGCCTACGGGCCAGATTATTAAAAACATCCATTAGCGATGTAGTGCCTACGGGCCAATTTATTAAACATCCATTAGAGATGTAGTGCCTACGGGCCATAATTATTGTCATATAAGACAAAAGACAGTGGTGGTCTATGACTCCCTGTCAGAAAGGGTAAAAGGACTACGGTTCAAACCTTCGTACCTTGATTCTCTGTAATCTCGGCTAATATTATAAAAACGTCCTCGTGACTAGGCTTTTATGCCAATAACAATATTAATTGTAATTAGGATAAGTATGTTCAAATCCTAAATAAAAGTGAGTAACAAATTAACCAGATATGGTCTCTGTTTACCATGGTTAGTGAATTGCCATAAAAGACAATTCCATAATAAACTCCTAAATAAAATTTTTCGTTATCTTCTGTAACAGATTCAAGTTACCATGGCTGATCCTAGTGGGGAAAATACCCACTCGAAAGAAGACGAATATGATAACGCCCAGGTTCATTTGACGGGCGCAGAATTGAAAGCTCTTGTCGATAATGCTGTCAAGGCAGCTCTGGATCGACAATACGAGGAGTATACTGAATCTCGGAGCAGAACCATATCCAAACCACATTCAAAGCCCAAAACCCACTCAAAATCGCACAGCAAACCCCCGTCTAAGCTGAAAAAGGACGATGATAATCACTCGTCCAATGAAAACAGTGTCCGTCCAGAAAAGGTATATACTGATGCATCTCGCGCCAGAGGCTGCACCTACAAGTACTTTGTATCATGCAAACCCCGAGACTTCACTGGGGAGAAAGACGCAGTTGATTGCATGACGTGGCTAGATGAGATGGACACCGTGGTAAAGTATGTGTCACAATCATTCAAGGGCGAGGCCCTGGCTTGGTGGAGGTCGTTGGTTCAGGCCTCGAGAAAGGCTGTTCTATACAGCATGAAATGGGAGGAATTCATTTCTCTCATCAAGGAGAATTACTGCCCTCAACATGAGGTTGAAAAGATAGAGACTGACTTCCTGTCATTGGTTATGACGAACCTTGACTGCCAAGCTTACCTCACGAGCTTCAACACGATGTCCCGGTTGGTTCCGTATCTGGTAACCCCGGAGCCAAAGAGAATAGCTCATTTTATCGGTGGTTTAGCCCCCGAAATAAAGGCAAGCGTAAAGGCCTCTCGGCCAGCGACCTTTAGATCAGTAGCCGACATATCTTTGTCCCTTACTCTTGATGCGGTCCGACAAAGATCGCTGAGGAACAAAGAGGCTGAAAAGAGAAAGCGTGAAGATGATACTTCATGGAGGTCGGGCAAGAAGCACCGTGGAAATGCTGACAACAAGAGGGGGTCTGAGTCAAGGAAGGATGGGCAACAGTCTGGTGAGAAACCCAAGTGCAAGAATTGTAAGAGACATCACTTTGGAAAGTGTAGGCTCGAACCAAACTCGCAGACTCAGTCGAAGTCGTATGCTTGCGGGTTGTGCAAGTCCAAGGACCACAAGACCGTGGATTGCAAGAAAATAAAGGATGCAACCTGCTACGGCTGCAGCGAGAAAGGGCACATTAAAAGCAACTACCCTAAATATGCCAAGAAGCCTGAAGAAGCCAAGAAGACCAATGCAAGAGTCTTCAGAATGGAGGCGAAAGAAGCAGTGCTGGATGATAACGTGATCACAGGTACTTTTCTCGTAAATGATATCTTTGCAAGGGTACTTTTTGATTCGGGCGCTGATAAGTCTTTCGTAGATCATAAATTTTGCAAATTGCTGAATATGCCTGTCAAAACCTTAAATGTGAATTATGAGGTAGAGCTAGCAGATGACACCATAGAAACCGTCTCCACTGTGTTAGATGGATGCGTGATATCCATTAAGAACCACTCTTTTCCTCTATCTCTGCTTCCCTTTAAATTGGCCGGTTTTGACCTGGTATTGGGTATGGACTGGTTATCTCACAACCAGGCCCAAATCGTCTGCAACAGAAAGCAAGTGGTGATAAAGACTCCGTCTAGTGAATCGCTTACCATTCGGGGAGATACCCAGTACGGATTGCCTGAGCAAGTAACTATGCTCAAGGCTTCAAAATGTCTAAAGAAGGGTTGTGTCATCTACATGGCACAGGTGATTATTGAAGAGCCTAAACCGAAGATAGAAGACATTCCCGTCATTTCGGAATATCCAGAAGTTTTCCCTGAAGATCTACCTGGTTTGCCACCAGATAGGCAAGTGGAATTCAGGATTGATATCATCCCTGGAGCACCTCCTATTGCTAGAGCACCTTACAGGCTAGCACCAACCGAAATGAAGGAGTTGAGGACCCAGTTGGATGAACTGTTAGATAAAGGTTTCATCAAACCTAGTTCGTCTCCCTGGGGAGCACCTGTCCTGTTTGTAAAGAAGAAGGACGGATCGATGCGTCTGTGCATCGATTATCGCGAGCTTAATAAAGTCACGATAAAGAATAGATATCCCTTGCCGAGGATCGACGATTTGTTCGATCAGTTACAAGGGGCAAGTTATTTTTCGAAGATTGATTTGAGGTTAGGCTACCATCAACTGAAAGTCAGAGATGAAGACGTACATAAAACCACATTTAGGACTCGTTACGGTCACTACGAGTTCCTAGTGATGCCTTTTGGGCTCACTAATGCACCGGCTGCGTTCATGGATCTCATGAATCGCGTCTGCAAGCCGTATTTAGACAAATTCGTCATCGTCTTCATCGACGACATTCTTATCTACTCGAAGAACCGAGCTGACCATGAGAAACACCTTCGTTGTATTCTCAAACTCCTGCATCATGAGAAACTCTATGCCAAATTCTCTAAGTGCGAATTTTGGCTTCGAGAAGTCCAATTTCTTGGACATGTTGTCAGCGAGCTGGGTATCCAGGTGGATCCTGCTAAGGTTGAAGCTGTCATGAATTGGCAAGAGCCAAAAACGCCTATAGAGATTCGTAGTTTCCTGGGGTTAGCAGGATATTACAGGCGTTTCATTGAAAATTTTTCAAGGATTCCTGCGCCCTTAACTTCTTTAACCAAGAAGAAAGTAAAGTTCGTTTGGGGCCCTAAGCAGCAAGAGTCCTTTGATATTCTGAAGCAAAAGCTGAGCAACGCCCCTGTGCTGACATTACCTGAAGGTACCGAGGAGTTCGTAGTTTACTGCGACGCGTCACACACTGGCATGGGATGTGTGCTCATGCAGAAAGGCAAGGTTATTGCCTATGCTTCGAGACAGTTAAAGGTGCACGAGAAGAATTACACCACCCATGACTTGGAGCTGGGTGCCGTTGTGTTCGCACTAAAACTATGGAGGCATTACCTTACCTGTATGGTATCAAGTTTGTGATCTATTCGGATCACAAGAGCCTTCAACATCTGTTTAATCAGAAGGAGCTAAGCATGAGGCAACGCCGTTGGATGGAGACTTTAAATGATTATGATTGTGAAATCAGATATCATCCCGGCAAGGCGAATGTAGTCGCTGATGCCTTAAGTAGAAAGGAAAGAGTGAAACCCATCCGAATCAATGCCAAGAGCATTGAAGTGAAGAATAATTTAATTGAAAGGTTGTTAGCTGCACAGAGAGAAGCTATGTTGGAAGCTAACTATCCTAAAGAAAAGTTAGGAGTAACTGAGGAGCAGTTAACTCTTAGCAAAGACGGAATTTTAAGATTAAACGGACGAATATGGGTTCCAATTTACGGAGGACTTAGAGATGTCATTCTCCAGGAAGCCCATAGTTCTAAATACTCCGTCCATCCTGGAGCTGATAAGATGTATCAGGATCTAAAGGCAAATTATTGGTGGATAGGCTTGAAAAAGTCTGTAGCCGCTTATGTAGCCAAATGCTTAACTTGTGCGTAAGTCAAGGCTGAGCATCAAAAGCCATCTGGCTTGCTACAACAGCCTGAACTTCCCGAATGGAAGTGGGAATGTGTAACTATGGATTTTATTACCAAGTTACCCAAGACAAGGAAAGGAAATGACACAATATGGGTTATAGTCGATAGACTGACTAAGTCAGCTCATTTCTTACCCATCAAGGAGACTTATAGCTCCGATATGTTGGCCCAGTTATACGTTGATAAGATTGTAGCCTTACATGGCATACCTGTGTCTATTATCTCCGACAGAGATACTAGATACACGTCTCATTTCTGGAAAAGCTTCCAGCAATCTTTGGGCACACGTTTGAATTTTAGTACGGCTTACCATCCTCAGACGGACGGTCAGAGTGAGCGTACTATTCAAACGTTGGAAGACATGCTACGTGCATGTGCTATCGATTTGGGTGGTAGTTGGGATAAGAACCTACCATTAATCAAATTCTCCTACAACAATAGCTACCATACCAGCATTAAGGTTGCGCCTTTCGAGGCATTATACGGTAGAAAGTGTAGATCGCCTGTTTGTTGGGCGGAAGTTGGAGATGTCCAATTATCAGGACCAGAGATAGTCTTCGAGACGATGGACAAGATTGTCCAGATTCGAGACCGTCTCAAAGCTGCCCGAGATAGGCAGAAGAGTTACGCGGATCCAAAGCGTAAGGATTTTCACTTCGAAGTAGGTGAAAAAGTGTTACTTAAAGTATCGCCCTGGAAGGGGGTGATGCGTTTCGGTAAGAAAGGCAAACTAAGCCCGAGATACATAGGACCTTTCGAGGTTATCGAACGTGTCGGGTCCGTTGCCTATAAGTTAAACTTGCCGAAAGAGCTCAATGGAATTCACAATGTGTTCCACATCTGCAATCTAAAGAAGTGCTTCGCTGATGAATCATTGGTGATACCTCATACAGATGTGCATATAGATGAGAGCTTGAAATTTGTGGAGAAGCCTTTGTCGATTGAAGATCGACAGGTAAAGAAGCTTCGAAGGAAGCATGTACCTATAGTAAAGGTCAAGTGGGATGCCCGTAGAGGTCCCGAATTCACGTGGGAAGTTGAATCCACGATGAAAGAGAAATACCCTTATTTATTTCAGTAAATCTCAGGTCGAGATTAATTTTAAGGGGGTGAGGATGTAACACCTCGAAATTTTGTGTCCAATAATGTATTAACACGTGTCATGAGTTTACACGTGGCATTAAATATTAAATAAAGGACTAAAGTTGACAAACCTTGAAAGTATATAAATTCGAGGGTTATAAATGTCAACGAAGGGTAAATATACTGTATAGTAACCCTAAATGAGGCTAGTACCTCCAAACGAATAAATCACGGATCGTACGGAGCGAGACGCGGAAGAAAGTGAGAGATTGCAAGCTACAAGGGTTAATTGTATCAACATGTTTAATTTATACCTCTGAGTGACCCTTTGACGAACCCGAGGCTTTGTAACAGTAACATACGCTCACTAGAATATACTATATAAATCTCACGGAGTTCCGTTTTAAAACGAGAAAGTTATGATCAAATTCGTACACGAGGGGTTAAAAGCGTCAACAATAAAAGTTAAGGCTTTTCGGATAGTAATTAAACTAACTGGGGACTTAACAGTGCGGGTAAAAGGCACGAGGCCCTTAGTTGTAAATAATCGAGGGCCAAATCGCAAAGTTACCCCTTCGAAACCGAAAGGTCAGGCTAATCATTACAAAAGATTTGAAAATCTTGATAATTAACCCTCAGGCGGGCCGCGTTAAGTATAAGTAGAGCTAATGCGGGCCGCGCGCCAGAGGAAGATACGTTTTCTGACATTAGGATCCATGCGGCCCGCGTGTGAGTTGTTGAATCCTAATGCGGGCCACGTACGAGTCCCAGATGCAGAAACTTTGGACAGATTCAATGATTTAGCTTGTGAACGATCTTGTGAGCAATTAATGAAGCATGGGCGCCCTCTACATGACCCCTAGCACCCAGGGCCACCTGCTGAACATCCATGATGCCTTGTAGGTTGATGTGTAATGATCTTATGCATGAAATGTTACTATAAAAGGCCATACATTGTGCACAAGTAAATCACACCTCAAACCTGCATTCTAAACCATCTCTGGAGCTCTCAAGCACTCTTCTAACATTCTAAGTCGTGCACCGAGCTTCTGTAAGTGTGTCTACCCTTTTATGGCTTAGTTTTTGCTTAGTTTAGCCTAAAAGTCAATCCGTCGTAATTAACGATTGACTTTGCGATAAATCACGAATGGTCCAGTGATTTATCTAATCAAAGATAGTTATATGATGGTAATCACGTGGGCATTAAACCCCAAAAAGGGCACCCTCTGATTCCCACTCTAACTAGTTCAAATATCGAGTCAAACGTGCTTAGAAAAAGTCAACAGAAATGTCATTTTGCGATTTCTTGCATAATCTGTAATGTAGATGATATATAACCTGTTTAAACACTCATAAAACATGATAATAAGTATATTAACTAGTCTAAGCTTGTTTGATCCGACCATTTTCTGTTTTGACCCGGTTCGGAGCCTAAAGTCGTAAAAGTTTGACTTTTGCTTTGACTTCAGTTCTGACCCGTTAAAGTATGATTAAGATATGCCTTAGGACTCTCTTAGGATCAGGTTACATGATCGTATAACCCTCTGTGACCGGTTCGTTGTTTGTCTGAGTCTTTTACACATTTCCGTTAAATGCTTAAAAGTTGACCGTAACGCCCTTTTTAAATTAAAACGAGAATTTCGGACATGTGAAAGAATCATAACCTTAGTTATGATTTCTAAGCATGTCCCTAAAATTTCATGTCAATCCGAGGTCCAGAATAGGAGTTATGCTAAATAGCGCAAATTGCGACACTTTAGTAATTAAATAGCGCAATTAGCGTAACGCCTATCTAAACCCGGATTTCGACACCAAACCTTTTACACACTGATGTAAAATAATATTTTGGGATTTTTAAAGATTTTTAATTATTTTTAACCTGCTCATAACCTGTGGTTATGGCAACGGTTCGGTAAATACCGAATATGCCCTTTTCGGCCATAACTTGAGTTCTACAAGGTCTTTTGACCCGATTCCAGTTGCTACTGATTTTAAATAATAAATAAAGTATTTTAGACTTTACAAACTGTTCGGGAAACTCAGATTTCCTGTAGAACTCAGAAACCTCTTTTATAATCTTTAAAAAGACCGAAATACCCCTACGGGGCATAATATTAACTTAAACTCGTAACGGGCATTATGGAAGGTATCCTACTGATACCACAACCTCTTTAGGACATGTTGACTTAGGAAAACAGTGTAGGACTCTTACGGTTACCCGTTGTGCCTTTTGCGCGCACGGTTTGGCTTATGTAACTAGTTTACATAAATTAGCCGAAACGGGTCAAACCATATTGTTTTGACCCCAAAATCCAGAGTATGATTATTATACCCATATAAAACAAGTCTTCAAACTTGTTGGGTCAAAATCACACTCCATTCACGGTTTTCGCCTTTCCCGCGATTAAACCGTAACTATCCATTGAAACTGACCGGTCTAAGCTTCGGCTAAATTAAAGACCCGTTAGGATTCTAATAGGTTAATTTAAACCTTCGTTCCAGAATAGGGGACCAGTAAAAGCTATCTGCAATTTATTTCAATTAAGGAATTATACTTGCAAAGGTAAATACTTTTAACTTATTTTCCGTTATACGGGCTTGGGTTACGGTATTTAAAATACCGCTTGGTCGGGAAATTGACCCCAACTCATTAGTAGTTGGGTATTATCAATGTGACCCGTTTAAAAACTTGTTTTGTTGGCTTTACGCCTTTGGGGGCTTAATGACCATGTCCCGGATATCCTTGGCAGCATTTACGAATGGCCACGACCTCGACATCCGAGTGTAGGCGTACACCCGGCATTATGTCCATGACTATAAAAGTGTAGCCGTTGGTTACCCGCCACAGTTTTATGCTATGTGGCGTGTCTATTAAACTTTAACCTGACATGACCCGGGCGACCGAACGCATAGTAACATGTAATTCTTTACAAGATTTGATTATAAATTATCCCAAGTTATAAAGAGTTTGTGCCTTGAGCATTTAAACCAATTTTATTAAACATTTTACAAAAGTGTCACTTGAATGTATTTACCAGTGTAAACTGACGTATTTTCCCAAAAAGACTAAATGCAGGTACTATGCGTAATTGGCTGGGATTTCTCCTTAGCATCATTAGAAGTCTCGCAAGCTTAAGATGTCTGAAGTCTGTTGAACAATACTTTTGTTATTATTATTGATCCCCTGTGGATTTTATTTCAACAATGGTGATACTTTGATATTACACTTAACGTTGAAATATATATTTATCTTTATGCTTCCGCTGTGCATTCATATAATTGTGTGGTTTGACTATATTGTTGCCAACTACGTCACGGTAATCCCCCACCGGGCCCACCGGTGAGACACGTGGAAATCGATGGTCAACACCATACCGTTTCAAGAGTTTGCCAAAGTTAAAATTCTTGAAGTGAGATCCCCCATCACTAATGATCACCTGGGGGACCCCATATCTAGAAATTATATTCGTTTGTACAAAATTGCAAACAACGGTATGGTCATTCGTCTTGGTGGCAATCGCTTCGACCCATTTGGATACATAGTTGATCGCCACCAAGATGTATAAATTGCCATGCGAATTGGGGAATGGTCCCATGAAATCGATCCCCCATACATCAAAAATATCTACAATGAGGATCGGTTGCATGGGCATTTCATCCCTTTTTGATATACTCCCTAACTTTTGACAATCTACACAATTTTTAGCGAAATTAAAAGCATCCTTGAAAATAGTCGGCCAATAAAGACCGCTATTGAGCACTTTGTGCCCGGTTTTGTGACCACTGAAATGGCCCCCACAGGCAAATAAATGCAAGTGCATCAAGACACTAGGAATCTCCTCGTCTGGTATGCATCTTCGAACGACTTGATCCGGACAAAACTTGAATAAGTCCGGTTCTTCCAGCGTGTAGTATTTGATTTGAGATAGGAAGTGCAACCTCTTCCTTCTATCCCAATGAGCCGGCAAGTCACCTGTAACCAAATAGTTGACAATATTAGCATACCATGGTAATATTCCAACTTTTAAAATTTGCTCATCGGGAAAATTCTCGTTGATCTCTTCACGGGAATAATCCTCCACACTCAATCGAGATAAGTGGTCCGCAACCACATTCTCACTCCCTTTCTTGTCTCGAATCTCTAGGTCAAACTCTTGTAGCAAGAGAACCCATCGGATTAGCCTCGGCTTCGCATCCTTCTTGTCCATGAGATACCTAACTGCAGAATGGTCAGAATAAACAATGACCTTAGTACCCCATATATAAGCACGAAACTTATCCAATGCATATACCACTGCAAGTAGCTCTTTCTCGGTAGTTGTATAATTTAATTGTGCATCCGAGAGCGTCTTACTTGCGTAGTAAATAGCAACCGGTTTCTTGTCTACCCTTTGACCCAACACGGCCCCCACCGCATAATCACTTGCATCACACATAATTTCGAATGGTAAAGACCAATTCGGTGATTGCAAGATTGGGGCCTCAACCAACTTTTTCTTCAAAATGTTAAAGGCCTTTTGACAATCTTGGTTAAATTCAAACGGTTGATCTTTTAACAATAATTTACATAAAGGTTTGGTTATGTCACTAAAACCTTTTATAAATCTTCTATAGAACCTCGCGTGACCCAAAAACGATCTAATACCCTTAACATTCGTGGGATAAGGTAAAGTAGAGATGACTTGCACTTTTGCACGATCAACCTCTATCCCACGACTCGACACTACATGCCCCAACACAATCCCTTCTTGAACCATAAAATGGCTCTTCTCCCAACTCAAAACAAGATTTTTTTCAACACATCTTTTCAAAACTTTTTCGAGTTGGTCAAGGCATGTATCAAATGATGACCCGATTATTGAGAAATCATCCATGAAGATTTCCAAAGACTCCCCCACCATATCTGAAAAGATACTCATCATACACCTTTGAAAGGTGGCGGGGGCATTACAAAGTCCAAACGACATTCGCCTAAATGCGAAAGTACCGTATGGACAAGTAAAGGTAGTCTTTGCTTGGTCTTCCGGATGTATAGCAATTTGATTGTATCCGGAATAACCATCCAGAAAACAATAAAATTTTTGTCCGGCCAATTTCTCAACTATTTGGTCAATAAACGGCAAAGGGAAATGATCTTTGGAAGTTGCAGCGTTTAACTTCCTATAAGCAATACAAATACGCCACCCGGTTACCGGCCGAGTGGCGACCTCTTCACCTGCGTCATTTGTGATGACTTGAATACCCGCCTTTTTCGGAACTGTTTGTGTCGGGCTCACCCATTGGCTATCCGAGATAGGGTATATAATACCCGCATCTAGCCACTTCAATACTTCCTTCTTCACCACTTCTCGCTATTCGGATTTAATCTCCTTTGTGTGTCACGAGAAGGATTCATACCATCTTCCGTGATGATCTTGTGCATCACCACCGAGGGACTAATTCCCTTCAAGTCCGCAATGGTCCACCCGATAGCGGCTCTATGGATGACCAATACCTTCATCAACTTCTCTTCTTGCTCCCCGGTTAATTAGATGCAATAATTACCGGGAGCGTGCTACCTTCACCCACATAAGCATATTTAATATGCTTGGGTAGCACCTTCAACTCTAACACCGGAGGCTCTTCCAATGACGGCTTCAACTTCGTGTCGATGCTTTCCGGAAGACTTTCCACTTGATGTGTCCAAGTGGGCCTTCCTTCTTTTGCCGCCATAACCTCCAACTCTTTCATCTCTTCATCCATGCTCCGATTTGTTTCTCCTTGTAACCTGTCAAACATGAAACACTCCTCTATTGTGTTTTCCTCTTCGACACTAGTGTCACATAGAGGTATACACTCGTCAACGATGTCCGCCATGTAACATTCATCGCCAACTAGAGGATCCGTTAATCTTGAAAAGACATTTAACCGCAACCGACGGTTACCAAAAGTCATGTCGACCGTGCACGATTTGCAATTAATTTGGGCATTTCATGTTGCCAAAAATGGTCGACCAAGGATCACCGTTGGTTGCTTGGTTCGTTCCAACGAAACATAATCCAATACAAGAAAGTCCACCGGATAGTAAAAGTCCTCGACCTTGACTATTACATCCGTGACTATCCCACGGGGTAGTTTAGGAGTCAAATCGGCTAACACCACAGTGGTGTTAGACACTTGAAGTGGACCAAAATCGTATTGGTCATATAAACTACCCGGCAAGATACTCACACTTGCCCCAAGATCCAAAAGTGTCCGTGTCATTTTGAATTCACCAACTTGTGTTGAAATAATGGGCGCCCCCGGATCTTGAAGTTTTGGTGGAAGTGCACCCAAAAGAATTGAACTCACATTTTCGGTTAAATCAAGTTTCTTAGGAAACTTGTGAGTCCTCTTTTGGGTACATAAATCCTTCAAGTATTTAGCATATGAAGGTATTTGCTTAATGGCATCTAAGAGTGGTAAGTTAATTTTAACTTGTTTAAAAATTTCCCACATCTCTTCTTGATGTGGACCTCTTTTGTTTACCACTTTCTTAGATGGTCCCAATAGAGCTTCGGGATAAGGGGCGGTATTAACCTCCACACCCTTGTCCTTAGCCTTTGAGACGGGAACGGTCACAACGGGTGTATCTTTATTAAATTTTAATTCATTTTTATTTTGACCCGTTTGACCGTTGCTACCTTCATCATCACTCGCATCTTCCACCACCCCTTCAACGAACTTGGGTGATGGTGGCTCAACACCATTATCTATCACTCGACCACTACGTAAAGAAATTTTATTTATTGGTACCTCACGTGTGTTTTTCAAGCTCGACCCTTGATGTTTAGGGTTCACCGTGGTGTCGCTTGGAAGCTTCCCCGTGCTTCCTCTCATTTGAGCCATTTCCTCCGCGAGTTGGCCTACTTGTTTTGCTAATGCCTCATGTGCTTTGTCCCGAATCTCATTCTCTTTCTTAGACTCTTGCATCATCGAAAGCATCACATCCATCTTTGCATTCAAGTCATTACCACCCCCTTGGTTGTTTGACCCACTTCCATTACCGCCTTGATTATTGTAATTCCTTTGGTACCCTCCTTGGTAGTTGTTGTCCCAACCTTGGTACCCTTGATTGTAATTACGTTGATAACCCCCTTGGTTACCACCTTGGCAATTTTGATACGATGACCCGCTTTGGTTACCCGGTTGAAAGTTCGGGTTCATTTGATTCGCGGCATTCCCATATCGGAAGTTGGGATGGTTTCTCAATCCGGGATGGTAAGTGTTCGAGTTCATGTCATTGTTCTTTCTATCTCCGAACACTTGATTGACTTCCTCGGTGTACTCATTCGCCCTCGTTGGACATTGCTCCTGTAACACCTCAAAATTTTGTGTCCAATAATGTGTTGACACGTGTCATGAGTTTACACGTGGCATTAAATATTAAATAAAGGACTAAAGTTGACAAACCTTGAAAGTATGTAAATTCGAGGGTTAAAAATGTCAACGAGGGGTAAATATACTGTATAGTAACCCTAAATGATGCTCGTACCTTCAAACGAATGAATCATGGATCGTACGGAGCGAAACGCGGGAGAAAGTGAGAGATTACAAGCTACAGGGGTTAATTGTGTCAACATGTTTAATTTATACCTCTGAGTGACCCTTTGACGAACCCGAGGCTTTGTAACAGTAAAATACGCTCACTAGAATATACGATATAAATTTCGCGAAGTTCCGTTTTAAAACGAGAAAGTTATGATCAAATTCGTATGCGAGGGGTTAAAAGCGTCAACAATAAAAGTTAAGGCTTTTCGGATAGTAATTAAACTAACCGGGGACTTAACAATGCGGGTAAAAGTCACGAGGCCCTTAATTGTAAATAATCGAGGGCCAAATCGCAAAGTTACCCCTTCGAAACCGAAAGGTCAGGTTAATCATGACAAAAGATTTGAAAATCTGGATTTACAGGCCTCAGGCGGGCCGCGTTGATGAAACATGCAAGCTAATGCGGGCCGCGCGCCACCTGAAGATCCGTTTACTGACATGAGGATTCAGGCGGCCCGCGTCCAAGTGATCAGAATCCTAATGCGGGCCGCGTGAAGGTCCCAGATGCAGAATTCTTGGACAGATTCAATGTTTGAACTTGTAAACGATCATTGATGCATTAATTGAAGCATGGGCGCCCTCTACATGCCCCCTAGCACCTAGGGACACCTGCTAATCATCCGTGAACCATTGTAGGGTGAGTTGTAATGATCTTGTGCATGAAATTTCACTATAAAAGGACATACATTGCACACAGTTGAAACACACCTCAAACCTGCATTCTAGTTCTTCTCTGGAGCTCTAAAGCATTCTTCTATCATCCCTAGTCGTGCACCAAGCTTCTGTAAGTATGCCTACCCTTTTGTGGCTTAGTTTATGCATAGTTTAGCTTAAAAGTCAATCCTTCGTAATTAACGATTGACTTTGCGATAAATCACAAATGGTCCAGTGGTTTGTTGAATCAAAGGTAGTTATATGTTGGTAATCATGTGGGCTTTAAACCCCTAAAAGGGCACCCTCTGATTCCCACTCTAACTAGTCCGAATGTCGAGTCAAACGTGCTTAGAAAAAGTCAATAGAAATGCAATTTTGCGATTTAATGCATAATCAGTAATGTAGATGATGTGTAACCTGTTTTAACACTCATAAAACATGATAATAAGTATATTAACTAGTCTAAGCTTGTTTGATCCGACCATTTACTGTTTTGACCCGGTTCGGAGCCGAAAGTCGCAAAACTTTGACTTTTGCTTTGACTTCAGTTCTGACCTGTTAAAGTATGATTTAGATATGCCTTAGGACTCTCTTAGGACCAGGTTACATGATGGCATAACCCTCTGTGACCGGTCCGTTGTTTGTCCGAGTCTTTTACACATTTCCGTTAAATGGTTAAAAGTTGACCGTAACGCCCTTTTTAATTTAAAACGAGAATTTCGGACATGTGAAAGGGCCATAACCTTAGTTACTGATTTCTAAGCATGTCCCTAAAATTTCACGTCAATCCGAGGTCCAGAATAGGAGTTATGCTAAATAGCGCAAATTATGGAAACTTTAGTAATTAAATAGCGCAATTAGCATAACGCCTATCTAAACCCAGATTTCGACACCAAACCTTTTACACATTGATGTAAAATAATATTTTGGGATTTTAAAGATTTTTAATTATTTTTAACCTGCTCATAACCTGCGGTTATGGCAACGGTTCGGTAAATACCGAATATACCCTTTTCGGCCATAACTTGAGTTCTACAAGGTCTTTTGACCCGATTCCAGTTGCTACTGATTTTAAATAATAAATGAAGTATTTTAGACTTTATAAACTGTTCGGGAAACTCATATTTCCTGTAGAACTCAGAAACCTCTTTTATAATCTTTAAAAAGACCGAAATACCCCTACGGGGCATAATATTAACTTAAACTCGTAACGGGCATTATGGAAGGTATCCTACTGATACCACAACCTCTTTAGGACATGTTGACTTAGGAAAACAGTGTAGGACTCTTACGGTTACCCGTTGCGCCTTTTGCGCGCACGGTTCGGCTTATGTAACTAGGTTTACATAAACTAGCCGAAACGGGTCAAACCATATTGTTTTGACCCCAAAATCCAGAGTATGATTATTATACCCATATAAAACAAGTATTCAAACTTGTTGGGTCCAAATCACATTCCATTCCCGGTTTTCGCCTTTCACGCGATTAAACCGTAATTACCCTTCGAAACTGACCGGTCTAAGCTACGGCTAAATTAAAGACCCGTTAGGATTCTAATAGGTTATTTTTAACCTTCGTTCCAGAATAGGAGACCAGTAAAAGCTATTTGCAATTTATTCAATTAAGGATTTATACTTGCAAAGGTAAATACTTTTAACTTATTTTCCGTTATACGGGCTTGGGTTACGGTATATAGCATACCGCTTGATCGGGCATCAAATTCTCCACCATTAAGTGGGTAATTGAATAAATTTGATCGGCTCGTTTAAACAGTCTTGTTACTTAAAAGCCTTTGGGGGGTTAATGACCATGTCCCGGATATCCCTGGCAGCATTTTACGAAATGGCCACGACCTAAGCGCGGAGTGTAGGCGTACACTCGTCAGTGCATAAATAGTTGATGTGGTGTGTCTATTGATCTTTAACCCGGACAAGATCCGGGCTACTGAATGCATAAGGAACATGTAATCCGTTCACAAGATTATAAATTTAAATAATTCTCCCAAGTTATAAAAGAGTTTGTGCCTTGTGCATTCAAATCAATTTTAATAAATATTTTTACAAAAGTGTCGGTTGAATGTATTTACCAGTGTAAACTGACGTATTTTCCCAAAAAGATTAAATGCAGGTACTAAGCGTAATTGGCTGGATAAATCTCCTTAGCATCAATAACGAGTCTCGCAAGCTTAAGATGCCTTCGTCTGTTGAACAATACTTATATTTTTATTTGATCCCCTGTGGATGCTTTTCAACTATTCGTGATACATTTGATATTACAAACAATGGTTGAAATATAATTATCTTTATGCTTCCGCTGTGCATTCATATATTGTGTGGTTTGACTATATTGTTGCCAACTACGTCACGGTAATCCCCCACCGGGCCCACCAGTGAGACACGTGGAAATCGGGGTGTGACAGGTTGGTATCAGAGCCAACACTGAGTGAATTAAACACTAGCCTTTGTGTCTAATCTCAGTTACACAATTGCACATACTTGAGTCTAGACAAGAACATAGGACAAATTCGAATTGTTATTCCAGTTTGTCTTTTTATTGTTTATTGTTATTTAAAGTTTTGAAAGCAGGAAATATGCCACCAGCAATCAGACGAGGAAGAGGAGGAAGAGGCAAAGGGACGATCATTACTCACAATGATCACAAGGCTGGTCCTTCGAACATGCGAGCTCCTTCCAGTACAAGAAGTGAGGAACCACAGAGACGAAGAAGAAACCTCTTTGAACCTGCAAGACATTCTACCTCGCATAGCTCAACACCTTCATACCGTCATTCTTTTGGACCAAACTCAGAAAATGACCCCAATAACCCTCAACCATCGTTCATACCTCTCCAGCGATCTGCTTCACACCGTTCTTATGGCGATCCTTCTCCTTTCTTCGTAGGACAATTCAACCCAGCAGATTATGTCCAAGAACCAATAGGGTATAACCCTTTAGGACCAGAGGATCAATTTTCTGAAGATAATGCAGTGGATATGGACGAGGATACAGACCCCGTCGAGCCTGCAAGAGGTACTCCCAATCATCCAATCGAGATCTCTGATGGGTCATCCTTTCATGGAACACCATATCAAGGTCCCGATAGTTATCAGGCGAGGTTTGACCAATGTAATTGGTACTTCACACCATCTCATCACTTCTCGCCTCATGATCAACAGCAACAACAGGATCCTTCGGAGGATTCGTGGTTCGTGGCAGTTACGCCACCGCCACCGCCACCAGCTCAACCAGTAATTCCAGATCCGCCAAGGCGTAGAAGATCAGGCGCGCGGATGTCCATCCGAGGAGGGGAATTCCATTTCAGCACCCCTCGCCACTCGAGTGCGAGTCACTTTTCGTCAGTGCCTGAAGAACCACAATTAGGTGAACCTTCGGGTCACCCTGCAGAGGTGAATTCTGCACCAGTTGCACCACCTCCGCCACCTTTCGGCTATGATAACCCTATACCAGCGTACGGCGGTTCCACCGTGTACAACCCGTTTGAGCAACCGACTCACACGCACTATAACTATAACTATGATGCCGATCCATACGTGGTAGCGGCTAATTACAATGCTCTCCATGGAACCTTTTGGAGACCAGATTACTCAACTCATGGGTATCCAATACCTCCTAGACCTCCGGTTCAACAACCGTCGCAGCATCCACGTTTTTCTCCACCGGAGCAAGAAGAAATCCTACACCGTTTAAACCGTGTGGAACGAGACTTCGAACAAGAACGTAAGAGTAATCGTGGATTCCTCAAGGGCCTAGCAAACCTACTAAAAGGGAGGAAGAAACGAGATCATTAGTCTCCTTATGTATTGTTGTATTTACAATTTAGTCCCTGCGTGGACATTTATCGCATTTCAGTCCCTACCTGGACTTATCTTTTAGTCCCTGCGCGGACATCTATCTTGTATTGGTCCCTGCGTGGGCTTGTTTTTCTATAAACCTCTGCGTAGGTATTTATTTATTTAAAAAGTCCCGTTTAGGGCAGCGTGTAATCATTTTTGAGATTAATGGAATATTATGTTATAAATTTCATTTTGTTATTATATATGAAATAAATCAAAAATCATTCCTTTTAAATTAAATCTGCCTAAATAAAGAATCTTAAGAGTGAAACCTAGCCAGGTGTCATTATAAGACCCGGCCAAGATAGTAAGACCTGATTAAAAGATTCAGATTCCCTGTTAACCTCTGTAAACATGTTAACATTCTTGGCAGATGTGATTCGTTAAAATCGCACGCGTCATTCTTATATAAGAAACCTTTTAAGGATTCCAAGGCCCAAATTAATGATTTGTAAATCATGGGTTAAATCGTCAATGAAGGCGATCAATTATTAAACATCCATTAGTGATGTAGTGCCTACGGGCCAAACCTATTTAACATCCATTAGTGATGTAATGCCTACGGGCCATACTTATTGTCATATAAGACAAAAGGCAGTTGTAGTCTATGACTCCCTGTCCGAAAAGGTAAAAGGACTACGGTTCAAACCTTCATGCCTTGATTCTCCGTAATCCCGGCTAATATTATATAAAACGTCCTTGTGACTAGGCTTTTGTGCCACTAACATTATTGTTATAATTAGGATAAGTTATGTTCAAATCCTAAATAAAAGTGAGTAACAAATTAACCAGATATGGTCTCTGTTACCATGGTTAATGAATTGCCATAAAAGACAATTCCATAATAAACTCCTAAATGAAACTTTTTCGTTATCTTCTGTAGCAGATTCAAGTAACAATGGCTGATCCCAATGAAGTGAATAGTCACTCGAAAGAAGATGAAAATGATAATGCCCAGATTCATTTGACGGGCGTGGAATTGAAAGCTCTTGTCGACGGTGCTGTTAAGGCAGCCTTGGATCGACAATACGAAGAGTACACTGAGTCCCGGAGTAGAACCATATCTAAACCACACTCAAAGCCAAAAACACACTCAAAATCTCACAGCAAACCCCCGTCTAAGCCTAAAAAGGACGATGATAACCACTCATCCAATGAAAACAGTGTTCGTCCTAAGGAAAAAGTGTTTACTGATGCATCTCGCGCCAGGGGTTGCACCTACAAGTATTTTGTATCTTGCAAACCCCGAGATTTCACTGGGGAGAAGGGTGCGGTAGATTGTATGATATGGTTAGACGAGATGGACACCGTGGTGGACATCAGTGGCTGTGCAGAGAGAGACGTGATAAAGTTTGTTTCGCAATCATTCAAGGGCGAAGCCCTGGCTTGGTGGAGGTCGTTGGTTCAGGCCTCGGGAAGGCTGTTTTGTACAGCATGACGTGGGAGGAATTTATTTCTCTCATCAAGGAAAATTACTGCCCTCAACATGAGGTTGAAAAGATCGAGTCCGACTTCCTATCGTTGGTTATGACGAACCTTGACTGTCAAGCTTACCTCACGAGCTTCAACACGATGTCCCGGTTGGTTCCATATCTGGTAACCCCGGAACCAAAGAGAATAGCTCGTTTTATCGGTGGATTAGCCCCCGAGATAAAGGCAAGCGTAAAGGCCTCTCGGCCAACGACCTTTAGATCTGTAGCTGACATATCTTTGTCCCTTGCTCTGGATGCGGTCAGACAAAGATCACTGAGGAACAAAGAAGCTGAGAAGAGAAAGCGTGAAGATGATAGTTCACGAAGGTCGGGCAAGAAGCACCGTGGAAACGGTGACAACAAGAGAGGGTCTGAGTCAAGGAAGGATGGGCAACAATCTGGTGAGAAGCCCAAGTGCAAGAATTGCAAGAGACATCAATTTGGAAAGTGTAGACTCGAATCAAACTCGCAGACTCAGTCAAAGTCATTTGCTTGCGGGTTATGCAAGTACAAGGACCACAAGACCTTGGATTGCAAAAAGATAAAGGATGCAACTTGCTACAGTTGCAACGAGAAGGGGCACATTAAAACCAACTGCCCTAAAAACGCCAAGAAGCCTGAAGAGGCCAAGAAGACCAATGCGAGAGTCTTCAGGATGGATGCGAAAGAAGTAGTGCTAGACGATAACGTGATCACAGGTACTTTTCTTGTAAATGATATCTTCGCAAGAGTACTTTTTGATTCAGGCGCTGATAAGTCTTTCGTAGATCATAAATTTTGCAAATTGCTGAATATGCCTGTCAAAACCTTAAATGTGAATTATGAGGTAGAGCTAGCAGATGGCACCATAGAAACCGTCTCCACTGTGTTAGATGGATGTGTGATATCCATTAAGAACCACTCTTTTCCTCTATCTCTACTTCCCTTTAAATTGGCCGGTTTTGACATAGTATTGGGTATGGACTGGTTGTCTCACAACCAGGCCCAAATCGTCTGCAACAGAAAGCAAATAGTGATAAAGACTCCGTCTGGTGAATCGCTTACCATTCGGGGAGATACCCAGTATGGATTGCCTGAGCAAGTGACTATGATCAAGGCTTCAAAATGTCTAAAGAAGGGTTGTGTCATCTACATGGCACAGGTAATTTTTGATGAGCCTAAACCGAAGATAGAAGACATTCCCGTCATTTCGGAATACCCAGAAGTTTTCCCTGAAGATCTACCCGGTTTGCCACCAGATAGGCAAGTGGAATTCAGGATCGATATCATCCCTGGAGCAGCACCTGTTGCTCGAGCACCTTACAGGTTAGCACCAACCGAAATGAAGGAGTTGAGGACCCAACTGAATGAACTGCTAGCTAAAGGTTTCATCAAACCTAGTTCGTCTCCCTGGGGAGCACCTGTCCTATTTGTCAAGAAGAAGGACGGATCGATGCGTCTGTGCATCGATTATCGCGAGCTTAACAAAGTCACGATAAAGAATAGGTATCCTTTGCCGAGGATCAACGATTTGTTCGATCAGTTACAAGGGGCAAGTTATTTCTCAAAAATTGACTTGAGGTCAGGCTACCATCAACTAAAAGTCAGAGATGAAGACGTACATAAAACCGCATTTAGGACTCGTTATGGTCACTATGAGTTCCTAGTGATGCCTTTTGGGCTCACTAATGCACCGGCTGCGTTCATGGATCTCATGAATCGCGTTTGCAAGCCGTACTTAGACAAATTCGTCATCGTTTTCATCGACGATATTCTTATCTACTCAAAGAACCAAGCTGACCATGAGAAACACCTTCGCTGTATTCTCAAACTCCTGCATCATGAGAAACTCTATGCCAAATTCTCTAAGTGCGAATTCTGGCTTCGAGAAGTCCAATTCCTAGGACATGTTGTCAGCGAGCGTGGTATCCAAGTGGATCCCGCTAAAGTGGAAGCTGTCATGAATTGGCAAGAGCCAAAGACGCCTACAGAGATTCGTAGTTTCCTGGAGTTAGCAGGATATTACAGGCGTTTCATTGAAAATTTTTCAAGGATTGCTGCGCCCTTAACTTCCTTGACCAAGAAGAAAGTAAAGTTCGTTTGGGGCCCTAAGCAGCAAGAGTCCTTTGATATTCTGAAGCAAAAGTTGAGCAACGCTCCTGTACTGACATTGCCTGAAGGTACCGAAGAGTTCGTAGTTTACTGCGACGCATCACACACTGGCATGGGATGCGTGCTTATGCAGAAAGGCAAGGTTATTGCCTATGCTTCAAGACAGTTAAAGGTGCATGAAAAGAATTACACCACCCATGACTTGGAGTTGGGTGCCGTTGTGTTCGCACTAAAACTGTGGAGGCATTATCTGTATGGTATCAAGTTTGTGATTTATTCTGATCATAAGAGCCTTCAACATCTGTTTAATCAGAAGGAATTAAACATGAGGCAGCGCCGTTGGATGGAGACTTTAAATGATTATGATTGTGAAATCAGATATTATCCCGGCAAGGCGAATGTAGTCGCTGATGCCTTAAGTCGGAAGGAAAGGGTGAAACCCATCCGAATCAATGGCAAGAGCATTGAAGTGAAGAATAATTTGATTGAAAGGTTGTTAGCTGCACAGAGGGAAGCTGTGTTGGAAGCTAACTATCCCAAAGAAAAGCTAGGAGTAACTGAGGAGAAGTTAACTCTTAGCAAGGACGGAATTTTATGATTAAATGGACGAATATGGGTTCCAATTTATGGAGGACTATGAGATGTTATCCTCCAGGAAGCCCATAGTTCCAAATATTCTGTTCATCCTGGAGCTGATAAGATGTACCAGGATCTAAAGGCAAATTATTGGTGGATAGGCTTGAAAAAGTCTGTAGCCGCCTATGTAGCCACATGCTTGACTTGTGCGCAAGTCAAAGCTGAGCATCAAAAGCCGTCAGGCTTGCTACAACAGCCTGAACTTCCCGAATGGAAGTGGGAATGTGTAACTATGGATTTTATTACCAAGTTACCCAAGACGAGGAAAGGAAATGATACAATATGGGTTATAGTTGATAGACTGACTAAGTCAGCACATTTCTTACCCATCAAGGAGACTTATAGCTCCGACATGTTAGCCCAGTTATACGTTGATAAGATTGTAGCCTTACATGGCATACCAGTGTCTATTATCTCCGACAGAGATACTAGATACACGTCGCATTTCTGGAAAAGTTTCCAGCAATCTTTGGGCACACGTTTGAATTTTAGTATAGCTTACCATCCTCAGACAGACGGTCAGAGTGAGCGTACTATTCAAACGTTGGAAGACATGCTACGTGCATGTGCTATCGATTTAGGTGGTAGTTGGGATAAGAACCTACCATTAATCGAATTCTCCTACAACAATAGCTACCACACCAGCATTAAGGCTGCGCCCTTCGAGGCATTATACGGTAGAAAGTGTAGATCGCCTGTTTGTTGGGCGGAAGTTGGAGATGTCCAATTATCAGGACCAGATATAGTCTTCGAGACGACGGACAAGATTGTCCAGATTCGAGACCGTCTCAAAGCTGCCCGAGATAGGCAGAAAAGTTACGCAGATCCAAAGCGTAAAGATTTTCACTTCGAGGTAGGTGAAAAAGTGTTGCTTAATGCCTCATGTGCTTTGTCCGTGAGTTGGCCTACTTGTTTTGCTAATGCCTCATGTGCTTTGTCCCGAATCTCATTCTCTTTCTTAGACTCTTGCATCATCGAAAGCATCACATCCATCTTTGCATTCAAGTCATTACCACCCCCTTGGTTGTTTGACCCACTTCCATTACCGCCTTGATTATTGTAATTCCTTTGGTACCCTCCTTGGTAGTTGTTGTCCCGACCTTGGTACCCTTGATTGTAATTACGTTGATAACCCCCTTGGTTACCACCTTGTCAATTTTGATACGATGACCCGCTTTGGTTACCCGGTTGAAAGTTCGGGTTCATTTGATTCGCGGCATTCCCATATCGGAAGTTGGGATGGTTTCTCAATCCGGGATGGTAAGTGTTCGAGTTCATGTCATTGTTCTTTCTATCTCCGAACACTTGATTGACTTCCTCGGTGTACTCATTCGCCCTCGTTGGACATTGCTCCTGTAACACCTCGAAATTTTGTGTCCAACAATGTGTTGACACGTGTCATGAGTTTACACGTGGCATTAAATATTAAATAAAGGACTAAAGTTGACAAACCTTGAAAGTATGTAAATTCGAGGGTTAAAAATGTCAACGAGGGGTAAATATACTGTATAGTAACCCTAAATGATGCTCGTACCTTCAAACGAATGAATCATGGATCGTACGGAGCGAAACGCGGGAGAAAGTGAGAGATTACAAGCTACAGGGGTTAATTGTGTCAACATGTTTAATTTATACCTCTGAGTGACCCTTTGACGAACCCGAGGCTTTGTAACAGTAAAATACGCTCACTAGAATATACGATATAAATTTCGCGAAGTTCCGTTTTAAAACGAGAAAGTTATGATCAAATTCGTATGCGAGGGGTTAAAAGCGTCAACAATAAAAGTTAAGGCTTTTCGGATAGTAATTAAACTAACCGGGGACTTAACAATGCGGGTAAAAGTCACGAGGCCCTTAATTGTAAATAATCGAGGGCCAAATCGCAAAGTTACCCCTTCGAAACCGAAAGGTCAGGTTAATCATGACAAAAGATTTGAAAATCTGGATTTACAGGCCTCAGGCGGGCCGCGTTGATGAAACATGCAAGCTAATGCGGGCCGCGCGCCACCTGAAGATCCGTTTACTGACATGAGGATTCAGGCGGCCCGCGTCCAAGTGATCAGAATCCTAATGCGGGCCGCGTGAAGGTCCCTGAATCAATATCAACCCTATGGAATCTACAAACCCTTGTAATTTACGAGATGTCATACCCGCTTGATTTTCAGTTTTGTAAAGATAGTAATATGATCAATTTGATGAATATATGCATTTGGCCATCTGTGAGATTACAGTACCCTGTGGCATTACCGAAAGTTCAAACCATTTCAAATCTCCATCTTCCTTTTGGGAGACAGCCCGTGTTGGATGTGACCCCAAACCTTAAAAGGTTAGCTTGTGTTGTGTTACAGCAGCCGTACGGTCCGGTTCTGTTCCCTCCTTTAGACACTTTGGTCCATCTTGAAAAACTAAAAATAAATATTGAGGTTGATTATAGTCATCGGTTTCTCCCAAAGCAGGCAAGGTTCACTTGTTTGAATCGGTTACCTCATAACCTCAAGAAAGTGACATTTTCCAACTGTTACCTGCCATGGAAAGATTTATCGGAACTTGGGAGATTACCAAATCTCGAAATATTGAAATTACTGCGTGGCAATTGTCAAGGACCAAGATGGGATCCAAATGATGGGGGGTTTAAAAGGCTCAAGTTTTTGAAAATTCAGTCTCCTGAACTTGCAGAATGGAATATGTCGAGTGATCACTTTCCCGCCCTGGAAAAGTTAGTTATGGACGGTTGTAGGCGGCTTAAGGAGATCCCGATGTGCTTAGGTGAGATCCCAACCATGGGATTGATTGAGCTGAGGTGGCCTAGACGCTCAGCAGCTGAGTCAGCTAGACAGATTATTGAAGAGCAGCAGTGTCTTGGAAATGATTGGCTGAAGCTTGTTATCTTTGATCGTGAGAAAGAATGTACACGGCCTTTTGGGGGGAAGCCATTTCCTGAATTCTCTGCGCGTTATAGGTACATACATGTCGAACTCATGAAAAATCCATGTTTACGCTTGCTGTTTTTTTTAAATAACATTATGGAGTTTGTGTTCAGTAATACCTCAGATGATTCAGAGTAACAGGATGATTCGACATAGGCAAAGGTCTGAATCAGGTATTATTCTAGCAAAGCAAAGGTAGACAGCCTTACCTCTACCCCATAGGAATAGAGAGGCTGCTTCCAGTGAGACCCCCGGCTCGATAGTAGTTTTGCATCAAGCCTTGGACATAAGGCACATAACACTCGGCAATCGGGACAAAGACCAATTAGTGCATGTACCCTTTTGTCTTTCAGCTATCAACGCCACTACATGATGCATGATTAACCGTCCTCCACTTTTAACGTTATTTTCACGAAATTAGTAAAATAACGTTAAAATTAGTGGACTTTTACTTTTGCCCCCGATGGCCCACACATATATACATCATATGCGCATACTGCAAGCGGGGCGTTTTTCTCTCAATGACAATGACACCTTTGTTTATCATCACCACTTGATCTTGAGGACGGCGAGTTTACA